>NC_079503.1:50694734-51319734 GCF_030052815.1 Hevea brasiliensis | reverse complement strand
GTTCTAGCTGTCCGGACCGACACTGATCACCGGATCAGTAGAATGTACGGAGTTGCTACCGGGAGGGTGTTACATTGACATTCATTCATTTCACAAGATAATCATGTTCAAATCATCAATAAATACTAAATTTTCATTTATAAACACAAATTACAAATATTTACATTAATACTAAAATATATTACATGAGTTTTAATTTATATATGAGAAAATAAAGTTTAATTACAAAATACAAATAGTACCAAAATACCAAAATGAGACCTAGTGTCCTACCAATGCACTGTTGTAACACCCCTATTTGCATAGCCTGGTATATGTTACTGTTTCGATGACTGGTATCAGTCCGGACAATTAAGATGATTATAACTATGTTTAAGACACCTAGAAAAGCCCTGATCAAAAATAAATAGTGATTACTGTCGACACCATATTTTGGCCGATCCCCAAAATCAATAAAACTTTGAAACCGATCCCCGGTACTAAGTCTCCTTTGGACAGCTAATCACATTTCCGATCCCTCTTTGATAGGCAGTCACAATTCCGATCTCTCCTCACAAAGAATTAAATCAAATTGTTAAGTTCTCGCATCAGTCAAAGCTTTACCAGTCTATCGCTCACCGATCTCTCAAACCCATTGTGAAACTTCGGGACCGTCAAGTATATTCATGATAAACGAAATGAACTGGCACTAGATCTTTTCTTACCAGTTTTATTGCCGATCTCCCTTTCGAAAGTTTAAGAGCTAAGGTTTTGGTTCGGTTTAATGAGGATTCCGATCTTAAGTGTTCGAGTTAAATTTTCAATTTTAATCAAGTCCCATTCAGCATTTCTTCCCCACCGATCTCATGCTTATTGTGCTTTCCGATCTCTTATACTTAGATTAATAATTGCATTTAGTTCTTGTTTCGCTATGCTCATACAATCAAATACTTAGGCAATTCAGAGATTTTCCAATCACATCCATTCATTGAACAAAAGAGACATTCCATTCCATTTCATTTTTTTTTTGTACAAGTTATTCAGCTGGAGGATCACCCCCAGCCTGATTTACATTTTGCTCACTCTCTCTCTCACCCTCGGCTTCCTCCTCACTGTCCTCACCGTCGCCCCCAGGAGCCAGGTCGGCCATCTAAGAGAAGTCCTCCTGCAGGTAACGCTCGAGTTCGACCAAGAGGTCCTTGTGAGCATTCACATAGGCTCCGGCTATTCCCGTCACCATCTCTTCATCTTTCTCCTTAAGCTCCTTGTCTTTCTCCTTAAGCTCCTCGATGAGTTGAGCAACTGGCGACCGTTGGCACTGTGGCGCTGGACTTCTCCGAGAACCCGATTCCTTTCAGCCAGGACATGAGACTGTTCGGCCAGCTTGTCTTCATAAAACTTCGCCCGCCCCTCAACTTGAGATATATAATCCTGAGCGGATGAGAGTTGGAATCGGAGGGAAGCCACTTCCTGATCTTTCTTCCCGATCTCCTTACCCAGACGCTGAACCTTTTTCCAAACCATGGTTTGATTCACCAGGCACTCCACGTTCAGGCTCATGGATTGAGTCAAGATATCATCAAGGCTGTTCGGGGATAGCCTGTCCCGATCCTCCCGAAGGAAGATGGAAGAGCCCAAGACTTTGGCAAAACCGGGGTTCTCCCGAACAGTCCGGTTATTCTTGAGAATCGATCAAGACTGCACAGCGCCACGAGAAGAGGCCCTCGCAGAAGATTGAGAAGGACCCCTTTCTGTGCTTGGAACAATTGGAAGAGGTGGAGGCTGCTCTTCCGATCTAGGAGGAGATCGGACAGCTTCTGCGGTCGGCGGACCCGAGGGTTGAGGCAGGTCCCCTTGTACTTCCCCAGGTTCATGACCAGGTGTTCGAAGCATTTCTGAACGCTTCATCTCCTTTATTTTCCGGGAGATCTCTTTGTCCTTCTTCCGCTTCCTAGAACCCTCACCACCCGCCATACCTGCACAAAGAAAAGGTCAGTGAGATCGCTAAGGTCCTGAGATCTGAGATATAGAAAATACCAATGCCGAGGTCGAGCGGAAGTTCACGATCTTGGCGGTGGCGATTGAATAGTCCAATGGTGCGGCTTGGCGATCACCGCATCCAAACAAGAATACTTTTGAGTGGCAGCCTGACTCTTCAGATCCATCACTATTAAGCTATCCTCCTGGTTTAGGGTAATGCGCTTCGGAAGCAAGGGCCCCTGGTGCCACCAGCTACGGGGGAAGGCCTCAAAGCAGCTCGGATCTTTGCTCCTCAGAATGAAGAAACGGTTCTTCCAATTCTTAAGGGACGAGGGCAGATCTGAAAAGAGCCGGCAATGAGGCTTCGCCTGAAAGAACCAGTGTTCGTCATCCTTTCGGCGAGTTAGCCTATGCAGTTCGGCGAACACCTTAGCCGTAGGTCTGATTCCCTTAGCTCGGCACAGGCCTCAGAAGGCTACTAAGATCCTCCATGAGTTAGGGTGAACTTGAGCAATGCACACTCGGTGAAGTTTTAGGACCTCCTTGTAGAAGTCATCTAGAGGAAACCGAAGACCGGCCTTTAACTGTTCCTCGTATACCATAACTCTGTCATTCTCCTCAAAAAAGTAATCGGCTCGGTGATAGCCGTGATATCGGATAAGTTCATACGAATCGGGGCCGAATCTTGTACTCTGCCAAACGATTGCGGTCGGATTCTCGAAGAAGCGGTAGCTCGTCTATAGGGAGAGTCTCCCTCCCTGAAGAAGGTGCACGCCTTGATGGTGCGATCCGCCCCCGAGCTGGAACGGAGACCCTAGGGGGTTCAGGTTGCGTGCTTGGCCCGACCACCTCTTCTTCATCGGAGGACCACGAGAACTGAATGGAAGGAGGGCTCGCCGCTCTCTGACCTTCGGCGCTGCTCATTTTCAAAAGAAACAAAGAACTTAAACTAAAAAGAAGATCAAAGCCCTTACCGGAGTCTGATCGGCGTCGGAAGAAACTTGAGAAAATGAGAGAACTTCGGAGTTGTGAGCAAGAGACTGAAAATGGAATGAAAGAACAACTGGCTAACCCTTCACCCCTATTTATACTAGTCCGAGCATTTAATGCTCACGAGGTTCCAGGCAGTGCATCGGTTAACGGGATTCGCCAGCTGTTCTGACACGTCTCTCGAACATTCCGAGATCGGTTAATTGGAGATCGACATAATAAGTTGAATATTTTGAATAAAGGATCAGTTAAGAGTCGTTTTGTTAGGAACCAGATCGGACAAATATATCAGAGATCGGAAAATAATCAATAAGATAATAATTGGAGAAACAAGATTTTTATTTCCAAAAGATCGGATTACATCATTAGGGCGATCTCTAGGGATCGGATTACAATAAAGGTCTAACTACATCATTTGGGCGATCTTTAGAGATCTGATTACATTGACAGATTACATCATTTGGGCGATCTCTAAGGATCGGAATACACTAGAGATCTAATTATATCAAAAGGCTGATCTAAGGATTAGTTTATAACTGATCCCAAGGATATTGCCGACCGGATGCTTCATCCGCTGTCGGAAAACCCAATGTTGGAGCAAACCGCTATCGGAACACCCAATGTGATGAGAAGCCGAATGAACTCAGTTGAGCGACTCGAGATCGGTACAACCGAGGTCCGCAATACAGATCTGTCAAATCCAGTTCTCTCACCATCGTCAGTTAAGGTCATTCGATCAAGGATCGTAAATTTTCGATCGGTGAGTAAAGAAGTCCATCGGAAAAGATCAAAGCCACGATTGTAGCGGAACTTCACGAGCAGCTAGAACAGGAAAAGTAAGAAGGAAGAGAGGAAAATCAGATGAAGGAAATGTCTCTGTCGACAGGGATATATATAGGGGAAAATGAGCATTTATTGCTGAGCAGAAAATGAAGCGAACGCTTCGGGAATCGAGGGGCAATTAATGCTTTAACCAGACCGGACCTGAGGAAGGGAAAGATCGGAATAATAGATCGGAAGATAGGAGACCAGCATGAAAGATCGAAAAAGAGCATGTGAAAGAGATCAGAAAGAGGAGGGATCGGAAGGCAAAAAGAATAAGACAAATCCCAATAACCGTCGTCAGAATCAGAGCCGAGGTAGTTAAAGTGTGGCAGACGAGATCTCCACCGCACGCCTAAGAATCGCCCACAATGCTGACAGGTGCCAGGGTATGTCATGACAGTCCTGTACACCCCAATCTCCACCGTTGATCTCACTTGTAAGGACAAACCCGGAACCCTTGGATCAAGAGAGAAGATGACAATACCAGCGCCTTTCGCTCTTAGCCCTCAGATCGTTCCGGACAAGAAGATTTGGGACCGTTAGATCGAAAGAAGAAAAGGACAAATATTACAAGAGAGATCTCAGCCATTCATTTTGATTCTCTTTAGTTCCTGAACATCCGATCATGTCCTTCGAAATCTTGACCCTCCATCTCCCTCCAAATAAATCCTGACCCTTCATGGGGAGCACCCGATTCCTATAAATACCAGCATGAAAAACTGTTCAAAAAGGGGCAAAAAGAGAGGCTGTTATTATAGCGGAGGAACTCTGAAACTTCATTCAGTTTGTTACTCTGCTACTTAGAAGTGTTGATTAAAAAAGACTTTCGAAACTAGTTTTCTGAAGTGTTTTCTTGAAAAGGATTCTGAATACTGGAACTCTACATTTTCAGTTTGTTCATTATCTGGTCATACTCTCACTTTCAGCCCTTTATCATCTCTGTTTTTATTCCCATTGTCCAAGCTCAACTTCATCCCACTCGGTTTTTATCTTAATCTGACGGCATTTTAGCTAAGCACCCTCCAGTTCACGGTGAACATCAGCTCTCAGGCTAATCAGTCCACTGTCTTATCTCTATTTGCCACCCCGTAATTATTCCTATAGATTTGGCTCCTCACAGGTAAGAGCTCATATTACTGTTTTATTAAGTGTTTACGTTTACTTTTCGCAGTTTCTCTGTCCTTCTTAAAGTTCATTTTGTGCATAAAGGACCCCAAAGAATGTTACTCTCGAGTTATCTCTTTAGTGATTAGTCCATCATTTTATTAATCTTCGTCATTTCTGAATGCAAGTTCTCTAGCTCCTAGTAGCGTGTAAATGGTCAGGTAAGACGTAGGTAACCGAAACTTAAGGGTCTCTTTTAAAAGAGAGAACCTGAATAACACGTCAGGAAAATAGCCAAACCATTAAGCTAATGTAAACAACAATTTGGCAAAATGCTATAAAGTGGAATAAAAACAAAGTAAACGAAACAGAATAGATCGGTCATTAATAGGTATTGGTAAAATGACCACATGGAAGGTCGGTAAATCGAGTCTAAGTATTCCCCATTTAGTCACAAGGTATCAAGAAGCCTTATCCCCAGCATCTTTGAATGCCAGAATCCTTAGTTTTAGGCTCTTATAATATGTAGCTGAAATTAAAATTCGGGAGATCGGAAAAGTCCTTTTTAGGCTCCTGTCAATCTGAAAGAGATCGGAGGAGAGTTCTTATCCGGTCTCAACTCAAAATTTTAATAAACATTAAATAGGGATCGGTGGAGAGTTCTTATCCGGTCTCAACTCAAAAATTTTAATAAACATTAAAAAGAGATCGGAGGAGAGTTCTTATCCGGTCTTAACTCAAAAATTTTAATAAACATCTAGAGGAGATCGGAGGAGGGTTCTTATCCGATCTCCCCTCAAAATTTTAATAAACATTAAAAAGAGATCGGAGGAGAGTTCTTATCCGGTCTCAACTCAAAAATTTTAATAAACGTCTAGAGGAGATCGGAGGAGGGTTCTTATCCGATCTCCCCCCAAAATTTTAATAAATAACTTAAAAGAGATCGGAGGAGAGTTCTTATCCGATTCTCACACCAAATCTTAACTTGTACGTAAAATAATCCCAAAACCAAGATGATTCGCGACACCAACTCACTAAGGTTGTCTCATTTACTTATGTATCTGGGTAATCCAAATTTAGTGAAAGATCAAATATTCCTTTTACTAAAAGGACTAACATTCCTATTCGAGCCCTCCTAACCAATTTATAAAGAACGCCAAAATTAAATCTACTTACCCTTATTAAGGGACGAGGTGGGGTGCCTAACACCTTCCCCACCCGTTTACAGACCCCGAACCTAGAATCTCTGTCTTGAAGTGGTTTCATTTTTCCTCCAAATGGTTTTCTTTAGTTTCCCTCAAAACTAAGGTGGCGACTCCTCACTCCTTCCCACTTCGGTGAGTGATCGTCCAGGCGACCGCAAAATCCCTTGCGAAAATTACCAGATAGAAAAGAAAAAATAAGAAAAACATAACATAAAAGGTTAAATGAGCAAAGAGTCACAGCGATGGGTGACCTTCTCGGGAAGGACTGCGAGGTCAATTTAAACTTGAATTTTGAATCGTAAAATGTGATGCTGCGGTCCTTAGGACTATTGCGAATATATTGAAAAAGAGAAAATCACGAAAAAAGAATTGTTAAGCAGGTCAAATAATTAGGTTAGGGATCCGGAAGAAATATCGAATAACTTGCAAACTGGATTGAACCAGCGAGGGGCGATTTGGTCAATTCACTCCTAGAGCTGACTCCTGACCTAACTGTCAAATAAAATTGGAGAAAAGAAAATTTCAGGATCAAGAATTAAATTAAAGAACTAATGGAAAAAAAATAAATGCAAAAGAAAAAAAAAAGAGGAAAAGTTTATTTACATCATGCTTACCTCATTGGATGACATCATCATGATGTTAAAATCCATTTTAATTTTCCTACAAATATTGACCAAGTCAAGTAAGACTAAAAGACTTAAAAATACCTAAAAAAAGAATAGAAAAAAAAACTAATTTTAGTCTTTATCTTCTTCTTTGCCGCCCCACCTCTCTCACTTACCACCATTGAAGAAAAACCATGGAAACTTGAATCCAAGCTTGATTCCCACCACTAAAACCTACTTTGACCCCAAACTAGTCTACAAAAATTTATTAGTTTAACTTGAAGAAGCTTTAGAGGAAGGAAAGAAAACAAGAAAAGGAAGAAATTGGAGAGTTGAATTTCAAAGTTAAGGTTAGTGGTTTGAATTGAAAATTTATTGTTTAATCTTTATGTTTTTAGTGTAAGTAACTTAGAACTTAACTTAAAATCAAAAGAAAATAATTATTGAGGGACCAAATAGAAATTTTAGCCAGCTAGGATTAGGGTTTGAAATGAATGAGTTTGATGGTTTTGAATGATTATTTGAGATGAATTAAGTGTATAGATGTTGATTATGTACTTTAAATTCATTAGTTGAATGAATTGTGTAAGTTAGGGTTCTTGGCACTTAGGGTTTGGGAGAAAAATTGTAGAAAATGGTCAATGGATGTAAATGATCTTATTTGAGTTGAAAAATGGTCAATTATGACCATTTGTGGTGTGTATGATTGTTAGAAACAAGTTTAAATTCGGATTGGTGAGGGTCAATCTGCAGGCAGCTTGACCTAGGTCCCTTTTAGGGACCAAAACTGAAAATTTACCCACCAATTTAAAAATGAATGAAAATTGTTTTAAAATCCCTTGTAGTATATTTAATGGGTTACTGGTAAGCGAAGTACGATAATTCATTAGGTGTACTACGGGAGCATGTTACATCTTATGAGGAGTAGGGTGTGACATGTTTTAGTGGTATCAGAGCTAGTTTTAAAAGTAAATTTTGAACTGTAAATTTGAAATATTTTTGATAAGTATAACTGCTCGAATGTTTGATACATATAGTAAATTTACATCATAAATGTGAACTAACGAGCAGAAATCTCCTTGTGTTGGTTATATAGGAAATTAAAAAAAAAAAATCTTGTGAATAGATATGCACAAGGGGGATAAAATTGTAGAGCAATCTAATACAGTTGACGTACAAGGACAGGCCCTCGTTCCGCAGAGCATTGGAGGTCCAGCTGCACCAGTCCCTCCTATACAAATTACTACACAAATGGCCTAGTAGATGGCCATGTTCTTTCAGCAAATGGCTAATAATCTGTTAACCCAGGCCCAAGTACAAACCAACCCCCTCAAGAGCAGCATAAAAAAGAGAAAAGTGGGAAACCTATCGGTCAAAGTTCGAGTAGTAATTTGAGAAAGAGAAAAGATTTTGAGGAACCCCAAGCTCCTAAGTATGACAGAGGCAGATCTTTAGGGCGGAAGCAATGAAGCACCATTCATCAAAGAACCAGAAGTTCCTACCCTATCTGTATCTGTGACGTTTGTGGAAAATTACATGGGAGTATTTACTATAGGGTCACTGGAGCCTGCTACAATTGTGGTGGAATTGGACATTTCGCCCGAGATTATACTATCGCACATTGACTTATGCCACATATTACACCAGAAGAATCAGTTTAAGGTTCTGAATTTAGATGCTCATTAATAGCTAGTAGGGGTAGAGGTAGAAGTAGAGACAACACTTCGGGTAATTCTAGCACAATGGACCAACCCAAGCAGAGGAATACACTAGAAAAAGGGAACGCCATGCATCGAGGGGAAAAAGCAGAGACTTCAGATGTAGTTGCCGGTACTTTCTTAACTTTTGAAAGGAATAATTATGTACTATTTGATTTTGGCTCTACTTATTTATATGCTAATGCTAGAATTATATGTTCTACTGCTATTTCCTTGCATGGAGATAAATTTTGATGTGTTAGTAATTAGTTTTTTAGGATAAGAATTGCGATAATAAGCGTGATTGGAATTAATTTGGGAAAAGTTTCTAGTAAGAGACATCTCCTAGACTACGATAAATTATAAAGTTAATTAGTAAGCCTAATTAGGTAAGGCAAGAGGACCTAAAAGTAAGTTATAGTAATATAGCTACCTTAGATGCGGGTAAGGGTATTACTGCTAATAAATGTTAGTAGGTACCATAATCAAAATAAGTTTAAGATATTAGTGGATTTGAAAGAAATAAGATATAGGGAAGTTTGATCTATTGGGATGTATCATCGTAAATATGCAATATTCTTGATTTTTGTGCTGTAAGCTGCAGATTACAGTACTGACTTGGGATTTATTGTGTAGAGCTACGTACTACTCAATAGTACACAAGGATAAGAATAGTCACAAATGGCTTTCGCTCTAGTACAAATATACCAGAATAGAGTTTTTATTACTAGAACTGAGTTTGAAAATCCTAATTCAGGATTTAAAACTCTATAATTAGAATATTAAAATATCATGGTTGCAAGGTAGTGAGACTTAACAACTCCGTTACCCTAGCATGAATTACAGTACATCAGGAATAGTTATGGGATTAGAGATTTTAGCATGGTCAAAATTTAAAAATAACATCTATAGGGCTAAGTCATCCAGTTTCCGTTATGGGGTTTAAAGTTGTTCTGGTATTGCAATGGATCTTTTGCTCGAAGTTTAGTAAGGAACAGTATTCTATTTGTGTAGCAATGAAACACAAAATATGATTTTGTTCCCCTGGAAGAGACAAGATGCTATGGATGATAATTATAACTTATAAAATAGTTAATAAATGATGTTCCACTGATAATAGTAATTCGATAGGAACTAGTTGGTCAGGTATTCTTTAGGAATAGCACAATTTTATTGTGTGGATCATAAGGATTAGATTAGAATTAAAGCAAAACTTTTGAATAGCATGGAAAAAAGGAGAGTCCGGTAGACTCCCTTCTTAAGGTTAAAGAATTATTTATGGTTCAAAAAAAAAAGGGGTAATGATTGCAAACCAGCATAAAATAAGCTATAGGATATCGGTAGATAAAAGAAAATATAGAAGTAAAAATTTGAATAATGGCTGCAAATGTAATAAAGAAACGTTATGAATATTAGTTAAAGTGTTGACTATAATGGTCAGAGGACCAAATCAAAGTAATATTGAAGTATAGTGGATTTATTAGGGACGATAAGAGGTGCTAAATTATGACTTGACAGTCAAGTTAAGGAAGAAGATAAGATTGAGGAATAAAACAATTAAAGTTAAGTTGTGAAATGAAAAAAGAAACAAATAGAACAGTAAGAAATGAGAAAAACACTAGATGAGGAATTGCCACAAAGGCAAACAACTTACGTAAGACGCGTAACGATATCCCGAACTATTTTATCAAGAAAGAAATAAGTTAAACAAAAGCAAACAAGATAGTGCAAAATGGCACATAGGCCTTGGTCATAAATGGAGATGGTAAGATAATGGTTATGGACCTATGGCCAATAAAGAGATAAGCAATTCATATATGACCAACAAGTCATTTAAAAAAAAAAAAAAAAGACTACAAAGGAAAATAATTGTTAAAATAACAGCAAGAAGAGACTAAAATATTCTAAACTAAACTGAAGGTTGCATCAAATGATCAAGAGATTTGATAAGAAAAGAGTAAAACTAAGTTTTCACTCATAGGATCATATGAGGTCCTAGGAAAAAGTGGATCCACTAGCACATAGATTTGCTTACCTCTAAAATTGAAATGAATTTGAATCTAAATTATGACAGAAGCTCATAAGAAACTTGGCATACGAAGTAAGCAATCGATGAGTAAATAGTATTGGTTAAAGTGCTACGGACCATTATTTCGATTATGAAGCTATGTAGAAATGTGAGAAAAATATGAGAAAACAACATGTATGACTATTTGAGGATAGATAGTGGACACAATCTCGAGGACGAAATTATTTTAAGGGGGGAGAGAATTGTAACACCCCTATTTGCATAGCCTGGTATATGTTACTATTCCGGTAACTGGTATTGGTCTGGACAATTAAGAGCATTAGAACTATGTTTAAGACACCTAGAAAAGCCCTGATCGAAAATAAATAGTGATTACCATATAGAAAAGTAAAAATAAGAAAAACATAACATAAAAGGTTAAATGAGCCGAGAGTCACAACGATGGGTGACCTTCTCAGGAAGGATTACGAGGTCGATTTAAACTCGAATTTCGAATCGTAAAATGTGACGCCGCGGTCCTTAGGACTATTGCGAACACAGTGGAAAAGAGAAAATCACGAAAAGAATTGTTAAGTATTTCAAATAATTAGGTCAGAGATCCAGAAGAAATATCGAATAACTTGCAAACTAGATTGAACTAGTGAGGGGCGATTTGGTCAATTCACCCCTAAAGCTGACTCCTGACCTAACTGTCAAATAAAATCGGAGAAAAGAAAATTTTGGGATCAAGAATTAAATTAAAGAACTAATGAAAAAAAAATAAATGCAAAAGAAAAAAAAAAGAGGAAAAAGATTATTTACATCATGCTTACCTCATTAGATGACATCATCATGATGTCAAAATCCATTTTAATTTTCCTACAAATATTGACCAAGTCAATGAAGACTAAAAGACTTAAAAATACCTAAAAAAAGAAAAGAAAAAAAACTAATTTTAGTCTTCATCTTCTTCTTTGCCGCCCCACCTTTCTCACTTACCACCATTGAAGAAAAACTATGGAAACTTGAATCCAAGCTTGATTCCCACCACTAAAACCTATTTTGACCCCAAACTAGTCCACAAAAATTTGTTAGTTCAACTTGAAGAAGCTTTCGAGGAAGGAAAGAAAAGAAGAAAATGAAGAAATTGGAGAGTTGAATTTCAAAGTTAAGGTTAGTGGTTTGAATTGAAAATTTATTGTTTAATCTTTATGTTTTTAGTGTAAGTAACTTAGAACTTAACTTAAAATCAAAAGAAAATAATTATTGAGGGACCAAATAGAAATTTCAGCCAGCTAGGATTAGGGTTTGAAATGAATGAGTTTGATGGTTTTGAATGATTATTTGAGATGAATTAAGTGTATAGATGTTGATTATGTATTTTAAATTCATTAATTGAATGAATTGTGTAAGTTAGGGTTCTCGGCACTTAGGGTTTGAGAGAAAAAATGTAGAAAATGGCCAATAGATGTAAATGACCTTATTTATGTTCAAAAATGGTCAATTGTAACTATTTGTGGTGTGTATGAATTGTTGGAAACAAGTTTAAATTCGGATTGGTGAGGGTCAATCTGTAGGCAGCTTGACCTAGGTCCCTTTCAGGGACCTAAACTAAAAATTTACCAACCCAATTGGTGTGAGGGCAATTGAGAATGAAACTAGACACAAAATGGCACATTTTTTCATTTAGGAATCATGCCCAAAAAGTGACCATAACTTAGTGAACAATTAGGCCAAATCCGGATTAGGGCACACTGACCTGTACAAAATGACCAAATGAGTAATAGTTACGTAAATGGCCATAACTTGGTCTAGGAAGGTCCAAATGACCTGAATATTTACCAGTAGAAAGCTGAGAGACAGTCCTACAACTTTCATGAAGAACACCAATCCAAATTTTGTCCATAACTAAGTCATTTTGCCACCCAAATTTAATGGTCTAAAACTGCCCGAACCACTTAGGTGCCCAGAAAATCTCGGTTAAACCAATCCAGCTATCCATGTTTTAATGGCCATATCTTGGGCTACAAAACTCTAAATGGAGTGATTCAAAAAGGGAATTAAAGATAAGACAATAAGGAACAACTTTTATGAAGGACACTTAGCCAAATTTCTACTGTAGACAGACCAATGGAACAGTTAAAATAAGTAACCCAAAACTGAAATTTTGAGATTTAACCCTAATAGGCTTTGAATTGAATTTGGCAATCAATGCCAACAAAAATATGACTCAAAATGTGGTATGTGGGTGTAATTAGAATTAGCATATCTAATTAGTATGAAAAAGTCAATATTTTGACCAAATGGTCAAATGAATAGTAACCACAATTACACTAAGTACAAAGGACTCAATTTTATGGGGTAAATTAAGTGTATAAAATTTAATTATTGAATTTATTAATTAGAAATAAATTGAATAGATATTGAAACACTCTAGTTATATGTTTTAGTGGGAAAGGAGCCCTCCAAGGAAGGAGGAGAAATGAAACCAAGACAAGTCTAGATAAGAGGTTTGTGCACAACTAACTCTTTTGTTATTTTTCACTTCCAAATTGATTTGAATAAAATTATTGTATGATTTATGATTTTTGTTGTGTTGAGAATTTTAACTTGTTGAATGAAATTGTGTAAATTAAATGTAAATTTTCTTATGCATTTAAGGATTTATTGCATGGGTTTGAGGATTGTAAATTTTAAGTTTGATGTGTTGCCAAACTTGAGCATGAATTTATAATGATTAAATATGTAAATGGTTTATAAACACTTTTGTAAATAGAAATTGTTTTGAATATGATTTGAAACCACAGTTGACATGGCAATATGTTTTGAATTCTCATTAGCTTATCTAGTGAGATATCTCCTCCTCTAGATAGGGTGAGTTCCTTCCTCTCTGGCTTGCCAGTTGGGGAAGAGTTTGGATGAGTACTCATATATACTAGCTAGTCTTTGTTCCTCCCTTTTACCCTTGGTTATTGGGAGAGTTTGAAATGTCGTGGTGTACAACACGACATCTATTATGAATTTTGTGTCATGGGTCCAACTGTGTGAATTGTTAGCAATGCCCTTTGAATTATGCATAGTTTGATAAATTGTGGTTGAAATAAATAATTTATCAGTGATTCAAATTTTTTGTATTGTTTCGAGATTTAAAAGAAATGTAAATAAATAGTTAATATTTGATCAAAATGTTATTCAAATGAATAATTTGCATTAATGAAAATATTGATTTATGAATATTATGAATTTTGAAGAATTTAGAAATTTTAAATTTTTATTTGTTATGAATTGTCAAGCATAACTTGTATTAAGTTTTAAATTATAGTTTGTGCACCACTGAGTTCACTACTCAGTGATAGCTTTGTATGCTGTCGCAAGTGAAAGAAAATATAAAGCAGCTGAGCGAGATTACTGAAAGACACTGTGAAACTATCTTCGAGTATATTATAGGTATACCCTTGTACGTTAGATTTTGATATAATTCTGTAATTATATGTATGTAATTTCATTTGAGCAATTGTGTCAACTCTTTTGTTATATATTTTTGGACTGTAATCAAATACAAATTATTGTAATATTATCTTGAGATTTTATGTACTTATAAAGTTTTGTACTACTAAATTTTTAACGCTCCCATGAATGTAAATATTAATTTTCTTATCTTAATGAGATGTTTCAATGTTTGATTTAATTTAAATTGTGTATTGAGTTGCTTGTGCTGATTTGTGAAATGAAATTGAGTAATGGAGTTGTGGTTGAGAAATATATTGGGAGTGTCTTTCTTTTCAGGTTTTGAAGAACTGTTTTCTTAAAATACAGATGGCACTCTGCCGAAATTTTTGTAAAAATTGTGGAGATTTTAAATATCCAAAAATTTGATTTATGTTTGGACTTTAAATAAAGGTTTTTAATATCTTAAAAAAAAATTATCCACCAATATAAAAATGAACGAAAATTGTTTTAAAATCCCTTGTAGTATATTTAATGGGTTACCGGTAGGTGAAGTACGGTAATTCATTAGGTGTACTACGGGAGCATGTTACATCTTATGAGGGTAGGTTGTGAAAACTGTAGTCTATGAGGTGACACGGACACTATGCAGAATTGAGAATGGCCTCACCCAGTCTATGGTCTACTGGGTTCTCTGTCCAAATCTTCAGTACCTACGCGTTACAAAAGCGACGCACTGAGCATAAAGCTTAGTGGTGCCAATAATACAAGAAAATATAGTATGCAAATAAAAGTAAAAATTTCCTAGTTATTGTGTTTATAAGAAATGAATAATTACTAAATTATTGTTTAGTCGAAGGCTAATTACATTTTATAATATTAACTCCTCTGAACATTTTATTAATCATTTTCTTGATGATTTTGATCTTTTTTATTTTATTGTAATCATTCTTGTTCTTTATCTTGATATTTAATTTCCTTATTTTCTTTAATAATCAATTCAATTACAATTATACTTTTCCATGCCCAAGTAACCTATACAAATTGACCAGACTGGATAAATGGGTAAACTAGTACTGGGTACCAGGTACCTCGGCCGTCACACCATCGATCATAATGTATCCCCCGATGTGCAAACAGAATGGCTAATAAGCCATAAAAGCAATAAGGCATCAAGCTAAGTATAACATCATAATCAGTATAGCCATAGGCTATCATATCACAGAATGGCATGGAGCCATACATCATACGCAGTACTGCTATCAAAACCCTATTGGCATGCCAACCTATCCAAACCAATCACATTAGACCTACTAAGGCATATTACAAAGTTATTTCTTGAATATTTGTACTTAACATGTAAGGTTACTATTCATTTGGTCATTTAAGTCAAAATATTGAATTTCTCATATATAATAGTTACATGAATTTTAATCACATAGATTTACCACATTTTGGTTCCTAAAAATGTTGGCATTAGTTGCCAATCCATACTCCTAACCAATGGTGAATAAATCAAAAATTTCAGTTTTGGGTGCTAGAGTTCACTGTCCCATTAGGCCATTCTAAAGTGAGAATTTGGCCAAATGTTCTTCATCAAAGTTGTTCCTTATTGTGTCTAGTTACATTTATTTTTTTGAATCACTCCATTTGGAGTTTTGTAGCTCAAGTTACAGCCTAAACACCATAACTTGTCGGATTGTAATTTTTCCAGAATTTCTGGACAGAATCAATTCTGCAGTTTTTGTACACTGATTGCAGGTTAGTTTTTGGATATGTTATGGTCAAAATTTTGGTTTGTTTTATTCATAAAAGTTGTAGGTCTATGTCTCAGCTTTCTATTGGTAAAAATTCAGGTCAATTGAACCTTTCTACACTGAGTTATGACCAAATGAATAAATACTGTTCATTTGGTCATTTTCCAGGGACTGCATATTGGTCACTCGGATTAGGTCAATTTTTAGAGTCACTTAGGTTTGTTTTCTAGGATAGGTTCCTTCATCAAAACTGTTGCATTTTACGTCTAGTCTAGCCTGCAATTGGCCTTACACCAATTGGAGTTACCTAGCTTGAGTTATAACCCTAAGAGCACACTGGACTCAAAGGGTCCAGAATGCACACTTAAGGCAGTCTAATTCTCTACATTAGTTAATGTCACCAATCACTCCATTTCTAATTCAAACTACATCAAATGGTCGCTAAATGACCATTACAACATCATTTTGTGTTTAATTGCATCTACCCTCATATTTGAGTTTCAAACCCTAGCCCTAAAATTCCAAAGTTTTATTTTCTTACACTAAACTCATAAATTAATGTTTTAAGTGATACAATCATATCAAGGGCAGCCTAGTCACTCATTTAATCCAAAGAAATCATCAAAACCATAACAAGTCCATGGCTGCCAAAAATAGGATGACACTTTAACATGTTTATTTTTGATGGAATTTCACATATCCTAGCTCAAATTATCATTCTAACAAGAAATTTGAAGAAAAGAGAAAAGGAATTGGACACTAACCTCAATTGATCACTCTTCCAAGTTTCCAAATCTTCCTCTTCTTCTTTTCTTTTTGCTGCCTAGAGGTGTTCTAAGGTGTAAGGATCAAATTTAGTGAAGTCAAGTTAGGGATTTATGGTGATTTAAGGTGGGAAGTAAAGCTTGGAGTAGTGTAAAAATAGTGAAATTTTCCTTTTCTCTCTTGATTCAGCTGATTGGGGAAGATGGCTACTAATTTCTTTTGTTTTTATCTCATTTTTTTTTTTGCTTTTTATCTCTTTAGTTAATTTGTTAAATTGTGATTGGGTGGGGGCATGTTAATGACATAATGTGATGTCATAATTCCAAATTTCTTTTATTTTTCTTTCCTTTTCTTTTCTACTCATTTTCAATTCAATTTTTAACAATATTTATTCATATTTTATATCATAATAATTATTTACTTAACTAGATAAGTCGGTCAAAAATCATCTCCAAAGATGAAATGACCAAAATGCCCTCCGTTTGGCTTATCAAGCCAAAATCGTCTGTACCGATTGAAAAATTTTTCTAAGCCTTTTCTTGGCATTCTAAAGCTATAAAAACCTCAATGACTCTTCTCTGGAGTCCCAAAAATTATTTCATGAATTTTCTCTCGGATTTAGGGCTTTTAGCTGCGAAGACCGCAACTTCTCAATGGGTTACCCATCGCTAGGCTCCCGACTCATTTAACTTGGTTGTATTTTTTTTCTAAAATTTTTCCTTAATTTTTCTTATTAATATTTGAGTTAATTATGGCTCCTCACTTTAGTCTAAATATTTTTTCAGACATTCTAACTGTTCTGACTGACACCGATCACTTGAATAGTAAAATGTACGAAATTGCTACAGTGAGGGTGTTACAATAAATGCATAAATTATGTAAATATTAAACTTAGAGATTTATGTTTCTATTATGAAAAAGATTAAAATGCTAGAAATTATAATTAGAACCTATAATGAAATAATGAAACTTATGAACATTTAATGGTACTATGTGCCCATGCATTGGCTAGACACGTGTGTCAGATTAGATAGATTGGTATGTCAATAAGGTATTGTTTAGCAGTACTGCAAAAGGCTTTATGCCTGTATTCATGGCTTTATACCCGCACTCATGGCTTTATGCCCGTACTCATGGCTTTTATGCTTGATTTTGCGTTATCATGGCTTTTTAGCCATATTGACTGCATACGTGGTTGACATTCTACGTCCTATGGTATGACGGCCCAAGGCACCACGGTGTCCAGTGCCAATGACCCGTTTTCCAGTTTAGTCAGCCTATCATAGGTTACTTGGACAGTGAAATTTATTGAAATAAGTTAAGAATATTAGCAACTAAAAATATTAGCAATTAAATAAATGAGTAAGAATATTTAATTACTATGAAAGAATTGAGCGCTTTTGAAGAGAAATAAATTAGAACAAAGGATAGTTAATACTATAAGTATTATATGAAATTAGATTAAATTCTAGAGTAACCAAATTTTGATCCATTTTTTTTAATTTTTATATTATTTTCTTGTTATATTATTGTACTACTAAGCAGCAATGCTTAGCGCGATGGATTTTTTTCCTTGTGTAGGTACTTAAGGTAAAGCCCAGCGAATATTAAATAGAGATTTTAGAGTTCTGATCTGTAACACCCTTATGTTCGGTAGTGCGTTCTACTGTTCCGGTGACCAGTGTTGCCCGGACAGCTAGGATGCCTAGAACTACACTTCGATATGAGTGAGGAGACATAAAATAATGAAATACAAGAAAAGAAAATACAAGAAAAACAAAGGAAAAATAATAGTAAAGAAATGCAATCAAGTTAAACGAGCCGAGAACCCTAGCGATGGGTGACTGCACCGGGAAGTCACGGCATGGACCGTTGACTAGCCCTGGACCGCGGGGAACCCTGAAAAATATTTTTAGGACTCCAATAAATATTTATTGAAGTATAAATATCATTAGAAATATCAAAGAAAAATTAAATAATTAGTACAAAGAAAAGTGAGAAATCGAAAAATGGACAAAACCCGGTGTTACCGAAAAATCGGGAATGTAACCCGAACAGGGGCATTGTGGTCATTTGACATCCTGATTTGTCTTTTGACCTAAATGTCCATTAAAAATAAATAATATTACACTTGGAAAATATAATGAAAAATTAAATTGATGGTACCTAAAGTAAATAGCAAAAATTATGGTTTAATGTGGAATAAATGAAAGTTAAACATATAATATGATTTAATTTGTGTAGGTGGACCACTATGGAATAAATTAAGAACTAAATGGCAGGTGTACACCCATTATACAATCTGCAACTTCATCTTTCTCATTTGGTTCATCCATGCCGAAATGAAGAGCTTGAAAACCTCCATTGCCGTTTTGCTTCAAGCTTCATCCTCTCCTTCATTTCACCTCCAAACACCTAGGTAGCTTCATTAAAATTTATCCCCACATCACAAGGAAGAGTTTGATAGCAAAATCAAGGAAGTTTAGTGAAGATTTAACAAGTCCTAACAATAGGTAAGTTTGTATTTTTGGATATTGCTTTGTTAAAGTTTGTAAGCATGTATGGGTGTTTGATTTGTGAAGAAAATTTTAAAGTTTTGAGGAGTTCTTGATATATCCAATTTTGGACAGCCATGGATTTTTATATTTAATGAATTATTCTTACATATATTTGATGGGAATTCATGTTGAGTAGGGTGATTTAATGTCCTAGTAAGTTATTTCCACATGTATATGGTGATTGTGCATTTGAAATTTGAAGTTGACGAAATTATGAGAAACTTTGGCAATGTGGAGCATTTCGACAGCCTTGAGACTCGTTGATGAATATTGAATTCATGAAGATATTGGATGAATTGTGATATTGAGGATTGATGAATATGTATGTAAATTGGTAGTGGAAATAGTATGTAATAATTAGGAATGTTTATATGTATATATATTGTTGGATTTGGACTTTGTGAATTAGGATTTCATTTGGTGTATTGAGGATATTTGTATTCTGCCCAAAGTGACTTTAATGTGAAGTGATATATGGTTTTGGTAAAATACCAAATCAGAATTGGGTTGAGAAGTGGATTTATAGCAAGGTAAATGTGTAATTGATAGATGTTTAAGCAATGTATTTAAGGACAGTATGCATTTCAGCCTATAACACTAAATGTGTAACTCCAATTGGTATGAGACCAATTAGAGGTGAAACTAGGCACAAAATGTGCCAACTTTCATGAAGGAAACTTGCCAAAATTCTGCTTGCAAGGTAGCTTGAAAAATGACCAAATCCGGATTAAGTACAATTGAGGCCTGAAAATTGACTAATTGGGCAGCAGTTAGTGTTTAGGCCATAACTCACTCAAAACAGGTCCAATTGACCTGAAATTTTAACCATGAATAGCTAAGACCCATATCTACAAGTCTTATGAAGACACCAAAGCCCAGAAATGACCATAAGCAAGTCAAACAGCTTGCACAAGTTCGGGTCCAAAAACTGGCCGAACCAAAGTTGACCAAAATTGACCTAAAATGACCAAATTTGATGCCATTTGACCAGAAATAGTAAAATGACCATAACTTGGTCTACATAACTCAGAATGACCTGAAATTTTGCCCCGCGTTCCATAAGACATAGATCTACAAGTTTGTAGTTTTGACTGAAACCCAAAAACCGAGGGAACTAGGTCGTTCGGCTAGGTCAAACTAGTATCCCGAAATCCAGCAAGTTGCAATAAAATGCAGTATACACGAAAATGAACTTGGTAACATGTACCAACCCTAAAAGACTATCGAATATGACATATTCGTAACATTAAAACCTAATTTACCTAAAACGCATCAAGGGTCGATATATTAAGTTGATTAAGCAAATAATAGCATTCAGTGAATTATTTATCAAACATTATCGTTAGAGACAGTTTAATTAAGTACTGAAACACTTCAAATTGTGTTTCTCAGTTAGCAAAGACTCAGGGAAAGGGAAGGAAATACTGAGTCAAGAGCCAAGAGACAGTTATCAGATGTTTGTGCACAACTAGTTTTTAACTGACTTTGTTTTGAATATTTCATATGATTAAATGACATATTTTTCTTATGTATGATGTTTAACAAGCATTGGATTTAATTCAATGATTATTGAAATTGTTATAGTATGTATGAATTTAGCTTTGTGAAATGGTATTTCCACAAGTATTAAGCATTGTTATGGATTGAATAAATTATGTTTTGGAAAATTGTGATAGAACATGTTTTGAATTATGATGGTAATTTTCATGGAAAAAATGCAAATTTATGATTTGAATTGTGATGAGCATAAAAAAAATTATTGGATATTGAAATTGACTTTGAATCGAATTATATTGTAATTTATGCTCACTAAAAGGATTGTGATATTGTTTTATATCTCACTATAGATGCTTGACAAGGTTATTACCCGTCTCTCTCATTTGTTGAGAAGACAATGGAGTTAGTTGTGTTTTGATTACCATGGTACGTGCACAGGCTTAGATTTTCCTCTGATTTGAGGTTAGATCTAAGTTTTTTATCGTTATGGCCCTTGCGAAAGATTCATTATTGTGATGGTACTCTGCACGATAATTCGACCTCCCCGACCTAGGGAGTTAGAATCACCCCGAAGATGGCTCTTTCGGATTAGTCTTGCATAGTTAGTGAGATAAAGAATGGCTTTTAAGATAAAGAATGATTTTTGAGATACAGCATGGTTTTTTAGATACAGCATGGTTTTTGAGATACAACATTATTTTTGAGACACAGAATGTTTTTGAACAATAAAGAATTATGATTTCAGTTATAATTTATGTATAATTGATTTTGTTGGAACTACCTTAAATGGTTAGTCATGATTTGATAAATTGAATTTCGTGATCAAAGTCATTTATACAAATGATTTACATTAATGGCAATGAATATTTTGAGTTTTGAAATTTGATGAGTATTCAGATTTCCAAATTATTTACTATAAATTTTGTCAATGTATATTGTATTATGTTTTAAATTATAGTTGTGCACCACTGAGTTCACCACTCAGCGATAGCTTTGTATGCTGTCGCAGGTAAAAAGAGCATAGAGCAGTGAATAAGTTTCTTTGAAGACATATTCAGATCAGCTCTAGGTATATCATAGGTATACCCATGTACATAGGTTTTGATGTATGCATGTAATAATATGTATGTAAATTATTTGAGCAGTTGTATAAAAACTCTTGTAAAATATTTTGGTATGTAATTAAATTTAAATTATTGTAAATATAAAGTTGAGATTTCATTTACTTGAATAGTTTTGTATTATAAATTTTAAGTCTTGTAATCAATGAAATATTTTTTTATGATGAGAGTAGTTTGAAAATGAATTGATTGTTTATTAAGAATTGAATTGTGAATTGAAATGAAGTTATTGAAGTTGTATTTGAGAAAACATATTGGGAGCATTTTTTTTTGCAGAATTGAAGAACTATTTTCTCAAAATACAGCCGGCACTTTGCCGAAATTTTAAAAAAAAATTTTATAACACCATATTTTAATCGATGATTTAAATTTCACAAAAATTGTTTTTAAAATCCCTTGTAGTATATCTAATGGGTTATCGATAGGCGAAGTACGGTAATTCATTAGGTGTACTACGGGATCATGTTACATCTTACGGGGGAGTAGGGTGTGACATGTTTTGTGGTGTCAGAGCAATGGTTTTAAAGTGAATTTCGAACTGTGAATTTGAAATCTTTTTGTCGGTAACTACAACTGCTCAAATGTTTGATACATATAGTACATTTACATCATAAATATGAACTAATGGAGAGGAATCTCCTTATGTTGGTTGTACAGGAATAGAAAATCTTGTGAAAAGATATGGAAGAGAAGAATGAGACAATAGAACAGTCTGTGATGACAGAAGAACAAGTTGAGGCCCCAGCTCCACAAAAGTTGAAGGCCTGACTGTACCAGTTTTACCGGTTCAAATTACTGCACAAATGGCCTAGCAAATGGCCACTTTCTTCCAAGAAATGGCTGATAATCTGTCAGCCCAAGCCCAAGTACAGACCCAACCCCCACAAGGGCAACATGAAATAGAGAAGAGGGAGAAACCTATGGGTCATAGCTCAAGTAGTAATTTAAGAAAAAGAAAAGAAATTGAGGAGCCCCGAGCTCAGGGATATAACAGAGGTGGATCATCAAGGCAGAGACCACCAAGGTCCAGTCGTCGAACAACTAGAAGTTCCTACCCTTCTCGTCAATGTGAAGCTTGTGGAAGATATCATGGTGGGATATGCTATAAGGCTATTGGAGCCTGTTATAACTGTGGAGGCACAGGACACTTTGCCAAGGACTGCACCAGTAGTCGCAAAGTTGGACCACCTCCTACTACTGCAGAAGGGTCAGTTCAGAGCCTTGTCACCAGAAGTTCACAACCATCCAACAGAGGTAGAGGCAGGGGTAGAGGTAGCCCAGCAGGTAGCCAAGGCACAGTGAAACAATCAGAGTAAGACAGTGCTCCAGTTAGAGTCTACGCAACGAGACAGAGGGAAGAAGTCGAGACATCTGATGTTGTGGCTGGTACCTTCTCAACTTTTAACCAAGATGTGTTTGTGTTATTTGATCTGGGTTCTACCCATGCTTATGTGAGTGCTAGCATCATTGATTGCATTGCTGTTCCATGTACAAAAATGGACTTTGAGGTGCTAGTAACAAGTCCGCTAGGACAGGAGGTCAGGGTTAATAGAATGTATAGAGATTGTCCTTTGGTGATCCAAGGACACACTTTTCTATCTGATTTCATTGAAATGCCCTTCAGAGATTATGATATCATCTTGGGCATGGATTGGTTAGCTAGGCATCATGCCATGATTGACTGTAGGCTAAAGACAGTCACTTTCGGTCTCCCTCAGTACAGTGATGTGGTAATACATGGGAAGAGGCAGCTATTGCCATCAAACATTAATTCGGCTGCACTAGCCAGAAAATGATCAGAAAGGGGTGTGAAGCATACTTGGCACATGTAGTAGACACCCAAGTGGGGAGTCCAGCATTGAGGGACATCCCTATAGTATATGACTTTCCAGACGTGTTTGCTGATGAATTGCCAGGATTACCTCCGGAAAGAGAGGTGTAGTTTGAAATTAATGTTATGCCTAACGTGGATCCAATCTCCATAAAACCATACAGAATGGCACCAGCAGAGTTGAAGGAGTTGAAGGTACAGTTGCAAAAACTACTTGAAAAGGGCTTCATCTGCCCTAGTGTGTCACCATGGGGAGCGCCAGTATTGTTTGTTAAGAAGAAGGATGGCACTCTTCGTTTATGTATTGTTTGACCTAGGGTCTGCATACTTTTATGTTAGAGTTAGAACTATATGTTCTGTTGTTATTCCTTTCTGAGGAATAAATTTTGATGCATTAGTGATTAGTCCTTAAGATAAGGATTGTGATAATAAGTGAAATTAGTTTTGGAAGAGTTTATCGGCGAAAAGTATTTTCTAACACACTATAAATTATAAAGCTAAATGGCAAGCCTACTTAATGTAAGGCAAGAGGACGTAAAAGTAAGATGCGGTAATAGAATTGTTCTAGATGAAGGCAGAGATGTTACAGTTGTTAATTGTTAATGGATATTGTAATCAGAATAAGTTTCAGGTATCGGTGAATTCGAAAAGGATAAAAGATAGGAAAGTTTGATCTATTGGGATGTATCGTAGTAACTATGCAATGCTCTTGATGTTTATACTGTAAGCTACAGATTACAGTACTAACTTGAGATTATTGTGTAGAGCTATGTACTACCCGATAGTATACCTAGATAAGAATAGTTACCAACGGCATCTATTTTGGTATAGTTATGCCAGGACATAATTTAATTGTTAGAAATAAGTTTGAAAATCCTACTTAGGGATCTAAAACTCAAAGGTTAGAATATCAAAAGGTTATAGTTCAGTACAAAAGGAAGTAAGTTATAGAATATTGACAGATAAACAGAGTTAGGAAAAAAAAAAAATATTTCGAACAATTGGTTCAAATATAACAAAGAAATGTTACGAATGTGAGGAAGACTATGGACTAGAATGGTCAGAGGACCAATGACTAGATAAATGATTCTAACATCACCTCAAGGGTCATTCAAGAAGGAACATTAATCGAAATATTAGATAGGACAATAGTAAGAGAAGATTGGTGATATACAAACAAATTAAATGTTGTATTAGATTGTTAAAATTCTTATACAAATTTGAGGAAAAGAAGATTATTCGATTGTATAAAAAGGAAAAAAATAAACGTATGACTGTTGTAAGATGACTATTGGGTAAAATTTCGTGGACAGAATTTATTTTAAGGGGGGGAGAATTGTAACACCCCTATGTTCGGTAGTGCGTTCTACTGTTCCGGTGACCAGTGTTGTCCGGACAGCTAGGATGCCTAGAACTACACTTCGATATGAGTGAGGAGACATAAAATAATGAAATACAAGAAAAGAAAATACAAGAAAAACAAAGGAAAAATAATAGTAAAGAAATGCAATCAAGTTAAACGAGCCGAGAACCCTAGCGATGGGTGACCGCATCGGGAAGTCACGGCGTGGACCTTGACTAGCCCTGGACCGCAGGGAACCCTGGAAAATATTTTTAGGACTCCAATAAATATTTATTGAAGTATAAATATCATTAGAAATATCAAAGAAAAATTAAATAATTAGTACAAAGAAAAGTGAGAAATCGAAAAACGGACAAAACCCGGTGTTACCGAAAAATCAGGAATGTAACCTGAACAGGGGCATTGTGGTTATTTGACATCCCGATTTGTCTTTTGACCTAAATGTCCATTAAAAATAAATAATATTACACTTGGAAAATATAATGAAAAATTAAATTGATGGTACCTAAAGTAAATAGCAAAAATTATGGTTTAATGTGGAATAAATGAAAGTTAAACATATAATATGATTTAATTTGTGTAAGTGGACCACTATGGAATAAATTAAGAACTAAATGGCAGGTGTACACCCATTATACAATCTGCAACTTCATCTTTCTCATTTGGTTCATCCATGCCGAAATGAAGAGCTTGAAAACCTCCATTGCCGTTTTGCTTCAAGCTTCATCCTCTCCTTCATTTCACCTCCAAACTGAAGGAACGGAAGCGTGAAAAATACAAGATTATACCATTGAATTCAAAAATTTTCACCTAGGGTCACATGCACCATGCAAGATTTATTTTTATCTATTTAATTTCAATGATAAACAACATATTAAAACTCTTTTAATATGTTTTTGGATCTGTATTTGCCATTTAAGATTTTAAAATTAATCAGATTAATTTTAGAACCCTAGATTAAATCAAGAACGATTACACTAACCTCTTGATGTGCTGCAGCATGTATGCGCCTTTGAGATTCGTCTTCAGGACACCAGATGTTGTCCCTCTAGCTTGTCCACACCAAGAACACCTATGGCAGCCCTTGAACAGCTTCTAAAGCCTTTTCTATTAATTAGAAATTCAAGTTCTGCCTTTTAAGAGATTAGAGATGTAAACAGGACACTAGAAACAATTTCTAGCGTTCTTAATTCAAGAGATTGATGGCTAATCTCTTTGAATTGATGAGAGATGAAGAGAAATAGCTGGAGAGGCTCAAAGTGGCGTGACATATGAGAGGAGAGGCTGCTGGTTATGTTTTCTTTTCATAACCACACTTAAATAGCTAGGTTAACACATTAAACCCTAGCCACATGTCACCTTTTGATTAGCTCTAGGTTTAAGTGACCCAATCACATTGTGCCAAGTGTCAAACCTATATTTAATCTTGATTTTAATCATCTTACATGATTAAAAATATTTGGCAAGCTTATGTGTTATGCCATGTGTCACCATCTCATGGTGCCACGTGTCACACCAAAATGACCAAAATGCCCTGTGTCTTAATTTTGAGTTCTTAACCCAAAATAATTATTTTCTTCTTCTAATTAATTTATATCAAATATAAATTAATTAATTAATCTCTATTAATTAATTTCTCATCAATTAAATTCATATTTAAACACTTTAAATATAAATTTAATTTATACTACACATCCAATAATCTAGATTTGGTTTCAAGTCATGCTAGGGACTTTGCAATTTAATTGCAAACCAAATCTATTTAATTAATCAATTAAACTCTTTAATTAATTAATTAAATCATATTTAAATAGGTGATAACTTGTGTATGTGTGTGACTTACTAGGCTCATCACTAATTGGCAATGAGACATGATATCAACTCTTAATATCATCGAACTCTTTCTTACCATAAATGATTTCTCTAAATCATTTTATGAACCTCATAGACCATGGTTAACACCTAGCATAGCATGCCATGGCCACCCAATTAGTAATAAGATTTACCTTAAATGAACCTATAATCATATGTTACCATGCACTAGAATCTCTACATTACAAAATCCCAACTCAAATTTGAGTCATGGTTTATGTCAAACTCCATTTGCTATGAATATTATGTTCTCTTTTAATTCAAGTTCTTGATTAAAAATATTTTCTCATAATAAACTATTTTATGAATAAATCTATCTGTCCTGGCCAGGAACTTGAAACATAAAGAACAATTAAATGAACATAGGATTTTATCTCTATTTACTTAGAGGAACAGATTACATCTTGATCAAAACCTACCTCCATATATAACTAGCAGGAGCCAACACATGCCCATATAACCATACATAGTACAATTATGAAAGCCGAATAAAACTCAAACTTCATATATACAAGATAAATGTACTATATCATGACTAAATATTATATGCACTGATATGATTTATGACAAAACATTGACAAGAGTAAACTCCATGTGCTTGTCATAAGTGTCACTGGTTCGGCCTACTTATCATTTATAAGTGCCTATCATGTTTGTTATATGGCATGAGACTCACCATTCCATCTTATTTATATCTCATATAAATAACTTGGGAACAAACATGAATACAATCTTTCTGGATAAGTCATGTCCTTATTATGAAGTATCCTCGATTGTGAACCTATTTATGATACTTTGTGCTAGAAATATTGTCACTCATATTCTTAACAACTTAAGAATAATATTTCTAACAAAATATCAATGGACCTTTTCTATTACACATAAATATATTATGTAAACGGAAAAGTGGAAATGCCTTTTATTATTAAAATATCTACAAGATACATACTAAATGATATGCTCTAGGGCATACTACTAACAATCTCCCACTAGCACTAGAGCCATTCATTACAATACCTTAGACCTATCTTCTCAAGATGTCGGTCTAACTGAACTTGTGACAAAAGCTTAGTGAATGGATCAGCTGAATTTTCAGCTGATGCTATTTTCTGCATGGCTACATCGCCTCGCCCAACTATTTCTCTGATAATGTGGTAGCGCCTTTCTATGTGTTTGGATTTCTGGTGAGACCTTGGTTCCTTAGCTCAGTATGATCGCTCCATTGTTGTCACGGTGTAATGGGCTGGCGACTCAATGGTAGGAACTCTGTAAGTTACATCATGAACTTCTTTATCCAAAGCGACTTCCTTTGCGACATCGATGCGACAATATACTCACCTCGATGAGTGGAATCTGCAATCGTGCTCTGTTTGGAACTCTTCCAACCGATCGCACCTCCATTACAAATGAACACATATCCAGAGGTAGACTTTCTATCATCGATATCTGATTGGAAATCAGAATCAGTATAACCATCCAATTGCAAGTCTCCACCTCCACAAATCAAGAATAAATCCTTAGTTCTTCTCAAGTACTTAAGGATATTCTTGTGACTATCGATGTTCCAAACACGGATTGGATTGATACCGCTAGTCAAACTAACGACATATGTGATATCCGGCCTAGTACACAACGTTGCATACATTAAACTTCCAATAGCGAAGCATATGGAATCCTGGCCATCTTATCTCTTTCTTCAGGTGTCTTTGGAGACATCTCTTTAGAAAGGTGGATACCATGTCTCACTGGTAACAATCCTCTCTTGGAATCAAGCATGTTAAACCTCTTTAACACCTTTTCCAAGTATAGACTTTGGGATAAACCAATTATTCTTTTCGCTCTATCTCTATAGATGCAAATCCCAAGAATATAGGTTGCCTCCCCTAAGTCTTTCATGGAGAATGTATTTGACAACCATACCTTTATAGTCGTCAACATACCTGTGTCATTACCCATCAACAGTATGTCATCCACATATAAGACAAGGAAAGTGATAGCACTGTCACTAACCTTCTTATATACACATGGCTCATCCTCATTTTTGATAAAACCAAAGGATTTAATGGCTTCATCAAAACGGATGTTCCAACTCCTCGAAGCTTATTTCTACCCATAAATGGATCGCTTTAGCTTGCATACCTTGGAACCATCTTGGGATTCAAATCCCCTAGGTTGTTCCATGAAAATGTTTTCTTCAATGTATCCATTGAGAAAAGCTGTTTTGACATCCATATGCCAAATCTCATAATCATAGTATGCAGCTATTGCTAATAAAATCCTAATTGATTTAAGCATGGCAAAAGTAGAGAAAGTCTCCTCATAGTCTATTCCTTGCCTTTGGCGAAACCCTTTCGCTACTAGCCTTGCCTTATAGGTCTCTACCTTTCCATCAGAACCAATTTTCTTCTTGAAAACCCATTTGTTCCCTATAGGTACAATACCTTTAGGTGGGTCAACAAGATCCCAAACTTGATTCTTATACATGGAATCAATCTCGGATTTCATAGCATCAATCCATTTTGAAGAGTCTATATCTGATATAGCTTCTTCATAGGTAAGTGGATCATCTCCATGATCTACTTCTTCATGAGTAGACAACTCTTGTTCTTCTTCATGAAGAAAACCATATCTCACTGGTGGGTGAGATACCCTGGTTGTTCTACGAGGAACAGCTGTAGATGTTTCATCAATGGGTATAGGTTGACTAGATGGATCTATATCCATCGATGCATTGGTTGGTCGAATTCTCCAATTCTAACTCTATTTGCCTTCCTTTGCCTCCTTCTTGAACAAACTGTTGTTCAAGAAATGTGGCATCTCTACTTATCACAACCTTTTGTGAAGTAGGCAAATAAAAATAATATCCAAAACTATCTTTTGGATATCCAACAAATCGACCTTTTTCTGATCTGGTCTCCAATTTATCAGTGTTCTGCTTTTTGATATAAGCTGGACAACCCATTTTCTTAACATGCTTAAGACTTGGTTTTCTTCCATGCCATATATCATAAGTTGTGGAAGAAAGCGATTTTGATGGAATCCTATTCAGAATATATAAAGTGATTCTAATGCAAATCCCCAAAGGAGATTGGCATATCGGTATAGCTCATCATACTACGTACCATATCCAATAGGGTACGATTTCTCCTTCGGATACACCATTCGGTTGTGGCGTTCTGGAGGAGTCACCGAGAAACAATGCCATGCTCTCTCAAGTATTCATCAAATTCGATACTCAAATATTCACCTCCACGATCGATCGAAGAGCTTTAATATTTTTTCTGTTTGATTTTCTACTTGATTTAAATTCTTTGAACTTTTCAAAGGATTCATGTTTGTATTTCATCAAATACAAATACCCAAATCTTGATTTATCATCAGTAAAGGTAATAAAATAATGAAAGCCCCCTCTAGCCATTTCTTTAAACGGACCACATACATCACTATGTATTAGTTCCAAAATATTTTCAGCTCTTAACCCTTGTCCAACAAAGGGTGATCTAGTCATTTTGCCTTGAAGGCAAGATTCACAAGTTGGAGTAGGCTCAGAGCCCAATGAGGATAGAATCCCCATTTTCTCCAATTTTGCAATCCTATCTTCTGCAACATGACATAACCTTAAGTGCCAAATATATTTTGAACTTGAGTTGGTTTTCACCATGGCATTGTATTCTTTTAGATCACTTGCATTCATTTTGTGTTTGTCATTATTATCCAAATAATAAAGACCATCATTCATATAACCCGAACCAACATATTTATTTCCAAAATAAATATTGCAAACATCATCTGTGAATTGAAATTCATAGCCATTTCTAATCAAACTAGATATAGAAATGATGTTCTTAAAAGCATCAGGTACATATAAAATATTATCCAAACACAAAACATGTCCAAACATGTAATAAGATTTAGATCCTATGGCTAAAGCTTCAACAGTTGAGCCATTGCCAATCCGGACTCTAATATCTTGAGAATGCAAGCTGCTACTGTTTGCTAGTTCCTACATATCATTAGAAATGTGAGAACTGGCACCAGTATCTAAAACCCAAGCTGTAGATGAACTATAAGTATCATCAGAATCTAAATAACAAGATATGGACATACCTTCCGAAGGTGTATCCTTCTTGTCCTTCAGAGAAGCAAGATACTCTGGGCAGTTCCTTTTCCAGTGCCCATCCTTTTGGCAATGGAAACACTTTCCTTTGCCTTCATCAGCTTTAGTCTTCCTTTTCTGTTTAGCTATTTTCTTGGAAGGACCAGGAATCTGAGGTTTCTTTTTCTTATTGCCTTTCTTCTTGTTGGACTTTCCAGCAGAAAGAAGAGCAATCAAAGCTACCTCTTTTCCTTTATTGCCTAGCATATTCTTTTGGGCAATAACCAGCATGTTGAGTAATTCAGCTAAGGTGCATTCCTGTTTAGTCATATGGAAATTTGTCACAAAATTCCCAAAAGACTCAGGAAGGGACTGAAGGATCAAATCCGTTTGTAGTTGGAAATCCATGTTGAAGTCAAGATGTTCCAACTGCTCAATCAGCCGAATCATCTTGTGGACATGATCCCCAACATTCTGTCCCTCAGACATCCTCATACGGAATAACTGTTTAGATATCTCATACCTAGCATTCCTGCTTTGCTCACCATACAACTCTTGTAGGTGAAGGAGGATCTCACTAGCACTCTGCATGTTCTCATGTTGCTTCTGTAACTCATTACTCATGGAAGCAAGCATGTAACACTTAGCTCTCATATCATGCTCCTTCCACTTGTCCAAAGTATCATGTTCCTCTTGTGTGGCCTCTGGAGGTAAGGGACCAGGAACATTTGAATATAGAACATATCCTATATGTTCAAGGTTCAGGACAAGTTTCAAATTTCTTAGCCAATCAGATAGATTAGGTCCTGTCAACCTGTTGTGATCAAGTATGCTTGCAAGGATATTGGATGGTGGAGGTTGTTTTGTGCTCATTTTTATCAGAAAATTAACTGCAGAAAATAACCAGATTAATTAGTAAATGTATCATGTAATTAACCAAAATGATTATGGTCTTTTAATCAAATTGGTCCTCCCACTAACTTAGCGAATCCTACACTTCCAAAGTAGAAAACGGAAATCCTAGTTGGATGGATTTCTAGTGGGTGATTGAATTCTTATAATTCTATTGATCATCCTCAGGTACATCCATTATTGGAATTACAATAAACTATAAGTGAGCAACTCCTTGCCCATCACATCTCATGTGAGGTTCAATCCTTTTACTAGCCCCTAATGCTCAAAATCTCAGGTACATCCAATATTGACTTATCTTGCATTAGTTAAGTTGATCCCATTGAGCCAGTAATTATGCAAATAATTTTAATGTCCTCAGGTACATCCAATATTGGCCACCAAACCATTTACATATTTACAACATCTCATGCTTAACAATTATTCTTAAGAAAATCTCTTAAATTAATTGCATCTCATGCAACTATTTAAAATTTCTTAAAATAATTGCCCCAATGGAGGGCTTATGTTATAATTACTTTAATTATAGCATTTCCAACTTAATCATTTGTTTGGAAGATTTTATAGCCATCCTAATTACTATTAAGGTCTCACTTTGCACATTATCCATTTAGCATGCATATATCATATAATTGCATACATTCCCATACATCTCATGCATTCATGGATAAGCAGTAAATATGGTATGATCATGGACTTTCTAAGGGATTCAATTCTGAGCCACCAAGAATTGAATCAGGGCATTCCTAGGTGCATTTCATTCATTCATTTTACAAGAGTTGCTGAAGGAGTACATAATCAACACTTGATATTGAATTCCTCCCCACCAATGCTCTTGACCTCCTTGAACTTCTTGCAATCCAATATTACATAGTAATCCTTGGCATACCAAGCGAATTTACAATAACTTAAATAAATGAAATTACAACCCAAAAATATTACAAACTTAATAATACATGCCCAAAATAAATTAAAATAAATTAATTAATTTACAATCCCAAAGAAACATAAAAGAAATAAATCCAATCACATTGGTCTTTTATAGTCCATGATCATCCATCATGCATATCACTATTTAACAATTAAATAAAACATACATTCTTAAATTAAATTGAATATCTCATATTCAACTTAAAATTCAAGATTTGAATATGATTCAAATAAATTTAAAAATTCAGATTTGAATCTCATTCAAACAAATATAAAATTCATATATGAATCACATTCAAACAACTTCAAAAATTCAGATTTGAATCACATTCAAACATTTTTAAAAATCAGATTTGAATCACATTCAAATATTTTTTAAAAATCAGATCTGAATTTTATTGAATCACTTTTAAAAACTCAGATTTAAATATGATTCAAACAACTTTAAAAATTCAGATTTGAATCTCATTCAAACAACTTTTAAAATTCAGATTTGAATCACATTCAAACATTTTTTAAAATTCTGATTTGAATCATAATTTAATTGTGTGATTAAAACAACTAATTAAACACTTTAATTAGTCAAAGAATAGGCCTTAGATCATACAACAATTGCAGAATTAAAATCCAAACCTTGAATCACCCATGGAACCATTGTTGCCGCCACCAATGGTGGCTTCTCCATGTGTGACGCCACATCTCATGATCCAACCATCAATGAATCTCTTGATCTAATGATCAAACACACAATTAAATTATATAATCATCAATCTAACTGGCAAATATAGTGGCTCGATACCAATTGAAGGCAGGCGTGAAAAATACAAGATTATACCATTTAATTAAAAAATTTTCATCTAGTTTCACATTCACCATGCAATATTTATTTTTATATATTTTATTTCTATTATAAAAAACATATTAAAACTCTTTTAATATGTTTTTGGATCTGTATTTGCCAATTAAGAATTTAAAATTAATCAGATTAATTATTAGAACCCTAGATTAAATCAAGAACGATTACACTAACCTCTTGATGTCCGCAGCATGTCTGCGCCTTTGAGATTCGTCTTGAGACACGGATGTTGTCCCTCTAGCTTGTCCACACCAAGAACACCTATGGCAGCCCTTGAACAGCTTCTAAAGCCTTTTCTATTAATTAGAAATTCAAGTTCTGCCTTTTAAGAGATTAGAGATGTAAACAGGACACTAGAAACAATTTCTAGCGTTCTTAATTCAAGAGATTGATGGCTAATCTCTTTGAATTGATGAGAGATGAAGAGAAATAGCTGGAGAGGCTCAAAGTGGCGTGACATATGAGAGGAGAGGCTGCTGGTTATGTTTTCTTTTCATAACCACACTTAAATAGCTAGGTTAACACATTAAACCCTAGCCACATGTCACCTTTTGATTAGCTCTAGGTTTAAGTGACCCAATCACATTGTGCCAAGTGTCAAACCTATATTTAATCTTGATTTTAATCATCTTACATGATTAAAAATATTTGGCAAGCTTATGTGTTATGCCATGTGTCACCATCTCATGGTGCCACGTGTCACACTGCAAAATGACCAAAATGCTCCTGTGTCTTAATTTTGAGTTCTTAACCCAAAATAATTATTTTCTTCTTCTAATTAATTTATATCAAATATAAATTAATTAATTAATCTCTATTAATTAATTTCTCATCAATTAAATTCATATTTAAACACTTTAAATATAAATTTAATTTATACTACACATCCAATAATCTAGATTTGGTTTCAAGTCATGCTAGGGACTTTGCAATTTAATTGCAAACCAAATCTATTTAATTAATCAATTAAACTCTTTAATTAATTAATTAAATCATATTTAAATAGGTGATAACTTGTGTATGTGTGTGACTTACTAGGCTCATCACTAATTGGCAATGAGACATGATATCAAGTGTTAATATCATCGAACTCTTTCTTACCATAAATGATTTCTCTAAATCATTTTATGAACCTCATAGACCATGGTTAACACCTAGCATAGCATGCCATGGCCACCCAATTAGTAATAAGATTTACCTTAAATGAACCTATAATCATATGTTACCATGCACTAGAATCTCTCTGTTACAAAATCCCAACTCAAGCTGGAGTCATGGTTTATGTCAAACTCCATTTGCTATGAATATTATGTTCTCTTTTAATTCCAGTTCTTGATTAAAAGATTTTCTCATCAGAAACTCTTTTCTGAATAAATCTATCTGTCCTGGCAAGGAACTTGAAACATCAAGAACAATTAAATGAACATAGGATTTTATCTCTATTTACTTAGAGTAACAGAGACCATCTTGATCAAAACCTACCTCCATATAAAACTAGCCAGAGCCAACACATGCCCATATACACATACATAGTACAAGAATGAAAGCAGTCACAAACTCAAACTAACTATATACAAGATAACTGTGCTATCTCATGTCTAAAGATTATATGCACTGATATGATTTATGAAAAAACATTGACAAGAGTAAACTCCATGTGCTTGTCATAAGTGTCACTGGTTCGGCCTACTTATCATTTATAAGTGCCTATCATGTTTGTTATATGGCATGAGACTCACCATTCCATCTTATTTATATCTCATATAAATAACTTGGGAACAAACATGAATACAATCTTTCTGGATAAGTCATGTCCTTATTATGAAGTATCCTCGATTGTGAACCTATTTATGATACTTTGTGCTAGAAATATTGTCACTCATATTCTTAACAACTTAAGAATAATATTTCTAACAAAATATCAATGGACCTTTTCTATTACACATAAATATATTATGTAAACGGAAAAGTGGAAATGCCTTTTATTATTAAAATATCTACAAGATACATACTAAATGATATGCTCTAGGGCATACTACTAACACAAACACCTAGGTAGCTTCATTAAAATTTATCCCCACATCACAAGGAAGAGTTTGATAGCAAAATCAAGGAAGTTTAGTGAAGATTTAACAAGTCCTAACAATAGGTAAGTTTGTATTTTTGGATATTGCTTTGTTAAAGTTTGTAAGCATGTATGGGTGTTTAATTTGTGAAGAAAATTTTAAAGTTTTGAGGAGTTCTTGATATATCCAATTTTGGACAGCCATGGATTTTTATATTTAATGAATTATTCTTACATATATTTGATGGGAATTCATGTTGAGTAGGGTGATTTAATGTCCTAGTAAGTTATTTCCACATGTATATGGTGATTGTGCATTTGAAATTTGAAGTTGACGAAATTATGAGAAACTTTGGCAATGTGGAGCATTTCGGCAGCCTTGAGACTCCTTGATGAATATTGAATTCATGAAGATATTGGATGAATTGTGATATTGAGGATTGATGAATATGTATGTAAATTGGTTGTGGAAATAGTATGTAATAATTAGGAATGTTTATATGCATATATATTGTTGGATTTGGACTTTGTGAATTAAGATTTCATTTGGTGTATTGAGGATATTTGTATTCCGCCCAAAGTGACTTTAATGTGAAGTGATATATGGTTTTGGTAATATACCATATCAGAATTGGGTTGAGAAGTGGATTTATAGCAAGGTAAATGTGTAATTGATAGATGTTTAAGCAATGTATTTAAGGACAGTATGCATTTCAGCCTATAACACTAAATGTGTAACTCCAATTGGTATGAGACTGATTGAAGGTGAAACTAGGCACAAAATGTGCCAACTTTCATGAAGGAAACTTGCCAAAATTCTACTTGCAAGGTAGCTTGAAAAATGACCAAATCCGGATTAAGTACAATTGAGGCCTGAAAATTGACCAATTGGGCAGCAGTTAGTGTTTAGGCCATAACACACTCAAAACAGGTCCAATTGACCTGAAATTTTAACCATGAATAGATAAGACCCATATCTACAAGTCTTATGAAGACACCAAAGCCCAGAAATGACTATAAGCAAGTCAAACAGCTTGCACAAGTTCGGGTCCAAAAACTGGCTGAACCAAAGTTGACCAAAATTGACCTAAAATGACCAAATTTGATGCCATTTGATCAGCAATAGTAAAATGACCATAACTTGGTCTACATAACTCAGAATGACCTGAAATTTTGCCCCGCGTTCCATAAGACATAGATCTACAAGTTTGTAGTTTTGACTGAAACCCGAAAATCGAGGGAACTAGGTCGTCCGGCTAGGTCAAACTAGTATCCCGGAATCCAGCAAGTTGCAATAAAATGCAGTATAGACGAAAATGAACTTGGTAACATGTACCAACCCTAAAAGACTATCGAATATGACATATTCATAACATTAAAACCTAATTTACCTAAAACGCATCAAGGGTCGATATATTAAGTTGATTAAGCAAATAATAGCATTCAGTGAATTATTTATCAAACATTATCGTTAGAGACAGTTTAATTAAGTACTGAAACACTTCAAATTGTGTTTCTCAGTTAGCAAAGACTCAGGGAAAGGGAAGGAAACACTGAGTCAAGAGGTTTGTGCACAACTAGTTTTTAACTGACTTTGTTTTGAATATTTCATATGATTAAATGACATATTTTTCTTATGTATGATGTTTAACAAGCATTGGATTTAATTCAATGATTATTGAAATTGTTATAGTATGTATGAATTTAGCTTTGTGAAATGGCATTTCCACAAGTATTAAGCATTGTTATGGATTGAATAAATTATGTTTTGGAAAATTGTGATAGAACATGTTTTGAATTATGATGGTAATTTTCATGGAAAAATGCAAATTTATGATTTGAATTGTGATGAGCATAAAAAAAATTATTGGATATTGGAATTTTTGAATCGAATTATATTGTGATTTATGCTAACTAAAAGGATTGTGATATTGTTTTATATCTCACTATAGATGCTTGACTAGGTTATTACCCGTCTCTCTCATTTGTTGAGAAGACAATGGAGTTAGTTGTGTTTTGATTACCATGGTACGTGCACAGGCTTAGATTTTCCTCTGATTTGAGGTTAGATCTAAGTTTTTTATCGTTATGGCCCTTGCGGAAGATTCATTATTGTGATGGTACTGTGCACGATGATTCGACCTCCCCGACCATAGGGAGTTAGAATCACCCCAAAGATGGCCCTTTCGGATTAGTCTTGCATAGTTAGTGAGATAAAGAATGGCTTTTGAGATAAAGAATGATTTTTGAGATACAGAATGGTTTTTTAGATACAGCATGGTTTTTGAGATACAACATTATTTTTGAGACACAGAATGTTTTTGAACAATAAAGAATTATGATTTCAGTTATGATTTATGTATAATTGATTTTGTTGGAACTACTTTAAATGGTTAGTCATGATTTGATAAATTGAATTTCGTGATCAAAGTCATTTTATACAAATGATTTACATTAATGGCAATGAATATTTTGAGTTTTGAAATTTGATGAGTATTCAGATTTCCAAATTATTTACTGCAAATTTTGTCAATATATATTGTATCATGTTTTAAATTATAGTTGTGCACCACTGAGTTCACCACTCAGCGATAGCTTTGTATGCTGTCGCAGGTAAAAAGAGCATAGAGCAGTGAATAAGTTTCTTTGAAGACATATTCAGATCAGCTCTAGGTATATCATAGGTATACCCATGTACATAGGTTTTGATGTATGCATGTAATAATATGTATGTAAATTATTTGAGCAGTTGTATAAAAACTCTTGTAAAATATTTTGGTATATAATTAAATGTAAATTATGTAAATATAAAGTTGAGATTTCATTTACTTGAATAGTTTTGTATTATAAATTTTAAGTCTTGTAATCAATGAAATATTTTTTTATGATGAGAGTAGTTTGAAAATGAATTGATTGTTTATTGAGAATTGAATTGTGAATTGAAATGAGGTTATTGAATTTGTATTTGAGAAAACATATTGGGAGCATTTTCTTTTGCAGGATTGAAGAACTGTTTTCTCAAAATACAGCCGGCACTTTGCCGAAATTTTAAAAAAAAAAAATTTATAACACCATATTTTAATCGATGATTTAAATTTCACAAAAATTATTTTTAAAATCCCTTGTAGTATATCTAATGGGTTATCGATAGGCGAAGTACGGTAATTCATTAGGTGTACTACGGAATCATGTTACATCTTACAGGAGAGTAGGGTGTGACATGATCTGCAAAAGTGTCTAAAGTATTCAAGATTGTCATCTCCTCAGCAATGCATGTAGATAGGGCCCATATAGGTCATAATTTATATGTTGTATAAAATGCTTAGTTATAGTATTGTAATATAAATTATGAAAATGTAATTAATGGGTATGTGATATAAATTAATAGATCGGTTAATTCATATGTGATTAAATTGTATATCATGTACATTAATGAAGATTGAAAATTTTCATATATGAGTTGAGCATGAATGGGAATGTATAGAAATAGATGTGAATGAAATTGAATAGATTTGAATACGGAATTGAAATATATAGATGATGCATGAAATGATGAGATTTTAATTTTAAAATATTATTGAAATTTTAAGCAGGTGAATTGTTAAATACGCCAAATGGTAATAGAAACAGGGGAAACTTCGCTGGTTTCTCCTTAGAAAAATAATTAATATTAAAATATAACGAGAATAAAATTTTTAAAGGAATAAAGTAAGATAAAATAGGGTGCTCCGGTACCGAGTCTGACATGCCTTGCTTGGCTACACTGTAGTCAGGTGAGGGGTGTCACAATTATGTTCTCTTTTAATTCTAGTTCTTCTTTAATTAGATTTTCTTATCAGAAACTCTTTTCTGACTAAATCTATCTGTCCTAGCCAGGAACTTGAAACATCAAGAACAATTAAATGAATGTAGGATTTTATCCCTATTTACTTAGGGTAATAGATTCCATCTTGATCAACACCAATCTCCATATATAACTAGTAGGAACCAACACATGCCCATATACCCATACACAGTACAAGTATGAAAGCGGTATCAAACTCAAACCACCTATATACAAGATAATTGTGTTATCTTAGGTCTAAAGATTATATGCACTAATATGATATATGATAATGCATTGACAAAAGTAAACTCCATGTGCTTGTCATAAGCGTTACTGGTTCGGCCTACTTACCATGTATAAGTGCCTATCATGTTTGTTATGTGGCATGAGACCCACCACTCCATCTTATTTATATCTCATATAAATACCTTGGGAACAAACATGATTAAAATCTTTCTGGATAAGTCATGTCCTGTGTGAAGTATCCTCGATTGTGAACCCATTTATGATACTTTGTACTAGAAATACTGTCACTCATATTCTTAACAACTTAAGAATAAAATTTCTAACCAAATATCAATGGATCTTTTCTATTACACATAAATATATTATGTAAACGGAAAAGTGAAATTGCCTTTTATTAATAAAATATGTACAAGATACATACAAAATGATATGCTCTAGGGCATACTACTAACAATCTCCCACTAGCACTAGAGCCATTCATTACAATATCTTAGACCCATCTTCTCAAGATGTCGGTCTAACTGAGCTTGTGACATAGGAATTGTGAATGGATCAGCTGGATTTTCAGCTGATGCTATTTTCTGCATGGCTACATCACCTCACCCAACTATCTCTATGATAATGTGGTAGCACCTTTCTTTGTGTTTGGATTTCTGGTGAGACCGGGGTTCCTTAGCCTGTATGACCACTTCATTGTTGTCATAGTAGAGAGGAACTACTGACTCAATGGAAGAAACTACTATAAGTTCTGTCACGAACTTTTTTATCCAAATAGCCTCTTTTGCAGCATCTGATGCAGCAATATACTCAGCCTCTGTAGTGGAATCAATAGTTGTACTCTATTTGGAACTCTTCTAACTAACTGCATCTCCATTACAAATGAACACAAATCCAGAGGTGGACTTTCTATCATCAATATCTAATTGGAAATCAGAATCAGTATAACCATCCAATTGCAAGTCACCACCTCCATAAATCAAGAATAAATCCTTAGTTCTTCTCAACTGCTTAAGGATATTCTTGACAGCAATCTAGTGTTCCAAACCTGGATTGGATTTAAACCTGCTAGTCAAACTAACAACATATGCATTATCCGGCTTAGTACACAACATTACATACATTAAACTTCTAATAGCCGAAGCATATGGAATCTTTGTCATTCTATCTCTTTCTTCTGGTGTCTTTAGAGACATCTCTTTAGAAAGATGGATACCATGTCTCACTGGTAACAACCCTCTCTTGGAATCAAGCATGTTAAACCTCTTTACCACCTTTTCCAAGTATAGACTTTGGGATAAACCAATTATTCTTTTCGCTCTATCTCTATAGATGTGAATTCTAAGAATATAGGTTGCCTCCTCTAAGTCTTTCATGAAGAATGTATTCGACAACCATACCTTGATAGTTATCAACATACCTATGTCATTACCTATCAACAGCATGTCATCCACATATAAGACAAGAAAAGTGACAGCACTATCACTAACCTTCTTATAAACACATGGTTCATCCATATTTTTGATAAAACCAAATGACTTAATGGCTTCATCAGAACGAATGTTCCAACTCCTCAAAGCTTGTTTTAACCCATAAATGGATCGTTTTAGCTTGCATACCTTGGAACTATCTTAGGATTCAAAACCCTTAGGTTGTTCCATGAAAATGTTTTCATCAATATATCCATTGAGAAAAGCTATTTTGACATCCATCTGCCAAATCTCATAATCATAGTATGCAGCTATTACTAATAGAATCCTAATTGATTTAAGCATGGCAACAGGCGAGAAAGTCTCCTTATAGTTAATTCCTTGCCTTTGGCGAAACCCTTTTGCTACTAGCCTTGCTTTATAGGTCTCTACCTTTCTATCAAAACCAATTTTCTTCTTGAAAATCCATTTATTCCTATAGGTACAAAAGCTTCAGGTGGATCAACAAGGTCCCAAACTTGGTTCTTATACATGGAATCAATTTTGGATTTCATAGTTTCAATCCATTTTGAAGAGTCTATATCTGATGTAGCTTCTTCATAGGTAAGAGGATCATCTCTATGATCTATTTCTTCATGAGTAAACAACTCTTGCTCATCTTCATGAAGAAATCCATATCTCACTGGTGGGTGAGATATCCTGGTCAATCTACGAGGAATTACTATAGATGTTTCATCAATAGGTGTAGGTTGACTAGATGGATCTACATCCATTTGATCTATTGGTTGGTCAACATTCTCCAATTCTAACTCTATTTTCCTTCCTTTGCCTCCTTCTTGAATAAACTGTTGCTCAAGAAATATGGCATCTCTGCTTACCATAACCTTTTGTGATGTAGGCAAATAAAAATAATATCCAAAACTTTCTTTTGGATATCCAACAAATAGACCTTTTTCTGATATGATTTTCAATTTATCAGTGTTCAGCTTTTTGATATAAGCTGGACAACTCCAAATCTTAACATGCTTAAGACTCAGTTTTCTTCCATGCCATATCTCATAAGGTGTGGAAGAAACTGATTTTGTTTGAATCCTATTTAGAATATGAAAAGCTGATTCTAATTCAAATCACCAAAAGGAGACTGGCATATCAGTATAGCTCATCATATTACGTGAAGGAGCGGAAGCATGAAAAACATAAGTTTAGATCATTGAATTCAAAAATTTTTCTTCTAGGGTCACATGCATCATGCAAGATTCATTTTTATCTATTTGATTTCAATGATAAGCAGCATATTAAAATACTTTTAATATATTTTTGGATCTACATTTGCCATTTTAGATTTTAGAATTAACGGATTAATTCATTAGAATCCTAGATTAGATCAAGAAAAAGTGCACTAACATTTTGATGTACTGCAGTTGTGTTTGGCACCTTTGGGATATGCCTAGGACACCAGATGTTGTCCCTCTAGCTTGTCCGCACCAAGATCACCAATGGCAGCCACTTGAACAGCTTCTCAAGCCTTTTCAATTAATTAAAAAATCAGGTTTTGCCTTTAGAAATGTTATAGATGCATACAGGATACTAGAAACGATTTCTAATATTTTTAATTCAAGAGAATGTTGCCTATTCTCTTTGAATTGATGAGAGATGAAGAAGAAGAGAGGTAGAGCACTCCAAGGGTGGCAGCACCTATGAAGAACAGCAGCTTATTCTATTTACTCTTTCATAACAACACATTATATAGCTAGGTCACCACTTAAAACCCTTGCCACATGTCACCTTCTGATTGGTTTTTAGTTTAATTGACCCAATCACATTGTGCAAAGTGTCAAACTTAGATTTAATCTTGACTTTGATCATCTTACATGATTAAAAAACAATTGGCAAGCTTATGTGTAGTGCCATGTGTCACCATCTCATGGTGTCACATGTCACCGTGTGAAATGATCAAAATACCCCTATGTCTTAATTTTGAGTTCTCAACCCAAAATAATTATTTCTCTTCTTCTAATCAATTTATATCAAATATAAATTAATTAATTAATCTCTATTAATTACTTTCTCATAATTAAATTCATATTTAAACACTTTAAATATAAATTTAACTTATACTATACATCCAATAATCTAGATTTGGTTTCAAGCTATGCTAGGGACTTTGCAATCTAATTGCAAACCAAACCTATTTAAATAATCAATTAAACTCTTTAATTAATTAATTAAATTATATTTAACTTAGTGATTACTTGTGTATGTGTGTGACTCACTAGGCTCATCACTAATTGGCAATGAGAAATGATATTAACTCTTATTATCATCAAAACTCTTTCTTACTATAAATAATTTCTCTAAATCATTTTATGCACCTTATAGACCATGGTTAACACCTAGCATAGTATACCATGGCCACCCAATTAGTAATAAGGAATACCTTAAATGAACCTATAATTATATGTTACCATGCACTAGAATCTCTCTGTTACAAGATCTCAATTCGAGCTGGAGTCATTGTTTATGTCAAAACCCATTTGCTATGAATATTATGTTCTCTTTTAATTCCAGTTCTTGATTAAAAGATTTTCTCATCAGAAACTCTTTTCTAATTAAATCTAAACTCTTTTCTGATTAAATCTATCTGTCTTAGCCAGGAACTTGAAACATTAAGAATAATTAAATGAATATAGGATTTTATCCCTCTTTACTTAGAGTAACAAATTCCATCTTGATCAACACCTACCTCCATATATAACTAGTAGGAGCCAACACATGCCCATATACCCATATACAGTATAAGTACGAAAGCAGTATCAAACTCAAACCACTTATATACAAGATAACTATGCTATATCTGGTCTAAAGATTATATGCAATGATATGATTTATGACAATATATTGACAAGAGTAAACTCCATGTGCTTGTCATAAATGTCACTGGTTCGGCCTACTTATCATGCATAAGTGCCTCTCATGTTTGTTATATGGCATGAGACTCACCATTCCATCTTATCTATATCTCAAATAAATACATAGGGAACAAACATGAAAACAATCTTTTTGGATAAGTCATGTCCTGTGTGAAGTATCCGTGATTGTGAACCAATTTATGATTCTTTGTACTATAAATACTGTCACTCATATTCTTAATAACTTAAGACTAGAATTTCTATCAAAATATCAATGGACCTTTTCTATTACACATAAATACATTATATAAACGAAAAAGTGAAAATGCCTTTTATTAATAAAACATTTACAAGATACATACTAAATGATATGCTCTAGGGCATATTACTAACACTGCGTACCATATCTAATAGGGTATGATTTCTCCTTTCAGATACACCATTCAGTCGTGGTGTTCCTGGAGGAGTTAGTTGGGAGACAATGCCATATTCTTTCAAGTATTCATCAAATTCAGTACTTAAGTATTTACCTCCACGATCTGATCGAAGAGTTTTAATACTTTTTCCTGTTTGATTTTCTACTTCACATTTAAATTCTTTGAACTTTTCAAAGGATTCATGTTTGTATTTCATCAAATACAAATACCCAAACCTTGATTTATCATAAGTAAAGGTAATAAAGTAATGAAAACTACCTCTAGCCATTTCCTTAAATGGACCACATACATCACTATATATCAATTCCAAAATATTTTCAGCTCTTAACCCTTGTCCAGCAAAAGGTGATCAAGTCATTTTGCTTTGAAGGTAGGATTCACAAGTTGGAGTAGGTTCAGAACCCAATGAGGATAAAATCCCCATTTTCTCCAGCTTTGTAATCCTATCTTCTACAACATGACCTAATCTTAAGTGTCAAATATATTTTGAACTTTAGTTAATTTTCATCATGGCATTACATTCATTTAAATTGCTTGCATTAGATTTGTATTTAACATTATTATCTAAATAATAAAGTTCATCATGCATAAAACTCGAACCAACATATTTATTTCCAAAATAAATATTGCAAATATAATTGTGAACTGAAATTCATAGCCATTCTAGTCAAACTAGATATAGAAATGATGTTCTTAAAAGCATCAGGTATATGCAAAACATTATTTAAATACAAAACATGTCCACACATGTATAAAGATTTAGATCCTATAGCTAAAGCTTCAATAGTTGAGCCATTGCCAACCCAGAGTATAATATCTTGTGACTGTAAGCTGCTACTACTTGCTAGTTCCTGCATATCATAAGTAATGTGAGAATTACTACTAGTATCTAAAACCCAAGCTATAGATGAACTATGAGTATCATCAGAATCTAAATAACAAGAGACAGAAATACCTTCTGAAGGTCTATCCTTCTTGTCCTTCAGAGAAGCAAGATACTCTAGGCAGTTCCTTTTCCAGTGCCCATCCTTTTGGCAGTGGAAACACTTTCCCTTGCCTTTGTCAGGTTCAGTCTTGCCCTTCTTTTTGGCTATCTTCTTGGAAGGTCAGAAATTTGAGGTTTCTTATTCTTATTGCCCTTCTTCTTTTTGGACTTTCCAGCATAAGAAGAAGATACAATCAAAGCCACCTCTTTTCCTTTATTACCCGACATATTCTTTTGGGCAATAACCAGTATGTTAAGCAACCCAGGCAAAGTACACTTTTACTTTGTCATATGGAAATTTGTCACAACATTCCCAAATGACTTAGGCAGGGACTGAAGGATCAAATCCGCCTGCAGTTGGAAATCCATGTGAAAGTCAAGATGTTTCAGCTGCTTAATAAGCTGAATCATCTTGTGGACATGATCTCTTATATTTTATCCCTCAGACATCCTCATGTGGAATAACTGTCTAGATATCTCATACCTAGCATTCCTATTGTGCTTACCATACAACTCTTGCAGGTGAAGGAGGATCTCACTTGGATTTTGCATATTTTCATGTTGCTTCTGTAACTCATTACTCATAGAAACAAGCATGTAACATTTTGCTCTCATATCATGCTCCTTCCACTTGTCCAAAGTGTTTAGTTCCTCTTGAGTGGCCTCTAGAGGTGAGGGACCAGGAACCTTTGAGTCTAAAACATATCCAATACATTCTACGTTCAAGACAAGTTTTAAATTTCTTAGCCAATCATAAAGATTAGGTCCCGTCAACCTATTATGATCAAGTATGTTTGTAAGGATATTGGATGGTGGTGGTTGTTGTGTACTCATTATTATCAGAAAATTAACTGTAGAAAATAACTAGACTAATTAGTAAATGTATCAAATAATTAACCAATGTGATTATGGTCTTTTAATCAAATTGGTCCTCCCACTAACTTGGTGAATCCTATACTTCTAAAGTAGGAAACAGAAATCCTAGCTGGGTGGATTTCTAGTGGGTGATTGAATTCTTATAGTCTTATTAATCATCCTCAAGCGCATTCATTATTGGAATTACAATAAACTATAAGTGAACAACTCCTTGCCCATCACATCTCATGTGAGGTTTAATCATTTATCTAGCCCCTAATGCTCAAAATCTCAAGCACATCCATTATTAATTTATCTTGCATTAGTTAAGTTGATCCCATTGAGCCAGTAAACATGCAAATAATTTTAATGTCCTCAGGCACATCCATTATTGGCCATCAACTATTTACATATTTACAACATCTCATGCTTAACAATTATTCTTAAGAAAATCTCTTCAATTAAATGCATTACATGCAAGTATTTAAAATTTCTTAAAATAATTGCCTCAATGGAGAGCCCATGATATAATTACTTTAATTATACCATTTCCAACTTAATCATTTGTTTGGAAGATTTAGTGGTCGGCTTAATTACTATTATGGTCTCACTTTGCACATTATCCAATTTGTATGCATATATCATATACTTACATACATTCCCACACATCTCATGCATACCTGGATAAACAAATAATATAGTATGATCATGGACTTTCTAAGGGATTCAATTCTGAGCCACCAAGAATTGAATCAGGGCATTTCTAGGTGTATTTCATTCATTCATTTTACAAGAGTTGCTGAAGGAGTACATAATCAACACTTGATCTTGATTTCCTCCCACTGGTCCCACCAATGTTCTTGACCTCCTTGATCTTCTTGTAATCTAATTACATTGTAATCCTTGGCATACCAAGGTGAATTTACAAGAATATGGACTTTAAAGTCCTCAAATAAATGAAATTACAACCCAAATTATTACAACATTTATAATACATGCCACTAAAATAAAATTAATTATTTTACAACCCATAGAAAAATAAAAGAAATAAATCCAATCACATTGGTCTTTTATTGTCCATGATCATCTATCATGCATATTAAAATTTAATAACTAAATAAAATATACATACTAAAATATTAAATTGAATATCACATATTCAACCAAAAAATTCAGATTTGAATCTCATTCAAATAAATTTAAATTTAGAAACCCTTTCCAAATTTAATCCCTTGAAAACATTTTACAAAAAAATTAATCGTGTGATTAAAATTCCTAATTAAACAATTTAATTATGTATGGACCTAATTATGGGCCTTAAAATATACAACAATTGCATGATTGGCCCATAAACCAAGCGCACAACTTTAAACACACCCTTAGGGTGTTTTTCACTTTCATGCCGCCACCTTTGATTACCAAACAGCTTTAGATCAATCCAAATCTGATCCAATCACACAATTAAATCTCATATTCAATCCTAATGGCAAATATAGTGGCTCTGATACCAATTGAAGGAGCGGAAGCAAGGTAATTGGTGAATTGGAGCATTGAATTTCTAAATTTTTCTTCTAGGGTTTCATGCATCATGCCACATCTCTTATGTGCCTAATTAATTTCAATACTCAATTGCATATTAAAAAACTTTTAATATGTATTAGGATCTTTATTTGTCATTTAAGATTGTGAATTAACAAATTAATTCAATTAAACCCTAATTTGAAAGAGGAATTTTTGCACTAATCTCTTTGATGCACTATGGATGCAAGTGACACCTTTAGGAAGCTCCTAGGACCCCAAGTGTTGTCCCTCTAGCTTGTCCACACTAAGATCACCAATGGCAGCCTCCAATTTTGCTTCTCAAGCCTTTGCCAACTAATTATAATTTGGGGTTTTACTTTTAGAGAGGTAATATGTGTGTATAGGATACTAGAAATAATTCCTAGCAATTTTAATTTAAACAGAATGAATAATTCTGTTTGAATTGATGAAGAAAACAAGAAGAGGGAGAGGGAATAGTGGCTGCCACCACCCTTAGAATAGAGAGAGTTTTATTTTTAATTCTTCTTTCTTTCCCTTTTATAATTAGGTCAACTAATTACTTAAACCATTTGCCACATATCACCACCACATTGCATCTTATTTTTAATTGACTTAATCTCATTAAGCCAAGTGTCAAAGCTAGACTTAATCTAGACTTTGATAATTTTGCATGATAGGAAGACAAATGGAAAGTTTATATGGTGCCATGTGTCACCATCTCATGGAGCCACATGTGACCATGTGAAATGACCAAATTACCCTTATGTCTTAATTTTGAGTTCTTAACCCAAAATCATTATTTCTCCTCTTCTAATTAATTTATATCAAATATAAATTAATTAATTAATCTCCATTAATTAATTTCTCATAATTAAATTCATATTTAAACACTTTAAATATAAATTTAACTTTTGCTATACATGCAATAACCTAGATTTGGTTTCAAGCTATGCTAGGGACTTTGCAATCTCATTGCAAATCAAACCTATTTAATTAATCAATTAAACTCTTTAATTAATCAATCAAATCACATTCTTCTTGGTGATTAACTTGCGTATTTATGTGACTCACTAGGGCTCATCACTAATTGGCAATGAGATATGATATTAACTCTTAATATCATCAGAACTCTTTCTTACTATAAATAATTTCTCTAAATCATTTTTGGCATCTCATAGACCATGGTTGACACCCAGCATAGCGTGCCATGGCCACCCAATCAGTAATAAGGAATACCTTAAATGAACCTTTAATCATATATTACCATGTACTAGAATCTCTCTGTTACAAAATCCCAATTCGAGCTGAAGTCATGGTTAATGTCAAACCCCATTTGCAATGAACATTATGTTCTCTTTTAATTCTAGTTCTTGATTAATTAGATTTTCTTGTAAAAAACTCTTTTCTGACTAAATCTGTCTATCTTGGCCAAGAACTTGAAACATCAAGAACAATTAAATGAACATAGGATTTTATCCCTATTTACTTAGGGTAACGGATTCCATCTTGATCAACACTTATCTCCATATATAACTAGTACGAGCCAACACATACCCATATACCCATACACAGTACAAGTATGAAAGCAGTATCAAACTCAAACCACCAATATACAAGATAACTGTGTCATCTCAGGTCTAAAGATTATATGCACTGATATGATATATGACAATGCATTGACAAGAGTAAACTCCATGTGCTTGTCATAAGCGTCATTGGTTCGGCCTACTTATCATATGTAAGTGCCTATCATGTTTGTTATATGGCATGAGACTCACCATTCCATCTTATTTATATCTCATATAAATACCTTGGGAGCACACATGATTACAATCTTTCTGGATAAGTCATGTCCTGTGTGAAGCATCCTCGATTGTGAACCCATTTATGATACTTTGTACTAGAAATACTATCACTCATATTCTTAACAACTTAATAATAGAATTTCTAATAAATTATCAATGGACCTTTTCTATTACACATAAATATATTATGTAAATGGAGAAGTGAAATTTTCTTTTATTAATAAAATATGTACAAGATATATAAAAAATGATATGCTTTAGAGCATACTACTAACAATCTCCCACTAGCACTGGAGCCATTCATTACAATATCTTAGACTCATCTTCTTAAGATGTCGGTCTAACTGAGCTTGTGACATAGGCTTTATGAATGGATCAGCTGGATTTTCAGCTGATGCTATTTTCTGCATGGCTGCATTGCCTGGCCCAACTATCTCTCTGATAATGCGGTAGCACCTTTCTATGTGTTTAGATTTTTGGTGAGACCTAGGTTCCTTAGCCTGTATGACTGCTCCATTGTTGTCACAGTAGAGAGGAACTACTGATTTAGTGGAAGGAACTACTGCAAGTTCTGTTACGAACTTTTTTATCCAAACAGCCTCTTTTGTATCATCTGATGTAGCAATATACTCAGCCTCTGTAGTGGAATCAACAGTTATACTCTGTTTGGAACTCTTCCAACTAATTGCAACTCCATTACAAATGAACACAAACCCAGAGGTAGACTTTCTATCATCGATATTCGATTGGAAATCAGAATCAATATAACCATCCAATTGCAAGTCACCACCTCCATAAATCAAGAATAAATCCTTAGTTCTTCTCAACTACTTAAGGATATTCTCGACAGCTATCCAGTGTTCCAAACCTAGATTGGATTGAAACCAACTAGTCAAACTAACAGCATATACGATATCTGACCTAGTACACAACATTGCAATCATTAAACTTCTAATAGTCGAAGCATATGGAATCCTGGCCATTTTATCTCTTTCGTCTGGTGTCTTTGGAGACATCTCTTTAGAAATATGGATACTATGTCTCACTGGTAACAATCCCTCTCTTGGATTCAAGCATGTTAAACCTCTTTAACACCTTTTCCAAGTATAGACTTTGGGATAAACTAATTCTTCTTTTCGCTCTATCTCTATAGATGCAAATTCTAAGAATATAGGTTGTCTCCTCTAAGTCTTTCATGGAGAATGTATTTAACAACCATACCTTGACAGTTGTCAATATACCTATGTCATTACCTATCAACAGAATGTCATCCACATATAAGACAAGCAAAGTGACAACACTATCACTAACCTTCTTATATACACATGGTTCGTCCACATTTTTTATAAAACTAAATGACTTAATGGCTTTATCAGAACGGATGTTCTGTTTTAACCCATAAGTGGATCGCTTTAGCTTGCACACCTTGGAACTATCTTGGGATTCAAAACCCCTAGGTTGTTCCATGAAAATGTTTTCATCAATGTATCCATTGAGAAAAGCTATTTTGACATCCATCTGCCAAATCTCATTATCATAGTATGCAACCATTGCTAAAAGAATCCTAATTGATTTAAGCATGGTAACAGGCGATAAAGTCTCCTCATAGTCGATTCCTTGCCTTTGGTGAAACCCTTTCACTACTAGCCTTGCTTTATTGGTCTCTACCCTTCCATCAGAACCAATTTTCTTCTTAAAAACCCATTTATTCCCTATAGGTACAGTACCTTTAGGTGGATCAACAAGGTCCCAAACTTGGTTCTTATACATGGAATCAATTTCAGATTTCATAGCTGCAATCCATTTTGAAGAGTCTATATCTGATATAGATTCTTCATAGGTAAGAGGATCATCTCTATGATATATTTCTTCACAAGTAAACAACACTTGTTCATCTTCATGAAGAAATCCATATCTCAGTGGTGGGTGAGATATCCTTGTCACACCCTACCCCTCTGTAGGGCATAACATGATCCCGTAGTATACCTAATGAATTACCAAACTTCGCCTACTGATAACTCATTAAATATGCTACAAGGGATTTTAAACCTTTCTTATTTCTTTTTACAGTGGTGAGAACTTTTGATAGGTGTAATTTTTTTTTTTTTTAATCTGAAGTGAACCAATTAACAAATCTAAAGTACCAATAATTTCTATAAAAATTTTGGCAGAGTGCCATCTACATTTTGAATAAAACAGTTCTTCAAAAACCTATAAAAAGCACTTCAAATATATTTTTTCAATCCCAAACTCCAACATGGCTTAACACAAATCAATTTCCTCAACATTTGTCAAACTCAGTTAAATATAATTTTTCAGTAGTTCCAAAAGCTGAGATAAGAAAAATATATTACAAATTTTTTTTTTACAGACTAAAATAATTTATAACTTTAGTTTAGAACTGCTCAAAATCAAGTACAATATATACATACAGTTCACACACATTACAATAAAATTTACAAGGATGTGGTATACTCAATATACCCGGCAAAATCCCAAAAGTTTGGCACAAGTAGCCTACTTTGCTGCTCTGTCTGTCTGTCTACCTGCGACAGCAATAAAAAAGCTATTGCTGAGTAAAATTTACTCAGTGGTGCACAATAACAATTTAAAATGCGGTATATAAAACATTTATATACAATTTACAATTCAAATGATTCACAATTTCATGTCACAATTTTCAAAGCTCATATAATACAAATTTGATCAAATAATTTAATAAACACAGTGTTACCAATCAATAACATAACTTAGGTCATGACACAAATTTTTTCGAATATGCCGTGTTGTACACCATGACAAGGCATACTCACCTCACTAATCGAAATCAATGAGGGTGGTGGCTAGCTAGCTAATGAGAACTCATCCATACTCACCTTAGACTGACAAGTCAAAGAGGGAGGAATATAGTCATACTCACCCCATAAATGGAGGAGGAACATAGTAATATTTCCATACCAAGTGTGAATCAAAACAATTCCAAATCACAATATTTAAATATTTCATACAAACCACAAATCACATTTTAACTCAAAATTTTCATTTGCAAAGTAGGCAACACAATAATTTCCAAATAAAATTCCCAAAGCCAAAACAATAAAAAATTATTCATAACTCATTTCTCCAAATAAATTTTCTGGTAAAAGTAGTGAGTATAAAAAATATTGTGTACAGACCTAGTTTGAGTCGCCTCTAGGCCTTGACTCAATGTTCCTTATGCTTTTCAATATCCTTTTCAACTGAAATACACAATTTAAAGTGTTTCAGTACCCAGTTAAATTGCTTCTAACAATAAGGTTCAATAATTAATTTATTTAGTACTATTGCTTTCATTAGTCAACCTATAATGTTAACATTTGATGCACTCTAGGGGAATAAATTTTAATGTTACCAATATGTTACATTTTGCATTTTAATATGCTATCAATATAGTGCAATTTACCATTTTTACAAGTTAGCATTCATTGCCAAATTATTTCAAGCATCATTGTATGTAAATGTCAAGTTCTCAATTTTTGTGTGAAGATTGGGCTAGCTTAAAGTCCTACTTCTCTTTGTTTTTAGCTTCTGGTCAAATAGCAAAATTGTAGCACTATGTCTTATTGCACACAGGGCAAAATTTCAGGTCATTCTAAGTTGTATAGACCAAGATATGGTCAATTTACTAAAGCTGGATAGACTGCACCTTTAGTGCAAAATTTGGTCAATTTTAGGTCACTTTTAGTTCTGGCAGTTTTAGTATCCGCACTTGTGCAAGCAATTTGACTTTCTTATGGTCATTTCTGGGTTTTTGTGTCTTCATAAGAGTTTTAGCTCTATGTCTAATCTATTCATGGTAAAAATTTCAGGTCATTTGGACCTGTTTTCAGTGAGTTATGGCCAAAACACTAACTGCTGCCCAAATGGTCAATTTTCAAGCTTTCAAGTCACTAATCCGGATTTGGTCAATTTTAAGGTCAGTTTCTAGGCAACATTTCTGCATGAAAGTTGGCCTATTTGGTGTCTAGTTTCACCCCCCATTGGCCTCATACCAATTAGGTTCACAGTTTTGTACTTATAACCTAATTTAGGTACTGCCAACAACACACAACCTGCGTAAGACAATTACACTTCCAATTTGACATTCCTTCTCCTCCTCATGACTTCATTATTCATTCATAGCACTTCTACAAATACTAAACACAATTTCAGCAAGCATATTGGGCAGAACACTCAAGTGCTCAATGCACACAATTCACCATTAAAGTCCAACATTCAATTCCACTGAAATACAACATACCTAAACACCAATATTTCACATACACGTCCATGAAAACTACATATGCTGCCCACTATTTAACACCATCACATTTCATCAATAATTCATATAAACTCACATATAATTTGATAGTATTATAGGCTGCCAAACATGGCAGTTTACCAAAGTATTAAGACCCATTTTCAAACCTTTAATTTAAGCACTAACATGCACATCCTTGAATATTAACTTACTACATTTTCCATTTGAGTTAATCAACCTTAATTTCTATCCATTAGAGGTAAGAAAAAATCACACACTATAAATCTTCATGGCTTCCGAAAATGGCTCAATTCCAATACTCAACAATTCATCAAATTTTCTTGTATTTTTCTTTCTTGTATTTCATTATTTTATGTCTCCTCACTAACATTTCAATGTAGTTCTAGGCATTCTGTTTGTCTAGATAGACACTAATCATTGAAACAATAGAATGCACTACCGAATATAAAGGTGTTAATATTCTCCCCCCCCCCCCCCTTAAAATAAATTTCGTCTCAAAATTTTACTTGGTTTTAGTTTCTGAACAACTGTGCGTGTTGTCGCCACATATCCTCCTCTCGTTCCTAAGTAACTTCCTAGCCTTAATTGGTCTATAACACCTTAACCAAATGTATACATTTATTTCTCATATGCTTCACCTCATGTACTAAGATCTTTATGAGTTTCCCCATTATACGTTGAATTTAAATTCATTTCACCTTTTTAGAGGGAAGCAATTTTGTGTGCTAATGAATCCACTCTTTCTAGGACCTTGTGTGATCCTATGGAGTGAGAACTTAGTTTTTTTCCTTTCTATGTGATCGTATAATCTTCTTTTCCTTTGAATTTGTGTAAGACTTTTAACAATCTAATATAACATTTACTTTGTTTATATAGCACTAATCTTTTCTTACTATCATTCTGTCTAATATTTCGATTCATGTTCCCTTCTTGAATGACCATTGTGATCATATTAAAATTATTTATCTAATTATTGGTCCTCTGACCATTCTAGTCAACAATCTTACTCATATTTGTAACATTTCTTTGTTATATCTGAACCAACTATTCAAATTTTTACTTCCACAACTCTTTTTATCTATTAATATTGTATAGCCTAATTCCTTTTGTACTAAACTATAACCTTTCGATATTCTAACTTTTGAGTTTTAAATCCCTAAGTAGGATTTCCAAACTCATTTCCAACAATAAAATTCTATCCTGGCATAACTATACCAAACCAAATGCCGTTGGCAACTATTCTCATCTTGGTGTACTATCGAGTAGTACATAGCTCTACACAATAATCTCAAGTCAGTATTGTAATCTGCAGCTTACAGTACAAATATTAAGAACATTGCATAGTTACTACGATACATTCCAAGAGATCAAACTTTCCTATATTTTATCCTTCTCGAATTCACTAATATCCAAAACTTATTCTAATTACAATATCCATTGATAATTACTAACTGTAACATCTTTGCCCTCATCTAGAGCAATTCCATTACTGTAACTTACTTTTAGGTAATTGACAATTTTTTTTTTTATACGACGAATAGCAGGAGGGCAAACAATGCTGGCACTAACGTAAAAGTATGTAGACCCTGGGTAAAACAATACATATATATATATATATATATATATATATATATATATATATATATATATATATATATATATATATATCTTAGTTAAAAATTGAAAAAGTACCAGCAAAAATGTCAGAAGTTTCAGCCTCTTCCCTCTGCTGTATAGTGTATATTCTAGCTGAAGCATTACCCTGTTCTGGCTGATTCACAGTACTCTGACTTCTAGGTGTACTACCCCTACCTCTACCTCTGCCTCTACTAACTGATGGCAAACTCTTTGGGGTAGAGAATTGGGCTGATCCCTCTAGTGTAGTAAATGATCCAGAACGGCAAGGATTTATACAATCCTTAGCAAAATGACCAATCTCTCCACAATTAAAACATGCTCCTATGGCTCTATAACATACCCCACTATGTGGTTTACCACAAGTTTCATAAAGTCCATCTGATAGCGCATTTCTGGGTTTCTGCTAAGTTTACTGATCCGATCGGGGTGGTTTCTGTCCAGAAAATCTATCTCTACCTGATTCGCGTGATCTAGATTCTCCAAAGTGCTTTCTTTTTCCTGACCCACTATCAAGAACTTGATCAGTAGTCTTTCTAATTTTCTCTTTTTCTTTTATACCCTTTTTAACTATTTCTTCATTCTTAATTCTTTCCAGTTCCAAGGCTTCCGACATTAGCTCTGAGAAATTCTGGTGTCGGAACCCCACAACTTGCATTCTTAGACTAGGCCTTAACTCGACCTCAAAACGTTTACATCTGTCTCTAGGAGTGGTAAGCAGGCTTCCTGCATAATGACTCAATGGAGAGAAGTTTCTCTCATATTCTGCCACTGTTCTGTCCCCTTGCTTCAGACATAAGAACTCCTATAGCTTCTGGTCCATATAGGCATTTGGGACATATTTTTGTCTGAATTCTCTTAGAAAGTCATCCCATGTCAGCACTGTAGGTTCCATCAAACTATGGGGAATGGTTTTTCACCAGTCATATGCATCCCCCTATAGAAGTGAGACTGATTACTCAAACTTCAGCTCATCGGTGCAGTGCAGCTTCCTAAAAACTCTTTCTATCCTTTTCAACCATTGTTCTGCCTCTAGCAGATCCGCTGTCCCCTTGAACTCAGTGGCCCCATACTTAATTAGCTTATCGTACTGCCTAGCTGAAGGCTGAGGTTGTACCACTTGTGTCTGTTGTGGGGCTTGAGTAGGCATGTTACCAGCCATCTGTTGGAACATTGTAGCCATCTCACGAGCAACCGAGCAAGGGCTGCAAGATCGAGGGTGCAGTGATCCACTCACATTGTGTAGGGCTGGGGCATCCCCTTGTACCTCAGCCTCTATTGATTGATCGACTGAATGATCCCCTTCTTCCACAGTCAATTTGAGGATATTATACCTCCTGAACAAATAACACAAGGAGATTTCCTCCTGTTAGTGAATATTTATAATGTAATGTACTGTATGTATCAAACAATGACATTAACTAGTTGTACTATGAAGAAAAAATATTCAAATTACAGGTCAAAACAGAATTTAAAAACTTGCTCTGATACCACTAAAACATGTCACACCCTACCCCTCTATAAGGCATAACATGATCCAGTAGTATACCTAATGAATTACCAAACTTCGCCTACTGATAACTCATTAAATATGCAACAAGGAATTTTAAACCTTTTCTTATTTCTTTTTACAGTGGTGAGCACTTTTGACAGGTGTAAATTTTTTTTTTATCTGAATTGAACCAATTAACAAATCTGAAGTACCAATAATTTCTATAAAAATTTGGCAGAGTGTCATCTGTATTTTGAATAAAACAGCTCTTCAAAAACCTGTGAAAAGCACTTCCAATATATTTCTTCAATCCCAAACTCCAACATGGCTCAACACAAATCAATTTCCTCAACATTTGTCAAACTCAGTTAAATATAATTTTTCAGTAGTTCCAAAAGATGAGATAAGAAAAATATATTACAAAATTTTTTTTTACAGACTAAAATAATTTATAACTTTAGTTTAGAACTGCTCAAAATCAAGTACAATATATACATACAATTCACACACATTACAATAAAATTTACAAGGATGTGGTATACTCAATATACCCGGAAAAATCCCAAAAGTTTGGCACAAGTAGCCTACTTTGCTGCTCTGTCTGTCTGTCTACCTGCAACAGCAATGAAAAAGATATTGCTGAGTAAAATTTACTCAGTGGTGGACAATAACAATTTAAAATGCGTTATATAAAACATTTATCGGCAATTTACAATTCAAATGATTCACAATTTCATGTCACAATTTTCAAAGCTCATATAATATAAATTTGATCAAACAATTTAATAAACACAGTGTTACCAATCAATAACACAACTTAGGTCATGACACAAATTTTTTCGAACATGCTGTGTTGTGCACCATGACAAGGCATACTCACCTCACTAATCGAAATCAATGAGGGTGGTGGCTAGCTAGCTAATGAGAACTCATCCATACTCACCTCAGACAGATAAGTCAAAGAGGGAGGAATACAGTTATACTCACCCCATAAATGGAGAAGGAACATAGTAATATTTTCATGCCAAGTGCGAATCAAAACAATTCCAAATCACAATATTTAAATATTTCATACAAACCACAAATCACATTTTAACTCAAAATTTCTATTTGCAAAGTAGGCAACACAATAATTTCCAAATAAAATTCCCAAAGCCAAAACAATAAAAAATTATTCATAACTCATTTCTCCAAATAAATTTTCTGGTAAAAGCAATGAATATAAAAAATATTGTGCATAAACCTAGTTTTAGTTGCCTCTAGGCCTTGACTCAATGTTCCTTATGCTTTTCAATATCCTTTTCAACTGAAACACACAATTTAAAATGTTTCAGTACTAAGTTAAATTGTTTCTAATAATAAGATTCAATAATTAATTTATTTAGTACTATTGCTTTCATTAGTCAACCTATAATGTTGACCTTCGATGCACTCTAGGGGAATAAATTTTAATGTTACCAATATGTCACATTTTGGATTTTAATATGCTACTTATATAGTGCAGTTTACCATTTTTACAAGTTGGCATTCATTGCCAAATTATTTCAAGCATCATTGTATGTAAATGTCAAGTTCTCAATTTTTGTGTGCTAGATTGGCCTAGCTTAAAGTCCTATTTCTCTTGGTTTTTAACCTCTGATCAAAGAAGCAAAATTGTAGCTCTATGTCTTATTGCACTCGGGGCAAAATTTCAGTTCATTCTGAGTTGTATAGACCAAGATTTGGTCAATTTACTAAAGCTGGACAGACTGCACCTTTAGTGCAAAATTTGGTCAATTTTAGGTCACTTTTAGTTCTGGCAGTTTTAGTATCCGCAATTGTGCAAGCTATTTGACTTGCTTATGGTCATTTTTGGGTTTTGGTGTCTTCATAAGAGTTGTAGCTCTATGTCTAATCTATTCATGGTAAAAATTTCAGGTCATTTGGACTTGTTTTCAGTGAGTTATGGCCAAAACACTAACTGCTGCCCAAATGGTCAATTTTCAGACTTTGAAGTCACTAATCCAGATTTGGTCATTTTTAAAGTCAGTTTCTAGGCAGAATTTTGGCAATATTTCTACATGAAAGTTGTCTTATTAGGTGTCTAGTTTCACCCCTCATTGGCCTCATACCAATTGGGTTTATAGTTTTGTACTTATAACCTAATTTAGGTACTGCCAACAACACACAACCTGCACAAGACAATTACACTTCCAATTTGACATTTCTTCTCCTTCTCATGACTTCATTATTCATTCATAGCACTTCTACAAATGCTAAACACAATTCCAGCAAGCATAGTGGGCAAAACACTTAAGTGCTCAATGTACACAATTCACCAATAAAGTCTAACATTCAATTCCATCGAAATACAACATACCTCAACACCAATACTTCACATACACGTCCATGAAACTACACATGCTGCCCACTATTTAACACCATCACATTTCATCAATAATTCATATAAACTCACATATAATTTCATAGTATTATAGGCTGCCAAACATGGCAGTTTATCAAAGTATCAAGACCTATTTTCAAACCTTTAATTTAAGCACTAACATGTACATCCTTGAATATTAACTTACGACATTTTCCATTTGAGTTAATCAACCTTAATTTCTATCCATTAGAGGTAAGAAAAACTCACACACTATAAATCTTCATGGCTGCCGAAAATGGCTCAATTCCAATACTCAACAATTCATCAAATTTTCTTGTATTTTCCTTTCTTGTATTTCATTATTTTATGTATCCTCACTAACATTTCAATGTAGTTCTATGCATTCTATCTATCCGGACGGACACTGGTCGTCGGAACAGTAGAACGCACTACCGAATATAGGGGTGTTATAATCTTGGTCGATCTACGAGGAATTACTTTAGATGTTTCATCAACAGGTGTAGGTTGACTAGATGGATCTATATCCATTTGATCTATTGGTTGGTCAGATTTCTCCAATTCTAACTCTATTTGCCTCCCTTTACCTCATTCTTGAATAAACTATTATTCAAGAAATATGGCATCTTTGCTTACCACAACCTTTGTGATGTAGGCAAATAAAAATAATATCCAAAACTTTCGTTTGGATATCCAACAAATAGACCTTTTTCTGATCTTGTTTCCAATTTATCAGTGTTCAGCTTTTTGACATAAGCTAGACAACCCCAAATCTTAACATGCTTAAGACTCGATTTTCTTCCATGTTGTATCTCATAAGGTATGGAAGAAACTGATTTTGATGGAATCTTATTCAGAATATGCAAAGCTGATTCTAATGCAAATCCCCAAAAGGAGACTGACATATCCGTATAGCTCATCATATTGCGTACCATATCTAATTAGGTACGATTTCTCCTTTCAGATACACCATTTAGTTATGGCATTCCTGGAGGTGTTAGTTGGGAGACAATGCCATGTTCTTTCAAGTATTCATCAAATTCACTACTTAAGTATTCACCTCAACGATCTAATTGAAGAGTTTTAATACTTTTTCCTGTTTGATTTTCTACTTCACATTTAAATTCTTTGAACTTTTCAAAGGATTCATGTTTGTATTTCATCAAATATAAATACCCAAACCTTGATTTATCATTAGTAAAGATAATAAAGTAATAAAAACTGCCTCTAGCCATTTCCTTAAATGGACCACCTACATCATTATGTATCAATTCCAAAATATTTTCAGCTCTTAACCCTTATCCAACAAAAGGTGATCTAGTCATTTTACCTTGAAGGCAGGATTCACAAGTTGGAGTAGGTTTAGAACCCAATGAGGATAAAATCCTCATTTTCTTCAGCTTTGTAATCCTATCTTCTGCAACATGACCTAATCTTAAGTGCCAAATATATTTTGAACTTAAGTTGATTTTCATCATGGCATTACATTTATTTAGATTGCTTGCATTAGATTTGTATTTAATATTATTATCTAAATAATAAAGTCCATCATGCATGTAACCCGAACCAACATATTTATTTCCAAAATAAATATTGCAAACATCATTTGTGAACTGAAATTCATAGCCATTTCTAGTCAAGCTAGATATAGAAATGATGTTCTTAAAAGCATCAGGTACATGCAAAACATTATTTAAATACAAAACATATCCATACATGTATAAAAATTTATATCCTATGGCTAAAGCTTCAATAGTTGAGCCATTACCAACCCAGAGTCTAATATCTCGTGACTGCAAGCTGCTACTACATGCTAGTTCCTGCATATCATAAGTAATGTGAGAACTAGGACTAGTATCTAAAACTCAAGCTGTAGATGAAATATGAGTATCATCAGAATCTAAATAACAAGACACAGACATACCTTATGAAGGTCTATCCTTCTTGTCCTTCAGAGAAGCAAGATGCTCTGGGCAGCTCCTTTTCCAATGCCCATCCTTCTAGCAGTGGAAACACTTTCCCTTGCCTTTGTTAGCTTCGGTCTTTTACCCTTTTGTTTGGCTATCTTCTTAGAAGGTCCAAGAATTTGAGGTTTCTTATTCTTATTGCACTTCTTCTTTTTGGACTTTCCAGTAGAAGAAGAAGATACAATCAAAGCCACCTCTTTTCCTTTATTACCTAGCATATTCTTTTGGGCAATAACCAGCATGTTAAGCAACCAAGCCAAAGTACACTCTTGCTTTGTCATATGGAAATTTGTCACAAAATTGCCAAATGACTCAGGCAGGGACTAAAGGATCAAATCCGTCTGTAGTTGGAAATCCATGTGAAAGTCAACTTGTTCCAGCTGCTCAATAAGCCGAATCATCTTGTAGACATAATCTCCTACATTTTGTCCCTCAGGCATCCTCATGCGGAATAACTATCTAGATATCTCATACCTAGCATTCCTATTTTGCTCACCATACAACTCTTGTAGGTGAAGGAGGATCTCACTTACATTCTGCATATTTTCATGCTGCTTCTATAACTCATTACTCATAGAAGCAAGCATGTAACATTTGGCTCTCATATCATGCTCCTTTCACTTGTCCAAAGTGTCTAGTTCCTCTTGAGAGGCCTCTGGAGGTAAGGGACCAGGAACCTTTGAGTCTAAAACATATCTAATACGTTCTAGGTTTAGGACAAGTTTTAAATTTCTTAGCCAATCAAAAAGATTAGGTCCCATCAACCTATTGTGATCAAATATGCTCGCAAGGATATTGGATGGTGGTGGTTGTTGTGTGCTCATTATTATCAGAAAATTAACTGTAGAAAATAATTAGATTAATTAGTAAATATATCAAGCAATTAACCAAAATGATTATGGTCTTTTAATCAAATTGGTCCTCCTACTAACTTGGCGAATCCTACACTTCCAAAGTAGGAAACGAAAATCCTAGTTTGATGGATTTCTAATGATTGATTGAAGTCTTATAGTCTTATTGATCATCCTTAGGCACATCGATTATTGGAATTATAATAAACTATAAGTGAGCAACCCCTTGCCCATCACATCTCATGTGAGGTTCAATCATTTATCTAGCCCCTAATGCTCAAAATCTCAAGCACATCCATTATTGATTTATCTTGCATTAGTTAAGTTGATCCCATTGAGCTAGTAAACATGCAAATAATTTTAATGTCCTCATGCACATCCATTATTGGCCATCAACTATTTACATATTTACAACATCTCATGCTTAACAATTATTCTTAAGAAAATCTCTTAAATAAATGCATCACATGCAAGTATTTAAAATTTCTTAAAATAATTACCTCAGTGGAGGGCCATGATATAATTACTTTAATTATACCATTTCCAACTTAATCATTTATTTGGAAGATTTAGTGGTCGGCTTAATTACTATTATGGTCTCACTTTGCACATTATCCAATTGGCATGCATACATCATATAGTTGCATAGATTCACATACATCTCATGCATACATGGATAAACAAATAATATAGCATGATCATGGACTTTCTAAGGGATTCAATTATGAGCCACCAAGAATTGAATCAGGGCATTCCTAGGTGTATTTTATTCATTCATTTTACAAGAGTTGCTGAGGGAGTACATAATCAACCATTGATCTTGTTTTCCTACCACTGGTCCCATCAATGCTCTTGACCTCCTTGATCTTCTTACAATCTAATTACATTGTAATCCTTGGTATACCACCGCGAATTTATAAGAATATGGACTTTAAAGTCCTCAAATAAATAAAATTACAATCCAAATTAGTACAATATTTATAATACATGCCACTAAAATAAAATTAATTGTTTTACAACCCAAAGAAAAATAATAGAAATAAATCTAATCAATTAGTCTTTTATTGTCCATAATCATCCATCATGCATATTAAAATTTAACAATTAAATAAAATATACATACTAAAAAATTAAATTGAATATCACATATTCAACCAAAAATTTCATATTTGAATCTCATTCAAACAAATTTAAATTAAGAAACCCTTTCCAAATTTAATACCTTGAAAACATTTTTCAAAAAATTAATTGTATGATTAAAATTCCTAATTAAACAATTTAATTAGGTATGGGCCTAATTATCGGCCTTAAGATATACAACAATTGCATAAAGAAGCCCAAAACCCAAGCCTAAAGCCAAAACGCACCCTTGGGGTGTGTATCTCAACCATGCCAGCACCCATGAGCACCATCACTTTCATGCCGCCACACATGAGCACCCAAATAGATTTAGATCAATCCAAATTTGATCCAATTACACAATTAAACCTCATATTCAATCCTAATGGCAAATATAGTGGCTCTAATACAAATTAAAGGAGCGGAAGCATGGAAATTGGTGCATTGAAGCATTTAATTTCAAAATTTTTCTTTTAGGGTTTCATGCATCATGCCACATCTCTTATGTGCCTAATTAGTTTCAATGCTCAATTGCATATTAAAACACTTTTAATATGCATTAGGATCTTCATTTTCCATTTAAGATTGTGAATTAACAAATTAATTCAATTAAACCCTAATTTGAAAGAGGAATTTGGGCATTAACCTCTTTGATGCACTATGGATGCAATTGACACCTTTAGGAAGCTCCTAGGACTCCAAGTGTTGTTCCTCTGGCTTGTCCATACCAAGATCACTAATGGAAGCCCCCAATTTTGCTTCTTAAGCCTTTGCTAACCAATTATAATTTGGGGTTTTGCTTTTAGAGAGGTTATATGTGTGTATAGGACACTAGAAACAATTCCTAGCAATTTTAATTCAAAGGGAATGAATAATTCTCTTTGAATTGATGAAGAAAAGAAGAAAAGAAAGAGGGAATAGTGGCTACCACCACCCTTAGAATAGAGAGAGTTCTATTTTTAATTCTTCTTTCCTTCCCTTTTATAATTAGGTCAAATAATCACTTAAACCATTTGCCACATGTCACCACCACATTGCATCTTATTTTAATTTACTTAATCTCATTAAGCCAAATGTCAAAGCTAAACTTAATCTTGACTTTGATCATTTTGCATGATAGGAAGACAAATGGCAAGTTTATATGGTGCCATGTGTCACCATTTCATGGAGCCACATGTCACCAAGTGAAATGACCAAATTACCCTTATGTTTTAATTTTGAGTTCTCAACCTAAAATCATTATTTCTCCTCTTCTAATCAATTTATATGAAATATAAATTAATTAATTAATCTCCATTAATTAATTTCTCACAATTAAATTCATATTTAAATACATTAAATATGAATTTAACTTTTACTATACATCCAATAACCTAGATTTGTTTTCAAGCCATGCTAAGGACTTTGCAATCTCATTGCAAATCAAACCTAATTAATTAATCAATTAAACTCTTTAATTAATCAATTAAATCACATTCTTCTTGGTGATTAACTTGTGTATTTGTGTGACTCACTAGGCTCATTACTAATTCGCAATGAGATATGATATTAACTCTTAATATCATCGGAACTCTTTCTTACCATAAATGATTTCTCTAAATCATTATAGGCATCTCATAGACCATGGTTGACACCTAGCATAGCATGTCATGGCCACCCAATCAGTAATAAGGAATACCTTAAATGAACTTTTAATCATATATTACCATGCACTAGAATCTCTTCATTACAAAATCCCAATTCGAGCTGAAGTCATGGTTAATGTCAAGTCCCATTTGCTATGAACATTATGTTCTCTTTTAATTTCAGTTCTTGATTAATTAGATTTTCTTGTCAGAAACTCTTTTCTGACTAAATCTGTCTGTCCTGGCTAGGAACTTGAAACATCAAGAACAATTAAATGAACATAGGATTTTATCCCTATTTACTTAGGATAATAGATTCCTTCTTAATCATCACCTATCTTCATATATAACTAGTAGGAGCCAACACATACCCATATACCCATACACAGTATAAGTATGAAAGCAGTATTAAACTCAAACCACCTATATACAAGATAACTGTGTTATCTCAGGTCTAAAGATTATCTGCACTAATATGATATATGACAATGCATTGACAAGAGTAAACTCTATATGCTTGTCATAAGCATCACTGGTTCGGCCTACTTACCATGTGTAAGTGCCTATTATGTTTGTTATGTGGCATGAGACTCACCACTCCATCTTTTTTATATCTCATATAAATACCTTGGGAACAAACATGATTATAATCTTTTTAGATAAGTCATGTCCTGTGTGAAGTATCCTCGATTGTGAACCAATTTATGATACTTTGTATTAGAAATACTGTCACTCATATTCTTAATAACTTAAAAATAGAATTTCTAACAAAATATTAATGGACCTTTTCTATTACACATAAATATATTATCTAAACGGAAAAGTAAAATTGTCTTTTATTAATAAAATATGTACAAGATATATACAAAATGATATGCTCTAGGGCATACTATTAATAAAAGCTTCATAAGGAGGCATCCCAATGCTTGATTGATAGCTATTATTGTAAGCAAATTTAATCAAAGGCAAATGTGTGTCCCAACTACCTTTAAACTCAATCACACAAGCCCGTAGCATATCCTTCAAGGTCTGAATTACCCTCTCAGACTGGCCATCTGTCTGTGGATGGAATGTAGTGCTAAAGTTCAATCTAGTTCCTATGGCTTTTTTCAAACTACGCTAGAATCTAAAAGTAAACCTTGGATCTCTGTCTGACACAATTGATACTGGCACTGTATGAAGTCTCACTATCTCATCAATGTATAATTTAGCCAATCTGTCCAGGCTATAGTCCATCCTTACTAGCAGAAAGTGAGCAGACTTGGTCAATCTATCCATAATGACCCATACTGCATCATGATTCTTCTGTGTTCTAGGAAGTCTAATCACAAATTCCATCATGGTTCGTTACCATTTCCCTTTGAGAATTGGCGATGGCTGTAGCAAACCAGCTAGCACTTGGTGTTCTGCCTTCACTCGTTGACAAGTTAAGCATTTAGATACATAATCAGTTATGTCCTTCTTCATATCCATCCACTAATAGTGCTCTTTTACCGTTCTGTACATTTTAGTTTCACCAGGGTGCATAGCAAATGGAGAGTCATGTGCTTCCTTCATAATGATTTGCCTCAATTCCACATCATTTGGAATGCACACTCTACCCTGGTGTAACAATAAGCCATCATCATTCATTGAAAATCCATGTTTCTTGCCATCCTTAGTTTCTTTCATCAATTTCTAATATTTTTCATCATTTTGTACTGCCATCTTTATCTGATCTATCAATATCGGTTTCACTTGCCAGGTAGCTATCATCTGTCCCTCATCATCTATCTCTATATTAACATGCAATGCCCTCAACTCATGTACCATAGATAAAGGAGAAACCCTTAAACTAGCCATGGTCTTGCAACTTAAGGTATCAGCTACCACATTTGCTTTCCTTGGCTGATAATCTATTAAGCAATCATAATCTTTGATCAGTTCTAGCCATCTCCTCTGTCTCAAATTCAACTCCTTTTGTGTGTCCAAATACTTCAAGCTCTTATGATCTGTGTGGATGTAATACTTCTCCCCATACAAATAGTATCTCCAGATCTTCAGAGCAAATACAATGGCAGCAAGCTCTAAGTCATATGTAGGGTAGTTTCTCTCATGGGGTGTAACACCCCCATATTAAGTAGTCTATACATTCTACAGTTTCGGTGACTAGTGTTTGTCCGGACAGTCAGGATGTCTAGAACTATATCTGTGTCATTTAGAAAAGCCCTAAATAAAGATTAATAGAAATTATATGAAGGTGAAATACAAATAAGAAGAACAAAGCATAATGAGTTAAATGAGTCGAGGTCACAGCAATGGGTGACCAAACTGGGAAGTGACTGTGAGCTCAGTCACTACCCTGATTTCTTGTGGGACCTTATGACACCTCAGACCTAAGGATAATTGCAAAGCTAATGGTAATGTGAAAACCATAGAAAAGAATAGAGAACCAGCTCAAATAATTGAATCAGAGTTCAGGAAGTAACCTAGTGCTATTAAAAAAAATTTGATCATACCGTTAAAGGGCAAAATGGCCAATTCGCCCTTAGAAGTGACTTTTGGCCTAAAGATCCATTAAAATGTAGGAAATTAAAATAATGAAAAATAACTAAAAACATAAAAGGTGTGTGGAAGGAAAGGAAAAAGAAAAGAAAAGAAAAGAAAATGGGAATTATGACATCATGCATAAGTAAGCATGACACAATAATAATTTATAATTTTAAATTATGAAATTATGGAATAATTATAAACAAATGGAGAAAAAGTAAAAATAAAAAAGAAAAAAAATTATTGTCTTCCTCCTTCAAAGTGCCGTCCCTCTCCTCTCTCTCTCATCTTCCAATTTCCACCATTAAAGACAAATCTTAAGCTTTTATAACCCTAATTTTAGCCATAAATTCCATAATTCCCTCAATTAAAACTTGCTTTTGTTTTTTGATTAGAAGAGTGGGAGCCAAAGTAGCAAGAAAAATTAAGGAATTTGGAAGACTTGAAGTGATTAAGTTGAGGTAAGTCTCTCTCTTAACTTAAATTGATTTATACTTATAGAATTAATGTTGAGCAAGTAGAAATTTCTTGGAAAAGTGAAAAAATCATGCATGTTTGGAAAGGGATGGAATTCGGCCAGCTTGCTAAGGTTAGGGAATTGATGAATTTGGTCTAAATTATGCTTGTTGGGTGATGTTTGATAAGGTGTTATGCTTTATTATGAAGTGAATTGGTATGAAGTTGGAATTAGGTTATGGAAATTAGGGTTTTGGTGTAAAATTGGGGATTTTTGAGAATTGTTGACCAATTGGTATTGGTGATGCTCAAATTGGTCAATTACGGTACTTATAAGTGCAATTTGATAATTGGAATTGAAATGAATTGTGAATGTGGTGAGGTTGAAATTCTGGCAGCTTGACCTTTGTCCATTTAGGAGGCTATAAGTTGAATTCTGTTGCTCTAATTTGTGTGAGGCTAATTGGAGATGAAAATAAGGTCATAATGAAACATTTTTCATGTAGAAACCTTGCCCAAAAATTGACCCCAAGTTGACTTAAAATTTGCTTGAATCCGGATTTGGTACCCTGTTGCTGGACAGAATTGACTAAATGAACAGTGCATGTTCAAATGGTCATAACTTTGTGTAGAGAAGTCCAAATGACCTAATTTTTATGGCCGTGGAAAGATTAGACATATTAAAACAACTTTCATGAAGAAAACAAACCCAAATTCTGACCATAAATTATTCAAATTGCTAACCAAAGTTGGCTCACTCAATCTGCCAGAATTACATTTTGCCTAGAAAATCTGGAAATGACTAATCTGGCCAGTTATGGTAAAAATGCCATAACTTAAGCTTAAAAACTCCAAATGGAGTGATTCAAAAAGGGAATTAAACTAGACACATTAAGGAACAACTTTGATAAAGAAAGTTTAGCCAAATTTGTAACACCCTCATTTTCGTAGTCCGTACGTCCTACTATTCTGATGGCTAATGTCTGCCCTAGAAAGTCAGAATGTTTGCCCCGGAAAGTCGGAATGTCTAGAACTACACTCCAGCGATAGTAAACAAGCATAAAATAATGAAATATGTGATAAGAAAAATTAAGAAAAAGTAAAAGAGATAAAATATGACTAAGTTAAATGAGCCAAACCCGTAGCGATGCGTGACCGCACCGAGAAGTTACGGCGAGGACCGTTGACTAGCCTTGGACCACGAGGAACTCGGGAAAATATTTTCGGGACCTAATTAAACGTCTACTAAGGTGTAATTGACATTGGAAATTTCAAAGAAAAATTAGTAAGTCAGTACAAATAAAAATGAAAATGTAAGAAAATCGGTGGTACAAGGAGTAAATCGGTGGTACCGAAAAAGTCTAGATTTGACCCAAAGAGAGGCATTTTGGTCATTTGAAACCTAGAGTTGAATTTTGACCTAAATTTCCATGAAAAATATGTGGTATTATATTTTGAAAATTTAATGAAAAATGAAATTCAAGATAACATGTAATTAAAAGAATAATGAGGGCATTATGGCAATTATGATAACTTTGAATTATTATAATGTTAATCATAATTAGTGGGACTTAGTGGAGGATTAGTGGACCATATAAATACCGATAAGTGGACACCAATGACCACTTCAAATTCATTTCTTCAGTTTGCACAAACATGGCCAAAATATATTCTCTCAAAATCTCCATGGAAGGTTTCAATCAAAGCTCTCAATCCTCACCATTTTTCCATATAAAACCACAAGGTGCCTTCACAAGAACTTGTCCTTACCTCATGGGCAGCATGTAGGAAGCAAAAAGAAGAAGTTTTGGTGAGGTTTAACAAGCACCAAATAAAGGTTAGTTCTTAATCTTTCCATTTTCCTTCACTAATCCTTGTGTTGAGCTTTGGGTAAGTTGAATTGCTAAGAAAAATTGAGAAAATGATTGAGTATTGGTGAATCTTAGTTTTGGCAGCCATGGAACTTCATATTGTATAGCTTGCTTGTGCATGTAAATGGTAGTTTGAGATGTTGAATTAAATGTTTAATTGTATTGAAGTTGAATTCCATGTGTGAAGTTGAATGGTAAGCTCGAAAAGTGAAAATGGAAGTTGATGTGTATGTATAATTTTTGGGCAGCCTCAAAATGGAAATTTGTAATGTTCAAATTCATGAAATATTGTTGAAATATTGTACAAAAATTTGGCAGCATATATGTGTGTGGAATAGTAGTGATAGGTATGTAATTTGATGATGGAAGTTTGTGTGATGATTAGAAGTATTTATGTGTATATATTGTTGGGATTGAACTTTGTGAATGGTGACTGCATTTGGTGTATTTGAAGTGGTTATATTCTGTCCAAGTTGACCTATAATGTAGAGAATGGAATGGTTTTGGTTAGTGCCAAATGTAGAATATGGTGGGGAAATGAAGATATAATTATTAAACTTGTGTTTGGTTTGGTGTTTGAAAAGGATGTAGAGGGCAGTGTGCAAATGGACCTATAAACCTAAGTGTATCACTCCAATTGATATGAGGCCAATTGGAGGTAAAACTAGGCACAAAATGTGCCAACTTTCATGAAGGAAGCTTACCTAAATTCTGCCTAGAAAGTGACTTATAAAATGACCAAATCCGGATTAGTGACTTGAAAGCCTGAAAATTGACTATTTGGGCAGCAATTAGTGTTTTGACCATAACACACTCAAAACAAGTCCAAATGACCTGGAAGTTTTACCATGAATAGTTTAGGCATAGATCTACAATTCTTATGAAGACACCAAAGCCCAGAAATGGCCAGAACTAAGCCAAATAGCTTGCACAAGTTCAGGTACCAAAACTGGCCGAACCAAAAGTGACCTAAAAATGACCTGAGCCTACCATTTTAGTGCATTCTATCCAGCATTGGTAAATTGACCATATCTTGGTCTACACAACTCAGAATGACCTGAAATTTTACCCCACGTGCAATAAGACATAGACCTATAAGTTTGTAGTTTGGACTGAAATCCGAAAACCGAGGGCAAATGAATTTGGTAACGTATAACAACACTAAAGGGCTATAAAATGTGACATATTGGTAACATTAGAATTGCCTCACTTAGAGTGCATCAAGGGTCAACATTATAAGTTGACTAATGAGATGAATTGAAGGGAATAGTACTAAGAAAATTTAGATATTGGATTTTATGGTTGGAAACAAATTAATTGAGTACTGAAACACTTTGAATTGTGTGTTTCAATTGATAAGGATATTGAGAAGCATAAAGAACATAGAGTCAAGGCCTAGGAGCGACTCAAATCAGGTTTGTGCACAACTATTTTTTAACTGATTTTCTTCTGAATATTTCATATGATTAAATGACATATTTTTATTATGTATTATGTTTAACAAGCATTGGATTTAATTCAATGATTATTGAAATTGTTATAGTATGTATGAATTTAGCTTTGTGAAATGGTATTTCCACAAGTATTAAGCATTGTTGCGAATTGAATAAAATATGTTTTGGAAAATTATGATAGAACATGTTTTGAATTGTGATGGGCAATTTGCATGAAAAAATGCAAATTTATGATTTGAATTGTGATGAGCATAAAAATTATTGGATATTGGAATTTGATGAGTATCCAGATTTCCAAATTAATTGCTGTAATTTTTGTTAAGGTATATTGTACTATGTTTTAAATTATAGTTGTGCACCACTAAGTTCACCACTCAGCGATAGCTTTGTATGTTGTCGTAGGTGAAAAGAGCATAGAGCAATTGAGTAAGCTTCTTTGAAGAGACATTTAAATCAGCTCCAGGAATATCCATGTACACAAGTTTTGATGTATACATGTAATAATATGTATGTAAATTATTTGAGCAGTTATATAAAAACTCTTATAAAATATTTTGGCATGTAATTAAATGTAAATTATTATGATATAAATGTTGAGTCTTGTAATCAATGAAATGTTCTTTATGAAGAGATTGGTTTGAAAATGAATTGATTTGATTATTGAGATTTGAATTGTGAGTTAAAATGAAGTTATTGGAGTTGTATTTGAGAAAACATATTGGGAGTGTTTTCCTTTTCAGGTTTGAAGAACTGTTTTTTCAAAACACAGCCGGCACCTTGCCGAAATTTTGAAAACATTTTATAACACTAGATTTTAATTGATGATTTAAATTTCACGAAAATTATTTTAAAATCCCTTGTAGTATATCTAATGGGTTATCGATAGGCGAAGTACGGTAATTCATTAGGTATACTACGGGATCATGTTATATCTTACGGGAGAGTAAGGTGCGATAAAATTTCTACTGTAGATTGGTCCAATGGAACAGTAAACATAAGTAACTAAAACTAAAATTTTGAAATTTCTCCTAATAAGCTTTGAATTCCAATTGGCAACCAATGCCAACAAAATTGTGACCCAAAATGTGGTATGACCATGTGTTTAAAAATGGTATACCAATTAATTATTAAAAAGTCAATATTTTGAATAAATAGTAAAGTGAATAGTAAACGTAAATACACCAAATACAAAGAACTCAACCCTTAGGAGAATTTACAAGTAAAATTAAGTGTGCAAAATTTAATTTGTTAGATTAATTAGTAGAAATGACTTGGATGAATATTGAGACACTTTAATTATGTGTTTTAGTGGGCAAGGAGCCATCCAAGGAACAAGAAAAGGTTGGATCAAGTCAAGACTAATTAAAGAAGTTTGTGCATAGCAACTAACTCTCTTTTGTTTTTCAAATTGAATTTGGCATTGAATGAGTTGTGAAAATAGTTATGGTCTTTATTATATTATTGAATACTTTGATTGACAATAATTATGTGTTGCTAGCCCAATTTTGGGAAATTATTTGAATGAAATAAGAATGTGAATTGATGAATATTTTGATGCTTGAAAAATTATTGAAATGGTTTGAAACCACAGTTGTCATGTCTATATGTTTGAATTCCTCACTAGCTTGCCTAGTGGGACGAATTGGATTGTATTCCCTCTCTGCCTAAATGTTGAGGTGTGTGCCAGTTGAGGAGGAATTGAATTGAGTACTCATATACATGTGCTAGCTAGCCTTTGCATTCCCCATTAACCTTTGGTTATTGGGACGAATTGGATAATCGTGTCATGATCAAAACTGTGTAACTTTTTGAAATTCTTGTTTTATGATTTATGGAATAAAATTTGGTTTATTTAAGAAATTTTCTAGCTTTAAAAATAAAGCATGAATTTATATGTGTTAATATTTCAATTGATTTAATTTACAAAATTGTGACTTTATTAATGTGCAAGTTATTATTTTCTTTAAGTTATGAACTACTGAGTCTTTAGCTCAGCGATAACTTGTTTATGCTATCGCAGATAAAGCAGTAGAGTAGACTGCTTGTAACATGGAGTGATCAGCATTTTGGAGTTATTACCAGATATATAAATTATACCCTTGTAAATTTTCGTTTAATGTATATGTATCTGTGTGTATGTACATAATAGACTTGAGCAGTTGTATAAAGAGTTTGAAATTTTATTTTTGTTCAATGTAAATATTTGTAATGTAAACCTGTTATTTCATATTAATGAAACGTTCAAGTTTCTTTTTATATTGTTTAAATAATGAATTACTTGAAATTGTGTTTGTTGAGATTGAGTTGTGTTAAAAATATTGGAGTTGTGGTTAAGACACATATATTGGGTGTATTTTAGTAGGTTTTTGAAGAACCGTTTTCTCAAATTATAGATGGCACTCTGTCGAAATTTTTGTAAAATTTTTGAAATCCCAAATTAATAAAAAATTTGACTCGTGACATAAACCTTAATTAAAGGCTTTTAATAAGTATTCAACATTACCTTACAGTTTAAAATGAATAGAAATTGGTTTAAAATCCCTTGTAGTATATTTAATGGATTATTGATAGGTGAAGTTCAGTAATTTATTAGGTATACTACGGGATCATGTTATGCCTTACAGAGGGGTAAGGTGTAACATGGAGTTTCAGCTAACAAGATGCATAAGTAATGACATTTTGATCTTGCATCAGTACACAGTCTAGTCCATTGTGAAAAACATTACTATAAATGGTATATTCTTGACCCGGAGTAGGTAAAGTTAGGACTAGAGCTTCAGTCAAATATCTTTTCAACTCATCAAAACTCTGCTGGCATTTATCAGTCCACTGAAATTTCACATCTTTCTGAAGTAACTTCGTCAATAGAGATGCTAACATGGAGAATCCCTTTACAAAAAGGTGGTAGTAACTAGCTAAACCCAGAAAACTGCAAACTTCTATAATATTTCTGGGTGGCTTCCAATTAAGGATAGCTTCTACCTTGCTGGGATCTACCTTAATGCCTTCAGCTAATATAATATGCCCCAAGAAAGCAATTTCCTTTAGCCAAAATTCACACTTCGATAGCTTGGCATATAACTATTTCTCCCTTAGGGTCTATAGCATAATCCTTAGGTGCTTATCATGCTCCTCTGCACTCCTTGAATACACCAAAATGTCATCAATGAATACCACAACAAACTGATCTAAATATAGCATAAAGATTGTATTCATCAGGTCCATAAAAGCAGTTGGAGCATTGGTTAACCCAAATAGTATAACCAAAAACTCATAGTGGCCATATCGAGTTCTAAAAGTAGTTTTAGGAATGCTCTACTCTTGCACCTTTAACTGATAACACCCCGATCTAAAGTCAATTTTTGTAACACTCCTATTTGCATAACCTGGTACATTTTACTATTTCGGTGACCTGTGTCGGTTCGGACAATTAAGAGAATTAGAACCACATCTAAGACACGTAAATAAGCCCTGAATACAAATAATTAGTAATTGCTAAATAGTTAAGTATAAAGAAGAAAAATGAAGCATAAAAAGTTAAATGAGCCGGGAGTCACAGCGATGGGTGACCTTCTCGAGAAATGACTGCGAGGTTAGTCTTAACTCAAATTTTGAACTAGAAAATGTGACGCTACGGTTCTTAGGACTATTGCGAACACAGTGGAAAAGAGGGAATCATGAAAAAGAGTTGTTAAGCAGGTCAAATAATTAGGTCAGGGATCCGAAAGAAATATCGAATAACTTGCAAACTAGATTGAACCAGCGAGGGGCAATCTGGTTAATTCACCCCTAGAGCTGACTCCTGACCTAACTGTCCAATAAAATCGGAGAAAAGAAAATTTTGGAATCGGAAATTAAATTAAAGAACTAATGAAAAAATAAATGCAAAAGAAAAGAAAATGAAAATTTACATCATCACATTACCTCATTTATGACATCATAATTCAGTTTTATTTATCCCCATTTTTGACCAAGTCAACTATTGCTTAAATAAACATAAAAACAAAAAAAAATTAATTAAAAGAGAAAAAGCTCATTTTTCCCAACCATTCCGGTACTCATCTCCTTCCTGTCTCTCTCTTTACTTTTTTTTCCTCCATTAAAATCCACCATTAAAGCTTGCTTCAAGATTTAAATCCCCCACTAAACCCTAATCTCTTCCTCAATCAATTGATAAAAGCTTCTAATCTACAATAGAGATGGAGATTGAAGAGGAAAAAGAAAGGAGAAAGTGAAGGAAAATTGGTGATTGAATTTCAAGTTTGAGGTTAGCAGTTGAATTAAAAATTTGTGTTTAATACTTATGTTTTTAGTTTAAGTAGCTTAGATTTTAACTTAAAATCAAAAGAAAACACTTGTTGGGGGAGTAACTAGAAATTCAGCTAGCCTTAGGTGTGGTTTGAATTGATGGAATTTGGTGAAATTAAATGGTTGTTTAGGTTGAGTTATGTATGTGGAGTATGGATATATGTTTTGAATGCATTAGATTTGAACTTTATGTAATTAGGGTTCTTGAGTATTTTGACAATTGGGAAAAAAATTTGAAAATTGGTTAATTGATGCCATTGACCTTACTTGAGTTGAGAAATGGTCAATTGTGACCATTTGTGATGTGTGTTAATTACTAGAACCAAGTTTCAATTCAGATTGGTTAGGGTCAATATGCTAACAGCTTCACCTAGGTCCCTTTCAGGGACTAAAACTGAAAATTTACCAACCCAATTGGTGTGAGTCAATTGGGAATGAAAATAGACACAAAATGGCACATTTTTTATTTCGGAACCATGCCCAGAAAATGACATTAGGATAGTGAACAATTAGGCCAAATCCGGATTCGGGCACACTGTCCTGTACAAAAATGACCAAATGAACAGTAGTTACTTAAATGACCATAACTTGGTCTAGGAAGGTCCAAATGACCTGAATCTTATACCGATGGAAAGCTAAGACATGGACCTACAACTTTCATGAAGAAAAAAAAAACCCAAATTTTGGCCATAACCTATCCGAAAAATCACCTGCAATCAACATACCAAAACTGCCAATATCCAGAAAATGCCCAGAATTCTGGGTAATACCAAATTCGGCCAGCACCATTCAAATAGTCATATTTTGGGCTACAAAACTCCAAATGGAGTGATTCAAAAAATCAAATAAAGTTAAGACAATAAGGAACAACTTTTATGAAGAAAACTTATCTAAATTTATAACACCCCTATGTTCGGTAATGCGTTCTACTGTTCCGGTGACCAGTGTTGTCCGGACAGCTAGAATGCCTAGAACTACACTTCGATATGAGTGAGGAGACATTAAATAATGAAATACAAGAAAAGAAAATACAATAAAAACAAAGGAAAAATAATAGCAAAGAAATGTAACCAAGTTAAGCGAGCCGAGAACCTTAGCGATGGGTGACCGCACCGGGAAGTCACGGCGTGGACCGTTGACTAGCCCTGGACCGCGGGGAACCCTAGAAAATATTTTTAGGACTTAAATAAATGTCTATTGAAGTATAAACACCATTAGAAATATCAAAGAAAAATTAATTAATTAGTACAAAAGAAAAGGTGAGAAATCGAAAAACGGACAAATATCGGTCTTACAGAAAAATCAGGAGTACAACCCGAATATGGGCATTTTGGTCAATTGATACTCCAAGTTAACTTTTGACCTAAATGTCCTTTAAAAATAAATAGTATTAAATTTTGAAAATGCCATGAAAAATGAAATCCCATGTGTAGTATAATTAAAAACATAAAGGGATATAATATGGGATAATGGAAAGTTTAATTAAAATAATTAAAAAAAAAAACCTAAGTTAGTGGAGCACTATGGAGGGGTATATAAACTCTTTAAGTGGACAAGTGCACGTCCATTTCATCTTCTTCTCCCTTAATTTTCTTCTTGGCCGAATGAAGCCACCTCCCAAATTCCACCATTGATGTCCCATGTTCAAGCTCCACCCATCCACTTCCAAGCCAATTTCTTCCTAAGTTCCTTCATCAAAGTTAGTCTACACACCTTGGGTAGTAGATAGGCAACAAGGAAACCAAGTTTTGGAGAGGTTTTGAAGAATTTCCAAAGTGGTAAGTTTGTGTTTTTGGGTTATTGCTTCATTAAACTTAGTAAGAATGTTATGGGTACTTAAATGATGAAGAAATTTTGAGGTTTTGGTGAGTTATTATTATGTACTAATTTTGGCAGCCACGGCAACTTAAGAATTTGAATTATTTTCACATGCATTTGATGGGTATTAGTGTTGATTAAAGTAAATCAAAGTTTAGTAAGTTAGTTATTGATATATGTTAAATTGAACACTTGAATTGGAAATTTTTGTTGAATTTGGAATTATATGTGTGATTTTCTAAATGGACAGCCATGGGATTGTACACTAAATGAAATATAATTACATGTATTGTGGAGAATTAATTTTGGCTAATGTGATTCAAAGTTTGGTAAGTTAACTTCATGTATGTGGAATGGTGACCAAGTGAAAAATTTGAGTTTGAAGACAATTATGGAGGTGTACCATTGTGGCAGTTTGTTAACTCTTGAAGAATGCTGGAATTCATGCTTGGTTTATGGAATAATGATGTTAAATTGTGTTGGTTATTATGGCAGTTTGGGTATGTGTGTGATAATGTGAAGTGTGACATGTAAAAGTGTTATGGTTAGGTGATTGAATTATTGTAAATGAGTTTGATAAATTCTGCACTTTATGGTGTATGTTGAATGTAATTGTAAGCAACCAAAATGACCTATAATATGTTGTGAACTATGTTTAGGTTATGGTACAAACCAGAATTGGCTTGAATGTTGAGTTTGGTAAGTGTTAAAAGTGGTCTTTGATGTGTATAAAGGAAATGCAATAAGGCAGTTTGAGTTTTAGGCCTAGAACTTTAAGTGTGTGGCTCCAATTGGTATGAGACCAATTGGAGGTGAAACTAGGCACAAAATGTGCCAACTTTCATGAAGGAAGCTTGCCAAAATTCTGCTTGCAAGGTAGCTTGAAAAATGACCAAATCCGGATTAAGTGCAAATAAGGCCTGAAAATTGACTATTTGGGCAGCAGTTAGTGTTTAGGCCATAACTCACTCAAAACAGGTCCAATTGACCTGAAATTTTAACCATGAATAGTTAAGACCCATATCTACAAGTCTTATCAAGACACCAAAGCCCAGAAATGAACATAAGCAAGTCAAACAGCTTGTACAAGTTCAGGTCCAAAAACTGGCCGAACCAAAATTGACCTAAAGTGACCAATTTTAGTGCAATTTGACGAGCAATAGTAAAATGACCATAACTTGGTCTACATAACTCAGAATGACCTGAAATTTTGCCCCGCTTGCAATAAGACATAGATCTACAAGTTTGTAGTTTTGACCTAAACCCGAAAACTGAGAGAACTAGGTCGTCCGGCTAGGTCAATCTAGTATCCCGGAATCCAGCAAATTGTAAGAAAATGCAAGATACTTGGAAATGAATTTGGTAACATGTACCAACCCTAAAAGACTATTGAATGTGACATATTAGTAATATTAAAACCTAATTTACCTAGAATGCATCGAGGGTCGACATATTAGGTTGACTAAGCAAATAATATAAATTCAGTGAATTACTTATCAAGCATTATCGTTAGTGACAGTTTAAATGAGTACTGAAACACTTCAAATTGCATTTCTCAGTTAGCAAAGACTCAGGGAAGGGAAACGAAACACTGAGTCAGAGTCAAGAGACAATTATCAGAGGTTTGTGCACAACTAGTTTTTAACTGATTTTGTTTGAATATTTCATATGATTAAATGACATACTTTTCTTATGTATTATGTTTAACAAGCATTGGATTTAATTCAATGATTATTGAAATTGTTATAGTATGTATGAAATTAGCTTTGTGAAATGGTATTTCCATAAGTATTAAGCATTGTTATGGATTGAATAAATTATGTTCTGGAAAATTGTGATAGAACATGTTTTGAATTATGATGGTAATTTTCATAGAAAAATGCAAATTTATGATTTGAATTGTGATGAGCATAAAAATTATTGGATATTGGAATTGAATTTGAATCGAATTATATTGTGATTTATGCTCACTAAAAGGATTGTAATATTGTTTTATATCTCGCTATAGATGCTTGACTAGGTTATTACCCGTCTCTCTCATTTGTTGAGAAGACAATGGAGTTAGTTGTGTTTTGATTACCATGGTACGTGCACAGGCTTAGATTTTCCTCTGATTTGAGGTTAGATCTAAGTTTATTTTATCGTTATGGCCCTTGTGGAAGATTCATTATTGTGATGGTACTGTGCACGATGATTCGACCTCCCCGACCATAGGGAGTTAGAATCTGATTCGACCTCCCCGACCATAGGGAGTTAGAATCACATCGAATATGGCCCTTTCGGATTAGTCTTGCATAGTTAGTGTGATAAGAATGATTTTTGAGATAAGAATGATTTTTGAGATACAGCATAGTTTTTGAGATACATAATAGCTTTTGAATGGTAAAGAATTGTGATTTCAATTATGATTTATGTATTATTGATTTTGTTGGAATTACCTAAATGGTTAGTTATGATTTGATAAATTGAATTTCATGATCGAAGTCATTTTATACAAATGATTCACATTATTGGCAATGAATATTTTGATTTTTAAAATTTGATGAGTATTCAGATTTCCAAATTATTTACTGTAAATTTTGTCAATGTATATTGTACTATGTTTTAAATTATAGTTGTGCACCACTGAGTTCACCACTCAGTGATAGCTTTGTATGCTGTCGCTGGTAAGAAGAGCATAGAGCAGTGAGTAAGTTTCTTTGAAGGCACTTTCAGATCAGCTCCAGGTATATTATAGGTATACCCATGTACATAGGTTTTAATGTATGCATGTAATAATATGTATGTAAATTATTTGAGCAGTTGTATAAAAACTCTTTTAAAATATTTTGGTATGTAATTAAATGTAAATTATTGTAAATGTAAATTTGAGATTTCATTTACTTGAATAGTTTTGTAATATAAATTTTGAGTCTTATAATCAATGAAATATTTCTTCATGATGAGATTAGTTTGAAAATGAATTGATTGTTTATTGAGAATTGAATTGTGAATTGAAATAAAGTTTATTGGAGTTGTATTTGAGAAAACATATTGGGAGCATTTTCTTTTGCAGGATTGAAGAACTGTTTTCTCAAAATACAGCCGGCACTTTGCCGAAATTTTGAAAAGAATTTTATAACACCAGATTTTAATCGATGATTTAAATTTCACGAAAATTGTTTTAAAATCCCTTGTAGTATATCTAATGGGTTATCGGTAGGCGAAGTACGGGAATTCATAAGGTGTACTACGAGAGCATGTTACATCTTACAGGGGAGTAGGGTGTGATATGTTTTAGTGGTATCAGAGCAATGGTTTTAAAGTAAATTTTGAACTGTGAATTTGAAATTTTTTTGTCGGTAACTACAATAGCTCAAATGTTTAATACATATAGTACATTTACATCATAAATATGAACTAATGGAGAGGAATCTCCTTATGTTGGTTGTACAGGAATAGAAAATCTTGTGAAAAGATATGGAAGAGAAGAATGAGACAATAGAACAGTCCGTGATGGCAGAAGTGCAAGTTGAGGCCCCAACTCCACAAAGTGTCGAAGGCCTGACTGTACCAGTTTTACCAGTACAAATTACTGCACAAATGGCCCAGCAAATGGCCACTTTCTTTCAACAAATGGCTGATAATCTGTCAGCCCAAGCACAAGTACAGACCCAACCCCCACAAGGGCAGTGTGAAATAGAGAAGAGGGAGAAATCTACGGGTCAGAGCTCGAGCAGTAATTTGAGGAAGAGAAAAGAATTTGAGGAACCCCAAGCTCAGGGATACAATAGAGGCAGAGAACACAAAGATCTAGTCGTCGAACAACCAGAAGTTCCTATTCTGCTCGTTCCTGCCATGTTTGTGGTAAGCTACATGGAGGTATTTGTCAAAGGGCCTCTGGAGCATGCTACATTTGTGGAAAACTTGGACACTTTGCTAAAGATTGTACTAGAATGTAACACCCCTCACCTGTCTACAGTGTAGCCGAGTAAGGCATGCTACACGGCATGCCGGAGCACTTAGTCTGTGATTATCACATTTTCTAAACTCAATTTGATTTTAAGAAGTCTTTATGTGCTATTCATAGCATACTGGTTCTATTTTCACACTTTAATAAAATCAGTATTTTAAAAATGGTAATAAAAATTTAGCAAGGTGCCATTTGTATTTCTAACAAACTGTCTTTCTAAACCTATTGAAAACAATTTAACATGATAATATCAAAATCTCAAATATTTCATAGTCTCTATTTCTCAGTAAAGTCAATAGACTTTTACAGTCATTAAACAGTTCCGTAATACAGTCCATAATAATTCAAATATATCCAAAAAATTTCCATGTCATTTAATATGTGCAAAATATTACAAACTTTAGAGCTTTCATAACATTACAAAATACAAGGCTAAATTTCAAATATACAACAAAAGTACAAAATACAAGATATCCTAAGTCCTACCATGTATGCAATGCAGTGCAGATGACTCTGGACTCCTGTGCAGATCTGATGTCTCACCCGGTCGTAGATCTGCTGGGCTCCCCAGCTGTATCTCCAATACCTACGCGTTACAAAAGCAACGCGCTAAGCAATTTTGCTTAGTGGTGCCAAATATAAAGAAATATACACTAAAATAAAGTAAATAAAGTGTTTACAAATTTTTGGTGGTGCTGTATGTCAGTAGACTGGATTTAGGTATTTGAATTTAATAGTACTTGAATTACTGTCCGTGTAGCCTATATACTGACCAGACTGGATAAACGGATATAGTGGCACTAGGTACCTAGTACCTTGGGCCGTCACACCATCGGTCACAAAGTGTCTCCCGGTGTGCAAATAGCATGGCTAAAAAGCCATATAGTCAATCTGGCGATAAGCCAAAAATAAATACACAATATGTATAGCCGTAGGCTATTAAAATCCTGATCTTGGCATAATAAGCCATAAAAACATAGTATGGCATAAAGCCATTTACAGAACAGCTGTCAAAATCCTATTGGCATGCCAACCTATCCATACTAGTCAACTCGGCAAACTAGGGCACATTATTAATTAATTCTTTAATTCTTCAATTTTTGAAGTTTACTAACTATTATATAATTCGCAAGTCAATGCATATGTTGACCTTTTTAGGTAATATGGATAAGTTGTTTCTAGCATCAATATGTCACAATTTATATCTCAATATGCTGCCAATATAGTGCAATTTACCATTTTTACAAGTTGGCATTCATTGCCAAAATGCTTCAAGCATCATTGTATGCAAAATGTCAAATTCTCAATTTTTGTGTGCTAGATTGGTCTAGCTTAAAGTCCTATTTCCCTTGGTTTTTAGCTTCTGGTCAAAGAAGCAAAATTGTAGCTCTATGTCTTATTGCACGCGGGGAAAAATTTTAGGTCATTCTGAGTTGTATAAACCAAGATATGGTCAATTTACTAAAGCTGGACAGATTGCACCTTTAGTGCAAAATTTGGTCAATTTTAGGTCAGTTTTGGTTCGGCAGTTTTAGTACCTGAATTTGTGCAAGCCATTTGACTTAGTTCTGGCCATTTCTGGGCTTTGGTGTCTCCATAAGAATTGTATATCTATGTCTAAACTAACCATGGTAAAAATTTCAGGTCAATTGGACCTGTTTTGAGTGAGTTATGGTCATCCAAAGGACTACTGTTCATATGGTCAAAAATCTGGGTTGCAAGGTTGATAATCCGGATTTGGTCATTTTTAAGGTCAGTTTCTAAGCAGAATTTTGGCAACATTTCTACATGAAAGTTGGCCTATTTGGTGTCTAGTTTCACTCCCTATTGGCCTCATACCAATTTGGTTCATAGTTTGGCACTTATGGCCTAATTTATATACTGCCTTCACACACAACCTACACAAAGCACATACACTTCCAATTTGATATTCCTTCTCCTCCTCATTTCTTCAATATTCAATCAATAACACTTCCATATATATATTGTACACAATTCCAGCAACAATTTTGGGCAGAATATTCAAGTTCTCAATGCACACAATTCACCATTAATTCAACATTCACTTCCACCAAAATTTAACACATCTCAATGTCAATATTACACATACACTTCAACATAATCATACTTCAATATCACTTACACTTGCTGCCCACAATTTAACCTTAGCATATTTCATTAATAACTACATGTTCACACACAAATTCATGCTATTAGGGGCTACCAAATATGGAAGTTTGCTTAAGGCATCAAAGTTCCATTTCACACCCTTAGTTCAAACACTACATGCATATACTTAGATACAAACTTACTACAACTTTCATTTAAATTAATCAACCTTCATTTCCATTCATTAGAAGTAAAAATAACTCAAGCTCAACAAAGGTTCATGGCTACCAAAAATGGACAAGTCCATTTCTCACTATTTCTTTCATTTCTCTTCACCAAAATACTCACCTCAACCTAAATACAAGGTTTACTAAAGCAAGGGAGAGGTTTTGGACACTTACCACTTTTGAAGCTTATCAAAACTTCACCAAATCTTGCTTTTCTTGTTGCCAATATCTTCCCCAAGGTGAGTAGGCAAGCTTTAATGAAGGAAAGAAGTGGAAAGGATGGCTTGATCATGCACCCATGGAGGTTGCATGTGGGGTGGCCATGGTGATTTCCATGGTGAGAATGTAACACCCCTATGTTCGGTAGTGCGTTCTACTGTTCCAGTGACCAGTGCTGTCTAGACAGCTAGGATGCCTAGAACCACACTTTGATATGAGGGAGGAGACATAAAATAATAAAATACAAGAAAAGAAAATATAAGAAAAACAAATGAAAAATAATAGCAAAGAAATGTAACCAAGTTAAGCGAGTCGAAAATCCTAGCGATGGGTGACCGCACCGGGAAGTCACGACGTGGACCGTTGACTAGCCCTGGACTGTGGGGAACCCTGGAAAATATTTTTAGGACTTAAAGAGACATCAATTGAAGTATAAATATCATTATAAATATCAAAGAAAAATTAAATAATTAGTATAAAGAAAAGTGAGAAATCAAAAAACAGACAAAACCCGGTGTAATTGATGTCACTTGTTTCTTATTGCACGCGGGGCAAAATTTCGATTGTACACCTATAATTCCAAATTCAACAAAAATTTTGATTGCACGTGGGATTGCACTCCATCCATTAGAAGTAAAAATAACTCAAGCTCAACAAAGGTTCATGGCTGCCAAAAATGAACAAGTCCATTTCTCACTATTTCTTTCATTTCTCTTCACCAAAATACTCACCTCAACCTAAATACAAGGTTTACTAAAGCAAGGGAGAGGTTTTGGACACTTACCACTTTTGAAGCTTATCAAAACTTCACCAAATCTTGCTTTTCTTGTTGCCAATATCTTCCCCAAGGTGAGTAGGCAAGCTTTAACGAAGGAAAGAAGTGGAAAGGATGGCTTGATCATGCACCCATGGAGGTTGCATGTGGGGTGGCCATGGTGATTTCCATGGTGAGAAGAAGATGATGGTGAGTGCTATCTGCTGTCCCAAGGCTGTGATAAGGGTCCCAATATTCAAGTTAGTGGAGCACTAACTTGGATTTTAATGTTAATTATTCAAAGTTTCATAAATTAGATTTTATCCCCCATTTCTTTCACTATTCTTATAATGTATCACAATTTAATTTTTTATGACATTTTCTAAGTGTAATATCATTTATTTTTAATGGAGATTGAGGTCAAAAGGCAACACTATGTGTCAAATGACCAAAATACCCCACTTCGGGTTATATTCCTGATTTTTCGATAACACCGATTTTTGTCTGTTTCTCGATTTTTTATTTTTCTTTGTACTAATCTATTAATTTTTCTTTGATATTTCTAGTGTCAATTACATTTCAATAAACCTTTATTTATGTCTCAAAATTAAATTCAAAGGGTTCCTCATGTCTGAATTAAAACGGCCTTCCAGTCTGATCACCCATCATTGCAGTCTTAGCTCGTTTAACTTAGCATCATTTTCTCTCTTTCATTTTTGTTTGATTTTTCTTGTATTTTATTTTTATTTATTTCATCATTATATGTCTGTTCACTATCACCGAAGTGTAGTTCTAGACATCCTGACTTGCCTAGACTGTTATTTGACTACTGGAGCAATAGAACGTACAGAACACGTATAGGGAGGATGTTACATAGAGCACTTTGATCTTCTTTCCGGAGTTCACAGACCGTTAGTCAGAGTCGAGATAGAAATAGAGTTGGTACTCCTCACCACTATAACATAGTGAATCAACCTGAATATAATGCTTGCAGATCGGGCGTCCACTATGCGCCAAGGAGAAAGAGCAGAAACTTCAGATGTAGCTGCTGGTAAGTTCTTAATTTTTGAAAGAAACAATTAGTTATTATTTGATCCCAGCACTACTTATTTATATGTTAGTGTTAGAATTCTATGTTTTGTTGCTATTCCTTTATAGGGGAATAAATTTTAATGCGTTAGTAACTAGTCTTTTAGGATCAAAACTACAATAACAAGCATGATTGACATTAATTTTGGAAGAATTGTTAGCTAAAAGTATTTTCTAACACACCATAAATTATAAAGCTAATTGGCAAGCCTACTTAATGTAAGGCAAGAGGACCTAAAAGTAAGTTACAGTAATAGAATTGCTCTAGATGAGGGCAAAGATGTTACTGTTAGTAATTATTAATGGATATTGTAATCAGAATCGGTTTAGGATATTAGTGGATTCGAGAAATATAAGATGTTAGTAAACCTAGTCCATGAGGTTATAACGTAGTGACTATATAATGTTCTCGATGTTTGTATTGTAAGCTGCAGATTATAGTACCGACACGGGATTAGTGTGTAGAGCTACGTGCTTTCTCTTGGTACAATAAATTAAGAATATTTGTAAGTAATCTATAAATTGATACAGTTGCGCCCGAATAGAGTACTATTACGGGAAATGAAATGATAATAATAACTTGTAATATGTGATAAGCACTCAAGAATATACTGAGAACTTGTGTCATCGAATCCGAGGGGAGATGGGACAGATACATCCCACTAACAGAATTTGTATACATTAATAAGTGTCAAGCTAGCATACAAGTGGCACCCTATGAAACATAGTAAGAGAACGGATAACTCTAGATTTTGTGATGAGACTTCCGAAGACACAGAATAGTCATGATGCAGTATGGGTTATAGTTGACAGACTAACCAAGTCTAATCACTTTTTGCCAGTTCAGATGGACTATAGCCTGGAAAGATTGGCTAGATTGTACATATATGAAATTGTAAAATTGCATGGAGTGCCAGTATCAATTGTATCTGACAGAGATCCTAGGTTCACTTTTAGATTCTAGGGTAGTCTTCAGAGAGCCCTAGGAACTAGATTAAACTTCAGCACGGCATTCCACCCACAGATAGATGGCCAGTCTGAGAGGGTAATTCAGATATTGGAGAATATGCTACGGGCTTGTGTGATTGAGTTTGAAGGTAGTTGAGATACACACTTGCCTTTGATTGAGTTTGCTTATAACAACAGCTACCAATCAAGCATTGGAATGCCTCCATATGAAGCTTTGTATGGCAGGAAGTATAGAACTCCCCTATGTTGGGATGAAGTACGTGAAAGGAAGATGATTGAGCCAGAAATTGTTCAGCAGACAGAGGAAAAGATCAAATTGATCATAGATAGACTCAAGGCTGCATCAGACCGTCATAAGTCCTATGTTGATCTGAAGGGAAGAGATATTGAATATGCAGTGGGTGATAAGGTATTCCTCAAAGTTTCTCCTTGGAAGAGAATTGTGAGATTTGGCAGAAAGGGGAAACTGAGTCCTCGTTTCATCAGACCATATGAGGTTCTGGAAAGAGTGGGTCCTTTGGCATATCGGTTGGCATTACCTCCAGAGTTAGCAAGGATACACAATGTTTTCCATGTGTCCATGTTAAGGAGGTACAGATCTGACCCATCTCATATACTATCAGTTGAAGAGATTGAGGTAAATCCAGACCTCTCATATGAAGAAGAACCCATAAAAATTCTGGCTTATGAGGTGAAGCAGCTGAGGAATAAACAGATACACACAGTTAAAGTCTTTGTGGAACCATCGTTCAGGCCAGGAAGCTACTTGGGAACGTGAAGAGGATATGAGGAGACAGCACCCACAGCTGTTCAAAGACTAATGCCAGGTAAAATTTCAAGACGAAATTTATTTTAAGGGGGGGAAGGGGGAGAATTGTAACACCCCTATGTTCGGTAATGCGTTCTACTATTCCGGTGACCAGTGTTGTCCGGACAGCTAGAATGCCTAGAACTACACTTTGATATGAGTGAGGAGACATTAAATAATGAAATACAAGAAAAGAAAATACAAGAAAAACAAAGGAAAAATAATAGCAAAGAAATGTAATCAAGTTAAGCGAGCCGAGAACCCTAGCGATGGGTGACCGCACCGGGAAGTCACAGCGTGGACCGTTGACTAGCCCTGGACCGCGGGGAACCCTAGAAAATATTTTTAGGACTTAAATAAATGTCTATTGAAGTATAAACACCATTAGAAATATCAAAGAAAAATTAATTAATTAGTACAAAAAAAAGGTGAGAAATCAAAAAAGGACAAAAATCGGTGTTACCGAAAAATCAGGAGTACAACCCGAATAGGGGCATTTTGGTCAATTGATACTCCGAGTTAACTTTTGACCTAAATATCCTTTAAAAATAAATAGTATTAAATTTTGAAAATGCCATTAAAAATGAAATCTCATGTGTAGTATAATTAAAAACATAAAGGGATATAATATGGGATAATGGAAAGTTTAATTAAAATAATTAAAAAAAAAAACCTAAGTTAGTGGAGCACTATGGAGGGGTATATAAACTCTTTAAGTGGACAAGTGCACGTCCATTTCATCTTCTTCTCCCTTAATTTTCTTCTTGGCCGAATGAAACCACCTCCCAAATTCCACCATTGATGTCCCATGTTCAAGCTCCACCCATCCACTTTCAAGCCAATTTCTTCCTAAGTTCCTTCATCAAAGTTAGTCTACACACCTTGGGTAGTAGATAGGCAACAAGGAAACCAAGTTTTGGAGAGGTTTTGAAGAATTTCCAAAGTGGTAAGTTTGTGTTTTTGGGTTATTGCTTCATTAAACTTAGTAAGAATGTTATGGGTACTTAAATGATGAAGAAATTTTGAGGTTTTGGTGAGTTATTATTATGTACTAATTTTGGCAGCCATGGCAACTTAAGAATTTGAATTATTTTCACATGCATTTGACGGGTATTAGTGTTGATTAAAGTAAATCAAAGTTTAGTAAGTTAGTTATTGATGTATGTTAAATTGAACACTTGAATTGGAAATTTTTGTTGAATTTGGAATTATATGTGTGATTGTCTAAATGGACAGCCATGGGATTGTACACTAAATGAAATATAATTACATGTATTGTGGAGAATTAATTTTGGCTAATGTGATTCAAAGTTTGGTAAGTTAACTTCATGTATGTGGAATGGTGACCAAGTGAAAAATTTGAGTTTGAAGACAATTATGGAGGTGTACCATTGTGGCAGTTTGTTAACTCTTGAAGAATGCTGGAATTCATGCTTGGTTAATGGAATAATGATGTTAAATTGTGTTGGTTATTATGGCAGTTTGGGTATGTGTGTGATGGTGTGAAGTTGGACATGTAAAAGTGTTATGGTTAGGTGATTGAATTGTTGTAAATGAGTTTGATAAATTCTGCACTTTATGGTGTATGTTGAATGTAATTGTAAGCTGCCAAAATGACCTATAATATGTTGTGAACTATGTTTAGGTTATGGTACAAACCAGAATTGGCTTGAATGTTGAGTTTGGTAAGTGTTAAAAGTGGTCTTTGATGTGTATAAAGGAAATGCAATAAGGCAGTTTGAGTTTTAGGCCTAAAACTTTAAGTGTGTGGCTCCAATTGGTATGAGATCAATTGGACGTGAAACTAGGCACAAAATGTGCCAACTTTCATGAAGGAAGCTTGCCAAAATTCTGCTTGCAATGTAGCTTGAAAAATGACCAAATTCGGATTAAGTGCAAATAAGGCCTGAAAATTGACCATTTGGGCAACAGTTAGTGTTTAGGCCATAACTCACTCAAAACAGGTCCAATTGACCTGAAATTTTAACCATGAATAGTTACGACCCATATCTACAAGTCTTATGAAGACACCAAATCCCAGAAAATGACCATAAGCAAGTCAAACAGCTTGCACAAATTCGGGTCCAAAAACTGGCCGAACCAAAATTGACCTAAAGTGACCAATTTTAGTGCAATTGGACCAGCAATAGTAAAATGACCATAACTTGGTCTGCATAACTCAGAATGACCTAAAATTTTGCCCCACGTGCAATAAGACATAGATCTACAAGTTTGTAGTTTTGACCGAAACCCGAAAATGGAAGGAACTAGGTCGTCTGGCTAGGTCAAACTAGTATCCTGAAATCCAGCAAATTGCAAGAAAATGCAAGATACATGGAAATGATTTTGGTAACATGTACCAACCCTAAAAGACTATTGAATGTGACATATTAGTAATATTAAAACCTAATTTACCTAGAATGCATCGAGGGTCGACATATTAGGTTGACTAAGCAAATAATAGAAATTCAGTGAATTACTTATCAAGCATTATCGTTAGAGACAGTTTAAATGAGTATTGAAACACTTCAAATTATGTTTCTCAGTTAGCAAAGACTCAGGGAAGGGAAAGGAAACACTGAGTCAGAGTCAAGAGATAGTTATCAGAGGTTTGTGCACAACTAGTTTTTAACTGATTTTGTTTGAATATTTCATATGATTAAATGACACACTTTTCTTATGTATTATGTTTAACAGGCATTGGATTTAATTCAATGATTATTGAAATTGTTATAGTATGTATGAATTTAGTTTTGTGAAATGGTATTTCTATAAGTATTAAGCATTGTTATGGATTGAATAAATTATGTTCTGGAAAATTATGATAGAACATGTTTTGAATTGTGATGGTAATTTTCATGGAAAAATGCAAATTTATGATTTGAATTGTGATGAGCATAAAAATTATTGGATATTGGAATTGAATTTGAATCAAATTATATTGTGATTTATGCTCACTAAAAGGATTGTGATATTGTTTTATATCTCACTATAGATGTTTGACTAGGTTATTACCCGTCTCTCTCATTTATTGAGAAGACAATGGAGTTAGTTGTGTTTTGATTACCATGGTACGTGCACAGGCTTAGATTTTCCTCTGATTTGAGGTTAGATCTAAGTTTATTTTATCGTTATGGCCCTTGCAGAAGATTCATTATTGTGATGGTATGCAGCACGATGATTCGACCTCCCCGACCATAGGGAGTTAGAATCTGATTCGACCTCCCCGACCATAGGGAGTTAGAATCACATCGAATATGGCCCTTTCGGATTAGTCTTGCATAGTTAGTGAGATAAGAATGATTTTTAAGATAAGAATGATTTTTGAGATAAGAATGATTTTTGAGATACAGTATGATTTTTGAGATACAGCATGGTTTTTGAATAGTAAAGAATTGTGATTTCAATTATGATTTATGTATAATTGATTTTGTTGGAATTACCTAAATGGTTAGTTATGATTTGATAAATTGAATTTCATGATCGAAGTCATTTTATACAATTGATTCACATTATTGGTAATGAATATTTTGAGTTTTAAAATTTGATGAGTATTCAGATTTCCAAATTATTTACTGTAAATTTTGTCAATGTATATTGTACTATGTTTTAAATTATAGTTGTGCACCACTGAGTTCACCACTCAGCGATAGCTTTGTATGCTATCGCAGGTAAGAAGAGCATAGAGCAGTGAGTAAGTTTCTTTGAAGTCACTTTCAGATCAGCTCCAGGTATATTATAGGTATACCCATGTACATAGGTTTTAATGTATGCATGTAATAATATGTATATAAATTATTTGAGCAGTTGTATAAAAACTCTTGTAAAATATTTTGGTATATAATTAAATGTAAATTATTGTAAATGTAAATTTGAGATTTCATTTACTTGAATAGTTTTGTAATATAAATTTTGAGTCTTATAGTCAATGAAATATTTCTTCATGATGAGATTAGTTTGAAAATGAATTGATTGTTTATTGAGAATTGAATTGTGAATTGAAATAAAGTTTATTGGAGTTGTCTTTGAGAAAACATATTGGGAGCATTTTCTTTTGCAGGATTGAAGAACTGTTTTCTCAAAATACAGCCGACACTTTGCCGAAATTTTGAAAAGAATTTTATAACTCCAGATTTTAATCGATGATTTAAATTTCACGAAAATTGTTTTAAAATCCCTTGTACTATATCTAATGGGTTATCGGTAGGCGAAGTACGGTAATTCATTAGGTGTACTACGGGATCATGTTACATCTTACAGGGGAGTAGGATGTGACAAAATTACCACAGCAACATGACCAATGGAACAGTGAAAAATAGGATACCAAATATGAAAATTTGAAATTTCACCTAAGAGACTTAAATTTGAGGAAACAACCAAAACCAACAAATTAGGTAACCAAAATATGGTATGTGAGTGAAATTAAAATTCCCATACCTATTAAGCATGAGAAAGTCAATAATTTGACTTGAATAGTATCGTGAATAGTAATCTCGAAATGCAAATTTTAAAGAACATCAAATTAAGCATATTAAAGCTAGAAATAAATAGATTTGAATTTGTTTTTGGATTTATTATAAATTGTGATACTGAAATACTGTAAAATTGTGTGTTTCAGTTGAAAAGAATACTGGAAAAGAACCCGAGACGTCGAGTCAAGTCCTAGAGGTGACTCGCACAAGGTTTATGCATAACATAAAATATTCTTTAAATTTCCTTTGCAAAGTGCATGAAATGAATTGTGATTTATTTATATTGCAAAATGGTGATTGAAATGTATATTATGCTATTGATCTAAATTGTTGAAAAATTGATTGCATGTGTTTTAATTGTCATTAAATGTTACGTAAATTATTGAGATAGTTTTGAAACCACAGTGTCATGATCATATATTTGAATGTCTCACTAACATGACTAGTGGGAGGAATTAGTTTTGAATTTTGATTCCCTCTCTAGCTGAAGTGTTGAGGTGTGTGCCAGTAGAGGAAGAAATTGAATGGGTACCCATAGATTGAGCTAGCTAGCCTTCTGATTCCTCATAAGCCTCCGACTATTGAGATAAACATTGTTCTGATGGCATTATATAACTGTGTGTTTTTATGAAACCTGTTTTGAGACTTCCAAAATGAGACTATTTTAACTAAAATTATAAATTTTCTTTTGTATCTACTTTTCATTTTCAGTACTATATTTGAATAAAATTGATTTGAATGATACATAAAATTCTATTTTAGTATGTTGTGCACTACTGAGTCATAGTACTCAGCAATGACTGTTTATTGTTGTCGCAGATAGAGAGACTTGTAGAGCAGCAGAGTGAGCTACTGAGGATCTCAGAGCTACATCCTTGAGATTTTTTTGGGTAAAATTTTTTACCCTGATTGTAATGTTTATTTTGGTATATGTAACTATATGTACATGTATAAACTAGTTTTGAGCAGTTGTATAGATTTTATAATAATATTATTTTGGATTTTCTAATGTAAATTTTGGGTTGATGAATGTAAATTGATTTTTCTTTAATGGAATATGAATGAAGTTATTTAGTATTATTTTTGAAGGCAATTGAATTGAGAATTGTTTTGAATTATGGAATTGGGAGAAATGATGCTGATTTGTGTTATGGTAGTGGTTGATTTTGATGAAATTAATTATTGGAAGTGTTTTTATAGGTATTTGAAGAACTGTTTTTCCCAAATATAGACGGCACTCTGCCGAAATTTTTTCAAAATTTGCATAAAAATAAAAATGGACAAAAATTTTAACTAGTCTTTAAACTTCAATTAAATGTTTTTAATACTTGCTATAAAAGCTCACCACTTTCAAAATGTAAGAAAATTGTTTTAAAATCCTTTATAGTGTATTTAATGGGTTATTGGTAGACAGAGTCGGTAATTCATTAGATATACTACAGGATCATGTTATGCCTTACAGAGGGGTAAGATGTGATAATTTTGGAGAACACAGCTGCACTCTTTAACTGATCAAACAAATCATTTATATGAGGCAGGGGATATCTATTCTTTATGGTCACCTTATTCAACTGCCTGTAGTCGATACATAGATGGAGAGTATCATCTTTCTTCTTAACAAACAACACTGGTGCTAGCCAAGGTGACGCACTGGGGTGAATGAAGCCCTTGTCAAGCAATTCTTGCAACTACACCTTCAACTCCTTCAACTCAGCAAGTGCCATTCTATAAGGTGTAATAGAGATTGGGTCCACAATAAGCATAACCTCTATTTCAAACTACACTTCTCTTTCTGGAGGTAACCCTAGCAATTCTTCAAGAAACACATCCGAAAAATCACATACTGTAAGGATACTCTTCAATTTTGGGTTCCCTACTTATGTATCTCTCACATGAGCTAAATAAGATTCACACCCTTTTCGGATCATTTTTCTAGCTAGTGCAGCTGAAATAAGGTTTTATGGCAATAACTGCCTCTCCCCATGTATTACCACATCACTATATTGAGGGAGACCAAAAGTGACTGTCTTCAATCTATAGTCAATCATCGCATGATACCTGGCCAGCCAATCCATGCCCAAAATGATGTCATAATCTCTGAAAGGCATTTCAATCAAATCAAATAGAAAAGTATGTCCTTGGATCACCAAAGGACAATCCTTACACATTCTGTTTACCCTAACCTCTTGTCCTAATGGACTAGTTACTAGCACCTCAAAATCCATTTTCACATAAGGAACAGTAATAAAACAAGTGATGCTGGCACTAACATAAGAGTGAGTAGACCTAGGATCAAATAGCACAAGTACATTTTGTTCAAAAATAGAGAATGTACTAGCTACAATATCAGATGTCTCTGCCTCTTCCCTCTGCAGCATAGTGTACACTCTGGCTAGTGTGCCACTTGGCTCTGGCTGATTTACTGTACTCTGGCTACCAGGTGTACTACCCCTACCTCTGCCTCCGCCTCTGCCAGCTTGTCACACCCTACTCCCCTGTAAGATGCAACATGATCCCGTAGTACACCTAATGAATTACCGTACTTCGCCTACCGATAACCCATTAGATATACTACAAGGGATTTTAAAACAATTTTCATGAAATTTAAATCATCGGTTAAAATCTGGTTTTATAATTTTTTTTTCTTTTTTTTTAGAATTTTGGCAAAGTGCCGGCTGTATTTTGAGAAAACAGTTCTTCAATCCTGCAAAAGAAAATGCTCCCAATATGTTTTCTCAAATACAACTTCAATAACTTCATTTCAATTCACAATTCAATTCTCAATAAACAATCAATTCATTTTCAAACTATTCTCATCATAAAGAAACATTTCATTGATTACAAGACTCAAAATTTATAATACAAAACTATTGAAGTAAACGAAATCTCAACTTTATATTTACAATAATTTACATTTAATTACATACCAAAATATTTTAGAAGAGTTTTTATACAACTGCTCAAATAATTTACATACATATTATTACATGCATACATCAAAACCTATGTACATGGGTGTACCTATAATATACTCGGAGCTGATCTGAAAGTGTCTTCAAAGAAACTTATTCACTGCTCTATGCTCTTTTTACCTGCGATAGCATACAAAGCTATCGTTGAGTGGTGAACTCAGTGGTGCACAACTATAATTTAAAACATAGTACAATATACATTGACAAAATTTACAGTAAATAATTTGGAAATCTGAATACTCATCAAATTCCAAAACTCAAAATATTCATTGACAATAATGTAAATCATTTGTATAAATGACTTTGATCACAAAATTCAATTTATCAAATCATGACTAGCCATTTAAGTAATTCCAACAAAATCAATTATACATAAACCATAATTGAAATCACAATTCTTTACCATTCAAAAGCCATTCTGTATCTCAAAAATCATTCTGTATCTCAAAAATCATTCTTTATCTCACAAACTATGCAAGACTAATCCGAAAGGGCCATATTCGATGTCATTCTAACTCCCTATGGTCGGGGAGGTAGAATCAGATTCTAACTCTCTATGGTCGGGGAGGTCGAATCATCGTGCACAGTACCATCACAATAATGAATCTTCCGCAAGGGCAATAACGATAAAATAAACTTAGATCTAACCTTAAATTAGAGGAAAATCTAAGCCTGTGCATGTACCATGGTAATCAAAACACAACTAACTCCATTGTCTTCTCAACAAATGAGAGAGACGGGTAATAACCTAGTCAAGCATCTATAGTGAGATATAAAACAATATCACAATCCTTTTAGTGAGCATAAATCACAATATAATTTGATTCAAAGTCAATTCCAATATCCAATAATTTTTATGCTCATTACAATTCAAATCATGAATTTGCATATTCCATGAAAATTACCATCACAATTCAAAACATGTTCTATCACAATTTTCCAAAACATAATTTATTCAATCAATAACAATGCTTAATACTTATGGAAATACCATTTCACAAAGCTAAATTCATACATACGATAACAATTTTTAATAATCATTGTATTAAATCCAATGCTTGTTAAACATAATACATAAGAAAAGTATGTCATTTAATCATATGAAATATTCAAACAAAATCAGTTAAAAACTAGTTGTGCACAAACCTCTGATAACTGTCTCTTGGTCTTGACTCAGTGTTTCCTTCCCTCTCCCTGGGTTTTTGATAACTGAGAAACACAATTTGAAGTGTTTCAGTACTTAATTAAACTGTCTCTAACGATAATGTTTGATAAATAATTCACTGAATGCTATTATTTGCTTAATCAACCTAATATGTCGACCCTCGATGCATTCTAGGTAAATTAGGTTTTAATGTTACTAACATGTCACATTCGATAGTCTTTTAGGGTGGGTACATTTTACCAAGTTTATTTCCGTGTATACTGCATTTTCTTGCAATTTGCTGTATTCTAAGATACTAGTTTGACCTAATCGGACGACCTAGTTCCCTCGATTTTCGGGTTTTGGTCAAAACTACAAACTTTTAGATCTATGTCTTATGGAACGCGAGGCAAAATTTCAGGTCATTCTGAGTTATGTAGACCAAGTTATGGTCATTTTACTACTGCTGGTCAAATTGCACCAAAATTGGTCATTTTAGGTCACTTTAGGTCATTTTAGGTTCAGCCAGTTTTTGGACCCGAAATTGTACAAGCTGTTTGACTTTCTTATGGTCATTTCTGGGCTTTGGTGTCTTCATAAGACTTGTAGATATGGGTCTTAATTATTCATGGATAAAATTTTAGGTCAATTGGACCTGTTTTGAGTGAGTTATGGCCTAAACACTAAATATTGCCCAAATGGTCAATTTTCAGGCCTCATTTGCACTTAATCCGGATTTGGTCATTTTTCAAGCTACTTTGCAAGCAGAATTTTAGCAAGCTTCCTTCATGAAAGTTGGTACATTTTGTGCCTAGTTTCACCCCCAATTGGTCTCATACCAATTGGAGCCACACACTTAAAGTTATAGGCCTAAAACTCAAACTGCCTTATTACATTTCTTGCATACACATCAAGCATCACTTTTGACACTCACCAAACTTAACATTCAAACCAATTCTGGTTGTACCACAACCTAAACATAATTCACAACACATTATAGGTCATTTTGGCAGCTTACAATTACATTCAACATACACCATTTTGTATAGAATTTTCAAACCAAATTTACAACAATTTAATCACCTAACCATAACACTTTTTTCATGTCCAACTTCAAACCATCATATACACACTCAAACTGCCCTAACATCCAACACAATTCAACATTAATATACCATAAACCAAGCATGAATTCCAGCATTCTTCAAGAGTTAACAAACTGCCACAATGGTACATTTACATTCCATTAATTTCCAAGCTTTAAATTTCATTTCACATTTACATATACCAACTATACATCACCCAAACAATTTCCTACACAATATACATTTAATCAATTATTTAATTCACCATTTACAAGCACAAATAAACTGCCGTCAAGGTGTTTCCATGGCTGCCAAAAATACACACTCCCATTCAACGTCAAACCTCAAAAATTTCTCCATAAATCAAACACCCATAACCTCCTCACAAACTTTAATGAAGCACTAATCAAAAATACATACTTACCACTTTGGAAACTCTTCAAAACTTCACCAAAACTTGATCTTCTTGCTGCCTATCTACTGCCCATGGTGTGAGGATTAACTTTAATGAAGGGAAGTGGAGAGAAAGAAGCTTGGATCACCCTTGCATGGAGCTCCAAAACCATGCGGCAATGGAGTTCTTCCCTTCTCCATTTTTGGCTGAATTTTAAGAAATGAGGAAGATGACAATCTGCTGGTCCATGATGAAGATTAAATGGTCCACTTTAATGAGTTAGTGGAGCACTATTGCAAGTTTAATGTTAATTTATTCAAAAGTTTCAATTTCCCACATTTAACTCCCCATTTTTGCTATTTACATTAGGTACCCCTAAATTAATTTTTCATTATATTTTCCAAGTGTAATATTATTTATTTTTTATGGAAATTTAGGTCAAAAGACAACTCAGGGTGTCGAATGACCACAATGCCCCTGTTCGGGTTGCATTCCCGATTTTTCGGTAACACTGGGTTTTGTCCGTTTTCCGATTTCTCACTTTTCTTTGTACTAATTAATTAATTTTTCTTTGATATTTCTAATGATATTTATACTTCAATAAATATTTATTTGAGTCCTAAAAATATTTTCCAGGGTTCCTCGCGGTCCAGGGCTAGTCAACGGTCCACGCTGTGACTTCCCGGTGCGGTCACCCATTGCTAGGGTTCTCGGCTCGCTTAACTTGATTATATTTCTTTGCTATTATTTTTCCTTTGTTTTTCTTGTATTTTCTTTTCTTTTATTTCATTATTTAATGTCTCCTCACTCATATCGAAGTGTAGTTCTAGGCATCCTAGCTGTCTGGACAACACTAGTCACCGGAACAGTAGAACGCATTACCGAACATAGAGGTGTTACAATTCTCCCCCCCTTAAAATAAATTTCGTCCACAAAATTTTACCCAATAGTCATCTTACAATAGTCATACGTTTATTTTTTTCCTTTTTATACGATCGAATAATCTTCTTTTCCTCAAATTTGTATAAGACTTTTAGTAATCTAATACAACGTTTAATTTGTTTGTATATCACCAACCTTCTCTTACTATTGTCTTGTTTAACATTTCGATTCATGTTCCTTCTTGAATGACCCTTGAGGTCATGTTAGAATCATTTATCTAGTCATTGGTCCTCTGACCATTCTAGTTCATAGTCTTCCTCACATTCGTAACATTTCTTTGTTATATTTGAACCAATTGTTCGATTTTTTTTTTTTTTTACTTTCATAACTCTATTTATCTGTCAATATTCTATAACTTACTTCCTTTTGTACTGAACTATAACCTTTCGATATTCTAACCTTTGAGTTTTAGATCCCTAAGTAGGATTTTCAAACTTATTTCTAACAATTAAATTCTGTCCTGGCATAACTATACCAAAACAGATGCCGTTGGTAACTATTCTTATCTAGTTATACTATCGGGTAGTACGTAGCTCTACACAATAATCTCAAGTCAGTACTGTAATCTGCAGCTTACAGTATAAACATCAAGAACATTGCATAGTTACTACGATACATCCCAATAGATCAAACTTTCCTATCTTTTATCCTTTTCAAATTCACTGATATCTGAACTTATTCTGATTACAATATCCATTAGTAATTAATAACTGGAACATCTCTGCCTTCATCTAGAACAATTCTATTACCACATCTTACTTTTATGTCCTCTTGCCTTACATTAAGTAGGCTTGCCAATTAGCTTTATAATTTATGGTATGTTAGAAAATACTTTTAGCTAACAATTCTTCCAAAATTAATGTCAATCATACTTTTTATTGTAGTTTGATCCTAAAAGACTAACGCATTAAAATTTATTCCCCTGTAAAGGAATAGCAAAAAAACATAGAATTCTAACACTAACATATAAATAAGTAGTGCTGGGATCAAATAATAACTCATTGTTTCTTTCAAAAATTAAGAACTTACCAGCAGCTACATCCGAAGTTTCTGCTCTTTCCCCTTGGGACATAGTGGATGCTCTAACTGGTGTGCTACTATATTCGGGTTGATTTACTATTTTATAGTGGTGAGGAGTACCAACTCTATTTCTATCTCGACTCTGACTGACGGTCTGTGAACTCCGGAGAGCAGATCGAGGTGCTCTAGTGCAATCTTTAGCAAAGTGTCCAAGTTTTCCACAATTGTAGCAGGCTCCAGAGGCCCTTCGACAAATACCTCCATGTAGCTTACCACAAACATGGTAAAAACGGGCAGAATAGGAACTTCTGGTTGTTCGACGACTAGATCTTGGTGTTCTCTGCCCTGATGATCTGCCTCTATCGTATCCCTGAGCTCGGGGTTCCTCAAATTCTTTTCTCTTCCTCAAATTACTGCTCGAGCTCTGACCCGTAGATTTCTCCCTCTTCTCTATTTCACACTGCAGTTGTGGGGTTGGAGTCTCAGGCTTGGGCTGACAGATTATCAGCCATTTGTTGGAAGAAAGTGGCCATTTGCTGGGCCATTTGTGCAGTAATTTGTACCGGCAAAACTGGTACAGTCAGGCCTTCGACATTTTGTGGAGCTGGGGCCTCAACTTGTTCTTCTGCCATCACAGACTGTTCTATTGTCTCATTCTTCTCTTCCATATCTTTTCACAAGATTTTCTATTCCTGTACAACCAACATAAGGAGATTCTTCTCCATTAGTTCATATTTATGATGTAAATGCACTATATGTATCAAACATTTGAGCAGTCGTAGTTACTGACAAAAAGATTTCAAATTCACAATTCGAAATTCACTTTAAAACCATTGCTCTGATACCACAAAACATGTCACACCCTACTCCCCTGTAAGATGCAACATGATCCCGTAGTACACCTAATGAATTACCGTACTTTGCCTACCGATAACCCATTAGATATACTACAAGGGATTTTAAAACAATTTTCGTGAAATTTAAATCATCGGTTAAAATCTGGTGTTATAAAATTTTTTTTTTTTCATTTTTTTTAGAATTTCGGCAAAGTGCCGGTTGTATTTTGAGAAAACAGTTCTTCAATCCTGCAAAAGAAAATGCTCCCAATATGTTTTCTCAAATACAACTTCAATAACTTCATTTCAATTCACAATTCAATTCTCAATAAACAATCAATTCATTTTCAAACTATTCTCATCATAAAGAAACATTTCATTGATTACAAGACTCAAAATTTATAATACAAAACTATTGAAGTAAATGAAATCTCAACTTTATATTTACAATAATTTACATTTAATTACATACCAAAATATTTTACAAGAGTTTTTATACAACTGCTCAAATAATTTACATACATATTATTACATGCATACATCAAAACCTATGTACATGGGTGTACCTATAATATACTTGGAGCTGATCTGAAAGTGTCTTCAAAGAAACTTATTCACTGCTCTATGCTCTTTTACTCATGACAAAGATACAAAGCTATCGCTGAGTGGTGAACTCAGTGGTGCACAACTATAATTTAAAACATAGTACAATATACATTGACAAAATTTACAGTAAATAATTTGGAAATCTGAATACTCATCAAATTCCAAAACTCAAAATATTCATTGACAATAATGTAAATCATTTGTATAAATGACTTTGATCACAAAATTCAATTTATCAAATCATGACTAGCCATTTAAGTAATTCTAACAAAATCAATTATACATAAACCATAATTGAAATCACAATTCTTTACCATTCAAAAGCCATTCTGTATCTCAAAAATCATTCTGTATCTTAAAAATCATTCTTTATCTCACAAATCATTCTTTATCTCACAAACTATGCAAGACTAATCCGAAAGGGCCATATTCGATGTGATTCTAACTCCCTATGGTCGGGGAGGTCGAATCAGATTCTAACTCCCTATGGTCGGGGAGGTCGAATCATCGTGCACAGTACCATCACAATAATGAATCTTCCGCAAGGGCCATAACGATAAAATAAACTTAGATCTAACCTCAAATCAGAGGAAAATCTAAGCCTGTGCACGTACCATGGTAATCAAAACACAACTAACTCCATTGTCTTCTCAACAAATGAGAGAGACGGGTAATAACCTAGTCAAGCATCTATAGTGAGATATAAAATAATATCACAATCCTTTTAGTGAGCATAAATCACAATATAATTTGATTCAAAGTCAATTCCAATATCCAATAATTTTTATGCTCATTACAATTCAAATCATGAATTTGCATATTCCATGAAAATTACCATCACAATTCAAAACATGTTCTATCACAATTTTCCAGAACATAATTTATTCAATCCATAACAATGCTTAATACTTATGGAAATACGATTTCACAAAGCTAAATTTATACATACTATAACAATTTTCAATAATCATTGTATTAAACCCAATGCTTGTTAAACATAATACATAAGAAAAGTATGTCATTTAATCATATGAAATATTCAAACAAAATCAGTTAAAAACTAGTTGTGCACAAACCTCTGATAACTATCTCTTGGTCTTAACTCAGTATTTCCTTCCCTCTCCCTGAGTCTTTGCTAATTGAGAAACACAATTTGAAGTGTTTCAGTACTTAATTAAACTGTCTCTAACGATAATGTTTGATAAATAATTCACTGAATGCTATTATTTGCTTAATCAACCTAATATGTCGACCCTCGATGCATTCTAGGTAAATTAGGTTTTAATGTTACTAACATGTCACATTCGATAGTCTTTTAGGGTTGGTACATTTTACCAAGTTTATTTCCGTGTATACTGCATTTTCCTGCAATTTGTTGTATTCCGGGATACTAGTTTGACCTAACCGGACGACCTAGTTCCCTCAGTTTTCGGGTTTTGGTCAAAACTACAAACTTTTATATCTATGTCTTATGGAACGCGAGGCAAAATTTCAGGTCATTCTGAGTTATGTAGACCAAGTTATGGTCATTTTACTATTACTGGTCAAATTGCACCAAAATTGGTCATTTTAGGTCACTTTAGGTCATTTTAGGTTCAGCCAGTTTTTGGACTCGAACTTATGCAAGCTGTTTGACTTTCTTATGGTCATTTCTGGGCTTTGGTGTCTTCATAAGACTTGTAGATATGGGTCTTAACTATTCATGGTTAAAATTTTAGGTCAATTGGACCTGTTTTGAGTGAGTTATGGCCTAAATACTAACTGCTGCCCAAATGGTCAATTTTCAGGCCTCATTTGCACTTAATCCGGATTTGGTCATTTTTCAAGCTACCTTGCAAGCAGAATTTTGGCAAGCTTCCTTCATGAAAGTTGGCACATTTTGTGCGTAGTTTCACCTCCAATTGGTCTCATACCAATTGGAGCCACACACTTAAAGTTATAGGCCTAAAACTCAAACTGCCTTATTGCATTTCTTGCATACACATCAAGCATCACTTTTGACACTCACCAAACTTAACATTCAAACCAATTCTGGTTGTACCACAACCTAAACATAATTCACAACACATTATAGGTCATTTTGGCAGCTTACAATTACATTCAACATACACCATTTTGTACAAAATTTTCAAACCAAATTTACAACAATTTAATCACCTAACAATAACACTTTTTTCATGTCCAACTTCACACCATCATATACACACTCAAACTGCCCTAACATCCAACACAATTCAACATTAATATACCATAAACCAAGCATGAATTCCAGCATTCTTCAAGAGTTAACAAACTGCCACAATGGTACATTTACATTCCATTAATTTCCAAGTTTTAAATTTCATTTCACATTTACATATACCAACTATACATCACCCAAACAATTTCCTACACAATATACATTTAATCAATCATTTAATTCACCATTTACAAGCACAAATAAATTGCCTTCAAGGTGTTTCCATGGCTGCCAAAAATACACACTCCCATTCAACATCAAACCTCAAAAATTTCTCTATAAATCAAACACCCATAACCTCCTCAAACTTTAATGAAGCACTAATCAAAAATACATACTTACCACTTTGGAAACTCTTCAAAACTTCACCAAAACTTGATCTTCTTGCTGCCTATCTACTGCCCATGGTGTGAGGATTAACTTTAATGAAGGGAAGTGGAGAGAAAGAAGCTTGGATCACCCTTGCATGGAGCTCCAAAACCATGCGGCAATGGAGTTCTTCCCTTCTCCATTTTTGGCTGAATTTTAAGAAATGAGGAAGATGACAATCTGCTAGTCCATGATGAAGATTAAATGGTCCACTTTAATGAGTTAGTGGAGCACTATTGCAAGTTTAATGTTAATTTATTCAAAAGTTTCAATTTCCCACATTTAACTCCCCATTTTTGCTATTTACATTAGGTACCCCTAAATTAATTTTTCATTATATTTTCCAAGTGTAATATTATTTATTTTTGATGGAAATTTAGGTCAAAAGACAACTCAGGGTGTCGAATGACCACAATGCCCCTGTTCAGATTGCATTCCCGATTTTTCGGTAACACCGGGTTTTGTCCGTTTTCTGATTTCTTACTTTTCTTTGTACTAATTAATTAATTTTTCTTTGATATTTCTAATGATATTTATACTTCAATAAATATTTATTTGAGTCCTAAAAATATTTTCCAGTGGTTCCCGCGTCCGTGGCTAGTAGTCAACGGTCCACACTGTGACTTCCCGGTGCGGTCACCCATCGCTAGGGTTCTCGGCTCGCTTAACTTGATTATATTTCTTTGCTATTATTTTTCCTTTGTTTTTCTTGTATTTTCTTTTCTTGTATTTCATTATTTAATGTCTCCTCACTCATATCGAAGTGTAGTTCTAGGCATCCTAGCTGTCCGGACAACACTGGTCACCGGAACAGTAGAACGCATTACCGAACATAGGGGTGTTACACAGCTGATGGTGAACTTTTAGGGTTAGAAACTTGGGCTGATCCCTCTAAAGTAGCAGGTGGTCCAGAATGGCATGCACTCATACAATCCTTAGCAAAATGACTAGTGCAGCTACAGTTATAACATGCCCTTATGGCTTTGTAGCATATCCCACCATGCACCTTTCCACATGTCTCACAGGTGCGCATTGCCAATATTCCTTTAGATGTCTATTGGTTAGACCTGGGTGGCCTCTGTCTTGAGGATCTACCTCTACCAGACTTACGAGAATTGGATCCTCCAAAGTGTTTTCTCTTTCTTGATCCACTATCAAAAACTTTACCAGTAGTCTTTCCACCCTTCTCTTTCTCCTCTAACCCCTTCTTAGGTGCCCCTTCCATTTTAATTCTCTCTAACTCCAGTGCATGTGAAATCAGTTCTGAAAAGTTCTGGTGTCTAAACCTCACCACTTGTAGTCTCAAACTTGTTCTTAGCTCGATTTCAAACCTTTTGCATCGATCTCTGCTGGTGGTGAGTAAGCTTCTAGTATAGTGACTCAATCTAGAAAAGTCCCTCTCATATTCTGCTACTGTTCTATCCCCTTACTTCAAATTCAGGAATTCTTATAGTTTCATATCGACATACGTATCAAGGACCCATTTTTGTCTGAACTCCCTCAGGAAATTTGACCATGTTAGGACTAGGGGCTCTACTAGACTATGTGGGATGGTCTTCCACCACTCATACGCATCCCTTTGCAGCAGAGAAACCGAGTATTCAAACTTTAGTTCTTCCATGCAATACAGCTTTTTAAATACTCTTTCCATCCTTTCAATCCACTACTCTACTTCCAAAGGGTCTACAGTACCCTTAAACTCAGTAGCCCCATATTTTATTAATTTGTCGTATTACCTGGCTAGAGGCTATGGTTGCACTGCAGGTGCTTGAATTGGGGCTTATGTTGGCATATTTCTAGCCATCTATTGGAATAAGGCAGTCATCTGCTGAGCGAACTAAGCAAGAAACTGTGGTATGGGTGGAGCTGGTGTAGCTGACCCACTAACATTCTGAAGAGGTAGGGCTTCCCCTTGTGCCTCAGCCTCAATTGATTGCTCAACTGAGCGATCCCTTCTTCCATTTCAACTTACAGAATTTCTACTCCCTAGCAACCAACACAAGGAATCCCATTGAGTTATATTCATGATGTAAATGCATCATATGTATCAATTAAGGACACTTGAGATGCTGTATTAATCAAGAAAATAATTCAAGTTCATAGTTCAAAACTCATTTCAAAACATTGCTCTGATACCACTAAAACATGTCACACCCTACCCCTCTATAAGACATAACATGATCCCGTAATATATTTAATGAATTACTGAACTTCGCCTACCGATAACTCATTAAATATACTACAAGGGATTTTAAACCAATTTCTATTCATTTTAAATATAAATAAATGTTAAATACTTATTAAAAAGCCTTTAATTAAAGTTTATGTCATGAGTCAAATTTTTTCATTAATTCGGTATTACAAAAGATTTTCAGAAATTTTGGTAGATTGTCGGCTAGAAATTGAGAAAATTAGTTCTTAAAAACCTGTTAAAAATACTCCCAATGTACATATATCCATTACTCCATTTAAAATCAACACCATTCAACCTCAACCAACATAATTGCAACAATTCTCAATATCGTTTAATTTATATCATTTCACATACAAAAGTCTCAATTCAAGAAAAAGAGCATAAAATAATATTATTACAAATTTGATTGTACAACTGCTCATTCTGTTCTATAGATACATAAAAATAAAAAATTTACATCAAAAGAAATTTACAAGGATATAAAATATTATACCCGTACAAGATCCCAAAATATGTTTCCCTGCAGCTATAACAGCTCACTCTGCTGCTTTATCCTTCTCCTTATCTGCAACAGCAAGAAAAATCCATCGCTGAGTAATTTTATCAGTGGTGCACAATAATAATTTTTTTTGTCACAAGAAATATAATCATTCATTTGGGAACAAAATTTAAAAATTTCCACAATCATAATTCACAAAGCCAATGCCAATATTTTTAATAACAATTTATCAAAATAATTGTAAATAATAGTGTTGCTAATAATTACACAACTTAGGTCATAACACAAAATTTCACGATCAATACCGTGTTGTATACCATGACAAAGCAATCTACAACCTCACTAATCGAAATTAATGAAGGAGGTGGCTAGCTAGCTATGTGAGTACTCATCCGATCTCAACCTCAAACTGGCAAGCTAGAGAGGGAGGAACATAATCAATCCCAACTCCATAATTGGAGGAGGAACACAATAGAATTGCCATGCCAAGTGTAATTTTAAAGTTCAATTCAAAACCATATAATTCAAATATTTCATACAATTTACAAATCATATTTGTAACACCCCTATGTTTGGTAGTGCATTCTACTATTCCGGTGACCGATATCTGTCTGGACAGCTAGAATGCCTGGAACTACACTTAAATATTAGTGAGGAGACATAAAATAATGAAATACAAGAAAAGAAAATACAAGAAAAACAAAGGAAAAATAATAGCAATGAAATGTAACCAAGTTAAACGAGCTGAGAACCATAGCGATGGGTGACCATAGGAAGTTGCGGCGTAATGTTGACTAGCCCGGATCATGGGGAATCCTAGAAAATATTTTTAGGACTTAAATAAATGTCTATTGAAGTATAAATATCATTAGAAATATCAAAGAAAAATTAATTAATTAGTACAAAGAAAAACGAGAAATCGAGAAAACGACAAAACTCGTTGTTACCGAAAAATCGGGAATGCAACCCAAACAGGAGCACTGTGGTCATTTGACACCCCGAGTTGTCTTTTAACCTAAATGTCCATTAAAAATAAATGATATTACACTTGGAAAATGTCATGAAAAATTAAAATAGTGGAACATAATGTAAATAGAGAAAAATGAGGGTGTAATTAGAATTAATTAAACTTTAATTATTATAATATTTAAACTAAGGTTAGTGGACGGCTAGTGGAGCTATATAAGGCATGTGAGGACAAAAGGACAGCCACTTCACTCATCTTCTTTAACCTCACTCACCTTGCCGAATTGAAATGCTCTCAAACCTCCATGGACAGCCAACCATGCAAGCTCCACTTTTTCATCTTCAAGCCATGATCCTTGCATTTTCCTTCATTAAACTTTGCCTACACATCTTGGGAAACATATAGGCAGCAAGAAAGTTAAGTTTTGGTGAGGTTTTGAAGAATTTCAAAAGTGGTAAGTATGTATTCTTTATTCTTGTTTCATTAAACTTTGAATAGATGTTGTGGGTAGTTGATTTGTGAAAGAATTTTTGAAGTTTGATGAGTTAGAGGAAATGTACATTTTGGCAGCCATGGAACTTCACTATGAACAGTTTGTTCTTGCATGTAAATAATGGTTTGAATGATGATTTAAATGTTTGGTTGTATTGTAATTAAATTCCATGTGTAAGGTTTGATTTATAAGCTTGAAAATTGCAAATGGAGGTTGATGGATATGTGTAAACTTGTGGCAGCCCCATGAAGAAGATTGAAGTGTTTAAGTTTCATGGAATGGTTTGTTGAATTATGTTACTTATGGTGGCAGCATGTGTGTGTTTAATTGTTAGGGTTTAAACATGAAAATGAGGTATGTTCATGTGGATTAATTGCTGTAATTGGACTTGAAAAAATTATGTATTATAATGTGTATGTTGAGAGTGGTTACAAGCTGCCAAAATGACCAAAAATGTGTTGCTAAATATGTTAATGTTATGGTACAAACCAGAATTGGCATGGAAGAGTGAACTTGGTAAGCATAGGATGAGTAATTGGTAAAGGATGAACAAATTGTAATAGGGCAGTGTATGTCTTGGCTTAGAACCTTAAGTGTGTGGCTCCAATTGGTATGAGACCAATTGAAGGTGAAACTAGGCACAAAATGTATCAACTTTCATGAAGGAAGCTTAACTAAATTCTGCCTAGAAGGTGACTTGAAAAATGACCAAATCCGGATTAGTGAATTGAAAGACTGAAAATTGACTATTTGGGCAGTAGTTAGTATTTTGACCATAACTTACTCAAAACAGGTCCAATTGACTTGAAATTTTTACCATGAATATTTTAGACATATAAGTACAATTCTTATGAAGACACCAACACCTAGAAATGGCCAGAACCAAGCTAAATAGCTTGCACAAGTTTAGGTACCAAAACTGGCCGAACCAAAAGTGACCTAAAAATGACCTAAACCTACCATTTTGGTGCATTCAGTCCAGCATTGGTAAATTGACTATAACTTGGTCTACACAACTCAAAATGACCTGAAATTTTGCCCCGCGTGCAATAAGACATAGACTTACAAGTTTGTAGTTTTGACCAAAACCCGAAAACTGAGGAAACTAGGTCATCCGGCTAGGTCAAATTAGTATACTGAAATCCGACAAATTGCAATAAAATGCAATATACTTGAAAATGAATTTGGCAACATGTACCAATACTAAAAGATTATAAAATGTGACATATTGGTCACATTAAACCTAATTCACCTAGAGTGCATCGAGGGTTAACATTTTAGATTGACTAAGGAAAATAATAGAATTCAATAAATTAATTATTATGCTTATTGTTAGAGACAGTTTAAATGAGTACTGAAACACTTCAAATTGTGTGTTTCAGTTAGCAAAGACTCAGGGAAAGGGAAGGAAACACTGAGTCAGAGCCAAGAGACATTTATCAGAGATTTGTGCACAATAGTTATTTCTTTTGAATTTTTCAATTGGAATAAATTATGACTATTTGTATATTATTGTTTTAAATTGTGAAAAATTGTTTGAATGATATTTGATGGATACTTATTAATTGAAAAACATTGTAAATTGTTTGAAACCACAGCTATCATGTATATTGATTGAATTTCTCGCTAGCTTGTCTAGTGGGATGAATTGACTTTGAATTCCCTCTCTGGCTGAAGTGTTGAGGTGTGTGCTTATTGAGGATGAATAGAATGAGTACTCATATTATTGCTAGTTAGCTATGTTATTCCTCATTAGCCATCGGCTCTTGGGATGAATTGGACATTGGAACATGATTAAGCTGTGTGTGTGATTTATTGATATTTATTGTGATATTGTGAAATGGAGTTCAAATTCTTTATGACATTCATTGTTTTTGAATTTAACTATGGTTTTAAGTATCCACTATTTATATGACTTATGATTTGTGATTTAAAGTTTCATTTTGTTAATGTTGTGCACCACTGAGACATTGGCTCAGAGATAGATTTTCATTACTGTCGCAGGTAGACAGACTAACAGGGCAGCAGACCAGGCTGCTAGTACTACATTGAGAGTTCATCGGGTATATTGAGTATACCATATTTTGCATTTTGTATTGTAATGTATGTTCACTGTATGTATATATTGTTCTTGGTTTTGAGTAGTTGTAAATTAAAATTGTACATTAAAATTGTACATTAAAGTTGTAAACTAAATTTGTAAATTATTTTGACTTGTAAATATTGTGATATATTTCTTTTATCTCAGCTTTTGAAAACACTGAAAAATTATTGTGGATTTGAGTTGACAAATATTAAGAAACTTATTGTGTTGATTGGATATTGGAGTTTGGGAATTGAACAAAATATAGGAAGTGCCTTTTACAGGTTTTTGAAGAACTATTTTATTCGAAATACAGATGGCACTCTGCCAAAATTTTTACAGAAATTATTAATTCTTCAAATGTATTATCTGGTTTTACTTCAGTTAAAAAATTTTTAATACCTATAAATAGTGCTCACCACTGTAAAAAGAAGTAATAAAAGGATTAAAATCCCTTGTAGTATATTTATGGGTTATCAGTAGACGAAGTTGGTAATTCATTAGGTATACTACGGGATCATATTATGCCTTACGGAGGGGTAGGGTGTGACATGTTTTAGTGGTATCGGAGCTAGTTTTTAAATTCTATTTTCACCTGTAATTTGAATATTCTTTTTTCATAGTACAACTGCTCAATGTCATTGTTTGATACATACTGTACATTACATTATAAATATGCACTAACGGGAGGAAATCTCCTTGTGTTCTTTGTTCAGGAGGTCTAAGATCCTCAAATTGACTATGGAAGAGGGTGATCGTTCAGTTCATCAATCTATAGAGGTTGAGGTACAAGGGGATGCCCCAACCCTACATAATGTCAGTGGATCAGCCGTGCCAGCCCCCTCAGTACCGCAGTTTCCTACTCAGTTCGCTTAGCAAATGGCTGCAATGTTCTAACAAATGGCTAGTAATATGCCTACTCAAGTCCGACTACAGACACCAGTGGTACAACCACAGTCTTCTGCTAGGCAGTATGACAAATTGATGAAATATGGGGCTATTAAGTTCAAGGGGATAGTAGATCCTCTAGAGGCAAAACAATGGTTAGAAAGAATGGATAGGGTGTTCAAGAAGCTACACTGTACATAGGAGCTCAGATTTGAATATTCAGTATCTCTGCTACAAGGGGATGCATATGACTAGTAGAAAACCATCCCCCATAGTCTGGTAGAACCTTCAGTGCTAACATGGAATGATTTTCTACGGGAGTTCAGACAAAAATATATCCTTGATGCTTATGTGGACCAAAAGCTACAAGAGTTCCTAAGTTTGAAACAAGAGAGTAGATCGGTGGCTGAATATAAAAGGGAATTTTCTTGCCTGAGCCATTATGCAGTAAGTCTACTTTCTACCAGTAAGGAGAGATGTAAAAGGTTTGAAACCGGCTTGAAGCCTAGTATCAGATTACAAGTGGTCGGATTCAAATATAACAACTTCTCTGAGCTTATTTCTCAAGCACTAGAATTAGAAAGAATTGAATCTGAAGCGGCTCCTGAGAAAAAGAAATCAGAGAAGATAGAAAAAGAGGAGAAGTCAGTAGAACAGAGTTCCAGTGGTCCTACTGGAAAGAGGAAGAACCATGGGGGACACAGCAGAGGTGGTAAGAAGTCCGGTAGGGGAAGATTTTCAGGACAGAAACCTCCTTCATCCAGTCAGTAGAGTACCAGAAGTTCCTATCCTCCCCGCCAATGTGAAACTTATGGAAGAAATCATGGTGGGGTGGGGTGTGCTACAAGGCCATAGGAGTCTGTTATAACTGTGGAGGCATAGGGCACTTTGCTAAAGATTGCGCCAATACTCGCAGAGTTGGACCACCTCCTACTACTGCTGAAGGGCCAGTTCAAAATCCTGTCACCAGAGGTTCACAACCACCTAGCAGAGGTAGAGGCACGGGTAGAGGTAGTCCAGCAGGCAGCCAAGGCACTGTTAATCAATCAGAGCAAGGCAGTGCTCCAGTCAGAGTCTATGCAATGAGACAGAGAGAAGAGGCCGAGACATCTGATGTTGTGGCTAGTACCTTCTCAACTTTTAATCAAGATGTATTTGTGTTATTTGATCCGGGTTCTACCCATTCTTATGTGAGTGCTAGCATCATTGATTGCATTGCTGTTCCATGTACAAAAATGGACTTTGAAGTGCTAGTAACAAGTCCGCTAGGATAGGAGGTCAGGGTTAATAGAATGTATAGGGATTGTCCTTTGGTGATCCAAAGACATACTTTTCAATCTGATCTCATTGAAATGCCCTTCAGAGATTATAATATCATCTTGGGCATGGATTGGTTAGCCAGGCATCATGCCATGATTGACTGTAGGCTGAAGACAGTCACTTTTGGTCTCCCTCAGTACAGTGATGTGGTAATACATGGGGAGAGGCAGCTATTGCCATCAAACATCATTTCGGCTGCACTAGCCAGAACAATGATCAGAAAGCATACTTGGCACATGTGGTAGACACCGAAGTGAGGAGTCCAGCATTGAAGGACATCCCTACTGTATATGACTTTCCAGATGTGTTTCCTGATGAATTGCCAGGATTACCTCCAGAAAGAGAGGTGCAATTTGAAATTAATGTTATGCCTGGTGTAGATCCAATCTCCATAACACCATACAGAATGGCACCAGCAGAGTTGAAGGACTTAAAGGGACAGTTGCAAGAACTACTTGAAAAGGGCTTCATCCGCCCTAGTGTGTCACCTTGGCGAGCACCAGTATTGTTTGTTAAGAAGAAAGATGGCACTCTCCTCTTATGTATTGACTAATGACAATTGAATAAGGTGATAATAAAGAACAGATATCCATTGCCTCGCATTGATGATCTGTTTGATCAGTTAAAGGGTGCAGCTGTATTCTCCAAAATTGATTTGCGATCTGGTTTTTATCAGTTGAAAGTGCAAGAGCAGAGTATTCCAAAAACTGCTTTCAGAACTCGATATGGCCACTATGAGTTTCTGGTAATGCCATTTGGGTTAACTAATGCTCCAGCTGCTTTTATGGATCTGATGAACACTATCTTTAGATCATATCTCAACCAGTTTGTGGTGGTGTTTATTGATGACATTTTGATATATTCGAGGAATGTAGAGGAGCATGACATACATCTGCGGATTGTACTGTAGACTTTAAGGAAGAAACAGCTATACGCTAAATTGTTGAAATGTGAATTTTGGCTGAAAGAAATCTCCTTTTAGGGACATGTTGTGTCAGTTGAAGGGATCAAGGTAGATTCCAGCAAGGTAGAAGCTATCCTTAATTGGAAGCCACCCAGGAATATCACAGAAATTCGCAGTTTCTAGGTTTAGCTGGATATTACCGTCGGTTTGTGAAAGGGTTTTCTATGTTCTCCACTGATCAAGCTGCTTCGGAAAGATGTAAAATTTTAGTGGACAGATAAATGCCAGCAGAGTTTTGATGAGTTGAAGAGGTGTTTGACTGAAGCTCCAGTCCTTACTTAACCTACTCCGGGTAAAGAATACACAGTTTATAGTGATGCTTCTCACAATGGGTTAGGCTGTGTACTGATGCAAGATCGAAATGTCATTGCTTATGCATCACGCCAGCTGAAACTGCATGTGAGGAACTACCCAACACATGATTTAGAGCTAGCAGCTATTGTGTTTGCTCTGAAGATCTGGAGACACTATTTGTATGGGGAGAAATGCTACATTTACATAGACCACAAGAGCTTGAAGTATTTAGGCACCCAGAAGGAATTTAACTTGAGGCAGAGGAGATGGTTAGAACTGATTAAAGACTATGATTACTTAATAGACTATCAGCCAGGGAAAGCAAATGTGGTGGCTGATGCCTTAAGTCACAAGACTATGGCAAGTCTCAGAGTTTCTCCTTTGTCCATGGTACATGAGTTGAAAGTATAGCATGCCAGTTTGGAGATTGATGATGAGGGACAGACAGTAGTTGCATGGCATGTACAGCCAATGTTGATTGATCAGATCAAAATGGCTGCTCAGAGTGATGACAAATATCAGAAGCTACTGAAAGAAGTCCAGTAGGGCAAGAACCTGAATTTTCTGTGAGGGATGATGATTTATTGCTACATCAGGGCAGAATGTGTGTTCCTAATGATGTGGAATTGAGACAGATCATTATAAAGGAAGCACATGAGTCTCCTTTTGCTATGCACCTTGGTGGAACTAAAATGTACAGAGGGCGGAAAGAGCATTACTGGTGGATGGGTATGAAGAGGGATATAGCTAAATTTATTTCTAAATGCCTAACTTTTTAGCAAGTAAAGGCAAAACATCAAGTTCCAGCTGGTTTGTTACATCCATTGCCTATACCAGAGTGGAAGTGGGAATGGATAATTATGGATTTTGTGATGAGACTTCCAAGGACACAGAATAGTCATGATGCAGTATGGGTTGTAGTTGATAGACTAACCAAGTCTGCTCACTTTTTGCCAGTCCGGATGGACTATGGCTTGGAGAGATTGGCCAGATTATACATAAATGAGATTATAAGACTACATGGAGTGCCAGTATCAATTGTATCTGATAGAGATGCTAGGTTCACTTCTAGATTCTAGGGTAGTCTATAGAGAGCCCTAGGAACTAGATTGAACTTCAGCACAGCATTCCACTCACAGACAGATGGTCAGTCTGAGAGAGTAATTCAGATATTGGAGGATATGCTACGGGCTTGTGTGATTGAGTTTGAAGGTAGTTGGGATACACACTTGCCTTTGATTGAGTTTGCCTATAACAATAGCTACCAATCAAGCATTGGGATACCTCCATATGAAGCTTTGTATGGCAGAAAGTGCAGAACTTCCCTATGTTAGGATAAAGTAGGTGAAAGAAAGATGATTGGGCCAGAAATTGTTCAGCAGATAGAGGAAAAGATTAGATTGATCAGAGATCGACTCAAGGCTGCATCAGACCGTCAAAAGTCCTATGGTAATCTGAAGAGAAGAGATATTGAATATGCAGTGGGTGATAAGGTATTCCTTAAAGTTTCTCCTTGGAAGAGGATTATGAGATTTGGCAGAAAGGAAAAACTGAGTCCTCATTTCATCGGACCATATGAGATTCTGGAAAGAGTGGGTCCTTTGGCATATCGATTGGCATTACCTCTAGAGCTAGAAAGGATACACAGTGTCTTCCATGTGTCCATGTTAAGGAGGTACAGATCTGACCCATCTCATGTACTATCAATTGAAGAGATTGAGGTAAATCCAGACCTCTCATATGAGGAGGAACCCATAGAAATTCTGGCATATGAGGTGAAGCAGCTGAGGAACAAACAGATACACCTGGTTAAAGTGTTGTGGAACCATCATTCAGGCCAGAAAGCTACTTGGGAACGTGAAGAGGACATGAGGAGACAGCACCCACAGCTGTTCAGAAACTGATGCCAGGTAAAATTTTGAGATGAAATTTATTTTAAGGGGGGGAGAATTGTAACACCCCTATGTTCGGTAGTGCGTTCTACTGTTCCGGTGATCGGTGTCAGTTCGGACAGCTAGAGTGCCTAGAACTACACTTAAATATTAGTGAGAAAACATAAAATAATGAAATACAAGAAAAGAAAATACAAGAAAAACAAAAGAAAAATAATAGCAATGAAATGTAACCAAGTTAAACGAGCTGAGAACCATAGCGATGGGTGACCGCACCGGAAACTTGCGGCGTGGGCTGTTGACTAGCCCTGGACCGTGGGGAACCCTAGAAAATATTTTTAGGACTTAAAAAAAATGTCTATTGAAGTATAAATATCATTAGAAATATTAAAGAAAAATTAATTAATTAGTACAAAGAAAAACGAGAAATCGAGAAAATGACAAAACTCATTGTTACCGAAAAATCAGGAATGCAACCCGAACAGGGGCATTGTGGTCATTAAACACCCCGAGTTATCTTTTGACCTAAATGTCCATTAAAAATAAATGATATTACACTTGGGAAATGTCATGAAAAATTAAAATAGAGGCACATAATGTAAATAGAGAAAAATGAGGGTGTAATTAGAATTAATTAAACTTTAATTATTATAACGTTTAAACTAAGGTTAGTGGAGGGTTAGTAGAGCTATATAAGGCATGTGAGGACAAAAGGACAGCCACTTCACTCATCTTCTTCAACCTCACTCACCTTGCCGAATTGAAATGCTCTCAAACCTCCATGGACGGCTAACCATGCAAGCTCCACTCTTTCATCTTCAAGCCATGATCCTTACATTTTCCTTCACTAAACTTTGCCTACACATCTTGGGAAACATATAGGCAGCAAGAAAGTTAAATTTTGGTGAGGTTTTGAAGAATTTCAAAAGTGGTAAGTATATATTTTTTTATTCTTGTTTCATTAAACTTTGAATGGATGTTGTGGGTAGTTGATTTGTGGAAGAATTTTTGAAGTTTGATTAGTTAGAGGAAATGTACATTTTGGCAGCCATGGAACTTCACTATGAACAGTTTCTTCTTGCATGTAAATAGTGGTTTGAATAATGATTTAAATGTTTGGTTGTATTATAGTTGAATTCCATGTGTAAGGTTTGATTTGTAAGCTTGAAAATTGCAAATGGAGGTTCATAGGTATGTGTAAACTTGTGGCAGCCCCATGAAGAAGATTGAAGTGTTTAAGTTTCATGGAATGGTTTGTTGAATTATGTTACTTATGGTGGCAGCATGTATGTGTTTAATTGTTAGGGTTTAAACATGAAAATGAGGTATATTCATGTGGATTAATTATTGTAATTGGACTTGAAAAAATTATGTATTATAATGTGTATGTTGAGAGTGGTTACAAGCTGCCAAAATGACCAAAAATGTGTTGCTAAATATGTTAATGTTGTGGTACAAACTAGAATTGGCATGGAAGAGTGAACTTGGTAAGCATAGGATGAGTAATTGGTAAAGGATGAACAAATTGTAATAGGGCAGTGTATGTTTTAGCTTAGAACCTTAAGTGTGTGGCTACAATTGGTATGAGACCAATTGGAGGTGAAACTAGGCACAAAATGTGCCAACTTTCATAAAGGAAGCTTGCCAAAATTCTGCCTAGAAGGTGACTTGAAAAATGACCAAATCCGGATTAGTGAATTGAAAGCCTGAAAATTGACCATTTGGGCAACAGTTAGTATTTTGACCATAACTTACTCAAAACAGGTCCAATTGACCTGAAATTTTTACCATTAATAGTTTAGACATATATATACAATTCTTATGAAGACACCAACACCCAGAAATGGCCAGAACCAAGCCAAATAGCTTGCACAAGTTCAGGTACCAAAACTGGCCAAACCAAAAGTGACCTAAAAATGACCTAAACCTACCATTTTGGTGCATTCTATCCAGCATTGGTAAATTGACCATAACTTGGTCTACACAACTCAGAATGACCTGAAATTTTGCCCCGTGTGCAATAAGACATAGACCTACAAGTTTTTAGATTTGACCGAAACCCGAAAACTAAGGGAACTAGGTCATCCGGCTAGGTCAAATTAGTATACCGAAATCCGACAAATTGCAATAAAATGCAATATACTTGAAAATGAATTTGGTAACATGTACCAATACTAAAAGGTTATAAAATGTGACATATTGGTAACATTAAACCTAATTCACCTAGAGTGCATCGAGGGTCAACATTTTAGGTTGACTAAGGACAATAATAGAATTCAATAAATTATATATTAAGCTTATTGTTAGAGACAGTTTAAATGAGTACTGAAACACTTCAAATTGTGTGTTTCAGTTAGCAAAGACTCAGGGAAAGGGAAGGAAACACTGAGTCAGAGCCAAGAGACATTTATCAGAGGTTTGTGCACAACAGTTATTTCTTTTGAATTTTTCAATTGGAATAAATTATGACTATTTGTATATTATTGCTTTAAATTGTGAAATTTTGTTTGAATGATATTTTATGGATACTTATTGATTGAAAAACATTGTAAATGGTTTGAAACCACAGCTATCATGTATATTGATTGAATTCCTTGCTAGCTTGTCTAGTGGGATGAATTGACTTTGAATTCCCCCTCTGGCTGAAGTGTTGAGGTGTGTGCCTATTGAGGACAAATAGAATGAGTACTCATATTATTGCTAGCCAGCTATGTTATCCCTCATTAGCCATCGGCTCTTGGAATGAATTGGACATTGGAGCATGATTAAGCTGTGTGTGTGATTTATTGATATTTATTGTGATATTGTGAAATGGAGTTTAAATTTTTTATGATATTCATTGTCTTTGATTTTATCTATGGTTTTAAGTATCTATTATTTATATGACTTATGATTTGTGATTTAAAGTTTCATTTTGTTAATGTTGTGCACCACTGAGACATTGGCTCAGCAATAGCGTTTCATTGCTATCGCAGGTAGACAGACTAATAGGCAGCAGACTAGGCTACTAGTACTACATTGAGAGTTCATCGGGTATATTGAGTATACCATATTTTGCATTTTGTATTGTAATGTATGTTCACTGTATGTATATATTGTTCTTGATTTTGAGCAGTTGTAAATTAAAATTGTACATTGAAGTTGTAAACTAAATTTGTAAATTATTTTGACTTGTAAATATTGTGATATATTTCTTTTATCTCAGCTTTTGAAAACACTGGAAAATTATTGTGGATTTGAGTTGACAAATGTTGAGAAACTTATTGTGTTGATTGGATATTGGAGTTTGGGAATTGAACAAAATATAGGAAGTACTTTTTACAGGTTTTTGAAGAACTGTTTTATTCAAAATACAGATGGCACTCTGCCAAAATTTTTACAGAAATTATTAATTCTTTAAATGTATTCTCTGGTTTCACTTCAGTTAAAAATTTTTTAATACCTGTAAATAGTGCTCACCACTGTAAAAAGAAGTAAGAAAAGGTTTAAAATCCCTTGTAGTGTATTTAATGGGTTATTAGTAGACAAAGTTGGTAATTCATTAGGTATACTGCGGGATCATGTTATGCCTTATGAAGGGGTAGAGTGTGACAATATTTCATTCCAAATTCTCATTTATAAAGTAGGCAACACCTTATTTTTCAAATAAAATTTTCAAAGACATAACAATAAAAAATTATTCGCAATATTTATTTCAAGAAATTTTCAAGTAGAGACAAGAAATTTAAAGTTTGTTGTGCACAAACTTATTTTGCTTGCCTTAAGTCAATCCACTCTACCTTCTTCCTTGGAAGGCTTCTTTCCCACTTAAACATGTAATTAAAGTGTTTCAATATCCATTCAACTCATTTCTAAATAATAAATCAAACAAATAAATTTTGCATACTTAATTTTACTTATAAAGACTTATAAGGTTTGAGTTCTTTATATTTAGTGTATTTGTGGTTACAGTTCACATTACTATTCATGCAAAATATTGACTTTTTCATAATTAATAGGCATACAATTTCTAAACACATGGTCATACCACATTTTGGGTCACAAATTTGTTGGCATTGGTTGCCAATTACAATTCAAGACTTATTAGATGTAATTCCAAAATTTTAGATTTGGTTACTTATGTTTACTATTCCATTCGACCAATCTACAGTAGAAATTTGGCTAAACTTTCTTCATTAAAGTTGTTTCTTAATGTGTTTACTTTAATTTCCTTTTTGAATCACTATATTTGAAGTTTTGTAGCTCAAGTTATGGCATTTTTACCATAACTGGCCAGATTAGTCATTGTCTAAAATTTCCAGACAAATTTGGTTCTGGTAGTTTTGATGACCTAACTTTGGTTAGCAATTTCTATTCTTCATGAAAGTTGTTATACTATGTCTAAGCTTTCCAATGGTTCAAAAATCAGGTCATTTGGACCTCTCTACGCAAATTTATGGCCATTTGAGCATATACTATTCATTTGGTCAATTCTGCCCAAAATTAGGGCACCAATTCCAGATTCAACCAAATTTTAGACCAATTTATGGTCAGTTTTTGGGTAAGGTTTCTTCATAAAAAATGTAGCATTATGACCCTAATTTCATCTCCAATTGTCCTCACACCAATTGGAGTAACACAATTCAACTTATGACCATTTAAACTAGCTGGACTCATTAGTCTAAAATTTAACCATTCAACATTCACAACCCATTCCAATTCCATTCATCAATTTACACTTATAAGCACACTAATTGACCATAATTGAGCATCACAACATCAATTGGTCAAAAATTCTAAAAAATCTCTAAATTTTTTCAAAACCCTGACCGTCGTAAACCCTAATTTTCCAATTTCACAATTCATGTCATATTAACCATCTCAATCATGTCTACTACTCCATACAAGTCCAAATTCATGATCAATTTAAATTGAACACATCGAATCCATTAAATCCCATGGCTACCCAAAAATTCATCTCTCCCCAACATGCATGATTTTCATGTTTATTTATACAATTTCATCAAATTTAACTTAAATTTATGCATACACTATAGATTTAGTAAGAGAGTTGGCTTACCTTACTTGGGGCTTTTTCAATCTTCAATTCCTCTCCCAATTTCTTCAATTCTTTGCTTCAATCTTTCTAATCACTATCAATTTCTAAGTTTTCTACAATTTATGGGTGGATCAATGGGTTAAAGAGCTTGGGAATGCTCATTCATGGTGGAAATGAAAAGGGAGAGAGAGAGAGAAAATGGGGCCGGCTCACTTGAAGAAGAAGACTAAATAATTTTTTTTTCTTTTAATTTTTGTCTCATTTTAATGATAATTATCCCCAATTTTTCACAATTTAAAATTATAATTTTAATTAAGTCATGCTTGCATCATTGATGATGTCATAATCAACTTAATTTTTGAATTTTTCTTTTCCTTTTTTCTTTTATTCCATACACCTCTTCTCTTTTAATTTATTTTTCATAATTTTAATTTCTTACATTTTAATGGACATTTAGGCTAAGAGTCACCTCTAAGGGTGAATTGACCAAATTGCCCCTTATCGGTCTGATCAATTTTTCTAATAGCACTAAGTGACTTCCTGAACTCTGATTCAATTATTTGAACTTGTTCTCTATTCTTTTCTATGTTTTTCACATTACCATTAGTTTCGCAATTGTCTCTTGGCCTGGGGTGTCATAGAATCTTATACGAAATTAGGGTAGCAACTGAACTCGCAGTCACTTCCCGGTTCGGTCACCCATCGCTTGGACCTCGACTCATTTAATCGATTATGCTTTGTTTTTCCTATTTCCATTTCACCTTCATGTGATTTTTATTAATTTTTAGTTATGGCATTTCTAGATGACTTAAATATGGTTTTACACATCCTGATTGTCCGAACAGTTACTAGTCACCGAAATAGTAGAATGTATAGATTACTTCGTATAGAGGTGTTACAAAAGAAGAAGGCCGAAGCAGCTCCTGCTGACAAGGGAAAGTGTTTCCACTATCAAAAGGATGGGCACTGGAAGAGAAACTATCCAGAATACCTAGAGTTGGCAAAGAACAAAACGGCAAGACCTTCTGAAGGTATAGTTATTTCTTGTTTCTTAGATTCTGGTATTGCTTATCATACTAACTCTGCTTAGATCATAGATACTGGTTCTAATTCACATATAATTTCCGATGTGCAGGAACTAGTAAGTCCTAGGAGCTTGGATCATGGAGAAGTGAGGCTGAAGATTGGTGATGGATCAAGTGTTGATGCCAAAGCCATCGGATCTACTTCTCTTATTGTACATAGTCATTTTAATGATAATGTTTTTGTATTTAAAAGATGTTTTGTATATACCCAACATGTATAAAAACATCATTTATGTATCTATTTTGACTAGAGACGGTTATGAATTTAGATTCATAAATAATGTATGTACAGTTTATTAGGGTAATAAAATTGTATGTTTGGGCTACTTGCAAAATGGTCTTTATTATGTTGATAATGAATACAAAAGAGCTCCAAGCACCGAATATGAAATTAATGCAATAGAAAATATTAACCTTAATCTAAAATAACTTTGGCACTTAAGATTGGATTATGTAGCAGAAGATAGGATCACTAAGTTAGAAAGGATGGAGATTTTGTCCACTTTGGGAAATGAACCATCACTAACTTGTGAATCTTGCCTTCAGGGAAAAATGACCATATCTCCCTTTATGGGACAAGGACAAAGAGCTAAAGATATTTTAGAACTCATACATAGTGATGTATGTGGGCTATTTAAAGAAATGGCTAGAGGTGAATATACTACTTCATTACCTTCACTGATGTTAAATCTCGATTTGGGTATTTGTATTTAATGAAATACAAGTCTGAATCCTTTAAAAAGCTCAAAGAATTCAAGGCTAAAGTAGAAAATCAAACAGGAAAAAGTATTAAAACCCTTCGATCTGATCGAGGCGGTGAATACTTATGTATGGAGTTTGATGAGTTCCTTTGGGAACAGGGCATAATTTCACAATTGACCCCTCCTAGTACACCACAGTTGAATGGTGTGTCGGAAAGGAGAAACCATACTTTGTTGGACATGGTACGGAGCATGATGAGCTTCACTAATTTGCCTATTTCCTTATAGGGATGCGCATTAGAAACTGCATTATACATTCTTAACATAGTTCCAACTAAATCAGTTTCTTCCACACCATATGTGTAACACCTCTCGCTCATCTACAGTATAGCCGATCAAGGCGTGCTACACGGCGTGCCGGAGCACCTAGTCTGTAATCAACTCATTTCCTAAACTCAATTTGATTTTAAAAAGTCTTTTATGTAATATTCATATCATGTTGATACTATTTTCATACTTTAATAAAATCAGTGTTTCAAAAATGGTAATAAAAATTGGGCAAGGTGCCGTCTGTATTTCGGACAAACTATCCTTCTAAACCTGTTAAAAACAGTTCAATATGATAATCTCAACTTTCCAACTAATTTTTCAGTCTCAAAATTTCATAATTTCAAAATACAATCCATCATAATTTACATTCATCCAAACACTCTCCATAGGAGTTTAATATGTACAATTTATCACAAACCTTAAAGTTTTAGAATATACAAATTATATAAGAAAATGTCAAAATACAACTGATAGTCATTACACAAGATCCTAAGTCCTACAATATATGCAGTGTAGTGCAGATGACTCTGGACTCCTGTGCAGATCTGATGTCTCACTCGATCGTAGGTCTACTGGGCTCCCCAGCTGTGTCTCCAGTACCTACGCATTACAAAAGCAATGCGCTAAGCAATTTTGCTTAGTGGTGCCAAATATAAAGAAATATATACTAAAAGAAAGTAAATGAATTGTTTATGAATTTATGACATCGATATTCTTTACAATTATTGATTCTACTTTTATTTGCTAACCTTTCATTTTTGCTAATTTTGGTGGTGTTGTATGTTAGTAAACTGAATTTGGCTATTTGAATTTAGAAGTGCTTAAATTAACTACTCGTGTAGCCTATATACTGACCAGACTAGATAAACGGATATACTGGCACTAGGTACCTAGTACCTCGGGCCATCCCGGTGTGTAAACAGTATGGCTAAAAAGCCATATAGTCAATCTGGCGATAAGCCAAGTATAATAACACAATACGTATAGCCGTAAGCTATTAAAGCCACAGTGCGGCATAATATGCCATAAAAACACAGTATGGCATAAAGCCATTTACAGAACAGCTGTCAGAATCCTATTGGCATGCCAACTTATCCAAACTAGTCAACTAGGCAAACTATGGCACATTACAAATTAATTGTTTAATTCTTCATTTTTTTTTTTTTTTTTGAGTTTGCTAGTTATCATGTAATTCTCAAGTCAATGTAAATGTTGACCTTTTTAGATACTATGGATATGTTGATTCTAGCATCAATCTATCACATTTTGCATTTCAATATGCTACCAATATAGTGCAATTTACCATTTTTACAAGTTGACATTCATTGTCAAATTACTTCAAGCATCATTGTATGTAAATGTCAAGTTCTCAATTTTTGTGTGCTAGATTAGTCTAGCTTAAAGTCCTATTTTTCTTGGTTTTTAGCTTCTGGTCAAAGAAGGAAAATTGTAGCTCTATGTCTTAATAAACGTTTGGCAAAATTTCAGGTCATTCTGAGTTGTATAGACCAAGATATAGTCAATTTATTAAAGCTGGACAGATTGCACCTTTAGTGCAAAATTTGGTCAATTTTAGGTCACATTTAGTTCTGGCAGTTTTGGTACTCGAACTTGTACAAGCTATCTGGTTCTGGCCATTTCTGGGCTTTGGTGTCTTCATAAGAATTGTAGCTCTATGTCTAAGCTATCCATGGTAAAAATTTCAGGTCAATTGTACCTGTTTTGAGTGAGTTATGGTCATCCTAATGACTACTGTTCATATGGTCAAAAATCTTGGTTTGCAAGGTTGCCATTTCGAATGTGGTCATTTTTAAGGTCAGTTTCTAGGCAAAATTTTGGCAACATTTCTGCATGAAAGTTGGCCTATTTGGTGTCTAGTTTCACCCCCCATTGGCCTCATACCAATTGGGTTCACAGTTTTGCACTTATGACCTAATTTATGTGCTGCCAACATATACAACCTACATTTGAACATCACACTTCCAATTTTGACAATCCTCCTCCTCCCAATACTTCAACATTTAATCACGGCACTTCTATATATATTGTACACAATTCCAGCAAGCATTTTGGGCAGAACACTCAAGTTCTCAATGCACACAATACACCATTCAAGTTCACCATTCACTCCAACCAAAATTCAATATACCTTAATATCAATATTACACATACACTTCCATATACTCATACCTCAATATCAACTATACATGCTGCCCACAATTTAATATTATCATATTTCATTAATAAACTTCATATTCTCACATACAAATTCATGATATTATAGGCTGCTAAACATGGCAGTTTGCCAAAGCATCAAGGTCCCATTTCAAACCCTTAATTCAAGCACTAACATGCACATAGTTGAACATTAACCTACTACAACTTCCATTTGACTTAATCAACCTTAATTTCCATCCATTAAATATAAGAATAAGTCACTAACCATGCTTTTTCATGGCTACCAAAACTAAGGTTCACCAATATTCAATCATTTCCTTAATTTTTCTTAGCAATTCAACTTACCCAGAGCTCAACACAAGGATTAGTGAAGGAAATTGGAAAGATTAAGCACTAACCTCAACTTGAGCTTCACAAATCCATGGAATTTCCTCTCTTTTTTGATGTCTATATGTTGCCCATGGTGTGTAGACCAACTTTGGTGAAGAGAGTTTGAAGAAATATGGCTTGAACTAAGGTGCATGGAGGTTTGTTCAAGCTTTGGCTATGGAGTTTCAATGGTGGAGTGGTACGGCTGGTTTGAGAGGAGGTTGAAGATGAGTTTATTTTTCTATCCTAATGGCTTTATATAGGTCCCTTAATACTTAGTTAGTGGAGCACTAAGATAGTTTAATGAATTAATTAATTAAAGTTCCTAATTTGCACTTATGCCACAATTTTTCCACTATTTATATTATGTACTCATTTCTTATTTTTCATAACATTTTAAATGTTTAATATTACTTGTTTTTAATGGAAATTTAGGTCAAAAGTCAACTCTAGGTGTCAAATGACCAAAATGCCCCACTTCGGGTTATATTCCTAATTTTTATCTGTTTCTCGATTTTTCGTTTTTCTTTATACTAATTTATTAATTTTCCTTTGATATTTTTAGTGTTAATTACATTTCAATAAACCTTTAATTATGTCCTAAAATTTAATTCCGAGGGTTCCCTGCGGTCTTGGGGTCGGCAACGGCCTTCCCGGTGCAGTCACCCATCGCTGTGGTACCGGCTCATTTAACTTAGTTTCATTTTCTCTCTTTTAATTTTCCTTAATTTTTCTCATCACATATTTCATTATTTTATACTTGTTTACTATCACTGGAGTGTAGTTCCAGACATTCCGACTTTCCGAGGAAAACATTAGCCATCGAAATAGTAGGACGTACGGACTACGAAAATAAGGGTGTTACAAATATCTTCCCCAATGTGACTAGGCAAGCTTTAATGACGGATCCAAGTGGAAATGATGGCTTGATGATGGAGAGAGGAAGCTTCATGCATGGGCGGCAATGGTGGTTTCATGGAGGTTTCATGGAGGTTCCATTTCTACAAGATAGAGTTTGATGAAAACGAAGATGATAATGAGTGGAATCTGCTATCCCAAGGTCTTATATGTCTCCCTAATTAAGAGTTAGTGGAGCATTAAACTCATTTTTAATGTTTAATTTTTTCAAGTTTCATTATTTACACATTTATCTCCTTTTTTTCATTGTTTACATAATGTATCACAACTTAAATTTTCATGATATTTCTAAAGTATAATATCATTTATTTTTAATAGACATTGAGGTCAAAAGGAAACTCTAGGTGTCAAATGACCAAAATGCCCCTCTTCGGGTTGTATTCCTGATTTTTCGGTAATACAGATTTTTGTCTGTTTCTTGATTTTTCATTTTTCTTTGTATTAATTTATTAATTTTTCTCTGATATTTCTAGTGTCAATTATATTTTAATAAACCTTTACTTACGTCTCGAAATTTTATTCCGAGGGTTCCCCGTAGTCCTGGGGTCGGCAATGGCCTTCCTAGTGCGATCGCCCATCGCTGCGGTGCCGATTCATTTAACTTAGTTTCATTTTCTCTCTTTCATTTTTCTTTGATTTTTCTTGTATTTTCTTTTTATTTATTTCATCATTATATATCTGTTCACTATCACTGAAGTATAGTTCCAGACATTCTGACTTGCCCGGACTGACATTTGGTCACCGGAGCAACAGAACGTACAGAACACGTACAGGGAGAATGTTACAACTCTTCCCCTCTTAATAAAAATTTCGTCCTCGAAATTTACCTGATGTGAAGAGCTGAGGGAACTGTTGCCTCATTGTCTCCTCGCTCTCCCATGTTGCCTTTTCCATGTTGTGGTGCCTCCATAGGATTTTCACTAGTGGAATTGTCTTGTTTTTGAGCTCTTTTACCTCTCGTGCCAAGATTTTAATTGGTTCTTCTTCATATGTCAGGTCAGGTTGTACAACAATTTCTTCTGCTGAGATGACATGTAAAGGATCTGGTCTGTATCTTCTGAGCATCGAGACATGGAACACATTATGTGTCTTGTCCAGCTCAGGTGGTAAGGCTAATCTGTAGGCTACTGGTCCCACACGTTCAGTAACTTCATATAGGCCAATGAACCTAGGGCTTCATTTTCCCTTTTTCCAGAATTTCAACACTTTCTTCCACGGTGATACTTTGAGAAATACCTTCTCACCAACTTCATACTCAATGTCCTTTCTTCTCAAGTTAGCATAAGATTTCTGTTGGTCTAAGGCAACTTTCAAATTGGCCTTTATCAGTTTCACCTTTTCCTCTGTCTATTTTATCAGGTCTGGCCCCACTAGCTTATCTTCACCCAATTCAGTCCAACATACAGGTGTTCTGCATTTTCTCCCATACAGTGCTTCATAGGGTGCCATTTGTATGCTAGCTTGATAGCTATTATTGTATGCAAATTCTGCCAGTGGAAGATATCTGTCCCAGCTTCCCTCAAACTCAATAACACAACTCCTCAGCATATCCTCGAGGACCTATCACATATATTTGGTTATTATTATTATCATCAGTTTATTGTTTGCAATAACTCAATGAGTTTTAAAATTTACTTGGATTATTCTTTATGACTGTCCATCCGTCTGAGGATGAAAAGCCGTACTAAAATAGAGTTGTGTGCCTAAGGATTCTTGTAATTTCTTGCGAATTCTAGATGTAAACCTCAGGTCTCTATTAGATATGATGGAAAGCGGAATTCCATGTAGTCTAATTATCTAACTGATGTACAATTCTGCTAGCTTTTCTAGTGAGTAGTCAGTTCTGACTGGCAGAAAATGTGTTGATTTGGTCAACCTGTCCACAATCACCCTTACTGCATCATGCTTCTTCTGAGTGAGAGGTAGACCAGTGACAAAGTCCATAGTGACTCGGTCCCATTTCCATTCAGGTATGTTTATGGGCTGTAACAAACCTGATGGAACTTGATGTTCTGCTTTGACTTGTTGACTTGTCAAGCATCTAGTTTCATAGTCAACTATGTCCTTCTTCATACCTAGCCAACAGTATTGAAGTTTCAGGTCATGGTACATTTTTGTGCCTCCTGGGTGCATAGGATACACACTGTTATGTGCTTCTTTCAGAATACTGATTTTCAACTCTTTATCATCTGGTACACATATTCTTTCTTTATAGTACAGGCACCCATTTTATTTCACTTTATATTCAGTTTCCTTTCCCTCAGTGATTTTGCCCATAACGGCCATTAATTTCTCATCTGTCTTCTGCCCATCCTGTATTTGTTGTAACAGATTCGTCTTCACTTACAACTCAGCCAAAATAACTCCATCATGAGTTAAGAACAGTTGGGCATTCAGAGATCTTAATGCTACAATAGATTTTCTACTTAAGGCATTAGCGACTATGTTTTCCTTCCCAGGGTGGTAGTCAATCACACAATCATAATCTTTCAGGAATTCAATCCATCGCCTCTATCTCAAATTAAGTTCCTTTTGGGTTGGCAGATACTTCAGACTCTTATGGTCTGTGTATATGTAGCATTTTTCTCCATACAAGTAATCCCTCTATATCTTTAATGCGAAGATAATTGCTGCTAACTCCAAATCATGAGTAGGGTAATTCTTTTCATGTGGCTTTTACTGCCTGGAAGCATATGCGACCACTTTCCCTTCTTGCATGAGTACACACCCTAACCCATTAAGTGGGCATTACTGTAGACTACAAAGTATTTTCCTGACATTGGCTATGTTAACACTGGTGCCTCTATCAACATAGCCTTCAGCCTCTCAAAACTGGCTTGACACTTATCATTCCAGTTAAATTTCATATTCTTGTGTAGTAATTTGGTCATTGGAGTAGCTATCAGGGAAAATCCCTTTACAAATCTTCTATAATATCCAACTAACCCCAAGAAACTTTTGATCTCAGTTGTATTTCTGGGAGGCTTCCATTCCATTACTGCTTCAATCTTCTTGGGATCCACTCTAATCCCTTCAGTTGATACTACATGTTCAAGGAATGCAATCTCATTCAACCACACACTTGGATAATTTAGCATACAGTTTATTCTCTTTTAGAGTCTACAGAACAATTCTCAAATGTTCATCATGTTCTGCTTTATCCTTGGAATACACCAAGATGTCATCAATGAAGACCACTACGGACCGATCTAAGTATGGATGGAAGATATGGTTCATAAGGTCCATGAATGCTGCTAGAGTGTTTGTCAACCCAAATGGCATCACTAGGAATTCATAATGCCCATACTGGTTTCTAAATGCAGTCTTAGGCATATCTGCATCCTTAACCCTTAGTTGATGATACCCTGATTTGAGATCAAACTTAGAAAACACACCGGCTCCCTTCAACTGATCAAACAAATCGTCAATTCTAGGCAACGGATACTTGTTCTTCACTGTTACTCTGTTTATATGACACCCCTTACCCGTCTACAGTGTAACCGAGCAAGTTATGCCACTTAGTGTGCCAGAGCACCAATTCATATTTTAATTACAATTTATCCCTTTTAATTCATTTATTTACAATTTTTTATAAATCGGAATTTTTTCGAAATTTTTATAGAAAATCCGGCAGAGTGCCGGTTATAAATTGAAAAAACAGTTCTTCTGAACCTGTTTAAAAGAAACTTTCAATATAACTTTCCAAATCCAGAACTCCATTACACATATTTCAAATTAATCTCAAAATCTCATTACTATTTTCAAAACTTTTCTGTTCACTTCATCACTTGAAGCACATTTATACATAAATATTTCTCAACATTTCATTTATCAACATACATTATACAGAAAATTTCAATAACGTGAAATTTCATATATTTACATTATTACATAATTACAAGAGTTTATAGTTACAATCCAAAACTAATACAAAATGAAAAATACAAAATGCTACCCAAAGTCCTAATGTCCTACCATATGCACTGCAGATGTGAGGTGACTTTGGACTCCGGATGCAGGTATGAAAGTTCACCCGGTCTGATGTCTGCTGGGCTTCCCAGCTAGGTCTCCAGTATCTGCGCGTGGCAAAAGCGACGCGCTAAGCAATTCTGCTTAGTGGTGACAATATAAAATAAAATAAAATAAGTATGCATAATGTATGATTACATTTTTTTGGGTAGACTTAATTTCTAATATTTATTACAGCATTATTCGATTAAAATTTGGTAAAATTTATTATCATTGCCCGAGTAACCCATACTAGTTAACTAGACTAGATAAACGGGTAAACTGGCACTGGGTACTAAGTACCTCGAACCATCACACCATCGGTCACATTGTGTTTCCCGGTGTGCAACAAAACAGCTAATAAGCCGTAATAATCATCAAGGATAAAACCCGAGTGTAACAACTCAAATAACATAGCCAAAGGCTATTATGTGACAGAATGGCATGGGAAGCCATGAAACACAGAATGGCATGAAGCCATATGTAGTACTGCTAACAGAACCCTATTGGCATGCCAACCTATCCAAACCAATCACATTAGGCCTACTAGGGCATTTAACACTTTTAATTTATGTAATTCTTTGAAATTGAAATTTTATTGCTACTATTCATTTCATTAGTCAACTAAAATGTTGAATTTTACATTGACAATAGGTATATTGGTTTAAATATCATCAACATACCACATTTTGCATTTTAAAATTGTTGGTATTGGCTGCCAATACCATTTCTAAGCTTAAAGTTAATTGGACAGAATTTTCAGTTTTCAAGCTTTGGGTTTACTGTTCCATTAGTTATTTTTGCAGAGGGAATTTGGCAAAATGATCAACATGAAAGTTGTTCCTTATTTTGTCTAGTTGTGTTTCCTTTTTTGAATCACTCCATTTGGAGTTTTGTATCTCAAGTTATGGCCCAAAAACCACAACTAGCCGGATTATGATTTTTCCAGAATTTCTGGACTGACCAAATCTATAGTGTTAGGAGTAGTGACTTCAGGTTACTTTTTCAATATGTTATTGTCATAATTTGGGTTAGGTTTCTTCATGAAAGTTGTTAGTATATATCTCAGCTTGTTGCTGGTAAAATTTAAGGTCAATTGGACCTTTCTACACTGAGTTATGGCCAAATGACTAAACACTATTTATTTGGTCATTTTGCCTAGGCAGAATGCAGGTCACCCGGATTAGGGCAATCTTTTGGTCAACTTAGTTTGGTTTTCTGGGCATGGTTTCTTCACCAAAGTTGTGCCATTATGTGTCTCGTTTCATTTCCAATTGCCCTTGCACCAATTGGACCTCTAAAATTCCAGTTATTGCTACCCAAACCCGCTGGACTCATGCCCAGTCCTGCAGGTCACCAAGGGCAGCCACACCAAACTCCAATCCCACTATACAATTCACTTCATTTTTTATTTAAACCGAACCAAATGGTCACTAATTGACCATTAAAACCTACTTTCATCATCACATGATCAAGGTCTCATTTTTCACCCTAAACCCTAACTCAAACATTATAAATCATGCATTATCATTGCATTTCATCAATTCACTTAAGAGATGCACATTAAGGGCAGCCATACTAGCATGTTAGCTCCATAAAACTCATCACAATCATACCCTAACCAAGGCTGCTAAAATTTAGGGATGGAATACAAATGGTATTTCATCAATTTCTTTGTCATTTGCACTCATTCATAGTCCTTAAACATGAATTGAAAATGAAAACCATGGTTAGGTCACAAACCTCTAATGGAGTGAGATTTCCCACTTGCTAGGGTTCCTCTTTTTCCTTTCTTTTTGCTCCCAAAAGAGTCTTCAAGGTGTAAGAACACTTTTTTGTGTTGGGAATATAGGGTTTAATGGGACAAAAGCTAAGGAAATCAAGCTTTGAAAAGCTTGCTCAAGGTTGGCTATGGAGGAAGGGTGACGGCAAGAAGAAGAAGAAAGAGAAAGTTCTGATTTTTTTTCATTTTTCAGCCCATTAAGTCTCTTTTAAATAAGCTTATGCCATGTGTCAGCATTGGATTGGTTGGGAAAATTTTAATGACATCATTATGATGTCATTATTCCATTTTCTTTCATTTTCTCTCCTTTTCTTCTCTATTTAATTTCAATTAAATTTTTAACAACATTTATTCATATTTTATGTTATAGAAATTATTTATTTAACTAGACAAGTTGGCCAAAAATTATTTCTGAAGACGAAATGACCAAAATGTTCTTCGTTTGGCTTAACGAGCTAAAATTGTGAGTACCGATAGAAAAATTTTTCTAAGCATTTTCTTGGCATTCTAATGCCATAAGAACCTCAATGACCCTTCTCTAGAGTCCCAATAATTATTTTATAATTTTTCCCTTGGGTCTAGGGTTGCTAACGGCCTTCACCGTCACTTCCCCTTCGGGTTACTCATCCCTGGTGTTTCGGCTCGTTTAACCTTAGTGTATTTGGTTTCTAAAATTTTTCCTTGATTGTTATGAGCATTATTTAGTTTCTTTATAACTCCTCACTCTAGTCCATTTAAAACTTCAAACATTCTAGCTGCCCGGACAGGCATTGGTCATCGGAATAGTAGACTGTACGGACTAGCTAAAGTGAGGATGTTACAACTCGTCCCCTCTAATAAAAATTTCATCCTCGAAATTTACCTGATGCAAACAGTTGAGGGAACTGTTGCCTCATCATCTCTTCACTTTCCCAAGTTGCTTCTTCAGTGTTGTGGTGCCTCCAAAGCACTTTCACCAGTGGAATTTGTTTATTTCTCAATTCCTTCACTTCCCGAGCTAGGATCTGTATAGGTTCTTCTGTATATGTCAAGTCCGATTGGATTTCAATCTCTTCTATGGAATGACATGTGAAGGGTCTGAGCGATATCTTCTCAGCATAGAAACATGGAATACATTATGAATTTTATCCAGTTCTGGTGGTAAAGCTAGCCGATAGGCCACTGGTCCCACACGTTCAATGACTTCATATGGGCCAATGAACCTAGGGCTTAACTTACCCTTTCTCCCAAACCTCAGTACTTTCTTCCATGGTGACACTTTGAGAAATACTTTATCACCAACTGCATACTCTATCTCTTTTCTCTTCAAGTCGGCATAAGATTTCTGTCTATCTGAGGCAACCTTCAGGTTAGCTTTAATTATCTTCACTTTCTCCTCAGTCTGTTTCACCAGGTCTGGTCTTACCAGCTTATCTTCACCCAATTCAGTCCAACACACTGGAGTTCTACATTTCCTCTCAAACAGTGCTTCATACGGAGCCATTTGAATGCTAGCTTGGTAGCTATTGTTATATGCGAATTCTGCCAGTGGGAGGTATCTATCCCAACTCCCCTCAAACTCAATGACACAACTCCTTAGCATATCCTCCAAGATCTATCACATAATTCACATTGTTACTATCATTTCAATTATTAATTGCGAAAATTCAATTAGTTCTTAGGTTTACCTGGATTACTCGTTTTGACTGTCCATCCATCTAGGGATGAAAAGCCATGCTAAAGCGGAGTTGTGTGCCCAAGGCTTCTTACAACTTTTTCTAGAATTTCGATGTGAACCTTGGGTCTCGATCAGATATGATGGAAAGTGGGATTCCATGCAGTCTAACTATCTCACTGATATATAATTCTGCTAGCTTCTCCAGTGAGTAGTCAGTCCTAACTGGTAGAAAATGTGCTGACTTCGTCAATCTATCCACTATCACCCACACTACATCATGCTTCTTTTAGGTGAGAGGTAGACCACTAACAAAATCCATAGTGACCCGATCCCATTTCCATTCAAGTATGCTTATAGGCTGTAGCAATCCTGATGGAACTTGATGTTCTGCTTTAACTTACTGACATGTCGAACACTTAGTCACATAGTCAACTATATCCCTCTTTATACCAGGCCACCAATAATGAGGCTTCAAATCATTATTCATTTTTTTGCTTCCCGAGTGCATAGCATAAACACTAGTGTGTGCTTCTTTTAGAATACTAGTCTTTAATTCCCCATCATCTGGTACACACACTCTTCCTCTGTAGTACAGACACCCATATGCTTTCACCTCATATTCAGTTTTCTTTCCCTCTGGAATTTTACCCATAATGGCTATTAATTTTTCATCTACCCTCTGCCCATCTTGTATCTGCTGTAGCAGGTTTGGCCTCACTTGCAACTCAGCCAAAATAGCTCCATCTTGAGCTAAGGACAAACAGGCATTTAGTGATCTTAAAGCTGTGATGGACTTCCTGCTTAAAGCATCAGCAACTACATTTGCCTTCCCAGGATGATAATCTATCACACAATCACAGTCCTTTAAGAACTCAATCCATTGCCTCTGTCTAAGATTGAGCTCCTTCTGGGTTGGCAAATATTTTAGACTCTTATGATCTATATAGATGTAACATTTTTCACCATATAAATAATGCCTCCATATCTTTAGTGTGAAGATAATTGCTGCTAACTCCAGGTCATGACTAAGGTAGTTCTGTTCATGTGGCCTTAACTGCCTGGAAGCATGGCGACCACTTTCCCCTCTTGCATCAATACACACCCTAGCCCATTATGCGATGCATCACTGTAGACCACAAAGTCTTTTCCCGACACCGGTGTGCTGCTGGTGCTTCACAACATAGCCTTTAGCCTCTCAAAACTGGCTCGGCACTTGTCGTTCCAGCCAAATTTCACATTCTTGTGCAATAACTTAGTCATTGGAGCAGCTATAAGAGAGAACCCCTTCACAAATCTTCTGTAATACCCAGCTAGCCCCAAGAAACTTCTGACCTCAGTTGTATTTCTGGGAGGCTTCCATTCCATCACCGCTTCTATCTTTTTGGGATCCACTTTAATCCCCTCAACTAATACTATGTGTCCAAGAAAGGAGATTTCACTCATCCAGAAGTCACACTTGGATAGCTTAGCATACAGCTTCTTTTCTTGTAGGGTTTGCAGAACAATCCTCAAATGTTCATCATGTTCTTCCTTGGTCTTGGAATACACCATAATATCATCAATCAAGACCACTACAAACCGATCTAAATATGGATGAAAGATATGGTTCATAAGGTCCATAAATGCTGCTGGTGCATTTGTTAACCCAAACGGCATCACTAGAAATTCATAATGCACATACCGGGTTCTGAATGCAGTTTTTGACACATCTGCATCCTTTACCCTCAACTGATGATACCCTGATCTAAGATCAATTTTTGAAAATACACCGGCTCCCTTCAACTAATCAAACAGATCGTCAATTCTGGGCAACGGATATTTATTCTTCACAGTTACTTTATTCAACTGTAAGTAATCAATACACAATCTCAAAATTCCATCCTTCTTCTTCACAAACAGCACCGGAGCTCCCCATGGTGACACACTGGGGCGTATGAATCCCTTATCGAGTAACTCTTGCAACTGAATTTTCAACTCCCTCAATTCAGTGGGTGCCATCCTATAAGGAGCAATAGAAATTGGTGCTATACCTGGCATTACCTCAATAGCAAACTCGACTTCCCTTTCTGGTGGTAAACCAGGCAACTCTTTAGGAAATACATCTGGGAAATCTCTTACTGTAGGTATATCACACAGGGTTGGCTTAGCCTGCCTAGTATCAACCATGGTGCTAGGTAAGCTTCATAGCCTTTTCTCATCAATCTTTTTGCAACTGTGGCTGAGATAACATTGGACAGGAAATCTATCCTTTCACCCACAACAGTGATCTCATTACCCTCAGAAGTTTTCAGAGAAATCCTCTTCAATTTGCAATCAACTATTGCCTGATGACGTGACAACCAATCCATACCCAAAGTCACGTCAAACTCGTGGAAGGGCAATTCAATTAGATCTGTCGAGAATTCATACCCCTGAATCCTCAACGGGTAACCTTTATACACCTTATTCACTACCACACTATGGCCTAGTGGATTTGTGACCAGAATGTCTTTATCACTCTCCTCTACTGGAACTCCCCTCTCTATGGATAGTTTGATGCAAATGTAGGAATGAGTGGATCCTGGATCCACCAATGCAAGCACAGAAGTGTTGTAGAGGGAAAACGTACCCCTGATAACATCCGGGGCATCTTACTCCTCCTGAGCTCTGATGGCATAGGCCCTAGGAAGTATTCTAGTCTCTGGCCTCTCAGCTGACTCAGATGCAAGCCTCAGTGATGGACCAGCTACCTCAGATTTACCGGGCTTCCTAACCCTTTGTGGTGCAGGAGCAGGTTTGTCAGCTTGTGTTGGAACAACTGTAGTAGTCCTCTTCAGACAATTCTTAATCTGATGTTCTCTAAATCCACACCGTAAGCATGCACAGTCACTCGCCAATAGCCCTCCTTATGCCACTTCTGGCAGTACTGACAAGCAGAAGATGCTGGGGCTGGTCCCCCAAACACCGTCCCTAGAGAGCTGCCCACTGATGGTGTGGACTGGCCTCTCCTAGGTGTGAACTGTGGTTTGGGCCCTTAAGACTGACCCTGACCCTGTGGTGGTCCCGAACTCTAAGCAGGAGGACCCTTACTCTTCTTACTGAGAGCAGAAAATGTACTGGACTAACCCGGACCCCTCTTCTGCTGTCTTTCCCTTCTATGTTGTTTATTTATTCGGACCCTTTCCACGTTTGATGCAGCATCTACTAGCTTAGCAAAATCTGTAATCTCCAATGCTGTGATCATAACTTTGATATTGTCATTGAGTCCTTCTTCAAACCTTCTGCACCTCTCTGCCTCTGTAGGGACTATCTCCCTCCCATACCGGCTCAGTCTAACAAACTCACGCTCATACTCAACCACTGATAATTGCCTCTGTCTCAGACTGATAAATTCTCTTTGCTAACATATTTCTTCCTGAACTCTGTGAGGAAGAATTCCCAGGTGATCTGTTCTGGTTGCACCTTACTAGCTACTGTGTCCCACCACTGATATGCATCATCCTGAAGTAGGGACACAGCACCCTCCAGGTTCTGCTCAGGGGTGCAGTTAAACTGTTTCAGCACTCTGATGGTTCTATCCAACCAATTTTCGGCTGTCATGGGATCATCCTCTCTCTTTCCAAAGAAATCCACAGCCCCATGTTTTCATAGTTTCTCCAGATGGGACTTCTGTGATGCTGGTGGAGGTTGTGGCTGTGGTTGTGGTGGTGGAATTGCCCCCATCATTTGCCAGTAGAATTCATTCATTAGCTGAAATAGCACAAACTGAGGTTGGGCAGGTGCCTCAGCTGCTGGTGGAGTAGATTCTCCCCTGCCTCCAGATTCAACCCTTGGTGGAGCACGACTCTCCACCTCTTCATCAACTGCTCTTTGAGAAGTAGGATCCATATCCTATTCAAAATAAGAAAACAAATAGATTTGCATCAGTGTCACCTTAACACTTACAAATGCAATGCAATGGTATGCACTCTATCTAGGCCCAGAAATGCCTAAACCGATGCTCTGATACCACTAAATGTGACACCCCTTACTCGTCTACAGTATAGCCAAGCAAGTTATGCCACTTAGTGTGCCGGAGCACCAATTCATATTTTAATTACAATTTATCCTTTTTAATTCATTTATTTACAATTTTTGATAAATCTAAATTTTTCTGAAATTTTTATAGAAAATCCGGCAGAGCGCCGACTGTAAATTGGAAAAACAGTTCTTCTGAACCAGTTTAAAAGACACTTCCAATATAACTTTCCAAATCTAAAACTCCATTACACTCATTTCAAATCAATCTCAAAATCTCAATACTATTTTCAAAACTTTTCTGTTCACTTTATCACTTGAAGCACATTTATACATAAATATTTCTCAACATTTCATTTATCAACATACATTGTATAGAAAATTTCAATAACATGAAATTTCATATATTTACATTATTACATAATTACAAGAGTTTATAGTTACAATCCAAAACTACTACGAAATGCAAAATACAAAATGCTACCCAAAGTCCTAATGTCCTACCATATGCACTACAGATGTGAGGTGACTCTGGACTCCAGATGCAGGTCTGAAAGTTCACTGTGTCGATGTCCATTGGCTCCCACCTAGGTCACGATACTGCGCATGGCAAAAGCGACGCGCTAAGCAATTCTACTTAGTGGTGACAATATAAAATAAAATAAAATAAAATAAAATAAGTATGCAGAATGTATGATTACATTTTTTTGGGTAGACTTAATTTCTTATATTTATTATAGTATTATTCGATTAAAATTTAATAAAATTTATTATCATTGCCCGAGTAACCCATACTAGTTGACTGGACTGGATAAATGGGTAAACTGGCACTGGGTACTAAGTACCTCAGACCATCACACCATCGGTCACATTGTGTCTCCCGGTGTGCAACAGAACAGCTAATAAGCTGTAATAATCATCAGGGATCAAACCCGAGTGTAACAACTCAAATAACATAACTTAAGGCTATTATGTCACAGAATGGCATGGGAAGCCATGAAACACAGAATGGTATGAAGCCATATGCTGTACTGCTAATAGAACCCCATTGGCATGCCAACCTATCCAAACCAATCACATTAGGCCTACTAGGGCATTTAACACTTTTAATTTATGTAATTCTTTGAAATTGAAATTTTATGGCTACTATTCATTTCATTAGTCAACTAAAATGTTGACTTTTGCATTGACAATAGTTATATTGGTTTAAATATCATCAACATACCACATTTTGCATTTTAAAATTGTTGGTATTGGTTGCCAATACCATTTCTAAGCTTAAAGTTAATTGGACAGAATTTTCAGTTTTCAAGCTTTGGGTTTACTATTCCATTAGTCATTTTTATAGTGGGAATTTGGCAAAATGATCAACATGAAAGTTGTTCCTTATTTTGTCTAGCTGCGTTTCCTTTTTTGAATCACTCCATTTGGAGTTTTGTAACTCAAGTTATGGCCCAAAAACCACAACTAGCTGGATTATGATTTTTCCAGAATTTCTGGACTGACCAAATCTACAGTGTTAGGAGCAATGACTTCAGGTCACTTTTTCAATATGTTATGGTCATAATTTGGGTTAGGTTTCTTCAAGAAAGTTATTGGTCTATATCTCAGCTTGTTGCTGGTAAAATTTTAGGTCAATTGGACTTTCTACACTGAGTTATGGCCAAATGACTAAATACTGTTTATTTGGTCATTTTGCTCAGGAAGAATGCAGGTCACCCATATTAGGGCAATCTTTTGATCAACTTGGTTTGGTTTTCTAGGCATGGTTTCTTCACCAAAGTTGTGCCATTATATGTCTAGTTTCATTTCCAATTGTCCTTGCACCAATTGAACCTCTAAAATTCCAGTTATTGCTACCCAAACCTGCTGGACTCATGCCCAGTCTTGTAGGTCACCAAGGGCAGCCACACCAAACTCAAATCCCACTACACAATTCACTTCATTTTTTATTTAAACAGAACCAAATGGTCACTACTTGACCATTAAAACCTACTTTCATCATCACATGATCAAAGTCTCATTTTTCACCCTAAACCCTAACTCAAACATTATAAATCATGCATTATCATAGCATTTCATCAATTCACTTAAGAGATGCACATTAAGGGCAGCCATACATGCATGTTAGCTCCATAAAAATCATCACAATCATACCCCAACCAAGGCTGCTGAAATTTAGGGATGGCATACAATTGGTATTTCATCAATTTCTTTGTCATTTGCACTCATTCATAGTCCTCAAACATGAATTGAAAATGAAAACCATGGTTAGGTCACAAACCTCTAATGGAGTGAGATTTCCCACTTGCTAGGGTTCCTCTTTTTCCTTTCTTTTTGCTTCCAAAAGACTCTCCAAGGTGTAAGAATACTTTTTTGTGTTGGGAATATAAGGTTTAGTGGGACAAAAGCTAGGGAAATCAAGCTTTGAAAAGCTTGCTCAAGGTTGGCTATGGAGGAGGGGTGACGGCAAAAAGAAGAAGAAAGAGAGAGTTCTCATTTTTTTTCATTTTTTAGCCCATTAAGTCTGTTTTAAATAAGCTTATGCCATGTGTCAATATTGGATTGGTTGGGAGAATTTTAATGACATCATTATGATGTTATTATTCCATTTTCTTTTATTTTCTCTCCTTTTCTTGTCTATTTAATTTCAATTAAATTTTTAACAACATTTATTCATATTTTATGCTATAGAAATTATTTATTTAACTGGACAAGTTGGCCAAAAATCATTTCTGAAGACGAAATAACCAAATGCCCTCCATTTGGCTTGACGAGCCAAAATTGTGTGTACCAATAGAAAAATTTTTCTAAGCATTTTCTTGGCATTCTAATGCCATAAGAACCTCAATGACCCTTCTCTGGAGTCCCAATAATTATTTTATAATTTTTCCGTCGGGTCTAGGGTTGCTAACGGCCTTCACCGTCACTTCCCCTTCGGGTTACTCATCCCTGGTGTTTCGGCTCGTTTAACCTTCGTGTATTTGGTTTCTAAAATTTTTCCTTGATTGTTATGAGCATTATTTAGTTTCTTTATAACTCCTCACTCTAGTCTATTTAAAATTTCAAACATTCTAGCTGCTCAGACCTACATTGGTCACTAGAACAGTAGACTGTACGAACTAGTTAAAGTGAGGATGTTACAGTTTAACTGTCGGTAGTCAACACATAACCTCAGTGTCCCATCTTTCTTCTTTACAAACAGTACCGGAGCTCCCCACGGTGACACACTGGGGCATATGAACCCCTTGTCTAGTAATTCTTGCAGCTGGATTTTTAACTCTTTCAATTCAGCCGGTGCCATCCTATACGAAGCAATTGAAATTGGAGCTGTACTCGGCATAATCTCAATAGCAAATTTAACTTCCCTTTCTGGTGGCAAACTAGGCAATTCCTCAGGAAATACCTCAGAGAAGTCCCTTACTCTGGGTATGTCAGACAAGTTAAGTTTACCCTGCCTAGTGTCAACCACGTGCGCCAGATAGGCTTCACACCCTTTTCTCAACCATCTCCTTGCAACTGTAGCTGAGATGACATTGGACAAGAAATTTGTCCTTTCACCCACAACTGTTATTTCTTCATTCTCAATAGTTTTCAGAGAGATTCTCTTCAATTTACAATCTACTATTGCCTGATGATGGGATAACCAGTCCATTCCCAAAATTACATCAAACACATGGAAAGGCAGTTCGATTAAGTCTGCTGAGAACTCTTTCCCTTGAATCTTCAATGGACAGCCCTTATACACCTTGTTTACTACCACACTGTAGCCTAGCAGATTTGTGACTAGGATGTTTTGGTCACTTTCCTCTACTGGTACTCCCTTTTCTACGGGCAGCTTGATACAAATATATGAATGAGTAGATCCAGGATCCACTAATGCATGCACAAAAGTATTATAGAAGAGGAATGTACCCTTGATGACATCTGGAGCATCCTGTTCCTCCTGTGCCCTTATAGCATAGGCTCTGGCTAGTTTTCTACCTTTTGCTCTCTCCACAAACTCTGATATAGGTTTTTGTGAAGTATCGACTGCCTCAGCCTTACCCGGCTTTCTACCCCTTAGAGCTGGAGGGGCAGGCCTAATAGTTGATACTGGAGTAGATGTAGTAGTTCTGCACAAACAATCTCGGATTAGGTGGTCTGTAGACCCACACCGTAAACAAGCACCTATCATCCTCTAACATTCACCCTTATGCCATTTTTGGCAATGTAGGCAAGCAACAGATACTGTTGGAGCTGGTCCCCTGAACCCCGTCCCTGGAGAGCTAGCCATTGAAGGTGTGGACTGGCTTTTCCTTGGTGCAAACTGAGATTTGGGCCTCTATGACTGACCCTGACTTGGTGCTCTACTGAAACTCTAAGTAGGTGAACCTCTGAATTTCTTACTAGGGGCAGAAGATGTACTGGTCTGACCCTGACCTCTTTTCTATTGTCTGTCCCTTCTATTATGCTCATTCATTCTAACTTTTTCAACCTTCAGTGTAGCTTCCACTAACTTGGCAAACTCTGTAATCCCCAAAACTGTAATCATTACTTTAATATTATCATTAAGCCCTTCCTCAAATCTCTTGCATCTCTTGGCCTCATTAGGGACTATTTCCCACCCATAGTGGCTCAGTCTGACAAATTCTCTTTCATATTCAGCCACTGTCAGCTGTCTCTGGCGTAGGGTAATAAACTCCCTTCTCTTCTCTTCCAGGTATACACTGCCCATATATTTCTTTCTGAACTTAGTGAGAAAGAAATCCCAAGTTATTTGTTATGGTGGCACCTCACTAGTTACTATATCCCACCATTGGTATATATCATCTTGCAGTAGTGATACAGCAGCTTCCAAATTCTGCTCTGGAGTATAATAAAGTTGTTTCAAGACTCTTCTAGTTCTGTCCAACCAGTTTTCATCTGTGACAGAATTATCTTCCCTTTTGCTCAAAAAATCCACTGCTCCAAACTTCTTGAGTCTCTCCATATGAGATTTTTGCTGTGGAGGTGGTGGTGTGTAACACCCCTATGTTCGGTAGTGCGTTCTACTATTCCGGTAGCAATGTCTGTCCAAACAGCTAGGATGCTTGGAATTATATTTAAATATTAGTGTGGAGATATAAGGTAGTGAAATACAATAGAGGAAAATAGAAGAAAAAATAAATGAAAAATAAAAGAGAGAGAAAATGGAACTAAGCTAAACGAACAAAACCGTACCGATGGGTGACCGTATTGGAAAGTTGCGGCATGGGCCGTTAACTTGCCTTAGACCTTGGGGAACTCTAGAAAATATTTTTGGGACTTAAATAAACATTTATTGAAAAATAAATGGTATTAGAAATTTCAAAGAAAAATTAAATAATTAGTACAAAGAAAAATAAAAAATTGAGAAACCGACAAAAATTGGTGTTACCGAAAAAGCCGAAAAGCAACCTCAATAGGGGCATTGTGGTCAATTGAAACCCTGAGCTGCCTTTTGACCTAAATGTACATTAAAAATAAATAATATTAAAATTTGAAAATACCATGAAAATTAAAATGGTGGTCCATAATTCAAATAGTGAAAAAAAAGGACATAATGTTGAATAATTGAAAGTTGAATTAAATTAATGATATTCTTACATTAGTGGACCACTAAGCACTTTGAAAATCAATAAAAATCCTGTCATCTTCCACTAACTTCTGCAAACCAGCTTCTTCCTCAAGCTCTCTCCATTGCCAAATCAAGCTCTTCCCAAAACTTCCATGGCCGTTCACCATGCAAGGGTTAATCCACCATCATCAAGCCATTAGTTCTTCTAGGTTTCTTCACTAAAATTGTTCTATATAGCTTGGGCAACATTTTGGTAGCAAGAAAGGAAAGTTTTGGTGGAGTTTTGAAGAAGTCCATAAGAGGTAAGTGTGTATTTTTCAATCTTGCTTCATTAAACTTTGAGTAGATGTTGTAGGGAGTTGTTTTGTGGAAGAAATTTTGAAGTTTGATGGAGTAATGGTGGTACACCATTTTGGCAGCCATGAAACCTCACCATGAACAGCTTGTCCTTGCATATAAATGGTTGTTTGGATGTTGATTTAAATGTTTAATTGTATTGAAGTTGAATTCCATGTGTAAGTTTGATTTGTAAGCTTGAAAAGTGAATATGGAAGTTGATGGGTATGTGTAAACTCATGGTAGCCTCATTAAGAAGATTGAAGTGTTTAAGTTCATGAAATATTGTTGAATTATGTTGCTTATGGTGGCAGCATATGTACGTGAATAATTGTTTGGGTTTGGACATGTAAATGGGGTATGTTCATGTGGTTAAATTGTGTAAATGGACTTTGAAAAATTTTGGGTTATGATGTGTATGTTAAGAATGGTTACAAGCTATCCAAAATGACCAAAATGTGTTGTAAAGTGTGTTAATGGTATGGTACAAACCAGAATTGGCATGAAAGGTAAACTTGGTAAGTATTGGATGTGTAATTGGTAAGTGTTGAATAATGTGTAACAGAGCAGTGTAGATTTTAGCTTAGAACCTTAAGTGTGTGACTTCAATTGGTATGAGACCAATTGGAGGTGAAACTAGGCACAAAATGTGCCAACTTTCATGAAGGAAGCTTACCTAAATTCTTCCTAGAAGGTGACTTGAAAAATGACCAAATCCGGATTAGTGACTTGGAAGCCTGAAAATTGACCATTTGGGCAGCAGTTAGTGTTTTGACCATAACTCACTCAAAATAGGTCCAATTGACCTGAAATTTTTACCATGAATAGTTTAGACATAGATCTACAATTCTTATGAAGACACAAAGCCCAGAAATGGCTAGAACCAAGCCAAATAGCTTGTACAAGTTCAGGTACCAAAACTAACCAAACCAAAAGTGACCTAAAAATGACCTAAGTTTACCATTTTAGTGCATTCTGTCCAGCATTGGTAAATTGACCATATCTTGGTCTACACAACTCAGAATGACCTAAAATTTTTCCCCGCGTGTAATAAGACATAGACCTACAAGTTTGTAGTCTGGACCAAAACCCAAAAACTGAGGAAACTAGGTCGTCCGGCTAGGTCAAAATAGTACACAAAAATCTAGTAAATTGCAATAAAATGCAATACACTTGGAAATGAAATTGATAACATATACCAACACTAAAGGCCCATAAAATGTGACATATTAGTAACATTAAAATTGACTCACTTAGAGTGCATCAAGGGTCAACATTATAGGTTGACTAATGAAATGAATTGAAGGGAATAGTACCAAGAAAATTTAAATATTGGATTTTATGGTTGGAAACAAATTCATTGAGTACTAAAACACTTTAAATTATGTGTTTCAGTTGAAAAGGATATTGGGAAGCATAAGGAACATTGAGTCAAGGCCTAGGGGCTACTCAAATTGGGTTTGTGCACAACTAGTTTTTAACTGATTTTGTTCTGAATATTTCATATGATTAAATGACATATTTTTCTTATGTATTATGTTTAACAAGCATTGGATTTAATTCAATGATTATTGAAATTGATATAGTATGTATGAATTTAGCTTTGTGAAATGGTATTTCCACAAGTATTAACCATTGTTGTGAATTGAATAAATTATGTTTTTGGAAAATTGTGATAGAGCATGTTTTGAATTGTGATGGGCAATTTGCATGGCAAAATGCAAATTTATGATTTGAATTGTGATGAGCATAAAAATTATTGGATATTGGAATTGACTTTAAATCAAATTGTATTGTGATTTATGCTCACAAAAAGGATTGTAATATTGTTTTATATCTCACTATAGATGCTTGACTAGGTTATTACCCGTCTCTCTAATTTGTTGAGAAGACAATGGAGTTAGTTGTGTTTTGATTACCATGGTACGTGCACAGGCTTAGATTCTCCTCTTATTGGAGGTTAGATCTAAGTTTTATGCTATGGCCCTTTTAGAAGCTTCATTATTGTGATGTGTACTATGCATGATGATTCGACCTCCCCGACCATAGGGAGTTAGAATCCGATTTGACCTCCCCGACCATAGGAGTTAGAATCACCCCGAAGATGGCCCTTTCAGATTAGTCTTGCATAGTTAGTGAGATAAAGAATGGTTTTGAATAGTAAAGAATTGTGATTTCAATTATGATTTATGTATAATTGATTTTGTTGGAATTACCTTAAATGTTTGGTTGTGATTTGATAAATTGAATTTCGTGATCAAAGTCATTTCATACAAATGATTTATGTTATTGGCAATGAATGATTTGATTTTTAGAGTTTGATGAGTATCCTGATTTCCAAATTATTTGCTGTAATTTTGCTAAGGTATATTGAACTATGTTTTAAGTTATAATTGTACACCACTGAGTTCGCCACTCAGTGATAGCTTTGTATGCTGTCGCAGGTGAGAAGAGCATAGAGCAATTGAGTAAGCTTCTTTGAAGAGACATTCAGATCAGCTCCAGGTATACCCATGTACACAGATTTTGATCTATGCATGTAATAATATGTATGTAAATTATTTGAGCAATTGTATAAAAACTCTTATAAAATATTTTGGTATGTAATTAAATGTAAATTATTATAAATGAAAATTTGAGATTTCATTTACATGAATAGTTTTGTAATATTAATGTTGAGTCTTGTAATCAATGAAATATTCTTTATGATGAGATTGGTTTGGAAGTGAATTGATTTGATTATTGAGATTGAATTGTGAGATGAAATGAAGTTTTCTTGGAGTTGTATTTGAGAAAACATATTGGGAGTGTTTTCTTTTTCAGGTTTGAAGAACTATTTTCTCAAAATACAGCCGACACTCTGCCGAAATTTTGAAAAAAATTTCATAACACCAGATTTTCATCGATGATTTAAATTTCACGAAAATTATTTTAAAATCCCTTGTAGTATATCTAATGGGTTATCGGTAGGCGAAGTACGGTAATTCATTAGGTGTACTACAGGATCATGTTACATCTTACGGGGGAGTAGGGTGTGACATGGTGGTGGCATAACTCCTGCCATCTATCTAAAGTACTCAGCCATTTGCTGAAATGTGGCTGGTGCATTTGGTATTGGTGGAGCAGGTTCCCTCCTGTCTCCTCGTTTAGTCATAGATGGAGCATGACTCTCCACCTCCTCATCGACCACTCTCTGCGATGTGAAGTCCATATTCTGATCAAAATAACAAAACAAATCAAAAGATCTGCATTAGAGTCATCTTAACACTTACAATGCAATGCATGATATGCAATCTATCTAGGTCCAAAAATGCCTAAATCATGCTCTGATACCACTAAATGTAATACCCCTCGCCCGTCTACAGTATAGCCGAGCAAGGCATGCTACACGGCTTGTCGGAGCACCTAGTCTGTAATTAAATCATTTCCTGAATTCAATTTGATTTTAAGAAGTCTTTTATGTAATATTCACATCATGCTGATACTATTTTCATACTTTAATAAAATCAGTGTTTCAAAATTAGTAATAAAAATCTAGCAAGGTGTCGTCTGTATTTCGGACAAACTATCCTTCTAAACCTGTTAAAAACAGTTCAATATAATAATCTCAACTTTCCAACTAATTTTTCAGTCTCAAAATTTCATAATTTCAAAATACAATCCATCATAATTTACATACATCCAAACACTCTCCATAGGAGTTTAATATGTACAATTTATCACAAACCTTAAAGTTTTAGAATATACAAATTACATAACAAAATGTCAAAATACAATTAATAGTCATTACACAAGATCCTAAGTCCTACCATGTATGCAGTGTAGTGTAGATGACTTTGGACTCATGTGCAGATCTAATGTCTCATCTGGTCATAGGTCTGCTGGGCTCTCCAGCTGCGTCTCCAATACCTACGCGTTACAAAAGCAACGCGCTAAGCAATTTTGCTTAGTGGTGCCACATATAAAGACATATACACTAAAATAAAGTAAATGAATTGTTTATGAATTTATGACATCGATATTCTTTACAGTTATTTTATTTGCTAACCTTTCATTTTTGCTAATTTTGGTGGTGCTGTATGTCAGTAAACTGAATTTAGCTATTTGAATTTAGTAGTGCTTAAATTAACTGCCCGTGCAGCCTATTTACTGACCAGATTGGATAAACGGATATACTGGCACTGGGTACCTAGTACCTCAGGCCGTCACACCATCGGTCACAAAGTGTCTCCCGATGTGCAAATAGTGTGGCCAAAAAGCCATATAGTCAATCTGGTGATAAGCCAAGTATAATAACACAATACGTATAGTCGTAGGCTATTAAAGTCACAGTACGGCATAATATGCCGTAAAAACACAGAACAGCTGTTAGAATCCTATTGGCATGCCAGCCTATCCAAACTAGTCAACTAGGCAAACTATGGCACATTACAAATTAATTGTTTAATTCTTCATTTTTATTTTTTTTTTGAGTTTGCTAGTTATCATGTAATTCTCAAGTCAATGTAAATGTTGACCTTTTTAGGTACTATGGATAAGTTGATTCTAGCATCAACATGTCACAATTTGTAATTCAATATGCTGCCAATATAGTGCAATTTACCATTTTTACAAGTTGGCATTCAAAGCCAAATTACTTCAAGCATCATTGTATGTAAGTGTCCAATTTTTAGTTTTAGTGTGCTAGATTAGTCTAGCTTAATGTCCTATTTCTCTTGGTTTTTAGCTTCTGGTCAAAGAAGAAAAATTGTAGCTCCATGTCTTATTGAATGTTTGGTAAAATTTCAGGTCAGTCTGAGTTGTATAGACCATGATATAGTCAATTTATTAAAGCTGGATAGATTGCACTTTTAGTGTAAATTTTGGTCATTTTTAGGTCACATTTAGTTCTAGCAGTTTTGGTACCCGAACTTGTGCAAGCTATTTGACTGGGTTCTGGCCATTTCTAGGCTTTGCTGTCTTCATAAGAATTGTAGCTCTATGTCTAAGCTATCCATGGTAAAAATTCAGGTCAATTGGACCTGTTTTGAGTGAGTTATGGTCATCCTAATGACTACTATTCATATAGTCAAAAATCTGGGTTTGCAAAGTTGCCATTCCGGATTTGGTCATTTTTAAGGTCAGTTTCTAGGTAGAATTTTGGTAACATTTCTACATGAAAGTTGGCCTATTTGGTGTCTAGTTTCACCCCTCATTGGCCTCATACCAATTGGGTTCACAGTTTTGCACTTATAACCTAATTTAGGTACTGCCAACACACAAAACCTGCATTTGAACATTACACTTTCAATTTTGACAATTCTCCTCCTCCCAATACTTCAATATTCAATCATGGCACTTCTATATATATTATAAACAATTCCAGCAAGCATTTTGGGTATAACACTCAAGTGCTCAATGCACAAAATACACCTTTAATGTTTAACATTTACTTCAACCCAAATTCAATGTACATCAACACTTATATTACACATACACTTCCATGGCAATTACATAAACTGCCCACCATTCAACACCATCATATTTCATTAATAAATTTCATAAACTCACATACAAATTCATGATATTTAAGGCTGCCCAACATGGCAGTTTACTAAAGCATCAAAATCCCACTTTTAAACCCTTAATTCAAGCACTAACATGCACATACTTGGACATTAACCTACTACAACTTCCATTTGAGTTAATCAACCTTAATTCTAATCCATTAGAGATAAGAAAAACTCAACCATAACAAACCTTCATGGCTGCAAAAAATGGACAAGTTCATATCTCAACTTTTTTTTTTTAATTATCTTCACCAAATTACTCACCTCAACCTAAACACAAGGTTTACTAAAGCTAGGGAGAAGATTTGGACACTTACAACTTTTGGAGCTTATTAAAACTTCACCAAATCTCTTCCTTTTTATTCCCAATATCATCCCCGAGGTGAGTAGGCAAGCTTTAATGAAGGATCCAAGTGGAAATGATGGCTTGATGATGGAGAGAGGAAGCTTCATGCATGGGTGGCAATGGTGGTTTCATGGAGGTTCCATTTCAGCAAGATGAAGTTTGATGAAGAAGAACATGATAATGAGTGGAATCTGCTATCCCAAGGTCCTATATGTCTCCCTAATTAAGTGTTAGTGGAGCACTAAACTCATTTTTAATGTTTAATTATTTCAAGTTTCATTATTTGCATATTTATCTCCTTTTTTTCACTATTTACATAATGTATCACAACTTAATTTTTCATGATATTTCTAAAGTGTAATATCATTTATTTTTAATGAACATTGAGATCAAAAGGAAACTCTAGGTGTCAAATGACCAAAATGCCCCTCTTCGGGTTGTATTCCCGATTTTTCGGTAACACCGATTTTTGTCTATTTCTTGATTTTTTATTTTTCTTTGTACTAATTTATTTTTTTATATATATTTTTAGTGTCAATTATATTTCAATAAAACTTTACTTACGTTTCGAAATTTAATTCCGAGGGTTCCCCGCTGTTCTGGGGTTGGTAACGGCCTTCCCGGTGCGGTCACTCATCGCTGCGGTTCCAGCTCATTTAACTTAGTTTCATTTTCTCTCTTTCATTTTTTTTTATTTTTCTTGTATTTTCTTTTTATTTATTTCATCATTATAAGTCTATTCACTATTACCGAAGTGTAGTTCCAGACATCCTGACTTGCCTGGACTGATATTAGGTCACCGGAGCAACAGAACTTACAGAACACGTACAATGAGGATGTTATAATATGAGATATGGAATGGAAGACAACCATCCCTTAAACATGTTAAGGTATGGGGCTGTCCAGCTTTTATCAAAAAGTTGAAAACTAATAAATTGGAGACAAAGTCTAAAAAAGGTTGGTTTATTGGCTATCCAAAAAATAGTTTTGGATATTATTTATGTCTTCCACAATCACAAAGAGTTGTGATAAGTAGAGATACAACTTTCTTGAAGAAAGAGTTTCTTCAAAAAGGTGGCAAAGGAAAGAAGATAGAAATGGAATTAGAGAATTCCACCAATATAGAAATGGAATTAGAGAATTCCACCAATGACCAACAACCTACACCCATGGATATTGATCCAGTAGGAGAGCCTATGCCTATAAATAATTCATTTACAGCACTGGTTCTTCACAAATCTAGTAGAATATCTCATCCCCCGAAGATATATGGATTTCTTCATGAGAATGAACAAGAGTTATTTATTCATGAAGAAGTTGATCATGGAGATGATCCTACTAGTTATGAAGAAGCTATATTAGATATAAATTCTTTGAAATGGTTAGAAGCCATGAAATCTAAAATGGATTCCATGCATAAGAACCAAGTCTGGGATCTTATAGACCCACTTGAGGGTATTGTACCCATAGGATGTAAATGGGTTTTCAAGAGAAAGATTGGTCCTGATGGGAAGGTGGAGACCATCAAAGCTAGGCTTATAACGAAAGGTTTTCACCAAAGGGAAGGAATTGATTATGAAGAAACATTCTCTCCCATAGCCATGCTTAAATCCATAAGGATTCTTCTAGCTATTGCAGTGCACCATGACTATAAGGTTTAGCAAATGGATGTCAAAACCACTTTTCTCAATAGTGTTATTGAGGAAAAAATATGCATGGAATAACCCAAGGGTTTTGAATCCAAGGAAGGTTCCAAAGTGTGCAAGCTTAAGAGATCCATTTATGGTCTTAAGCAAGCTTCTAGAAGCTGGAATAAACATTTTGATGAAGCCATTAAACCTTTCGGTTTTATTCAAAACATTAATGAACCATGTGTGTATAAGAAGACTAGTGGGAGTATGACTACGTTTTTATTGTTATATGTGGATGATATATTATTAATAGGTAATGATATTGGTATGCTAACATCTGTAAAAACCTAGTTGTCTAGTACTTTCTCTATGAAAGACCTTGGGGAAGCTATCTATATTTTGGGAATTTGAATCCATAGAGATAGATTGAAAAGAATAATAGGTTTGTCCCAAAGGCCTTACTTGGAAAAGGTATTAAAGAGATACAGCATGTTTGATTCCAAGAGGAGATTATTACTGATTAGGCATGGGATTCACCTTTCTAAGGAACAGTTTCTCCCAAGATTCCTGAGGAAAGGGAAAAGATGGCCAAGATTCCTTATGCTTCAGCTATAGGAAGTCTAATGTATGTTATACTGTGTACTAGGCTTGATATTGCCTACGTTTTTAGTGTGACTTACAGGTTTTAATTTAATCCAGGTTTCAAACACTGGATAGCTATCAAGAATATCCTTAAATACTTGAGAAGGACTAAGGATTTATTCTTAATATATGAAGGAGGTGAACTTCAACTAAAAGGATTTACAGATTCTGATTTCCAATCAGATATTGATGACAGAAAGTCTATTTCAGGGTTTATATATTTGTGTAATGGAGGCACTGTCTATTGGAAGAGTTCCAAACAAACAACTACAGCAGACTCCACCACTGAAGCCGAGTATGTTGCTACATGCGATGTTGTAAAAGAGGCTGTTTGGATCAAAAAGTTCATTTCAGAACTAAAAGTGGTTCCTTCCATTGAGTCAGCATTTCCTCTCTACTATGACAACAATAGAGCCATTGCACAGGCAAAAGGAGCCTAGATCTCACCAGCGATCCAAACACATAGAGCGGCGATTTCATATTATCAGAGAGATTGTTGGAAGAGGCAATATTGCCATGCATAAAATAGCTTCAGCTAATAACTCAGCTAATCCACTGACCAAGGCCATGACACAGCAATAGTTAAACATACATCTTGAGAAGATGGGTCTTAGATACTGTAATAAATGGCTCTAGGTCAAGTGGGAGATTGTTAGTTGTGTGTGCCCTAGAGCATGTACTAATCTTGCAACTTGTAAATAACATTGCAAATATTTTAATGGCAATAAACATTTCATTTAAATGTTATATATGTTCAATATCATATTTATTTAAAATTGTCCATTAACACTATGTTATATATTCTATTCTTATGAAATAAGAATATGAGTGATAGAATATATGGGATATTTGCTATAAATCAGAGTTCACAGCTAAAGGATATTTTGGTGGGCACATTGTATCCAAAGAGCTGTCACCTCTTTTTATCTCCATTAATCAGTATGAGATATTGATGTATATGGAATGGTGAGTTTCATGCCATCTGATATGAGATATCGGGATAAATACAGTGGACACTTATGAGATGAGTAGGTTGAACTTGTGACGTACAGATGACATGAACATGGCATTTACTTGAGTCAATAAAATGTTATATGTGTTATACTAGTGCATATAATCCTTAGACCTGAGATGACACGATTGTCTCTTATATGAGTGGTTTGATACCACTTACATAGTTGTACTGTGTATGGATATTCTGGTGTATGTTGGCTCAGATTAGTTATATGTTGGGATAGGTATTTAGTCAAGAGGGGATCCATAGCCTTGAGTAAATAGGGTTAAAAGTCCTATGCGAATTTGAACTATTCTTGATAAGATTAAGTTTCTGGCTAGGATGGATGACTTTGTCAAGAAAGGTGTTTCCTGATGGTAAAGTCTTATATGTCAAGAATAAGATTTCAAATGAGTGCATAAGATTCCATTATAAGGGGTTTGACTCTACCATGACCCTTAATGAGATTGGGACATAATACGGAAGGATTTTAGTGCATGGTGATATATGATTAAAGGTTCATTTTAAGATATTTCTTATTGCTAATTGAGTGGCCATGGCATGCTATGCTAGGTGTCAACAATGGTCTATGAGATGCCTAAAATGATTTGGAGAAATCATTTAAGGTGAGGAAGAGTTCCAATGATATTAAGAGTTAATATCATTTCTCATTGCCAATTAATAATGGGCCTAGTAAGTCACACACATACACAAGTTAACCACCAAGTTAATTATGATTTAATTGATTAATTAAAGAGTTTAATTAATTGATTAAATAGATTTGATTTGCAAAAAAATTATAAAGTCCCTAGCATGACTTGAAACCAAATCATGGACATTGGATATATGATATAAATTGGATTTATATTTAAAGAGTTTAAATATGAATTTAATTTAATTGTGAAATTAATTAATAGAAATTAATTGATTAATTAATTTATATATGATATAAATTAATTTGAGGGAGAAATTATAATTTTGGGTTGAGAACTCAAAAATGCATACAAGGGCAATTTGGTAATTTCACATGGTGACACGTGGCACCATGAGATGGTAACACGTGGCACCTATAAATGTGTGCTACTTGTCTTCTATTGATGGAAGATTAATTGTTGATGATTTAATCTAGCCTTGACAAGTGTCATAATGAGATTAAGACACATAAAAAGCTAGATTAAATTAAAGCTAGACATATGGCAACCATTTAATAGTTTTTGTCTCTTGTATATAAATACAAGATAATAAGGAAGAAGAAAATGGAAAAATTCTCTCTCCTTCTTCTTCATCTTGGATGGCAACAAGAGTGTCCCTCTCTCTCTTATTTTTCTTCCATAGATTCATAAGGAAAAACTTGTTTTCCTTTGAATCAAAATCACTAGAAAGGGTTTCTAGCCTAAAACATCCAATAGAACATTACCTAAAGACACATACCGTAATTATTAGTGGTTGGCAAGCATCAAGGAGAGGATTTGGGGCTACCTAAGGCGATCTTGGTGGAAGCTTGTGGTGGACAAGCTAGAGGAGCTACAAGTAGAGCTCTGGAGACTTCCAAAGGGAGCAAGAAGTGTGATTCTGCACCTTTGAGGTTAGTCTTATTCAATCCCTTTTAGTTAGGGTCTGGTAGGTTTAAATATTAAACCTCAATCCTTGATGACAAATAAATCCCAAATGCACGTTAGAAGAGTGTTTTGACATGCTTTAGGGCATTGGAGATTGACTAGGATCATAATATACTTGTATGTATGCATAAAACCCTAAAAAAAAATTTGGAAATCTATCCTCTAAGGCCCTAAACACGCTTCCCAATGCCATCAGCTTCAAGTTGTCACTTCATTCAAATATATATATATATATATATATATATATATATATATATATATATATATATATATACTTTTAATTTTTAATATATAGTATTTGTTAAAATACCTTTTTTAAACCACTAATCAATATGTTATTAAAATATTATTAATATTTAAAATAAACTCTTATTTAATAAATTAATTAAACATAATAATATTATTAATAACAATAGCAGTAATTATGCTAAATTTAAAAAAAAATGTCAAAACATAAAACTATAATCAAAATTCAATAGTCCAAAAGATTAAACCCAAGACTTCAAAATAATCTTATAAAATATATTAAAATAACTAAATAATATTAAAGCAATCAAATACATAAATTATTTATTCCTTAGCAAAAACAAAAGATTAAGCACAATCCGTCCTCAAATTTTTAACAAACAAGGAAAACAAAAGAAAGTGATTGGAAAAGTTTGAGTACTTGTCCTTAGATCTTTATACAAACCATTGAAAACATTCAACTTCCTTTTCACTTTGTTATAGTGTTTTAACTGTCATTTCCCCATGTAGCACAGCTCTTATCTCTACTGACTCATAGACTTTTTTTTAATCCTAACTTGATTGTTAACTCCATTACTTTTGGATTCTAACTCTACAATTGGCTCATACTAGCACATCCTTTATGTTATATACATCATCACAGTACTGATCCACTACTCATGCTTTGCAACACATGCAATTCACCATGGAAGATTCTTTCTATATCTCTTTTCCCATCTTGACCATTAAAACATCATCATCCCCTACTACCCTTTGTAGGAAATTGCTCATCATGGTTGGATAGGGGCCCTTAAACATAGAAATTCCACCTGAACTAACAATGCAATGATGAACATATGTTTTGCCATAATCCCTATGAAAAATACCTTATTTGTTCATTCTCCATGATACAGCCACATCTACTATCTAAAACTTTCTAACCTCAGTCGTAAATTTACCCGTATCTCTTGATCTCTTTTTTTAAAATTTTATCATCTCTTGCAATTATTATGCTTTTTCTATAAGATATCAGCTGCACCTACTCCCTATTGTACCACAGTCCTACTTGACGTATCGTCTAAAAGTTTACTATCTTTGCTCATACTCTATTTGTATTCCATATCTATCATCATTTTCCTTATGCCCTTACCTTCTATTGTATACTGGAAGGTACCTTTCACTATCAAATACTTTCAGAACTAACTCTAGTCTTACCTACATCCATTACTCAGATCCTTGTATTTCTTAATGATTCATAACTAACCTCTATATTCATCTCTTCCTATTGCATCCCCTATAGTTATTCTATCATTAATACTTTCGCACAAGTGACTCTATTGGTCATGCTGAGAACATCCATTTAATTCCTCATAACAACCTCTAGGCTTCCACCTCACTATCTCTATAATCTACACTAAAGCCTATGCACTATTATCCACCATTTTTCTTTCATCATGCTAACTTAAACCATTACATTAACATCTAATCAACTTACTACTCATTAATTGCATTTTTTAGTCTGACATGGTAATTCAAGACACTATTATATACCATTTAGCTATTTCTCACTCTGGTTGGATACATCGCCTAACTTTCCTCATGGTGTCAACAGGTTAAATGGATCTTGTCCTACTGCTAACTACTCCATCTAGGGAATGGGGAACAAACCAGGTCTGATTCCAGGCCTATAACTCAAAGTTCCTTATTTTGGCTCCTAACACTATACCAACTATGACCTGCTCTGAGTTCTGCACTTTTAGGTTCTATACCTTAATAATTGTTCCCAATAATATGGTCCTGTTCTAGGCTTTCTAACCTTACTTTTTAGTTCATCTTGATTACCTTTCTCAGAACATGACCTTGCATTTTCTATGTCTTAACTTTGTTTTTTCTTCTGACTTAACAATTACTCTAGAAATTTGTACCCCTTCTTGCTATCTCTACCATATCATCTATGCTTTTGTGTTTCTCGTAATTGGTCCTCTAACCATAATAACTGGCATTTCTATTGGCATATGGGTTATCTCTCTTACTACATCTGAACCAACTCTCTTAACTTTTATTTCTACACTTCTTCTATCTGTTAGTATTTTATAATTTGTCTTCATTGACTCACTGCCCTTTTCTTTTTCTTTGCTTTGCATATATTCTTGTCTTGAGTAGTAAGAAGTTGAGAAAGAACTCAGGGGATAGCAACCATATATTCATTACATTATTTCTATTCCTGTCTTTTACACTACAGATTACCTCTACTACCTCGAGGAAGGGATTTGCATTAATTCTCTTTTCCCATTTCCACTCAGTTATCCAAAACTTAAGGTACTAGATACCCCAACCCATTATTAAATTCAAAGGCTTTACATCCATCATGATTTGATCACTTATGATTCCTATAATGGAACTTGTACCCTCTTTAGGGTACTTTAGTCAATAACTCTCTATCGCACTACAATCCCATTTGGGACGTTATTCTGTAGGTTATAAATCACTAGTAGTACCTTTTGTCCCACTTCAGAGAGCAAAGTCATACTAGAGTCCATTGCCATCTAAGGAGTATTATCTTTAATAGACTTTAGGTAAAACATCCATTGTAATGCCAAAACTACCACAGATTTTACACTGGGGACCAGATCATCTTACTTGGTAGGTGCCATCATTACACTATAACCATACTAACTCTCTCATCCCATGGCAACTCATGTTATAACTCTGTGAACAAGTTAGAATATCAGACAACTATAACCTTTGGCACCCTATCTTAAGGGCTTAAAACTCTAACTGGGAGTTTCCTAACTCTTTATAGAAATGGAATTTTTGTTATGGCACAACTGTACTAAAATAGAAGCTATCTACAAACATCCTTTTCATTGAACACCATAGGATGCACATAGCTCAATACGATAATCCCATGTCAGCACTTTAATCTGGAGCTTACAACACAAACAATAAGAGCATTACACAGGGTACTTTGATACGTTCCCATAGATTATGCTTCTTAACTTCTTTTCTCTCTTTAACCCACTAATACTATAAATTTACTCTAACTAAGCTATCCACTGACGACTGCTAGTAGTGGTACCTTCACTTCCATCTAGGGCAGCTATACTGCCATAACTCACCTTTATGTAATTTTGTCTTGTGCTAGATAGGCATGCCACTTAGCCCCATACTAACAGAAATACAACATTTCATAGAGTACATATTCCTATTGTAGACCTCAACACATCTGTTAGCTTAAATTTACATCGCCATGTACTCCCCAGAAATTTAAACACTAAACTAAAACACTCATACACTATCCAAAAAAAAATGCAGAATTTAGAAATAAGAAATTATAGAAGAAGACAAAATAGGATCCTATACTCTGTGTGTTACAACTCTAGGTACACACTTTTCCACGAATCTTGAGCTTAAGCTCTAATACCAACTTTATCACGACCCAATTCCATGGACTAAACCAGCATTAGGACCTGGATTGGCATAAAGCCCTTGAGGCCCGTAGTAAGCCTCACTATTCCCAAACCCATAATCAAACTTAAGATCAAGGCCTAACATACAGAACAAAATAAGAAAAAATATTATAAATTAATTAGGGCTAAACTAAACCCGATAACTATCAGAAATCTATAACTAAGGAAGCCTAGCTTAACCCTGATACCCAGCATGCATAAACCATTTAATACCATTAATTTTAATTAATTAATACAAAATATTTATACATTAGTGTCACAGTGGAGCTCTAATATTTAAATCGATAGATAAATAAATAAATAAACACAATAAAAACTACTAACTAAGAAGCACCATAACCTAAGGGGAAAAATGCAAGTTAAACTCGAAAAATAAACTCGCTCCTCTTGTAACCTCGAAAAAATATTTGAACATGAATGAGCATTTGACTCAAAGGGTTTAGATATTGATTATAAATGCAATTTCTATAATACCTATAACTAGTGTAATCCTACCATGAAATGCACATCTAACACATAAGACAAATAATTCACCCAATATTTGCCTATGAAGATGATTTGAAACTACTCATACACCGAGTATATCATGCCAATAAATAAATATGGAAGCCAATCCCCTATACTGCTCTCTTACTCCAAATCTTGCTAGTAAGCTCAACTCAAGCTGGACTTGTGCTTAAAACCAAGTGCAGAGGCTAGTGAGATCAACTCAATGCCATGCCTCACTTTGACTTTCCATATCCATAAGGACTAGGTTCCAGCGAGACTAGCTCAAGCCGCGACTACTCGTCCAATTCATATTCATATATACCATATAAAATAACACACCCAGCTTTAAATTATCCTCAGGGCAGCAATCACAAATAAATAACCACAATTAAATATGCAGCAACTAAAATGCCTTTAATATATTAACTATTTATGAGTATAATTAAATATTTATAAAATGCATGAGCATGCTAAATATATAATTAATATTGAAATTATAAAAATAATTAATAACTAACTCATAGACTAGTCAATTTGACTGCAGCTGGTCCTTCTGGAAGGAGAAGATGATTAGCATCGATCACCTAAAAAAATTAACTAATTAATTCAAACTATAGAATTAAAAATAAATCCTAGGGTCTTGCCAAAATTTCAGCAGAGTCTCCCCTATAACTGGACTAAACCCTCTATAAGAAAACTCAACCAAAAGCAACAATAGAAGACCTCAGGCCCACAATAACAATTATAATGCCTATCTGGGGACTACAAGAAACCTAATCTAGGTTTAATTATCTAAACTTTAGCTCAGGTCCCTAACTCCTCTACAGTCCACATAATTATTTTTAGTACTTTAAAAATTATAAAAATATTCTTGAAGGTCCTCTACATTATCTTTATATTAATTAAAGTTGTTTTACTTAATTTTACTAAGCTAGAAATATTTTACAGATTTAATCAGTTAGCTTAAATCAAGGCAGAAACTACACAACTTAAGTTAGGGACTACCTTTGCAAATTCTGCTACCTAGAGCTCATCCTAAACGTCTAAAAATGCTAGAAACAACTATAAACATGACCACCTTTCAAGACAGCCCATTAGGCACTCGATCTCGAGTGCCAATGAGATGTCACCAATTCAATCGTACTTAAACAAAGTCCATAAATTATTAATAATTATCATATAATTGTATTTAATTTACGGACATCGAAAAAGCTCAAAAATCTCACTAAGTGATTTGCACCGTCTGATGATTTTCTTTTCCAATTGGTGTTCGATTGGAGTGGGGGTGGTCCCATCTCGAAGGTTTCACCGAGCTGAGTTCAACGGTGGTCCCAGATCATCGATCTGACGGTCGGATTGTTCGATATCTGATCAAAAAGCTTCAAAAACCTGAAACTTCTCTCCTTCATAACTTTTTCCTTCAACCGCCATTTGGTACAAAATTAGTCCCAAAAGAAACTTGTGGAACAATGATTCCAATAGCACCAAAATTTCATCCATCCGATGTTGGATGGTACTGAAATCACGTTGAAAAGCTTCCACCTTTGTGCGCTCATCTTTCTCTCCCACTCCTTATTGTCGCTACTTCTTGTCGTCCTAGCTGCCATTCACGCCTCATGCTGGTTGCCGGAAGAAGTGCCGCTACTGGAGGGTGTCACCGACCGTAGGTGGTGGCTCACTAGAGAAGAAAGAAAGAGAGAGGGATAAGTGAGAAATAGGAGAGAGAAAGAAGGTTGGGGGGGGGGGGGAGATTAAATCCAGAAAATAATATTAAATCCAAGACTTCAAAATAATCTTATAAAATATATTATAATAACTAAATAATATTAAAGCAATCAAATACATAAATTATTTATTCCTTAGCTTAAAAAAAAATAAAATTAAGCACAACTTAACATCATGCAATATAATTTATTAACTAACTAAATAAACTTATTAATAAATCATCTTATTTTGCAGTAAACTGTTTAAATCAATTATATAATATTAAAATAATATTAATATTTATGGAGGAAAAGCTCTATTAAAAAAAATTAGGGTATTACATACTCAGCTAATTAAAATATCAATTAATAACGATTGTAACATTTAGATATATGGCGCCAATGACGGATGTAACAACTAGACAGAGCTGTTTTATGTATTTCGCTCACAATTTAATTCTTTTAAAATTCTTTTTTATAACTTAAAAGCAAATTTAAAAACTATCAGTGATTAATTTTTCAATTAAGTTGGGCCTATAAAAAAATAAGCTTCAAATTATTGTAATATGGGCATATTAAATTTTTTATTTAATTATGCTGATAAAAAAATTAACCTTTTAAAAATTTTGTTAAGTTTTTTTTAGGCTAAACGTGAGAGACAGTTGAGAACATACTAACATTTAAAGTACTCTAAAGTAAAACAAAAATAATAATAATAATAATAAATATTGGAAAGGCTATGACTCTATTTTAATCACCGAGTTTAGTATTGGACAGATGGAACATTTAGACCTACGTTTCTTCTATATTGAACTCACAATTTGAATCTTTTTAAAATATTTTTTATTACTTAAAGAAAAATTTTGAAAATGTGGGTTGCTAATTTTTTAATTTTGTTAGGTCAACAAAACTAATTTTTAAAAAATTAAAATATGGACCCATTATTTTTTATTGACTTAGCTCAATAAAAAATTTTTGAAAATATTAGAATAATGACCCATTAAATTTTTTGATTTATTGGGCCAATTAAAATAAAAATTAATGACAATTATAACATTTAGATATATGGGGCCAATGACAATTTAATTCTTTTTATTACTTAACAACAATAAGACCTAGGTGTTTTATGTACCTCACATACAATTTAATTCTTTTTAAATTATTTTTTATTACTTAAAAATAAATTTAGAAATTATCGGTGACCAATTTTTCGGATAACTTGGTCAATTAAAAAATAAGCTTGAAATTATTAGAATATTTTATTGAGCTAATAAAAAAAATTATTCAAATTGTTAAAATATGGTCTGATTAATTTTTTATTTAATTAGACTATTAAACAAAATCAATCTTTTAAAATTTCGTTAAGATTTTTTTGAGGCTAAACATAAAAAACAGTTAAGAACATACCCACATTTAAAGTACTCTAAATTTAAAATTAAATTATTGTGGAGTTGTGGCTCTGTTTCAACCTTCGAGTTCTGTGATAGACAAATGCAACTTTTAGACCTCCGCGTTTTGTGTATTTAACTCACAATTTGAATCTTTGTAAAATATTTTTTATTACCTTAAGAAAAATTTTAAAAATATGAGCTACTAATTTTTTAATTTTGTTAGATAAAAAAAAAGTAATCATTTAAAAATTAAAATATAGGCCTATTATTTTTTTTAATTTAGCCAATAAAAAAACACTTTGCAAGTACTACAATATTGGCCCATTAAATTGTTTACTTTATTGGGCCAATAAAAATATCAATTAATGATGATTATAACATTTCGATATATGCAGCCAATGACGAATACAACAACTAGACTTAGGTGTTTTATATACCTTACCAATAATTTAATTATTTTTTATCACTTAAAAACTAATTTAAAAAATATTGGCGATCAATTTTTGAAATAAGTTGGGCAAACAAAAAAATAAGCTTCAAATATTTAGAATTTGGGCTTATTAAATTTTTTATTGTATTAGGTTAATAAAAAAATCAACTTTTCAAAATTTTTTTAAGATCCTTTTGAGACTAAATGTAAAAGGCAGTTAACATATCCACATTTAGAGTATACTAAATCAAAAATTAAAATTATTGAAGGGCTATAACTCAATTTCATTGCTCAAGATCAGTGTTAAAAGGACATAACTTTTAGACCTAGGTGTTTTATTTATTTAATTCACAATTTAAATATTTTGAAACATTTTTTTTGTTTCCTAAAGGAAAATTTTAAAAATGTGAACCTCTATTTTTTCAATTTCTGTTTGGTCAATAAAAATTAATATTTTAAAAATTAAAATATTGACTCATTAATTTTTTATTTAATTCAGCCAATAAAAAAATCTTAGAAATTATTAAAATATTGGCCCATCAAACTTTTTATTTTTTTAGGCCAATAAAAAATATTAATTAATGATGATTATAATATTTATATATGTTATAATGACAATTATAATATTTATATATGGGACAAATGAAAAATATAACAGCTAAATATAGCTTTTTTATCATTTCGTTCACAATTTAATTCCTTTTAAATTATTTTTTGTTTCTAAAAGGTAAATTTAAAAAATATCAGGGACCAACTTTTCAACTAAGTTGGGCCTATAAAAAAAATAAGTTTTAAGTTATTTGAATATGGGCTTATTAAATTTTTTTTTAATTGGGCTAATAAAAAAATCAACATTTTAAAATTTTATTAAGAATTTTTTGAGGTTAAACATGAGATGAGAGACAGTTAAGAATAAACCCATATTTAAAGTACTTTAAATTAAATATTAAAATTTTGGAGGGACTGTGACTCTGTTTCAACCATCGAGTTGGTGTTAGAAAGATGCAACACTTAAACCTTAGGTGTTTTGTTGAATTTTTTTAAAATATTTTTTTATTACTTAAAGGCATATTTTAAGAATGTGGGCCACTAATTTTTCAATTTCATTAGGTCAATAAAAACTAATCTTTTAAATTTAAAATATGGACTCATTAATATTTTGTTTAATTGGGCCAATAAAAATACTTTTAAATTACTAGAATATTAACCTATTAAATTTTTTTCTTTATTTGACTAATAAAAAATATCAATTAATGATGATTGTGATATTTGGATATATGTGGCCAATATCGGATAAAACAACTAGACCTAGGTTGTTTTATGTACCACTCTCACAATTTAATTCTTTTTAAATTTTTTTATTACCTAAAAGTAAATTTTAAAAATAGCAGTGATCAATTTTTTAACTATGTTTGCCCAATAAAAAAAGTTTTAAATTATTAAAATATGAGCTCATTAAATTTCTTATTTAATTGGGAAAATCAACCTTTTAAAATTTTATTAAAATTTTATTGAGGCTAAATGTAATAGACAATTAAGAACATACCTATATTTAAAGTACTCTAAATTAAAAATTAAAATTTTGGAGAGACTGTGACTCTTAGACAGATGTAACTTTTAGACTTTATTGTATTTAACTCAAAATTTGAATCTTTTTAAAATATTTTTTTTATCACTTAAAAGAAAATTTAAAAAATGTGGGCCATAAATTTTTCAATTTTATTAGGTCAACAAAAACTAATCTTTTTAAAAAATTAAAATATGAAATCATTAGTGTTTTGTTTAATTGGATCAATAAAGAAACTTTGAATTTATGAGAATATTGGCCCGTTAAATCTTTTGCTTTATTGGACCAATAAAAAATATCAATTAATGACGTTTATGACATTTAGATATATGGGGCCAATGATGGATATAACAACTAAACCTCAGTGTTTTATATTACTCACGCACAATATAATGCTTTTAAACTTTTTTTATTATTTAAAAGAAAATTTAAAAAATATCGGCGATCCAATTTTCTACTAAGTTGCCAATAAAAAAATAAGGTTACTATGAGCTCATTAAATTTTTTATTTAATTATGCTAATTAAAAAAATCAACCTTTTAATATTTTGTGAATATTTTTTTGAGGCTAAACGTTAAAGACTATTAAGAACATACTCATATTTAAATTATTTTAAATTAAAAATTAAAGTTTTAGAGGGGCTATGACTCTTTTTCAACCGCGAAGTTTGGTATTAAACGGATGCAACATTTAAAAGTAGGTGTTTTGCATATTTAATTTAACTCAAAATTCAATCCTTTTTAAAATATTTTTTTAATTTCTTAATGGAAAATTTAAAAAATGTGGGCTGCTAATTTTTTAATTTTGATAAGTTAGTAAAAACTAATCCTTTAAAATTTTAAATATTAACTTATTAATTTTTGTTTGATTGGGCCAATAAATAAAATTTGAAATTCCCAGAATATTGTCGCATTAAAATTTTATTTCTTATTGGGTCAATAAAAAATATTAATTAATAATGATTATAATAATTTGATATATGAGGTCAATGATTGACATAGCTAGATCTAAGTGTTTTATGTATCTCACTCACAATTTAATTCTTTTTAAATTTATTTTTACTACTTAAAAATAAAATAAAAAATATAGGCAATCAATTTTTTAAATAAGTTGAGCGAATAGAAAAATAAATTTTAAATTATTAGAATATAGGCTTATTAAATTTTTTATTTATTTGGGCTGGTAAAAAACATCAAACTTTTAAAATTTTGTGATAATTTATTGAGGCTACACGTGAGAGATAATGAAGAATATACTCACATTTAATGTCCTTTAAATTAAATATTAAAGTTTTGGTGGAACTATGGCTATGTTTCATCCTAATTAAATATTAAAGTTTTGGTGGAACCGTGGCTATGTTTCATCCTCTCGAGTTCAGTTTTAAACAGATGCAACATTAGACTTAAATATTTTATGTATTTAAATCACAATTTGAATCTTTTTAAAATTTTGTTACTTAAAGGAAAATTTTAAGATTGTAGGTCACTAACTTTCAATTTTGTTAAGTTAATAAAAAACTAATCTCTTAAAAAATAAAATATGGACTCATTAATTTATTGTTTAATTAGGCCAACAAAAAAAACTTTTAAATTATTAGAATATTAGTCCATTAATTTTTTTTTATTGGGCCATTAAAGAATATCAATCAATGACGATTATAACGTTTGGATATGTAGGGCCAATTATAGATATAACAACTAGACCTAGGTATTTTATGTACCTCATCCATAATTTAATTCTTTTTAAAATTCTTTTTTATTACTTAAAATTAAATTTAAAAAAGTCAACTACAAATTATTTAACTAAGTTGGGCTAATAAAAAATAAGTTGGGCTAACAAAAAAATAAGCTTCAAATTGTTAGAATAGGGGCTCATTAAATTTTTTTTATTTTAAAATTTTATTGAGTCTAAATGTGAGAGATACTTAAAAACATATTCATATTTAAAGCTTTCTAAATTAAAAAATTAAAATTTTAGATGGGTTATGTCACTATTTCAACCCATGAGTTTTGTTTACATAGAAACCTAGGTGTTTTGAGTATTTAACTCATAGTTTGAATATTTTCAAAATATTTTTATAATTATTACTTAAAGAAAAATTTAGAAAATGTGTGTCATAAAGTTTTCAATTTTTTTAGGTCTATAGAAACCAATTTTTTAAAAATTAAAATATGAACTTATTAATTTTTTTGTTTAATTGAGCCAATAAAAAAATTTTAATTACTAGAATATTAGTCAATTAAATATTTTACTTTATTGAGTCAATAAAAAAAATCAATTAATAATGAATATAACATTTTCATATGTGGGCCAAATGATAGATATAACAATTATATCTAGGTGCTTTATGTACATCACTTAATTGTTTTTAAATTCTTTTTTAATATTTAAAAGTAAATTTAAAAAATATCAAAAATTAATATTTTAAATAAGTTGGACAAATAAAAAAAAATAGCTTCAATTTATCAAAATATGAGCTCATTAAATTTTTTTATTTAATTGGGCTCATAAAAAATCAATCATTCAAAATTTTGATAAGATTTTTTTAGACAAAACGTAAAAGACAGTTAATAATATATCCTCATTTAATATACTTTAATATTTTAAAAAATTAAAATATGGACTTGTTAATTTTTTATTTAATAGGGCCAATAAATTGTTTTTCAATTCATTTTCATTATTTAAAAGTAAATTTTAAAAACATGGATGACCAAGTATTCAACTAAGTTGGACTAATAAAAAACAAGTGTCAAATTATTAGAATATAGACTCATTAAATTTTTACTTAGTTGGGCTTATAAAAAAAATCAACCTTTTAAAATTTTATTAAGATTTTTTTGAGGCTAAAAGTGAGAGACGTTTGAGAACATACTCACATTTAAAGTAATGTAAATTAAAATTTAAAATATTGAAGGGGTTGTGGCTCTGTTTTAAACTCCGAGTTTAGTGTTAGATAGATACAACATTCAGACTTAAGTGTTTTGTGAATTTAACTTACAATTTGAATATTTTTAATATATTTTCTTTATTACTTAAAGGAAAATTTAAAAATTTATGCCACTAATCTTTCAATTTTGTTAAGTCGATAAAAACTAATCTTTTAAAAATTAAAATATAGACTCATTAATTTTTTGTTTAATTGGGCCAACAAAAAAATTTTAAATTATTACAATATTGGTCTATTAATTTTTTTGGCTTTATTGGGTCAATAAAAAAATCAATTAGATATTTAGGACCAACAACAAATATAACAGCTAGGCTTACGTGTTTTATATGCCTCAATTAAAATTTAATTATTTTTAAATTCTTTTTTATTATTTTAAAATAAATTTAAAAGCAGATACCAATATTTTAAATAAATTTGCCTAAGGTTCAAATTATTAGAATATGAGCTCGTCAAATTTTTTATTTATTTATTTTTTACAAGTAGAGATTATTTTATTAAGAAATATAAGAATGCGTAGGAAAAACTTAACATGGTTCACCAAACTAACTTAAGCCAATAGGCTCTCCCCAATATACCCAACTTAGCACAACATGTTAAGTGAAAATACCTGAGGCAAGTACATAAAAGAAGGTACCAGATTCAACAAGTAAAGAACCAGCAAATACAAAAAGACATCTAGATATATAGCGCCCTTAAGGGCTTACCAGACAAAACGAACAGAAAGCTATAAAGTGAATATTTAGAAGCCATCAAAGCAAAGCTACAAAATAAGATGAATATTTTAAACCTTGTTTGGCAAGTGTGTCAGCAACAAAATTTGATTCACGAGAAGAATGGCTGAAGACATTGCGAGGGAGTGTATCTATATAACCAACAATTGCATTAACTATTGAAGATAAACTCCATGGTGCTGAATCTGGATTCTTAACCCATGAAATGGCATTTTGCAAATCTGAATCAACAAGGATTGAAAGGACGGAATTAAACAAGGATCTGTGAGTGCAAGAAAGCTCAAGAACCTTTTTTATCACCATTAATTCAACTGCATTAGAGTCTTCCTCTCCTGCTGGACATGAAAAGATGTAAAGGAAAATACCTGATGAGTCTCTGAGAACACCTCCAATTGCACATTTGCCAGGTTTGCCCAATGAAGATCCGTCCACATTCCATTTTAATGAACCAAATGTGGGAGCAGACCAAGGAATCGGAAGACAAGTCTTAATTGGATTGGTCCAAGCTTTTATAGCTGCAGGAGACAATATTGAATCTGATCCATTATAAGGAAAAGCTGGGTTCAATGCCTTCATCCAAGTAGCTAGGCGATGAAGAACAAGAGAAAAAAGAGCCGTAGTAGATAGCCAAATAGTCCAAATAATAGCATACAAAAGGTTATCCCAAAAAGTTGACTGAAACGCACCATTGATTAGAGATTTCCATTGCACTAAATAAATCAGATACTCGATTAGGAATGCAAATGCTAATATCCCTCCATTTAAAAAACCAACGCCATATGTACCAAGAGAAAGTGCAATTAAGAAAAGTATGGGAGATGGTCTCTTCTTCAGCATTACACCGAGGACATACATTCTGCGCAGGCGGGATGACATTAATGTGAGACAACCAATCCCTTGAGCACACTTTATCCTTACATATCATCCATACAAGAAGCTCAACTTTTGGTGGAGCTACACCAAGCCAAATTTTAGGAGATGGAGTGATCTCACTAGATGATGCAAGATTAAGGCAATTATATAGGAAATTAACCATAAGTCTTATCTTCCCTAGATTTACACACTTAAAACTTTTCTAAGACATCCATCAATTCAGCCACACTTCCCAGTTAAATAGAGTTCACCTCCAGCCTAGATTCCAACACCATATATTACCAGACCAATGCCCCATATTTGAAATCAATGAATCTTGATCTGAAGAAAGATTGAAAAGTATAGGAAACTTGTATTTTATTGCAACATCACCTACCCATCTATCGTGCCAAAACAAGATCCTCCCCCCATTTCCAACTGTGAAGAGTAAATTATCAAGGATAGAAAAATTCGCAACATTGGGCAAGACTGATTGTTGGATTGCTCTCCATACCTGAGACAATGAATTTCCAGTCACTATTGGAATGCCATTCTTAAATACAAATTGATTCCTAGACTGGAGCAATTGGAACCAGGCAGAACCAAGTTGCATCTGTGCTCTCCAAAGCCACTTGAATAGTAAAGCCTGGTTATGCGAAAGAATATTCTTGATTCCAAAACCGCCATTCTTTTTGGGCTACATAAGAGTTTTCTAATTGAGAAGATGTAGTTTTTCTGAAGAGCTACCTCCTGACCAAAAGAAGCTTCTGAAAAGTTTCTCAATTTGATTTGCTACAGACTTAGGGATCCTGAAAATAGAGAGATAGTAGATTGGTAAATTTGAAAGGCATGATTTGATTAAAGCTAGCCTAGCTGCCATGGAGAGAATACGACCCTTCCAAAATGAAAGTTGATTTTCAATAGATTTAATTATAGGCTTCCAAGTTGATTTTCAATAAATTTTCCTTTCATAAGGGAAAGCCTAGGTATTGGAAGGGAGAGCCCAATTTACAATGAGAAACGGATGCTGCCTTCTTTTGAAAATCCTCAGTGATATTAATTCCATACAATACACTCTTATGGAAATTTACTCGAAACCTAGACATTTGGTGGAAGCAAAGTAATATTTTTGTGAGGGCCCTTATATTTTCCAAGGATGGTAGACAAAAGAATATGGTATCATCAGCAAATTGCTAATAGGAAATTTTTATTGACCCGGAACCAACTGAGATACCAAAAAGTTTTCCCTGCTCACGTGCTTTATTTGCCAACACACTGAGTGATTCAGCTGCAATAATGAAGCAAGGGCGACAATGGGTCACCTTGACGAACACCATTCCTCATTGCAAATTCATTTGAAGGGTTTCCATTAATCAAAATCAAAACTTTAGCATTGGTTAGGCAAGCCATTATCCATGAAATCCATTTTCCAGCAAAGCCAATGAATTCCATGGATCTTTTGATGATGTGCTCCCAATTCATAGTATCGAAGGCCTTTTCAAATTCGATTTTAAAGATGAAGCAGCTTTCTTTAGATTTGTTATAGTAATCTACAATTTCATTCACTATTAGGAAGCTGTCCATGATTTGACGTCCATGGATGAAGGCATTCTGATGAGGGATTATAACTTAATTGTTGCTCTATCATTGTTTTGTCATTGCAAATAGATCACCCTACATGGAATCACCGTTGTATAATATAATTTTTCCTTATTATAAAGGCCATGGATAAGACTAAAAGGATGAAGTATTGGACTTTGACTGTGCCTGCACACTTTAGGACAAGTGTGATAAAAGATGAACCAATTGCTGATGGGAATTTAACTAACTTGTGGAAGTCATTCATCAGATTTAATACGTCATTTTCAATAAGAGACCATGCCTTCTTGTAGAAGAAAAAATTTGCCCCATCAGGACCTCGGGCCTTGGAGGAATCACAATGCCAAACCACGATTTTGGAGAAAGGCACCTCTAACCATTGTGCTTGATCCATAATCAAACGACAGTATTTCAGACTAGGACCTCTGCAATAGCTTCGAGTTCCCCTGCAGAGTCTTGACTTAAAGTGTTGAAGGATGATCCTCTTAATAGAAAGCATATCCGAATATGAATGCCCATTATCAGAGATTGTGTTAATTCTATTATTCTTCCATCTGCTAGAGCATTGGAGATGAAAGAATTTCGTACTCTTTTCTCCCAACTTGCACTAGGTGATACACGATTTTTATCTACAGACACTCTCATTTCTGGTGGCCCCAAATTTTCCTATCAGATTTCTGCTAATGCATCAGATTTAGTTCAGAATCAGACAAAGCCCAAGTCTCTGCAATCGAATCCCACCAATCCAATCCTCTGTCCAAGTTAGAAATTCTACTGCTAAATTTCCAAATACACTATAGTTCCACATTTGGAGCTTGCACCTCAACAGTTTCATTTTGAGAGGAAGAGTAGCCTTAGGATTTGAAGCTGCAATTTGATCCCAAAAAGACTTGACTATGTTATGAAAATCAGGCCAGCTCCACCAAGCATCTAGGAATCTCAGCAGCTTGGGTCCCCAATCTGAGACTTTTGTTTTCAACAAAATGGGGTTGTGGACTTAGGGGTTAACATCCGGTTCGAACCGAACCGAACCAAATTAAATCATAAAAATCAAATTACATATTTTAGAAATCAAACTGAACCACTCTATTTTGGTTCGGTTCGATTCGATTCAAACTGATCGATTTTTATTTTTTATTATTTTTTAATTTAAACTTAATTTTCATGTTATTTTGTCTAATTTTGAGCTTGGTTTGAACTTAATAACCATTAATCAATGAAATTAAATAATTTATATATATAAAATTATATATAATTTATAAATTTTCTATAAAAATAAATTAATTCAAAAATCAATAAAACTATTTGGTTCGGTTCAGTTTAACTAATTTTGTTATCTTTAAAACCGAACTGAATTACTGAATTAAGGCGGTTCGGTTCGGTTTATTTAATTTGGACCGAATAATGCTCACCCCTAGTTGTGGTCTAATAAATTCCTAGGAAGACCCGAAAGAAACAAATTTGGGAATTTAGCCAGCCAATGAAATTTGATGAGGGCGCTGTCAATTTTGCGCATAGACTAACTATTTTTTATTTAATTAGGCTACTAAAAGAAATCAATCATTTAAAATTTTGTTAAGATTATTTTGAAGCTAAACATGAGAGATAGTTAAGAAAATACCCAAATTTAAAATACTATAAATTAAAAATTAAAATTTTAGAGGGACTGTGGCTTTGTTTCAACCCCGACATCAGACAAATGCAACATTTCATTTAGACTTAGGAATTCTCTCAATTTAACTCACAATTTGAATACCATTAAAATAATTTTTTTTACTTAAAAGGAAAATTTTTAAAATGTGGGCTGCTAATTTTTCAATTTTGTTAGGTTAATAAAAACTAATCTTTTAAAATTTAAACGATGGACTCATTAATTTTTTATTTAATTTGGTCAATAAAAAAACTTTTAAACTATTAGAATATTACTCTATTAAATCTTTTTTCTTTATTGCGTCAATAAAAAATATCAATTAATGATGACTATAACATTTAGATATGTGGGGCCAATAACGGATATAATAGCTAGACCTAGATATTTTATATACCTCAGTTAAAATTTGATTATTTTTAAATTATTTTTTATTCTTTTAAAATAAATTTAAAAAATATTGGTTACCAATACTTCAAATAAATTGGTTCAATAAAAAAAAACTTTAAATTATTAGAATATGGGCTCATCAAATTTATTATTTAATTGGGCTACTAAAAAAACCAATCATTTAAAATTTTGTTAAGATTATTTTGAGGCTAAACATAAAAGATAGTTAAGAACATACCCATATTTAAAGTACTTTAATATAAAAATTAAAATTTTAGAGGGACGGTAACTCTATTTCAATCCCTGACATCAGTATTAGATGAATGCAACATTTACACCTAGGCATTTTGTCTATTTAACACACAATTTGAATCTCTTTAAAATAATTTTTTTGCTTAAAGACTATTTAACACACAATTTGAATCTCTTTAAAATAATTTTTTTGCTTAAAGGAAATTTTTAAAATGTAGGCCGCTAATTTTTTAATTTTGTTAGATCAATAAAAACTAATCTTTTAAAATTCTAAATATAGACTCATTAATTTTTTGTTTAATTGGGCAAATGAAAAAACTTTTAAACTACTAGAATATTGGCTCATTAAAATTTTTTATTTATTGGACCAATAGAATAAATCAATTAATGGCGATTATAATATTTAGATATATGGGGCTAATGATGAATATAACAACTAGATATAAGTGTTTTATTAACCTCGCTCATTATTTATTTTTTTTTAATTCCTTTTTATTACTTAAAATTAAACTTAAAATATATTGGCGACAAAATTTCTAACTAATTGTGGCCAATAAAAAAAAATTAAGCTTCAAATTATTAAACTATGGGCTGATTACATTTTCTATTTAACAGGGCTAACAAAAAAAATAAACCTTTTAATGTTTTGTTAATATTTTTTGAGGCTAAATGTGAGTGACAGTTAAGAACATACGCATATTTAAAGTATTAAAGTATTCTAAATTAAAAATTAAAATTTTGGAGAGGTTATGCTCTGTTTCAATCCCCAACTTTGATATTAGATGCATGCAATATTTAAGCTTTGGTATTTTTTGTATTTAACTCACAATTTAAATCTCTTTAAAATTTTCTTTATTACTTAAAGGAAAATTTTAAAATATGGGCCACTAATTTTTCAATTTTATTAAGTCAATAAAAGCTAATATCTTAAAACTTAAAATATGAACTCATTAATTTTTTGTTCAATTGGGCTAATAAAAAACTATTAAATTAATAGAACATGGGTCTATTAATTTTTTTTGCTTATTGGGCCAATAAAAATATCAATTAATGCTGATTATATCATTCAGATATATAGGGCCAATAACGGATATAACAATTAGACCTAGGTATTTTATGTACCTATAACATCCTCACTTTAGCTAGTCCGTACAGTTTACTGTTTTAGTGACCAATGTCGGTCCGGACAGCTAGAACGTCCGGAAAAATATTTAAACTAAAGTAAGGAACCATAATTAACTCCAATATTAATAAGAAAAATTTAGGAAAAATTTTAGAAATAAAACACAACCAAGTTAAATGAGCCTGTGCCCTAGCGATGGATAACCTAGTGAGAAGTTGTGGTTCTAGCAACTAGGAACCCTAGACCTGGGGGAAAAATTATAAAATAATTATTGGGACTCCAGAGAAGGGTTATTGAGGTTCTTATGGCATTATGATGCCAAGAAAATGCTTAGAAAAATTTTTCAATCGGTATAGACAATTTTGGCCCGTTAAGCCAAACGGAGGGCATTTTGGTCATTTCATCTTCAGAGATGATTTTTGGCCAACTTATCCAGTTAAATAAATAATTTATATAACATAAAATATGAATAAATGTTGTTAAAAATTTAATTGAAATTAAATAGACAAGAAATGGAGAGAAAATGAAATAAAATGGACTTATGACATCATTATGATGTCATTAAGATTCTCCCAACCAATTTAATATTGGCACATGGCATAAACTTACTTAAAAGAGGTCAAATGGGCTGGAAAATGAAAAAAATCAGACTTCTCTTTTTTTTTTTTCTTCCTCTTGCCGTGAACCTCCACCATTGTTACCCATTTGCAAGCTTTTTCAAGCTTGATTTTCCCTAGCTTTCTTCCACCAAAAACCCTAATTGTCAACACAAAAAAAGTATTCTTGCAACTTGGTGAGTATTTTGGGAGCAAAAAGAAGAGGAACACAAGAGCTTTAGCAAGTGAGAAAAATCTTACTCCATAGAGGTTAGTGACTTGAACTTAAATTTCACTTTAAATTCATGTTTAATAATTATGAATGAGTGCAAATGATAAGGAAAATTGATGGAATACCATTTGCATGTAAACCCTAAGTTTTGGCAGCCTTGGTTAGGCAAGATGGTGATGATTTTAATGAAGTTAAAAGGGCAATATGGCTGCCCACAATATGTCTCTTTTATGTGGATTGATGAAATGAAATCTTAATGCATGGTTTGAAATATTGAGACTTTGACCATGTGATGATGAAAATAGGTATTAATGGTCAATTAGTGACCATTTAGTTCTGTTTAAATCAAAAAAGAAATGTGTTGAGTGATGGGATTTGGGTTTGCTGTGGCTGCCCTTGGTGACCTGCAGAATTAGAGATGAGTCCAGCAAGTTTGGGCAGCCATAACTTGAATTGTAGAGGTTCAATTGGTGCAACGCCAATTGGACATAAAACTAGAAACATAATGGCACAACTTTGGTGAAGAAACCATGCCCATAAAACCAAAACAAGTGGACCAAAAGCTTGTCCTAATCTGAGTGACCTGCAGTCTACCTGGGCAAAATAACCAAATGAACAGTGTTTGGTCATTTGACCATAAATCAGTGTAGAAAAGTCCAATTGACCTGAAATTTTACCAGCAACAAGTTGAGATATATACCAACAACTTTCTTGAAGAAGCCTAACCCAAATTATGATCAGAACATATTCAAAAGGTGAGTTGTAGTCACTATTCATTACACTGTAGATATGGTCAGTCTAGAAATTCTGGACAAAATTTCAATCCGGCTAGTTGTGGTTTTTGGACCATAACTTAAGCTACAAAACTCCAAATGGAGTGATTAAAAAAAGGAAATGTAACTAGACAAAATAAGAAACAACTTTCATGTTGATCAGTTTTCCAAATTCCCACTACAAAATTGACCAATGGAATAGGAAAAACAAAACATAAAAATTGAAAATTCTGCTCAACTAACATTAAGCTTAGAAATGGTATTGGCAACCAATACCAACAAATTTTGAATGCAAAATGTGGTATGTTGATGATATTAGAACCAATGTACCTATTGCCTATGCAAAAGTCAACATTTTTGTTAATCAATGAATGGAATAGTAATACTAAAACTTAAATTCCAAAAATTATGAAACTTAAAAGTGTAAAATACCCTAGTATACCTAACAAGATTGGTTTGGATAGCTTGGCATGCCAATAGGGTTCTGTTAGCAGTACTGCATATGGCTTCATGCCATTCTGTGTTTCATGGCTTCCCATTCCATTCTGTGATATAATAGCCTTTGGCTATATTATTTGAGTTATTATACTCGGGTTTTGACCCTGATGATTATTACAGCTTATTAACTGTTCTGTTGCACACCGGGAGACACAATGTGACCAATGGTATGATGGTCTAAGGTACTTAGTACCCAGTGCCAGTTTACCCGTTTATCCAGTCCAGTCTACTGATATAGGTTATTAGGGCAATGATAATAAACCTTACCAAATTTTAATTGAATAATACTGCAAATAATATCAAAAATTAAGTCTACTCAAAAATTGTAAATATACATTCTGCATACTTTATTTTATTTTATATTGTCGCCACTAAGCAGAATTGCTTAGCGCGTCGCTTTTGCCACGCGCAGGTACTGGAGACCTAGCTCGTGAGCCCAGCAGACATTAGACCAGGTGAGCCTTCAGATTTGCATCCGGAGTCCCGAGTCACCTCACACCTGCAGTGCATATGGTAGGACATTAGGATTGTGGGGTAGCATTTTGTATTTACATTTTGTATAAATTTTGGTTTGTAACTATAAACTCTTAAAATTATGTAACAATGTAAATATATGAAATTTCATGTTATTGAAATTTTCTGTATAATGTATGTTGATAAATGAAATGTTGAGAAATATAAATGTGCTTTCAGTGATGATGTGAACAGAAAAGAAAAGTTTCTGAAAATAGTATTGAGATTTTGAGATTGAGTTGAGAAATGTGTGTATAATGGAGTTTGGATTTGGAAATTATATTGGAAGTGTTTTTAAGGTGTTCGTAAGAATTGTTTTTCCATTTATGGCCAAGATCACGGATTTTCTATAAAATTTGCGAAAAAATTCAGATTTATCAAAAATTATAAATAAATGAATTAAAAGGGATAAATTGTAATTGAAACATGAATTGGTGCTCCGGCACACTGAGTGGCATAACTTGCTTGGCTACACTATAGACGGGTAAGGGGTGTCACATTTAGTGGTATCAGAGCATCGGTTTAGGCATTTCTGGGCCTAGATAGAGTGCATACCATTGCATTGCATTTGTAAGTGTTGAGGTGACACTGATGCAGATCTGTTTGTTTTCTTATTTTGAATAGGATATGGATCCTGCTTCGTAAAGAGCAGTTGAAGAAGAGGTGGAGAGTCGTGCTCCACCAAGAGCTGAATCTGGGAGCAGGGGAGAATCTGCTCCACCAGCAGCTGAGGCACCTACCCAACCTCAGTTTGCTCTATTTTAGCAAATGACTGAATTCTACCGACAAATGATTGGGGCAATACCACCACCACAACCACAGCCACAACCTCCACCAGCACCATAGAAATCTCATCTGGAGAAAATGAGAAAGCATGGGGCTGTAAACTTCTTTGGGAAGAGGGAGGATGATCCCATGACAGCAGAAAACTGGTTAGATAGAACCATCAGAGCGCTGAAATAGCTTAACTGCACCCCCGAGCAGAACCTGGTTGGTGCTGTGTCCCTACTTCAGTATGATGCATATCAGTGGTGGGACACAGTAACCAGTGAGGTGCAACCAGAATGGATCACTTGGGAATTCTTCCTCATAGAATTCAGGAAGAAATATGTGAGCAAAGTGTATTTAGAAGAATGAAAAAGATAATTTATCAGTCTAAGATAGAGGCAATTGTCAGTGGTGGAATATGAGTGTGAGTTTGTCAGACTGAGTAGATATGGGAGGGAGATAGTCCCTACAAAGGCAGAGAGATGCAGAAGGTTTGAAGAAGGGCTCAATGACAACATCAAAGTCATGATCACAGCATTGGAGATCACTGATTTTGCTAAGCTAGTAGATGCTGCATCAAAAGTGGAAAGGGTCGGAATCAATGAACAAAATAGAAGGGAAAGACAGCAGAAGAGGGGTCCGGGTCAGTCCAGTACATTTTCTGCTCCCAGCAACAAGAGTAAGGGTCCTCCTGCTCAGAGTTCAGGACCACCACAGGGTCGTGGTCGGCCTCAGGCCTGCACCACAAGACACACCTAGGAGAGGCCAGTCCACACCATCAGTGGGTAGTTCTCCAGGGACGGTGTTTAGGAGACCAGCCTCTGCATCTTCTGCTTGTCAATACTGTCAGAAGTGGCATAAGGGGGAATGTTGGCGAGTGACTGATGCATGATTATGGTGTGGATCGACAGAACATCAGATCAAGAATTGTCTGAAGAGGACTACTACAGTCACTCCAACACAAACTGATAGACTTGCTCCTGCACCACAAAGGGGTAGGAAGCCCAGTAAACCTGAAGCAGCTGGTCCATCACTGAGGCCTGCATCCGAGTCAGCTGAGAGGCCAGACACTTGAATACCTGCCAGGGCCTATGCCATCAGAGCTCAGGAGGAGCAAGATGCCCCGGATGTCATTAGGGGTATGTTTTCCCTCTACAACACTTCTGTGCATGCATTGGTGGATCCATGATCCACTCATTCCTATATTTGCATCAAACTACCCGTAGATAGGGGAGTTCTAGTAGAGGAGAGTGATCAAGACATTCTTGTCACAAATCCACTAGGCCACAGTGTGGTAGTGAATAAGGTGTATAAAGGTTGCCCGTTGAGGATTCAGGGGTATGAATTCTCGACAGACCTAATTGAGTTGCCCTTCCATGAGTTTGACGTGATTTTGGGAATGGACTAGTTGTCACGTTATCAGGCAATAGTTGATTGCAAATTGAAGAGGATTTCTCTGAAAACTTCTGAGGGTAATGAGATCACTGTTGTGGGTGAAAGGACAGATTTCCTGTCCAATGTTATCTCAGCCACAGTTGCAAGAAGATTAATGAGAAAAGGTTATGAAGCTTACCTAGCACACGTGGTTGATACAAGGCGGGCTAAGCCAAACTTGGGTGATATACCCACAGTAAGAGACTTTCCAGATGTGTTTCCTAAAGAGTTGCCTAGTTTACCACCAGAAAGGGAAGTCGAGTTTGCTATTGAGGTAATGCCGGGTACAGCACCCATTTCTATTGCTCCTTATAGGATGGCACCCACTGAATTGAGGGAGTTGAAAACCTAGTTGCAAGAGTTGCTTAATAAGGGGTTCATGCGCCCCAGTGTGTCACCATGGGGAGCTCCAGTGCTGTTTGTGAAGAAGAAGAATGGAACTTTGAGATTGTGTATTGATTCCCGGCAGTTGAACAAAGTAACTATGAAGAATAAATATCCATTGCCCAGAATTGATGATCTGTTTGATCAGTTGAAAGGAGCCAGTGTATTTTCAAAAATTGATCTCAAATCAGGGTATCATCAGTTGAGGGTAAAGGATACAAATGTGTCAAAAACTGCATTCAAAACCCGGTATGGGCACTATGAATTTCTAGTGATGCCGTTTGGGTTAACAAATGCACCAGCAGCATTTATGGACTTTATGAACCGTATCTTCCATTCATACTTAGATCGGTTTGTAGTAGTTTTGATTGATGATATTCTGGTGTATTCCAAGACCAGGGAAGAACATGATGAACATTTGAGGATTATTCTGCAAACCCTGCGAGAAAAGAAGCTGTATGCTAAGCTATCCAAGTATGACTTCTGGATGAGTGAGATCTCTTTCCTTGGACACATAGTATCAGCAGAGGGGATTAGAGTAGATCCCAAAAAGATAGAAGCAGTGATGGAATGGAAGCCTCCCAGAAATACAACTGAGGTTAGAAGTTTCTTAGGGCTAGCTGGGTATTACAGAAGATTTGTGAAGGGGTTCTCTCTTATAGCTGCTCCAATGCCTAAGTTGTTGCACAAGAATGTGAAATTTGGCTGGAACGACAAGTGCCAAGCCAGTTTTGAGAGGCTGAAGGCTATGTTGATAAAAGCACCAGTGTTAACACAGCCAGTGTCAGGGAAAGACTTTGTGGTCTACAGTGATGCCTCACATAATGGGCTAGGGTGTGCATCGATGCAAGAGGGGAAAGTGGTCGCCTATGCTTCCAGGCAGTTAAGGCCACATGAGTAGAACTACCCTATTCATGACCTGGAGTTAGCAGCAATTATCTTCGCACTGAAGATATGGAGGCATTATTTATATGGTGAAAAATGCTACATCTATTACAGACCACAAGAGTTTAAATATTTGCCAACCCAGAAGGAGCTCAATCTTAGACAGCGGCGATGGATTGAATTCCTAAAGGACTATGATTGTGTGATAGATTATCATCCTAGGAAGGCAAATGTAGTTGTTGATTCCTTAAGCAAAAAGTCCATCACAGCTCTAAGATCACTAAACGCCTGTCTGTCCTTGGCTCAAGATGGAGCTATTTTGGCTGAGTTGCAAGTGAGGCCAACCCTTCTACATCAGATAAAAGATGGGCAAAAGGAAGATGAAAAACTAATGGCCATTGTGGGTAAAATTCCTGAGGGAAAGGAAACTGAATATGAGGTGAAAGCAGATGGGTGTCTGTACTACTGAGGAAGAGTGTGTGTACCAGATAATGGGGAACTAAAGACTAATATTCTGAAAGAAGCACACACTAGTGTTTATGCTATGCACCCAGGAAGCACGAAAATGTATAATGATTTGAAGCCTTATTATTGGTGGCCTGGTATGAAGAGGGATATAGCTGACTATGTGACTAAGTGTTTGACATGTCAGCAAGTTAAAGCAGAATATTAAGTTCTATCAGGATTGCTACAGCCTATAAGCATACATGAATGGAAATGGGACCGGGTCACTATAGATTTTGTTAGTGGTCTACCTCTCACCTAGAAGAAACATGATGCAATATGGGTGATAGTTGATAGATTAACGAAGTCAGCACATTTTCTGCCAGTTAGGACTGACTACTCACTAGTGAAGCTAGCAGAATTGTATATCAGTGAGATAGTAAGACTGCATGGAATCCCACTTTCCATCATATCTGATCGAGACCCAAGGTTTACATTGAGATTCTGGAAAAAGTTGCAAGAAGCCTTGGGCACACAACTCCGTTTTAGCACGGCTTTTCATCCCCAGACGGATGGATAGTCAGAACGAGTAATCCAGGTAAACTTAAGAATTAATTGAATTTTTGCAATTAAATAATTGAAATGATAGTAGCAATGTGAATTATGTGATAGATCCTGGAGGATATCCTAAGGAGTTGTATCATTGAGTTTAAGGGGAGTTGGGATAGATACCTCCCACTGGCAGAATTCACCTATAACAATAGCTACCAAGCTAGCATTCAAATGGCCCCGTATGAAGCACTTTATGGGACGAAATGTAGAACCCCAGTTTGTTGGACTAAATTGGGCAAAGATAAGCTGGTAGGACCAGACCTGGTGAAACAGACTGAGGAGAAAGTGAAGATAATCAAAGCTAATTTGAAGGTTGCCTCAGATAGACAGAAATCTTATGCCAACTTGAAGAGAAAAGAGATAGAGTATGCAATTGGCGATAAAGTGTTTCTCAAAGTCTCACTGTGGAAGAAAGTACTGAGGTTTGGAAGAAAGGGTAAGTTAAGCGCTAGGTTCATTTGCCCATATGAAGTCATTGAACGTGTGGGACCAATGGCCTATCGGCTAGCTTTACCACCAGAACTGGATAAAATTCATAATATATTCCATGTTTCTATGCTGAGAAGATATCGCTCAGACCCTTCACATGTCATTTCCATGGAAAAGATTGAAATCCAACCGAACTTGACATACACAGAAGAACCTATACAGATCCTAGCTCAGGAAGTGAAGGAACTGAGAAATAAACAAATTCCACTGGTGAAAGTGCTTTGGAGGCACCACAACACTGAAGAGGCAACTTGGGAAAGTGAAGAGACGATGAGGCAACAGTTCCCTCAACTGTTTGCATCAGGTAAATTTCGAGGACGAAATTTTTTCTTAGAGGGGAAGAGTTGTAACATCCTCACTTTAGCTAATCCGTACAGTATACTGTTCCGGTGACCAATGTCTGTCCGGACAGCTAGAACATTCGAAAAAATATTTAAACTAAAGTGAGGAACCATAATTAACTCCAATATTAATAAGAAAAATTTAGGAAAAATTTTAGAAATAAAACACAACCAAGTTAAATGAGCTGGTGCCCTAGCGATGGGTAACCTAGTGAGAAGTTGCGGTTCTCGCAACTAAGAGCCCTAGACCCGGGGAAAAATTATAAAATAATTATTAGGACTCCAGAGAAGGGTTATTGAGGTTCTTATGGCATTAGAATGCCAAGAAAATGCTTAGAAAAATTTTTCAATCGGTACAGACAATTTTGGCCCGTTAAGCCAAACGAAGGGCATTTTGGTCATTTCGTCTTCAGAGATGATTTTTGGCCAACTTGTCCAGTTAAATAAATAATTTATATAACATAAAATATGAATAAATGTTGTTAAAAATTTAATTGAAATTAAATAGACAAGAAATGGAGAGAAAATGAAATAAAATGGACTTATGACATCATTATGATGTCATTAAGATTCTTCCAACCAATCTAATGTTGACACAAGGCATAAACTTACTTAAAAGAGGTCAAATGGGCTGGAAAATGGAAAAAATCAGACTTCTCTTTCTTTTTTCTTCCTCTTGCCGTGAACCTCCACCATTGTTACCCATTTGCAAGCTTTTTCAAGCTTGATTTTCCCTAGCTTTCTTCCACTAAAAACCCTAATTGTCAACACAAAAAAAGTATTCTTGCAACTTGGTGAGTATTTTGGGAGCAAAAAGAAGAGGAAAACAAGAGTTTTAGCAAGTGGAAAAAATCTCACTCTAGAGAGGTTAGTGACTTGAACTTAAATTTCACTTTAAATTCATGTTTAATAATTATGAATGAGTGCAAATGATAAGGAAAATTTATGGAATACCATTTGCATGTAAACCCTAAGTTTTGGCAGCCTTGGTTAGGCAAGATGGTGATGATTTTAATGAAGTTAAAAGGGTAGTATGGCTGCCCACAATATGTCTCTTTTATGTGGATTGATGAAATGCAATCTTAATGCATGGTTTGAAATATTGAGACTTTGACCATGTGATGATGAAAATAGGTGTTAATGGCCAATTAGTGACCATTTAGTTCTGTTTAAATAAAAAATGAAGTGTGTTGAGTGATGGGATTTGGGTTTGGTGTGGTTGCCCTTGGTGACCTGCAGAATTAGACATGAGTCCAGCAGGTTTGGGCAGCCATAACTTGAATTGTAGAGATTCAATTGGTGCAAGGCTAATTAGACATGAAACTAGACACATAGTGGCACAACTTTGCTGAAGAAACCATGCCTATAAAACCAAACCAAGTGGACCAAAAGCTTGCCCTAATCTGGGTGACCTGCAGTCTGCCTGGGCAAAATGACCAAATGAACAGTGTTTGGTCATTTGGCCATAAATCATTGTAGAAAGGTCCAATTGACCTGAAATTTTATAAGCAACAAGCTGAGATATAGACCAACAACTTTCATGAAGAAGCCTAACTCAAATTATGACCAGAACATATTCAAAAGGTAAGTTGTAGTTACTATTCATTACACTGTAGATATGGTCAGTCCAGAAATTCTAGACAAAATTTCAATCCGGCCAGTTATGGTTTTTGAGCCTTAACTTGAGCTACAAAACTCCAAATGCAGTGATTCAAAAAAGGAAATGCAACTAGGCAAAATAAGAAACAACTTTCATGTTGATCAGTTTGCTAAATTCCCACTACAAAATTGACCAATAGAACAGTAAAAACAAAGCATAAAAATTGAAAATTCTGCTCAACTAACATTAAGCTTAGAAATGGTATTGGCAACCATTGCCAACAAATTTTGAATGCAAAATGTGGTATGTTGATGATAGTAGAACCAATGTACCTATTTCCTATGGAAAAGTTAACATTTTTGTTGACCAATGAATGAAATAGTAACACTAAAACTTAAATTCCAAAAATTGTGAAACTTAAAAGTGCAAAATGCCCTAGTATACCTAACAAGATTGGTTTGGATAGCTTGGCATGCCAATAGGGTTCTGTTAGCAGTACGGCATATGGCTTCATGCCATTCTGTGTTTCATGGCTTCCCATGCCATTCTGTGATATAATAGCCTTTGGCTATATTATTTGAGTTATTATACTCGGGTTTTGACCCTGATGATTATTACAGCTTATTAGCTATCCTGTTGCACACCGGGAGACACAATGTGACCGATGGTATGATGGTCTGAGGTACTTAGTACCCAGTACCAGTTTACCCGTTTATCCAGTCCAGTCTACTGATATAGGTTACTCGGGCAATGATAATAAATCTTACCAAATTTTACTTGAATAATACTGTAAATAATATCAGAAATTAAGTCTACTAAAAAATTGTAAACATACATTCTGCATACTTTATTTTATTTTATTTTATTTTATTTTATATTGTCACCACTAAGCAGAATTGCTTAGCGCGTCGCTTTTGCCACGCGCAGGTACTGGAGACCTAGCTGGTGAGCCCAGCAGACATCAGACCGGGTGAGCCTTCAGATTTGCATCCAGAGTCCCGAGTCACCTCACACCTGCAGTGCATATGGTAGGACATTAGGATTGTGAGGTAGCATTTTGTATTTACATTTTGTATAAATTTTGGTTTGTAACTATAAACTCTTGAAATTATGTAATAATGTAAATATATGAAATTTCATGTTATTGAAATTTTCTATATAATGTATGTTGATAAATGAAATGTTGAGAAATATAAATGTGCTTTCAGTGATGATGTGAATAGAAAAGAAAAGTTTCTGAAAATAGTATTGAGATTTTGAGATTGAGTTGAGAAATGTGTGTACAATAGAGTTTGGATTTGAAAATTATATTGGAAGTGTTTTTAAGCAGGTTCAGAAGAATTGTTTTTTTAATTTACAGCCGGCACTCTGTCGGATTTTCTATAAAATTTACGGAAAAATTCAGATTTATCAAAAATTGTAAATAAATGAATTAAAAGGGATAAATTGTAATTGAAACATGAATTGGTGCTCCGGCACACTGAGTGGCATAACTTGCTCGGCTACACTGTAGACGGGCAAGAGGTGTCACAGTACCTCACTCACAATTTAACTCTTTTTAAATTCTTTTTTATTACTTAAAAATAAATTTAAAAAATATTGGCAACCAATATTTAAAATTAGTTGAGCTAGTAAAAGAATAAGGTTCAAATTATTAAAATATGGGTTCATTAGAATTTTTATTTAATTGGGCTATTAAAAAAAATAAATCTTTTAAAATTTTGTTAAGATTTTTTTGAGGCTAAACGTGAGTAAGAGTTAAGAACATGCACATATTAATTAACGATGATTATAACATTTAGATATATGGGTCTAATGATGGATAAATTTTAACAACTGTTTCTGAACTTATATAATTATAACACTATATTCCTTTAACTTTAAAAAGTAACACAAAACCCCCTAAACTTGCAAATTTTGCACAGTAAAATTTCTCTGACTTTCAATTACTGATTTTTTAGTTAGAAACTGATGTGAATAGCTCCCGCATGGCGTTTTGTCAATATTTCTCTCTCTTCTCTTATGCAACGTGTAAAATTATTCGCTTTATGCATAAAAAAATGATTCTGTCTATAAAGAGAAGAAAGATTCAATTTACACATGGCTTGAGAGAAAAAAGAGAAATACTAACTAAAATCCATGCTGAAACTGTTTAGGTCAACGTCTAACTGAAAAACTGGTAATTAGAAATTAGAAAGATTTTACTGTGGAAAATTTGAAAGTTGAGGAGATTTTATGTTACATTTTTAAGTTGAGGGACTGTAATATTATAACCAAATAAGTTCAGGGACAGTTGTCAAAATTTATCCGTCTAATGATGGATATAACAACTAGACCTGGGGGTTTTATGCACCTTGCTCATGATTTTTTTTATTAGTTAGAATTATTAAATTAAAAAAAATATAGGCATCAATTTTTTCAACTAAGTTGAGCCAATAAAAAAAAAAAGTTTCGAATTATTAGAATATGGACTCATTACAATTTTTATTTAATTGTGCTAATAAAAAAATCAACCTTTAAAAATTTTGTTAACATTTTACTGTGGCTAAATGTAAGAGATATTTAAAAACATACCCACATTTAAAGTCTTCTAAATTACAAATTAAATTTTGGAGGGATGTGACTCTGTTTTAATACTCGACTCTGGTATTAGAGAGGTACAACATTTAGACCGAGACATTTTGATATTTAACTCACAATTTCAATATTTTTAAAATATTATTAATTACATAAAATAAAATTTAAAAAATGTAGGCTGCTAAGTTTTCAATTTTGTTAGGTGAATAAAAAATAATCTTTTAAAAATTAAAATATGGGCTCATTATTTTTTTTAATTGGGCCAATAAAAAAAATTTAAATTACTAGAATATTGACCCATTAAATTTTTTAAACCTAGGTGTTTTATGCATCTTGCTCAAAACTTAATTCTTTTTTATTAATTAAAAATAAATTTCAAAAACATTAGTGACCAACTTTTTAACTAAATTGAGCCAACAAAAAAATAAGCTTTAAATTATTAAAATATGGGCCTATTATTTTTTTTTATTTAATTTGGCTAATAAAAAAAAATCAATCTTTCAAAATTCTTTTAACATTTTTTGGATGCTAAATGTGAAAGACAGTTTAATAACATACTCTACTTAAAGTGCTCTAAATTAAAAATTAAAATTTTGGAAGGGTTATACCTCTATTTCAACCTTCGAGTTCAGTGTTAGATGGGTGCAATAATTAGACCTACAAGTTTTGTATATTTAACTCACAATTTTAAACTTTTTAAATTATTTATTTATTACTTAAAGGAAAATTTAAAAAATATATGCCACTAATTTTTCAATTATGTTAGGTAAATAAAATAAAATAAAATATTTTAAAAAGATTCAAATTATAAGTTAAATATACAAAACACCTCAGTCTAAATGTTGAACCCTCTAATACTGAAGTCGAGTGTTGAAACAGTCATAGCCCTCCAAAATTTTAATTTGTAATTTAGAAGACTTTAAATGTGGGTATATTCTTAACTGTCTCTCACATTTAGCTACAAGAAAATGATAGCAAAATTTTTAAAGGTTAATTTTTTTTATTAGCCTAATTAGGTGAAAAATGTGTGAGCCCATATTCTAATAATTTGAAGCAACTAGACCTAGGTGCTTTATCTACCTTGCTACTAATTTAATTATTTATAAATTATTTTTTATTACTTAAAAGCAAATTTAAAAAAATATCAGCCACTAATATTTCAACTAAGTTGGGTCACTAAAAAAATAAGTTTCAAATTATTATAGTATGGGTTCATTGATTTTTTTTTTAATTTAATTGGCCTATTAAAAAAAATCACACTTTTAATTTTTTTTTAAGATTTTTTTGAAGCTAAACATAAGAGACAGTTAAGAATATATGCACATTTAAATCATACTAAATTAAAAATTAAAATTTCGGAAGGGCTTTGGCTCTGTTTCAACCCTCGAGCTTAGTATTAGACGGATGCAACATTTAGACCTGGGTTTTTGTGTGTTTAACTCACAACTTAATTCTTTTTAAAATATTTTTTCATTACTTAAAGGAAAGTTTTAAAAATGCGGAACAATAATTTTTTGATTTTGTTAAGTCAATAAAAACTAATCTTTTTAAAATTAAAATGTGAACTCATTAATTTTTTTATTTAATTGGACCAATAAAAGAACTTCTAAATTATTAGAATATTGGTCCATTAAAATTTTAGCTTTATTGGGCAATAAAAAAAATCAATTAATAATGATTATAATATTTAGACATATGGGGCCAATGATGGATATAACAGTTAGACCTTTGTATTTTATGCACCTCAGTCACAATTTAATTCTATTTAAAATATTTTCTATTACTTAAAAATGTATTTAAAATATATTGGTAACTAATTTTTTTAATTAAGTTGGGCCAATAAGAAAATAAAATTCAAATTATTAGAATATGGGCTCATTAAATTTTTTATTTAATTGGGCTACTAAAAAAATCAAATTTTCAAAATTTTATTAAGATTTTTTTAGGCTAAACATGAGAGAGAGTTAATAAAATACCACATTTAAAAAATTCTAAATTAAAAAGTAAAATTTAGAGAGGTCGTGGTTGTGGCTCTATTTCAACTCGCGAGTTCTGTGTTCGACGGATACAACATTTACACCAAAGTGTTTTGTATATATAACTTACAATTTAAATCTTTTTAAAATATTTTTTTATTACTTAATGGAAAATTTTAAAAATGTGGGCCACTAATTTTTCAATTTTGTTAAATTAATAAAAGCTAATCTTTTAAAATTAAAATATGGATTAATTTTTTATTTAATTGAGCCAATAAAAAATTTCTAAATAACTAGAATATTTGCCCATAAAATTTTTTGCCTTATTGGGCTAATAAAAAATATCAAGTTATGATGATTTTAACATTCGGATATATAGAGCTAATGACTGACATAACAGCTAAATCTAGGTGCTTTATGTACCACGCTCACAATTTAATTTTTTAAAATTATTTTTTATTAATTAAAAGTAAATTTAAAAAAATATTGATGACTGATTTTTTAACTAAGTTGGACCAATAAAAAAATATGCTTCAAATTATTAGAATATAGACTCACTAAATTTTTTATTTAATTCAGCTATTAAAAAAAATCAAATTTTTAATTTTTTTAAAAGATTTTTTTAGGCTGAATGTGAGAGACAGTGAAGATTATACCTACATTTAAAAAGCTATAAATTAAAAATTAAAATTTTTGGGGGCTATGACTCTCTTAGAACTCCTTAGTTCAGTGTTAGATGGACGCGACATTTAGACCTAGGTATATTGTGTATTTAAGTCGCAATTTAAATCTTTCAAAATATTTTTTATGACTTAAAGGAAAATTCTAAAAATATGTGCCACTAATTTTTCAATTTTGTTAGGTTAATAAAAACTAATCTTTTAAAAATTAAAATATGGACCCATTAATTTGTTATTTAATTGAGCCAATTAAAAAATTTTGAAATTACTAGAATATTGACCTATTAAATTTTTTAGCTTTATTGGGCCAATAAATTAATAAAAATTATAACATTTAGATATATGGGCCAATGATAAATATAATAACTAGATCTAGCTGTTTTATATATCTCACTCATAATTTAACTTTATAAATTATTTTTTATTACTTAAAGATAAATTTAAAAAATATCAATGGCCAATTTTTTAAATAAGATGGTCGAATGAAAAAATAAGCTTCAAATTATTAAAATATAGGCTCATTAATTTTTTTAAATTGGGTTATTAAAAAAAAATTCAACCTTTTGGAATTTTCTTAAGATTTTTTTTGAGACTAAATGTGAGAGATGGTTAAGAACATACTCACATTTAAATAACTCTAAATTAAAAACTAAAATTTTGGAGGAGTTGTGGCTCTACTTCAACCCGTGAGTTCAGTGTTAGTCGGATGCAACATTTAGACCAATATATTTTGTGTATTTAACTCATAATTTAAATCTTTTTAAATATTTTTTATTACTTAAATGAAAATGTTAAAAATGTAAGCTTTTTATTTTTCAATTTTATTTGATCAGAAAAAGCTAATTTTTAAAAAATATAGACTCATTAATTTTTTGTTTAATTGGGCCATTAAAAAAACTTTGAAATTACTAGAATATTAGTTTATTAAATTTTTTGTCTTATTAGGCCAATAAAAAATATCAATTAATGACGATTATAACATTTACATATACGGGGCCAATATAGATATAGCAGCTAGACATATGTGTTTTATGTATCTCACTCATAATTTAATTCTTTTAAAAAATTTTTTTATTACTTATAAGTAAATTTAAAAAATATTGGCAATCAATTTTTCAAATAAGTTCGGCCAATAAAAAAAGCTTCAAATTATTAGAATGTGGGCTCATTAATTTTTTTTTTTATTTAATTGGGATTTTAAAATAATCTATCTTTTAAATTTTTGTTAAGATTTTTTGTAGACTAAACATGAGAAACAATCAAGAACATGCCCATATTTAAAGAACTCTAAATAAAAAAATTAAATTTTTTGGAGAGATTATGACTCTATTTCAACCCTTGACTTCAGTGTTAGACGGATGCAACATTTACGCCAAGATATTTTGTGTATTTAACTCACAATTTGAATCTTTTGAAAATGCTTTTTTATTACTTAAAGGAAAATTTTAAAAAAGTGTACCACTAATTTTTTAATTTTATTAGGCCATTAAACTAATTTTATAAAAATTAAAATGTGGACTCATTAATTTTTTTGCTTAATTGATCCAATTAAAAAACTTTGAAATTACTAAATTATTAACACATTAAAATTTTTGCCTTATTGGGCAAAGAAAAAATGTCAATTAATGACAATTATAATATTTATATATATGGGGACAATGACGGATATAACAACTAGATATAGGTATTTTATGTACCTCACTCGTAATTTATTTCCTTCTAAATTCTTTTTTTTTTCTTAAAAGTAAATTTTAAAAATATCGGCGATCAAATTTTCAACTAAATTGGGCCAATAAAAAAGAAAAACTTCTATTGTTAGAATATGTGCTCATTAAATTTTTTATTTACTTGGACTAATAAAAAAAAATCAACCTTTTTAAATTTTGTAAAAATTTTATTGAGGCTAGATGTAAGAAACAGTTAAGAGCATAATTAAAAATAAAAATTTTAGAGGGGATGTGGCTCTGTTTCAGCCCATGAGCTCGGTGTTAGATGGATGCAACATTCAAACCTAGGTATTTTGTGTATTTTAACTCTCAATTTGAATATTTTCAAAATATTTTTTATTACTTAAAGAAAAATTTAAAAAAATGTGAGTCACTAATTTTTCAATTTTGTTAGGTCGGTAGAAACTAATCTTTTAAAAATTAAAATATGGACTTATTAATTTTTTGTTTAATTAGGCCAAATAAAAAACTTTAAATTATTAGAAAATTGGTCCATTAATTTTTTTTCTTTATTGGACCAACAACAAATATCAATTAATAACTATTATAACATCTAGATATGTGGGGCTAATGACAGATAAAACAACTGGTGCTTTATGTACGTCGCCCATAATTTAATTCTTTTAAATTCTTTGTTAATACTTAAAAATAAATTTAAGAAATATCAATAACTAATTTTTTAACTAAGTTAGACCAATAAAAAAAAAGCTTCAAATTATTTGAATGTTGACATATTAAAATTTTTTCATTTAATTGGGCTGATAAAAAAAATCAACATTTAAAATTTTGTTAAATTAAGATTTTTTTTGAGACTAAATGTGAGAGATAGTTAAGAACATACCCTTGTTTAAATTATGCTAAATTAAAAATTCAAATTTTGAAGGGATTGTGGCTCTATTTCGACTCTCAAGTTTAGTGTTAGAAGGATGCAACATTTAGATCTAGGTGTTTTATGTATTTAACTCACAATTTAAAACTTTTGAAAATAATTTTTATTACTTAAAGGAAAATTTTAAAAATGTGAGCCACTAATTTTTAAATTTTATTAGGTCAATAAAAACTAATCTTTTAAAAAATAATATATAGACTCATTAATTTTCTTTTTTTCATTTAATTGGGCCAATAGAAAAAAAAAACTTTTAAATTACTAGAATATTGACCTATTAAATTTTTTGCTTTACTGGGCAAATAAAAAATATCAATTAATGATGATTATAATATGTAGATATATGGGGCCAATGGCAGATATAACAACTAGACTTAATTATTTTATGCATCTTGCTCACAATAACTAGACTTAATTATTTTATGTATCTTGCTTATAATTCAATTCTTTTTAAATTCTTTTCTGTTACTTAAAAGGAAATATAAAAAAATATCTATGACCAATTTCTCAACTAAGTTGGGCAATTAAAGAAAAAGAAAGCTTCAAATTGTTAGAATATGGAATCATTAAGTTTTTTGTTAAATTAGGTTAATGAAAAAAATAAACCTTTTAAAATTTTTGTTAAAATTTTATTGAGACTAAATGTGAGAGATAATTAAGAACATACACACATTTAAAGTATTCTAAACTAAAAATTAAAATTTTTAAGGCATTGTGGCTCTTTTTCAAAGCATGAGTTCGGTGTTAGATGGATGCATGATTTAGACCTAGGATTTTTTTTTGTATTTAATTCATAATTTGAATATTTTTAAAATATTTTTTATTACTTAAAAAAATTTAAAAATGTAGGGCCAATAATTTTTCAATTTTGTTATGCCAATAAAAACTAATCTTTTAAAATTAAAATATGGACTCATTGATTTTTTGTTTAATTGTGCCAACAGTAAAACTTTTAAATAACTAGAATATTGGTTCAGCAATTTTTTTCCTTAACAAGCCAATAAAAAATATTAATTAATAACGATTATAATATTTAGATATATAGGGCCAATGGTGAATATAATAACTAAATCTAAGTGCTTTATGTATGTCACTTACAATTTAATTATTTTTAAATTCTTTTTTAATACTTAAAAATAAATTTTAAAAATATCGGCAATCAATTTTTCAACTAAGTTGGGGCAATAAAAAGAATAAGTTTCAAATTATTAGAATATTAGCTCATTGAATTATTTATTTCATTGAGCTAACAAAAAAAATCAGCCATTTAAAATTTTGTTTAAATTTTGATGAGGCTAAACGTGAGAGATAGTTAAGAACATATTCACTTTTAAAAATCTCTAAATTAAAAATTAAAATTTTAGAGGGGCCGTGGCTCTATTTCAATCCTTGAGTTTAATGTTAGATAAATGAAACAGTTAGGCCAAGGCATTTTGTGTATTTAACTCACAATTTAAATCTTTTTAAAATATTTTTTTATTACTTAAAGGGAAATTTAAAAAATGTCAGGCTGCTAATTTTTCAACTTTTTTAGTCAATAAAAGCTAATATTTTAAATTTAAAATATGAACTCATTAATTTTTTGTTTGATGGGCCAACAAACAAAAACTTCTAGAATATTGGCCTATTAAACTTTTTGGCTTATTGGCCTAATAAAAACATATCAATTTAGGACGATTATAATATTTAGATATATAGGGCCAATGACAAATATAACAACAATACCCAACTGTTTTACGAACCTCACTTACAATTTAATTCTTTTTCAATTGTTTTTTAGTACTTAAATGTAATTTTAAAATATAAGCAACCAATTTTTCAACTAAATTGGGCCAATTAAAGAAATAAATTTTAAATTATTAGAATATGAGCGTATTAATTTTTTTTATTTAATTGGACTAATAAAAAATTAACATTTTAAAATTTTATTGATGCTAATGGTGAGACACAATGAAGAACATATCCATAATTAAAGTACTATATATTAAAAATTAAACTTTTAGACAGGCTGTAACTCTATTTCAACCCTTGAGTGTGGTGTTAAATGGGTGTAACATTTTGGCCTAAGTATATTGTGTATTTAACTTATAATTTGAATATTTTTAAAATATGTTTTTATTACTTAAAAGAAAATTTTAGAAAATTGGACCACTAATTTTGTAATTTTATTAGGTCCATAAGGTTATCTTTTAAAAATCAAAATATGGACTTATTAGTTTTTTGTTCAAAAGAAAAGTAACTATTAAATTACTAGAAATATTTTTTTTTATTGCTTAAAGGAAAATTTTAGAAATTTGGGTCACTAATTTTGCAATTTTATTAGGTCAATAAACTTATCTTTTAAAAAAAATTCAAAATATGGACTCATTAATTTTTTATTTAATTGGGCCAAGAAAAATAACTTTTAAATTTCTAGAATATTAAACATTAAATTTTTTGCTTTATTAGGCAAATAAAAAATATCAATTAATGATGATTATAACATTTAGATATGTGGGGCTAATAATATAGCAACTAGAGCTCGGTATTTTATGTACCTCATTCATAATTTAGTTCTTTTAAAAATTATTTTTTATTACTTAAAAGAAAATTAAAAAATATTGGTAACCAATTTTTCAACTAATTTGGGCCAATAAAAGAAATAAGCTTTAAATAATTAGAATATGAGCTGATTAAATTTTTTATTTCACTGGGCCAATAAAAATTAACCTTCTAAAATTTCATTTAGAGAAAATATGAGAGACAATTAAGAACATATCCATAATTTAAAAATATTAAATTAAAAACTAAAATTTTGGAGGGTTGTGTCTCAGTTTTAACTCTCAAGCTTGGTATTAGACGGATGCAACATTTAGATCTAGGTGTTTTGAATATTTTACACACAATTTGAATCTTATTAAAATATTTTTTTATTAATTAAAGGAAATTTTAAAAATGTAGGTCACTAATTTTTCAATTTTGTTAGATCAACAATAACTTATCTTTTAAAAATTAATATATGAAGTCATTAATTTTTTTTTTGTTTAATTGGGTTATTTTAAAATTTTAAATTACTAGAATATTTGTCTTTTAAATTTTTTACTTTATTGGGCCAATAAAAAATTTCACTTAATGGTGATTATAACATTTAGTTATATGGGGCCAATGACATATATAACAACTAGTCTCAGGTATTTTATGTACTTTACTCAAAATTTATTTCTTTTTAATTACTTAAAAATAAATTTAAAAAATATCGGTGATTAATTTTTGAACTAAGTTTGATCAATAAAAAAATAAGATTCAAATTATTAGAATATGGGCTCATTAAGTTTTATTTAATTGGGTTAATAAAAAAAATCATCCTTTTGAGATTTTTTAAGATTTTTTTGAGACTAAACATGAGAGACGATTAAAAATATACCCACATATAAAGTACTTTCAATTAAATATTAAAATTTTGGAGGGCTATGACTCTGTTTTAACCCCCAAAGTTTAGTGTTAGACAGATGTAACATTAAGATCAAGGTGTTTGTATATTTAATTCACAATTTGAATCTTTTAAAATATTTTTTTATTTAAAAAATATTTTATAAGTATGGACCACTAGTTTTTTAATTTTGTTAGGTCAATAAAAATTAATCTTTTAAAAAATTAAAATATCAACTCATTAATTTTTTGTTTAATCGCGCTAATTAAAAAACTTTAAAACTTTTAGAATATTGGCTCATTAAATTTTTTATTTTGCTAAACCAATAAAAAAAATTAATAAATAATAATTATAACATTTAGATATATTAGGCCAATGAAGAATAAAACATCTAGTCCTAGGCGTTTTATGTATGTCACTCAAAATTTATATCTTTTTAAATTATTTTTTATTACTTAAAAATAAATTTAAAAATATCAGCGACAAATTTTTCAAATAAGTTGGGCTAATAAAAATAAGTTTCAAATTATTAGAATATGGGCTCATTAAATTTTTTATTTAATTGGGCTATTGAAAAAAAATCAATATTTTAAAATTTGTTTTCTTTTATGTTAAACATGAGAGATAGTTCAGAACATACCCACATTTAAAGTACTTTAAACTAAAAATGCAAATTTATGATTTGAATTGTGATGAGCATAAAAATTATTGAATATTGGAATTGACTTTGAATCGAATTGTATTGTGATTTATGCTCACTAAAAGGATTGTAATATTGTTTTATATCTCACTATAGATGCTTGACTAGGTTATTACCCATCTCTCTCATTTGTTGAGAAGACAATGGAGTTAGTTGTGTTTTGATTACCATGGTATGTGCACAGGCTTAGATTCTTCTCTTATTAGATGTTAGATCTAAGTTTTATGTTATGGCCCTTTTGGAAGTTTCATTATTATGATGTGTACTGTGCACAATGATTCGACCTCCCCGACCATAGGGAGTTAGAATCCGATTCGACCTCCTCGACCATAGGAGTTAGAATCACCCCAAAGATGGCCCTTTCGGATTAGTCTTGCATAGTTAGTGAGATAAAGAATGGTTTTGAATAGTAAAGAATTGTGATTTCAATTATGATTTATGTATAATTGATTTTGTTGGAATTACCTTAAATGTTTGGTTGTGATTTGATAAATTGAATTTCGTGATCAAAGTCATTTCATACAAATGATTTATGTTATTGGCAATGAATGATTTAATTTTTGGAATTTGATGAGTATCCTGATTTCTAAATTATTTGCTGTAATTTTGCTAAGGTATATTGAACTATGTTTTAAGTTATAATTGTGCACCACTGAGTTTGCCACTCAGCGATAGCTATGTATGCTGTCGCAGGTGAAAAGAGTATAGAGCAATTGAGTAAGCTTCTTTGAAGAGAAATTCAGATCAGCTCCAGGTATACCCATGTACACAGGTTTTGATCTATGCATGTAATAATATGTATGTAAATTATTTGAGCAGTTGTATAAAAACTCTTGTAAAATATTTATGTATGTAATTAAATATAAATTATTGTAAATGAAAATTTGAGATTTCATTTACATGAATAGTTTTGTAATATTAATGTTGAGTCTTGTAATCAATGAAATATTCTTTATGATGAGATTGGTTTGGAAGTGAATTGATTTGATTATTGAGATTGAATTGTGAGATGAAATGAAGTTTTCTTGGAGTTGTATTTGAGAAAACATATTGGGAGTGTTTTCTTTTTCAGGTTTGAAGAACTATTTTCTCAAAATACAGCCGGCACTCTGCCAAAATTTTGAAAAAAATTTCATAACACCAGATTTTCATCGATGATTTAAATTTCACAAAAATTGTTTTAAAATCCCTTGTAGTATATCCAATGGGTTATCGGTAGGCGAAGTACGGTAATTCATTAGGTGTACTACGGGATCATGTTACATCTTATGGCGGAGTAGGGTGTGACATGGTGGTGGCATAACTCCTACCATCTGTCTAAAGAACTCAGCCATTTGCTGAAATGTGGCTGGTGCATTTGGTATTGGTGGAGCAGGTTCCGTCCTGTTTCCTGGTTTAGTCATAGATGGAGCATGACTCTCCACCTCCTCATCGACCGCTCTCTGCGATGTGGAGTCCATATTCTGATCAAAATAACAAAACAAATCAAAAGATCTGCATTAGAGTCATCTTAACACTTACAATGCAATGCATGATATGCAATCTATCTAGGTCCAAAAATGCCTAAACCATGCTCTGATACCACTAAATGTAACACCCCTCCCCCGTTTACAGTATAGCCGAGCAAGGCGTGCTACACGGCTTGCCGGAGCACCTAGTCTGTAATCAACTCATTTCCTGAATTCAATTTGATTTTAAGAAGTCTTTTATGTAATATTCATATCATGCTGATACTATTTTCATACTTTAATAAAATCAGTGTTTCAAAATTAGTAATAAAAATCTGGCAAGGTGCCGTCTGTATTTCGGACAAACTATCCTTCTAAACCTATTAAAAACAGTTCAATATAATAATCTAAACTTTCCAAATAATTTTTCAGTCTCAAAATTTCATAATTTCAAAATACAATCCATCATAATTTACATGCATCCAAACACTCTCCATAGGAGTTTAATATGTACAATTTATCACAAACCTTAAAGTTTTAGAATATACAAATTACATAACAAAATGTCAAAATACAATTAATAGTCATTACACAAGATCCTAAGTCCTACCATGTATGCAGTGTAGTGCAGATGACTCTGGACTCATGTGCAGATATAATGTCTCACCCGGTCATAGGTCTGCTGGGCTCCCCAGCTGTGTCTCCAATACCTATGCGTTATAAAAGCAACGCGCTAACCAATTTTGCTTAGTGGTGCCAAATATAAAGACATATACACTAAAATAAAGTAAATGAATTGTTTATGAATTTATGACATTGATATTCTTTACAGTTGTTGATTTTACTTTTATTTGCTAACCTTTCATTTTTGCTAATTTTGGTGGTGCTGTATGTCAGTAAACTGAATTTAGCTATTTGAATTTAGTAGTGCTTAAATTAACTGCCCGTGCAGCCTATATACCAACCAGACTGGATAAACGGATATACTGGCACTGGGTACCTAGTACTTCAGGCCGTCACACCATCGGTCACAAAGTGTCTCCTGGTATGCAAATAGTGTGGCTAAAAAGCCATATAGTGTAACACCCCTAAGTTCGGTAGTGCGTTCTGCTATTCCAGTGACCAGTGCTGTCCGGACAGCTAGGATGCCTAGAACTACATTTCAATATGAGTGAGGAGACATAAAATAATGAAAAACAAGAAAAGAAAATACAAGAAAAATAAAGGAAAAATAATAGCAAAGAAATGTGATCAAGTTAAGCGAGCCGGGAAACCTAGCGATGGGTGACCGCACCGGGAAGTCACGGCGTGAACCGTTGGATCGCCTCGATCATGGGGAACCACGGAAAATAATTTTAGGACTAAAATACACCCAAGATGAAGAATAAATATCATTAGAAATATCAAAGAAAAATTAAATAAATAGTACAAAGAAAAGTCGAAATCGAAAATGCAGACAAAACCCAGAATCTGAAAAATGGGAACATAACCCGAATAGGGGCATTATGGTCATTTGACACCCCGAATTGTATTTTGACCTAAATGTCCATTAAAAATAAATAATATTACACTTAGAAAATGAAATGAAAAATTAGTTTATTGGTACCTAATACAAATAGCTAAAATCATGGGTTAATGTGGAATAAATGCACATTTGGCTTATTATATGATATAATTTTTTTTAGTGGACCACTAAGAACATTAAATGGATTAAATATACTCATAAGTGGGCAGATTTCTCCCACTCAAACCTCATCTTCCTCACTTAGCTCAACCATGCCGTGAATGAAGATGAAAGAATCCACCATTGACGTTTTGCATTAGCTCACTTAACCTCCCCATTTTCAACTCCAATCCTTTAAGTTCCTTCATAAAAAATGGTCTACACATCACAAGGAAGATATTGATACCAAATTTGAGAAGTTTGGTGAAGGTTTAGCAAGTTACAAATAAAGGTAAGTTTACATTTTTGAGAATTTCCTTGTTAAACTTTATGTTTATGTTATGGGTGTTAGTTTTGTGAAGGAAATTTTGAAGTTTAAATAGTTATTGAGATAGCCATTTTTGGACAGCCATGGGGTCACACATTTGATGATTTATTATGCATATAATTGATGAGAAATAATGTTGATCATGGTAAATTAATATCCTAATGAATTGTTTCACATATATATGGTGATTTTGGCACTTGGATGAGAATTGATGGATTGTAGGGCAATGTGGTGTTGAAGGACAATTTCGGCAGCTTGGGAACCCTTGCATAATTGTATGTATTGATGGAAGTGTTGGCAGAATGTTGACATAGAAGAATTGATGAATGTATATGTAAATAAGTAGTGGAGATTATATGTAATGATTAGGTGTATTTATGTACATATATTGCTAAATTTGGACTTTGTGGTTTAGGGTTGTATTTGATGTATTGAGAATGTTTGTATTCTGTCCAAATTGACCATAGTAAGAAGTGATAAATGAATATGGAATGGTATAAAATCAGAATTAGGTATGGGGATTTAAAGTAGAGCAAGTTAAATGTGTGTTTGAATTGGGGTTTGAAAGACACATAGAGGGCAGTGTGCAAACAGACCAATAAGTTTAAATGTGTAACCTCAATTGGTATGAGACCAATTGGAGGTGAAACTAGGCACAAAATGTGCCAACTTTCATTGAGAAAACATACCAAAATTCTGCTTGCAAGGTGACCTAAAAAAATGACCAATTCGGATTAGGTGCAATTAGGACCTGAAAAATGACCAATTGGGCAGCAGTGAGTGTTTAGGCCATAACTCACTCAAACCAGGTCCAATTGACCTGAAATTTTGACCAAGAATAGTTAAGATCCATACCTACAAGTCGTATGAAGACACCAAAGCCCAGAAATGACCATAAGCAAGTCAAACAACTTGCACAAGTTCGGGTCCAAAAACTGGCCGAACCAGAGTTGACCAAATTGACCAAAAATTGACCTAATTGGTACCATTTGACCAGCAATAGTATAATGACCATAACTTGGTCTAATTAACTCGGATTAACCTGAAATTTTTCTCCGCGTGCAATAAGACCTAGATCTACAAGTTTGTAGTTTTGACCGAAACCCGAAAACCGAGGGAACTAGGCCGTCCGGCTAGGTCAAACCAGTATCCCTAATCCAAAGAATTTGCATTAAAGTGCACTAAGCAAGGAAATGACTTTGGTAAAACATACCAAACCTAAAACCCTATCGAATGTGACATATTAACGACACTAAAACCTAATTTACCTAAAACGCAACGAGGGTCGGTATATTAGGTGATTAAGTGAATAATTGAGTTCAGTGCATTATTTACCAAACACCATCGATAGAAACAATTTAATTTAGTACTGAAACACTTCAATTTGTGTTTCTCAGTTAACAAGGACTCAGCAAAAGGGAAGGAAACATTGAGTCCAGACCAGGGGGACAGTCATCAGAGGTTTGTGCACAATGGCTATTTCTTTTGAATTTTTCAATTGAAATAAATTATGACTATTTGTATATTATTGTTTTAAATTATGGAAATGTGTTTGGTGGACACTTATTGATTGAAAAACATTGTGAATGGTTTTTGTGGAAATTGAAGTGAATTACGAATTGTGTTGCCATTTTGTGAATGAAATTATAACTTTGGAAATTTATTGGATTCTTACGGATCATTTGAATAAAATGTTTGGAATTGTTTTGACTCACAATTGGCATGACACTGATATTATGTTCCTCCTCCATTAATGGGGTGAGTGTGATTATTCCTCCCTCTTTGACTTATCAGTCTGGGGTGAGTATGATTATGTTCCTCCCTCTTTGACTTTCCAGTCTGAGGTGAGTGTGGATGAGTTCTCATTATATAGCTAGCTTCCTCCCTCATTGATTTCGAATATTGGGGTGAGTATGTCTTGTCGTGGTATACAACACGGCATATATGGAAAAATTTGTGTCATGACCTAAATTGTGTTATTGATTGGCAACATTGTATTATTCAGTTATTTGATCGAATTGTGTTATTGATTTGCAAAACGATATTATTCAGTTATTTGATCGAATTGTGTTATTGATTTGCAAAACGATATTATTCAGTTATTTGATCGAATTGTGTTATTGATTTGCAAAACGATATTATTCAGTTATTTGATCGGATTGTGTTATTGATTTGCAAAATGGTATTATTCAGTTATTTGATCAAATTGTGTCATTGATTGGAAAAAAACTGTGTTATTCAGTAATTTGAGCAAATTGTGTATGAATTGGCAATACGGTATTCTTAAACTATTTGACTAAATTGTGTTATTATGAATTTTGATAATTTGTGAATTGGAGTTTAAATTCCTTATGACATTCATTGTCTTGAATTTAACTATGGTTTTAACTATCCACTATTGATATGATTTATGAATTGTGAATTAAAATTGTATTTGGTTAATGTTGTGCACCACTAAGACATTGTCTCAGCGATAGCTTTTTATTGCTGTCGCAGGTAGAGAGACAGACAGGGCAGCAGACTAGGCTGCTAATACATCCAGTGAGGGATTACCTGGTATAATGAGTATACCAATATTTTGCATTTTGTACTGTAATGTATGACACTGTATGTATATTTCGTTTTTGGTTTTGAGCAGTTGTAAATTCAAATTGTACCTTGAAGTTGTAAATTTATTATGAGTTATTTGATTTATAAAAATTGTATTATATTTCCTTATCTTAGACTTTGAAAAATTTCTATGGAATTGAGTTGAGAAATGTGTTGTATTGAGAAAAATGTTGGAGTTGAGATTTGGAAAATAATTGAAGTGCTTTTTACAGGTTTTCTGAAGAACTGTTTTGTCCAAAATACAAATGGCACCTTGCCAAAATTTTTACAGATATTCCAAATAAATCAAATGAGTTAGTTGTTTCACTTCAGTTCACCAAAGTCTTTAACACCTATAAATAGTGCTCACCACTGTAAAAGAAGTAAGAAAAGTTTTTAAAATCCCTTGTAGTGTATTTAATGGGTTATCAGTAGACGGAGTTGGTAATTCATCAGGTATACTACGGGATCATGTCATGCCTTACAGAGGGGTAGGGTGTGACATATAGTCAATCTGGCGATAAGCCAAGTATAATAACACAATACGTATAGCCGTAGGCTATTAAAGTCACAATGCGGCATAATATGCCATAAAAACACAGTATGGCATAAAGCCATTTACAGAACAGCTGTTAGAATCCTATTGGCATGCTAACCTATCCAAACTAGTCAACTAGGCAAACTAGGGCACATTACAAATTAATTGTTTAATTCTTCATTTTTTTTTTTGAGTTTGCTAGTTATCATGTAATTCTCAAGTCAATGTAAATGTTGACCTTTTTAGGTACTATGGATAATTTGATTCTAGCATCAACATGTCACAATTTGTAATTCAATATGCTGCCAATATAGTGCAATTTACCATTTTTACAAGTTGGCATTCAATGTCAAATTACTTCAAGCATCATTGTATGTAAATGTCCAATTTTCAGTTTTAGTGTGCTAGATTGGTCTAGCTTAATGTCCTATTTCTCTTGGTTTTTAGCTTCTGGTCAAACAAGCAAAATTGTAGCACCATGTCTTATTGAACCTTTGGCAAAATTTCAGGTCAGTCTGAGTTGTATAGACCATGATATAGTCAATTTACTAAAGCTGGACAGATTGTACTTTTAGTGCAAAATTTGGTCAATTTTAGGTCACATTTAGTTCTGGCAGTTTTTGTATCCGAACTTTTGCAAGCTATTTGACTTGGTTCTGGCCATTTCTAGGCTTTAGTGTCTTCATAAGAATTGTAGCTCTATGTCTAAGCTATCCATGGTAAAAATTTCAGATCAATTGGACCTGTTTTGAGTGAGTTATGGTCATCCTAATGATTACTGTTCATATGGTCAAAAATCTGGGTTTGCAAAGTTGCCATTCTGGATTTGGTCATTTTTAAGGTCAGTTTCTAGGTAGAATTTTGGCAACATTTCTACATGAAAGTTGGCCTATTTAGTGTCTAGTTTCACCCCGCATTGGCCTCATACCAATTAGATTCACAGTTTTGCACTTATAACCTAATTTAGGTACTGCCAACACACAAAACCTGCATTTGAACATTACACTTTCAATTTTGACAATTCTCCTCCTCCCAATACTTCAATATTCAATCATGGCACTTCTATATATATTGTAAACAATTCCAGCAAGCATTTTGGGTAGAACACTCAAGTGCTCAATGCACATAATACACTTTTAATGTTTAACATTTACTTCAACCCAAATTCAATGTACATCAACACTTATATTACACATACACTTCCATGGCAATTACATAAACTGCCCACCATTCAACATCATCATATTTCATTAATAAATTTCATAAACTCACACACAAATTCATGATATTTAAGGCTACCCAACATGGCAGTTTACTAAAGCATCAAAGTCCCATTTTTAAACCCTTAATTCAAGCACTAACATGCACATACTTGGACATTAACCTACTGCAACTTCCATTTGAGTTAATCAACCTTAATTCTCATCCATTAGAGGTAAGAAAAACTCAACCACAACAAACCTTCATGGCTGCCAAAAATGGACAAGTTCATGTCTCAATATTTTTTTTTTCATTTCTCTTCACCAAATTACTCACCTCAACCTAAACACAAGGTTTACTAAAGCTAGGGAGAAGATTTGGACACTTATAACTTTTGGAGCTTGTTAAAACTTCACAAAATCTCTTCCTTTTTGTTCCCAATATCTTCCCCGAGGTGAGTAGGCAAGCTTTAATGAAGGATCCAAGTGGAAATGATGGCTTGATGATGGAGAGAGGAAGCTTCATGCATGGGTGGCAATGGTGGTTTCATGGAGGTTCCATTTCAGCAAGATGAAGTTTGATGAAGAAGAAGATGATAATGAGTGGAATCTGCTGTCCCAAGGTCCTATATGTCTCCCTAATTAAGTGTTAGTGGAGCACTAAACTCATTTTTAATGTTTAATTATTTCAAGTTTCATTATTTGCATATTTATCTCCTTTTTTCACTATTTATATAATGTATCACAACTTAATTTTTCATGATATTTCTAAATTGTACTATCATTTATTTTTAATGGACATTGAGGTCAAAACCCAACTCTAGGTGTCAAATGACCAAAATGCCCCTCTTCGGGTTGTATTCCCGATTTTTTGGTAACACCGATTTTTGTCTATTTCTCGATTTTTTATTTTTCTTTATACTAATTTATTATTTTTTTGTTGATATTTTTAGTGTCAATTATATTTCAATAAACCTTTACTTACGTCCCGAAATTTAATTCTGAGGGTTCCCCACGGTTCTAGGGTTGATAACGGCCTTCCCAGTGCAGTCACTCATCGCTGCGGTGCCAGCTCATTTAACTTAGTTTCATTTTCTCTCTTTCATTTTTCTTTGATTTTTCTTGTATTTTGTTTTTATTTATTTCATCATTATATGTCTGTTCACTATCACCGAAGGGTAGTTCCAGACATCCTGACTTGTCCGGACTGATATTAGGTCACTGGAGTAACAGAACGTACAGAACACGTACAGGGAGGATGTTATAATATGAGATATGGAATGGAAGACAACCATCCCTTAAACATGTTAAGGTATGGGGTTGTCTAGCTTTTATCAAAAAGTTGAAAACTAATAAATTGGAGACAAAGTCTAAAAAAGGTTGGTTTGTTGGCTATCCAAAAAATAGTTTTGGATATTATTTATGTCTTCCACAATCACAAAGAGTTGTGATAAGTAGAGATACAACTTTCTTGAAGAAAGAGTTTCTTCAAAAAGGTGGCAAAGGAAAGAAGATAGAAATGGAATTAGAGAATTCCACCAATGACCAACAACCTACACCCATGGATATTGATCCAGTAGGAGAGCCTATGCCTATAAATAATTCATTTACAGCACTGGTTCTTCGCAAATCTAGTAGAATATCTCATCCCCCGGAGATATATGGATTTTTTCATGAGAATGAATAAAAGTTATTTGTTCATGAAGAAGTTGATCATGGAGATGATCCTACTAGTTATGAAGAAGCTATATTAGATATAAATTCTTTGAAATGGTTAGAAGCCATGAAATCTGAAATGGATTCCATGTATAAGAACCAAGTCTGGGATCTTATAGACCCACTTGAGGTTATTGTACCCATAGGATGTAAATGGGTTTTCAATAGAAAGATTGGTCCTGATGGGAAGGTGGAGACCTTCAAAGCTAGGCTTATAACGAAAGGGTTTCACCAAAGGGAAGGAATTGATTATGAAGAAACATTCTCTCCCATAGCCATGCTTAAATCCATAAGGATTCTTCTAGCTATTGCAGCGCACCATGACTATGAGGTTTGGCAAATGGATGTCAAAACCACTTTTCTCAATAGTATTATTGAGGAAAACATATGCATGGAATAACCCAAGGGTTTTGAATCCAAGGAAGGTTCCAAAGTGTGCAAGCTTAAGAGATCCATTTATGGTTTTAAGCAAGCTTCTAGAACTGGAATAAACGTTTTGATGAAGCCATTAAATCTTTCGGTTTTGTTTTAAACATTGATGAACCGTGTGTGTATAAGAAGACTAGTGGGAGTATGACTACCTTTCTATTGTTATATGTGGATGATATATTATTAATAGGTAATGATATTGGTATGCTAACATCTGTAAAAACCTGGTTGTCAAGTACTTTCTCTATGAAAGACCTTGGAGAAGCTACCTATATTTTGGGAATTTGAATCTATAGAGATAGATTGAAAAGAATAATAGGTTTGTCCCAAAGGCCTTACTTGGAAAAGGTATTAAAGAGATACAGCATGTTTGATTCCAAGAGGGATTATTACCGATTAGGCATGGGATTCACCTTTCTAAGGAACAGTTTCTCCCAAGATTCCTGAGGAAAGGGAAAAGATGGCCAAGATTCCTTATGCTTCAGCTATAGGAAGTCTAATGTATGTTATACTGTGTACTAGGCTTGATATTGCCTACGTTGTTAGTGTGACTAGCAGGTTTCAATCTAATCCAGGTTTCAAACACTGGATAGCTATCAAGAATATCCTTAAATACTTGAGAAGGACTAAGGATTTATTCTTAAAATATGGAGGAGGTGAACTTCAACTAAAAGGATTTACAGATTCTGATTTCCAATCAGATATTGATGACAGAAAGTCTATTTCAGGGTTTATATATTTGTGTAATGGAGACACTGTCTATTGGAAGAGTTCCAAACAAACAAGTACAACAGACTCCACCACTGAAGCCAAGTATGTTGCTACATGCGATGTTGTAAAAGAGGCTGTTTGGATCAAAAAGTTCGTTTCAGAACTAAAAGTGGTTCCTTCCATTGAGTCAGTATTTCCTCTCTACTATGACAACAATAGAGCCATTGCATAGATAAAAGGAGCCTAGATCTCACCAGCTATCTAAACACATAGAGCGGCGATTTCATATTATCAGAGAGATTGTTGGAAGAGGCAATATTGCCATGCATAAAATAGCTTCAACTAATAACTCAGCTGATCCACTGACCAAGGCCATGACACAGCAATAGTTAAACATACATCTTGAGAAGATGGGTCTTAGATACTGTAATAAATGGCTCTAGGCCAAGTGGGAGATTGTTAGTTGTGTGTGCCCTAGAGCATGTACTAATCTTGTAACTTGTAAATAAAATTGCAAATATTTTAATGGCAATAAACATTTCATTTAAATGTTATGTATGTTCAATATCATATTTATTTGAAATTGTCCATTAACACTATGTTATATATTCTATTCTTATAAGATAAGAATATGAGTGACAGAATATATGGGATATTTGCTATAAATCAGAGTTCACAGCTAAAGGATATTTTGGTGGGCACATTGTATCCAAAGAGTTGTCACCTCTTTTTATCTCCATTAATTAGTATGAGATATTGATGTATATGGAATGGTGAGTTTCATGCCATCTGATATGAGATATTGGGATAAATACAGTGGACACTTACGAGATGAGTAGGTTGAACTTATGACATACAGATGACATGAACATGGCGTTTACTTGAGTCAATAAAATGTTATGTGTTATACTATTGCATATAATCCTTAAACCTGAGATGACACAATTGTCTCTTATATGGGTGGTTTGATACCACTTACATATCTATACTGTGTATGGATATTCTGGTGTATGTTGGCTCAGATTAGTTATATGTTGGGATAGGTATTTAGTCAAGAAGGGATCCATAGCCTTGAGTAAATAGGGTTAAAAGTCCTATGTGGATTTGAACTATTCTTGACAAGATTAAGTTTCTGGCTAGGATGGATGACTTTGTCAGGAAAGGTGTTTCCTGATGGTAAAGTCTTATATGTCAAGAATAAGATTTCAAATGAGTGCATAAGATTCCATGATAAGGGGTTTGACTCTACCATGACCCTTAATGAGATTGGGACATAATACGGAAGGATTTTAGTGTATTGTGACACCCCTTACCCGTGTACAGTATACCCAAGTAAGCTATGTCACATGGTGTACCGGAACACCCTATCTTATCTCAATCATTTTTATTCTTTTTAATTCATTTTCATCATAGTTTTGAATATAATTTGTGAAATATAGTTCATTTAAGTCATTTATTGAAATTATAAATTATTTGAGGTTCCGAAAATTTTTAAAGAAAATCCGGCAGAGTACCGGCTAAAAATGGAGAAAACAGTTCTTCGGAACCTGTGAAAAACACTTCCAATAAACAAATTCATTCATTCTCAACTCCATATCAAGATCTCAACATTTCAATTTCAATTCTCAGTCATCCATCACATGTGATGATCACATATATATCACAAATAAACATTTACTTTTCCATTCACAAATACAATTTTTCATAATTTACATAAACATCAATATACATTACACAAGTTTAATTTCATATGAGAAAATCAAAATTTAGTTACAAAATGTCAAAATAACACCTAGTGTCCTACCAATGCACTGCAGAAGTTGAGGTGACACGGACACTGTGCAGAACTGCAGGATGGACTCACCCAGTCTGCGGTCTACTGGGCTCACGATCAATATCTCCAGTACCTACGCGTGGCAAAAGCAACGCGCTAAGCAATAATGCTTAGTGGTGCAATAATAAAATAAAAGAAATAGCAAGAAATAAATATGTAACGAATGTATATGTTTTATTTGTTAGGTATTTGTATATCATTTACTTTGTCCACTTTTATTCATTTGGTTGCCCCAAGTAACCTACACTAGGAGACTGGACTGGATAAACGGGTAAACTGGCACTGGGTATCAAGTACCTCGGGCCATCACACCATCGGTCACATAGGCATCTCCCGGTGTGCAACAGAACAGCTAACAAGCTGTAAATAATATCAGGCACAAGGCCAAAGCTCAATACAAGGTCAGAATGGCTAAAAGCCATGAAATCACAGAATGGCATATTGCCATGTGCGATCGCTAATCGAACCCTATTGGCATGCCAAACTATCCAAACCAATCATGTTAGGTATACTAGGGCATTTGAAACTTTTAAATTCTTCAATTTGTGCATTTCAAGTTTTGATGTCACTATTCACCTCATTGGTCAACAAAAATGTTGACTTTTGGATAGAAAATAGGTGTATTGGTTTTAACACCCCAAACATACCACATTTTTTATTTAAAACTTGTTGGAATTGATTGCCATTTCCATTTCTCAACTTAATTCTAAGAGGGCAGAAATTTCAGTTTTTGAGACCCAACTTTACTATTCCATTGGGCCCTGTTGCAGTGGGAATTTGAGGAAATGACAAACATGAAAGTTGTTCCTTATTTTGTCTAGTTGAATTTCATTTTTTGAATCACTCTATTTGGAGTTTTGTAGCTCTATATATGGTCCAAAAACCACAGCTGGACGGATTGCCAATCTGCAGAATTGACCATATCTACAGTAACATAAACAGTAACTAGAGTCACTTGGTTGGATGGGTTCTGGCCATAATTTGGGGTAGGTTCCTTCATGAAAGTTGTTTGTCTATGTCTTAACTTATTGCTGTAAAAATTTCAGGTCAATTGACCAAATCTACAGTGAGTTATGGCCAAATGAACAGTTACTGTTCATTTGGTCATTCTGCAGAATCAGTTGCAGGGTATCCGGATTGGGGCCAAGTTTTGGTCCTCTTGCTTTGGTCTTTTGGGCATGGTTTCTTCAGTAAAAATGTGCCATTATAAGCCTAGTTTCATGTCCAATTGGCCAAACACCAATTGGACCAACACAGCCCAAGTTATGGCAGTCCAAGTGGACTGAATTTTCAGTCCCTCTGCTGCTGTCCTAGGGCAACCTACATCTTCACTTTGCAATCCTATTTTTCAGTCCAAATTGTGCTCAACTTACCTAAAATAGTCACTAATTGACCATTAAAATGTTCTCTAACAATTTCCTAAGCCAAGTCAATCTTTCACTTCTCAAAACCCTAATGTCCAATTCAAATTACACATAAACCTTAATTAGCATACTAGTTCAATATCCATGCATATTCATACCTTAAACATCATTTCTAGCCACTCTAAGTTCATTAAAACAATCAAACTCATCCTTCCTTAGGGCTGCCGAAAATTGAAGATACCCTAACATATATGATTTACTTCAAATTCTTACAATTTCTTGTCTTAAAATAATGCTCTAACAAGGATTAAAGGAGTGAGAGTGAAAGTATAGCACTAACCTTGAATAGGGCAGATTTTTCCCAAGCTTGAACTTCACTTTCTTTTGTTTTCTTGGCTGCCAAACACTCTAGCAAGGTTGGGTGACCAATTTTTGTGAAGGGACCTAAGGGTTTTGGGGTGAAAAATCAAGGATTTAAGGTATGAAAGAACAAGAATTATGGAGGAAGAAGAAGAAGCTCACGGCTGGCTGAAGAAGAAGAAGGAAACAACAGAATTTTTGGGTCCATTTGTCTCTTTTAATTGTTTTAAGAAGGCTTGTTGAATGGTGATTGGTGGAGGGTATGTAAATGACATCATGTGATGTCATTATCCCTAATTTCCTTCATTTTTCTTTTCTTTTCTTTTCTACCACATTTCAATTTAATTTTTAGCAATATTTATTCATATTTTGAGTCATAATAATTATTTACTTAACTTGACAAGTCGGCCAAAAATCACCTCTGAAGGCGAAATGACCAAAATGCCCTCCGTTTGGCTTAACGGGTCAAAATTGTCTGTACCGATTGAAAAATTTTTCTAGGTATTTTCTTGGCATTCTAATGCCATGGGAACCTCAATGACCCTTCTCTGGAGTCCCAAAAATTATTTTATGAATTTTTTCCCGGGTCTAGGGCTCCTCGTTGCGAGAACCGCAACTTCCCTCTGGTTACCCATCTCTTGGGCACCGGCTCGTTTAACTCGGTTGTATTTTATTTCTAAAATTTTTACCAAATTTTTCTTATTAATATTTGAGTTAATTATGGTCCCTCACTATAGTTTAAATATTTTTCCGGATGTTCTAGCTGTCCGGACTGACACCAGTCACCGGAACAGTAGAATGTACGGAATTGCTACTGGGAGGGTGTTACATGTATGGTGATGTATGATTAAAGGTTCATTTTAAGATATTTCTTATTGCTAATTGAGTGGCCATGGCATGCTATGCTAGGTGTCAACAATGGTCTATGAGATGCCTAAAATGATTTGGAGAAATCATTTAAGGTGAAGAAGAGTTCCAATGATATTAAGAGTTAATATCATTTCTCATTGCCAATTAGTAATGGGCCTAGTAAGTCACACACATACACAAGTTAACCACCAAGTTAATTATGATTTAATTGATTAATTAAAGAGTTTAATTAATTGATTAAATATATTTGATTTGCAATAAAATTACAAAGCCCCTAGCATGACTTGAAACCAAATCATGGACATTGGATATATGATATAAATTGGATTTATATTTAAAGAGTTTAAATATGAATTTAATTTAATTGTGAAATTAATTAATAGAAATTAATTGATTAATTAATTTATATATGATATAAATTAATTTGAGGGAGAAATTATAATTTTGGGTTAAGAACTCAAAAATTCATACAAGGGCAATTTGGTAATTTCACATGGTGACTGATGTGGCGAATCCGCAAGTATACGGGTCATTTCAAGTAATAAAGAGATGAATCAAGTATCGTTCCCATGAGGATTTGCAGTTTGAGTACCAAACTATGAATGAAGCGATTATTTGGGCTAATGATTAATGAATGAATGGTAAATGTAAATGAGCAAAGTAAATTGATTAATCTAATTGAAATATGTAAAGAGCAAGCAAATAAATTCTAAATCTAGTTTGCGATTAAACTAAATTGATAATGGGTAATTTAAATGAAAGTCTAATTATGTTAAAAGTGATTCCAGAGTTGGGGTTTTATGCATAAATTAGTTGGGATTTGTCTTGGGCATTTCAATTTTTAGAGAAAAATAGAGTTTGAAGGTGATTAATTCTAAATTCCTTTGATTTCTTTTTCAAGCAAGCCAAAGTGTGTTCTAAAATAACCAAACCTACTTTCGTACGATATTTGATTAATTTAAAACCCATTAAGTTTTGTAACCAATCATTAATTCCTCTTAAAACCCAAGTTTATTTCTAAATCTAGGTGATTTTAAGTTCCAATCCTTGATTATCTATCAATGATTTTCACCTTTCGGTCCTTCAATCAAAGATTAACACAATACCCAATGGGTACCAACATTAGGCAAGCAAATCAAGCACACAAGGAAGGAATCAAAACTCATATTTATGTAAAATAAGGAAATACCTAGTCCAAATCCACAAATTAATCTAAAACATATTTCCCAACTCTGAAATCTAAAGAGTTCACTCACTCATAATGGTATTTACAAGAAAGATTGATGGAAAAGTAAAGAAAGACATGATAAGAGAACTAAAATAGAAAAACCCAGGTAGAAGAACCCAAAACTCTGGTTTCTGGAGCTCCAAAAATGGTTGCAACAGCTCCTCCCCAAAAAGTGGCGTCTTCTCCTCTTTCTATTCTATTTTTCTTTCCTTTTTGTTTTTCCTCCCTTTCCTCTTGTGGCAAAAACTAGGAAATGATGAATTTATATCGTCCCAAAAAGTTGCCCTAAAAGTAAATAAGAGCCAAGGAGTGGATACGAAATGAGGTGTAAAATTATCCAAGTCAACAGCATTATTCACGTTCTGAGCAATTTGCTTAGGGTTCGGCTTAACCCTAAGCAGCTTCTTAGCAAATTTCAGCTTCTAGTCGCACTGTCTGCTTAAGGTTAAGCAGACCCTCAGCAAATCTCGGTAGACTTAGAGTAAAATAGACTTTTCTACTCATGCTTGACTTGTGCTGCAACTTGAGCACTGCTGCTTTACCCAAAGTAGGATGTTAAGCAAAGTCTCAAGCAAATTTCGGCTAACTTTCTCTTTCAAGGCTTGATTTCTTCAACTTTCCTCTATACTTAAAGAACTCCAAATTTCTTCAAATCACTTCCTAATGCACTTATTGATCTTCGATTTGCCACAAAATCCTATCAAAAATAACAAAATTACAAAAATCAAATATAAAGTATCTAAAGTTAACAAATAAGCTAAAATAAAGCTAAAAACATAAAATATACTAAAATATAAGGGCAAAATAGATGCAAAACTACCCTAAAATGCCTATATGAAATGAGTATAACAAATTCCCCCAAACTCAAACCTTTGCTTGTCCTCAAGCAAATAAAAACAATTAATGCAATTTGGGGTACCTTACCTTAAATTTATGAAAATTACTCATCCAAACTCTCAAACTTACTTTTAGCCACCAAAACACCATATACCCACTTTCAAGATGCAAAGAATTCAATCATTACCAAAGTTATCACCGCTTAGCCTTGGGTCAATTATCCATATCATCAAGCCCAAACCAATCAATCACAAAGAATAATCATGCCTAAATAGACTATAGGGTGATCCATAAACTAAAGTATCTCAAATAATGATGGTGGATTAATGATATCACAATCCCATAGGCAATTCTTTTATTCCAATCTCCACTAATGTAGCAAAACACCATCAAAAGATCAAAAGGACTTCCAAGGGTTGTAATGGGGCTAAGGGGGTGATAATGTGGCTAACAAGAAAAGGATAAAGGTATCAAAATATGAGAATAATCAGATTATTAAAAGATCAAGACACACAATTTTTTTTATTTTTTTTATTTTTATTTTTATTTTTATATATATATATATATTTTTTTTTTGAATCAAAACTCATTTGGAAGAAGGAACTTTACAACTATTCACCAATGCTAGCATATATTTTTTAAGCTTTTAGAGGGACTATATAAATAACATTGACTTTGAATTATAATTGTCCCTTTCAATTCACCCCCAAACTCATTTCTTTGTGTACTTGGGTGGTGAATTACTTTACATACCATAATTGAATTTGCTAGCTTCCCTTTTTTTTTTTACTTTAGTCACTTCTCCCAACTAATTATTATCATTATTAATTTTTTTTTTTAAGTGTATCTATCACTCAAAGAATTATTCTCATGGAGGGTAGGTAAGTGTTTGGGTTTATGGCTAGGCATTAATGTGGGTTCCAAAGAAATAAGAGGGATAAATATAGGCTCAAATTGGTTCCAAAGGGAAATTTTAAAGTGAGGTTGGCTAAGGCTAAAATATGGGTTTAAAATTCAAAGAATGCCTAGATCATTTCTTTTTCAAGTGTATGCTATGATTTCGCCTTGAAAGGTTTAGAAAGATTGTTCTAGGATTGGTGAGACATCAATTAGCTACTTCTCACCCTAGTGTTTTCTCTAAGCACTCAAAGTCAATGCAATTGATTGGGTGGCCCTTAGCTAAGAAGATATAAACTAAAGCAAGAATCTAATAACTTTGCACCTATCCAGAACTTTCAATCCATCAAACCCTTCTAAAAGTAAGCTTAATTGCTCTTCAAAGCAACTCTCAATCCTCTAAGGACAAGGTAAAAATTTATTTTTATGATATGCATGATCCTAAAATGAATGCATAAATCAAATTAAAACTAAGTGTAATCTATATGAAAACTATATGCAAATGTATGTGTATGAGTATAGACATGTGTGTGGTATATGTAAAAGTGTATGGATGATCTATATATGAATGAATGAAATGCAATGAATGAATGAAAATTTTAAAGAAAAATTTAAAAATTTTGCAAAAATTTTGCACTCACCCCCAAACTCAAATGAAACATTGTCCTCAATATTTAAAATGAATGCAAAGATGGGCAAAATTGTGTGAACTAATCAATTAATGAAATATATACAATTAGGGATTAAATTAATATAAGCTCAAGAATTCCAAAATTAGCTCAAAATGATATTAACAATAAAACTTTAGAGAGAAAAATGTGAAAAGGTAGCTCAAATGTATGAATTTACACTGCTTAAGATGTTGCTTAACTTGTTGTGTAGGGTAAGCAAAAGCATAAGCATTAGCATAAGCACTGGTAGAAGTATTGGCATAAGCATAAATAGTAAAAGGGTAAGCTGTTACCTCTAAATGATGTTAAAGATATGCAGCTCAAAGGAGATTGTGCAACTAAATTAGGATTGAAGAAATGATAAAGTACAAAAATAATGTGCAAGAAGATGAAAAAGTGTAAAGAAATAAGATCTAACAGTTAAATCAAGAATTAAACCAAAAAGCATTCATAGAATAACTATATCCATATCAGAAGATAAAAGAAAATAAAGTAAACTAAAGGAAAGAAGTGCAAATATAATCAGAAAAACTAATTACCAAAGTATTACAACTATTACTAAGGTTTGAAGATTAAAATAAACAGATTACAAAATAAACCTAAAACAGAAACTAAAACTGAATTGAAGAACTAAAACTAGTACTAAACTACTGCTACTGTTCAAGCTCTGCTGTCAAGGCTTTGTTGCTGTATCAGGGTCTGCTTCAGGTTCTGCAGTAGGTTCATTGTGATCTGAAGCTTCAGAAGCAGTTTCCAAATTTTCTGTGAGGTCTTTCATTTCTTGAAGCATGTCTTGGCCCCAATGATATAAATTGCTATAAGATTGGGCCAATTTGTTGTAGAGTTCCAACATTTGAAGTTGTTGCTGCTTCTGTTTCTTTTTAAGAGATGAAAATCTCTTTTTAAGTTTCTTTTCTAGCTTCTTCTTTTGGTTGACCTGCTGCTGACCCATGGTATCAATTTTGACTTCTAAGCTCTTCAAGGTTGCAAGGATATCTATGGTGTCAGGTGAGGGAACAGATGGTTAGACAGTGAAACTGGCTATTTTAGATTCCAATGATTTTAAAAGGGACAAAATATCTACGAAAAACTGTAGGGCGATGGTTGTTTGGGGTTCTGCTGGTGCAAAGGTAGTTGGGTCTGCAGTACCACTGGCTTCAGGATGCTGCTATAACAAAGCATAGGTATGTCGTACTTTCTCACAAACATCCATGTGTAGCAACATTGTGCTGTCTATATATGATTCACCAGACACTAGCAGCAGCTTATACAGACTAGCATCAAAGCTAAATGAATTGGCTATGGCAGTTATATATCCTCTAAAGACTATACTACCTTTGGTATGCTTTGTGACAATTTGGTGCCAATGAGTAGCTAGGAAATGGGCTGTGCTCACTTGTTTTCTCTCCTTCATGCACCACAAGAAAAATAAATCTCCAGCACCCACAATGCTGTTACTGTGTCCCCTTCCTAAAATAGTGTAAGAGATGAATCTATGGAGGTATTTCAATACATGATCAACTATCCTAGACGCTTTCGCTGTCCTCTATCTATAATAACCCCCAAAAGGTGCAATGTCTTTCCAGAACTGAACAGGGTCATAGATGGTTTGTTGCCACTCTATATTTTTATAGCCCGAACCCTAATAACCAAAAATTGCATTCATAGCATCTATGTCTAACTCCCTATCAATGCCAGCACATCGAAAATAGATCACATCCTTATGTTCAGGTACTGTCGGTTTGAAATTCAGCCTTAAAGAACTCAAAAATTCCAATGTCAAATCCTTGTACACTGGTTCCCTAATCCTAGCAAACTTAGTCCAGTTGACAGCATCTAAATAGGCAAATACAGAGTCATAAATGCCTAATTTTTTTAAAATTTGCTCATCCATATATTTGTTTGCCAAAATAGGTTTAGAGGCTAAACTCTCATAAGCATTTTCCATATCCATGTCTTTAAAGGCCCAAGGTAATGGAGAAAGTACCTCCTCTATATCATCGGCAGATGATGCAGGTGCTGCTGGAGCAGTGGCAGGCAGGGGAGAGTGTAAGGGTGACTGAGGTACAGGGGTTTGAACCGCTGGTGATGGAATTTGCGAGGAGGACCTAGTTCTTTTGCTGACTGGTTTAGAGGAAGGTTGAGGTGGAGAGTTTAAGTCCAAAGGAACAGAGGGTGCTCCTTTTCGTTTTCCAACAGTGGCTTTCTTGAGTCTACCTGCAGCCTTTTTAGTTTTACCTTTAGATTTGGTTTGAGTTGGCGCAGGTTTAGACATTGGTTCTTGGAACGGAGTTTCAAAAATGGGTGTTTCATTTTGTGGCTCAGTTTGTGGGGAGAGGGGGGTAAGCGGAATGAGAGTTGTGAAGGAACGGAAGCGTGAAAAACACAAGATTATATCATTGAATTCAAAAATTTTCACCTAGGGTCACAAGCACCATGCAAGATTTATTTTTATCTATTTGATTTCAATGATAAACAACATATTAAAACTCTTTTAATATGTTTTTGGATCTGTATTTGCCATTTAAGATTTTAAAATTAATCAGATTAATTTTAGAACCCTAGATTAAATCAAGAACGATTACACTAACCTCTTGATGTGCTGCAGCGTGTCTGCGCCTTTGAGATTCGTCTTGAGGACACGGATGTTGTCCCTCTAGCTTGTCCACACCAAGAACACCTATGGCAGCCCTTGAACAGCTTCTAAAGCCTTTTCTATTAATTAGAAATTCAAGTTCTTCCTTTTAAGAGATTAGAGATGTAAACAGGACACTAGAAACAATTTCTAGTATTCTTAATTCAAGAGATTGATGGCTAATCTCTTTGAATTGATGAGAGATGAAGAGAAATAGCTGGAGGCTCACAGTGGCGTGACATATGAGAGGAGAGGCTGCTGGTTGTGTTTTCTTTTCATAACCCCACTTAAATAGCTAGGTTAACACATTAAACCCTAGCCACATGTCACCTTTTGATTAGCTCTAGGTTTAAGTGACCCAATCACATTGTGCCAAGTGTCAAACCTATATTTAATCTTGATTTTAATCATCTTACATGATTAAAAATATTTGTAAGCTTATGTGTTATGCCATGTGTCACCATCTCATGGTGCCACGTGTCACACCGCAAAATGACCAAAATGCCCTGTGTCTTAATTTTGAGTTCTTAACCCAAAATAATTATTTTCTTCTTCTAATTAATTTATATCAAATATAAATTAATTAATTAATCTCTATTAATTAATTTCTCATCAATTAAATTCATATTTAAACACTTTAAATATAAATTTAATTTATACTACACATCCAATAATCTAGATTTGGTTTCAAGTCATGCTAGGGACTTTGCAATTTTATTGCAAACCAAATCTATTTAATTAATCAATTAAACTCTTTAATTAATTAATTAAATCATATTTAAATAGGTGATAACTTGTGTATGTGTGTGACTTACTAGGCTCATCACTAATTGGCAATGAGACATGATATCAACTCTTAATATCATCGAACTCTTTCTTACCATAAATGATTTCTCTAAATCATTTTATGAACCTCATAGACCATGGTTAACACCTAGCATAGCATGCCATGGCCACCCAATTAGTAATAAGGTTTACCTTAAATGAACCTATAATCATATGTTACCATGCACTAGAATCTCTCTGTTACAAAATCCCAACTCAATCTTGAGTCATGGTTTATGTCAAACTCCATTTGCTATGAATATTATGTTCTCTTTTAATTCCAGTTCTTTATTAAAAGATTTTCTCATCGAAACTCTTTTACGAATAAATCTATCTGTCTGGCAGGAACTTGAAACCTCAAGAACAATTAAATGAACATAGGATTTTATCTCTATTTACTTAGAGGAACAGATTCCTTCTTGATCAATACCTACCTCCATATATAACTAGCAGGAGCCAACACATGCCCATATACCCATACATAGTACAAGTATGAAAGCGATATCAAACTCAAACTACCTATATACAAGATAAGCTGTGCTATCTCGGTCTAAAGATTATATGCCGATATGATTTATGACAAAACATTGACAAGAGTAAACTCCATGTGCTTGTCATAAGTGTCACTGGTTGACCTACTTATCATTTATAAGTGCCTATCATGTTTGTTATATGGCATGAGACTCACCATTCCATCTTATTTATATCTCATATAAATAACTTGGGAACAAACATGAATACAATCTTTACGGATAAGTCATGTCCTTATTATGAAGTATCCTCGATTGTGAACCTATTTATGATACTTTGTGCTAGAAATATTGTCACTCATATTCTTAACAACTTAAGAATAATATTTCTAACAAAATATCAATGGACCTTTTCTATTACACATAAATATATTATGTAAACGGAAAAGTGGAAATGCCTTTTATTATTAAAAATATGTACAAGATACATACTAAATGATATGCTCTAGGGCATACTACTAACAATCTCCCACTAGCACTAGAGCCATTCATTACAATATCTTAGACCTATCTTCTCAAGATGTCGGTCTAGCGAGTCGTGACATAGGCTTAGTGAATGGATCACCGGATTTTCGGTGATGCTATTTTCTGCATGGCTACATCGCCTCGCCCAACTATTTCTCTGATAAAGTGGTAGTGCCTTTCTATGTGTTTGGATTTTGGGTGAGACCTTAGTTCCTTAGCCTGTATGACTGCTCCATTGTTGTCACGATGTAGTGGGCTGCGACTCAATGGAAGGAACTCTGTAAGTTACATCACGAACTTCTTTATCCAAGCGACTTCCTTTGCGACATCGATGCGAATATACTTAGCCTCGATGAGTGGAATCTGCGATCGTGCTCTGTTTGGAACTCTTCCAACCGATCGCACCTACATTACAAATGAACAAATATCCAGAGGTAGACTTTCTATCATCGATATCTGATTGGAAATCAGAATCAGTATAACCATCCAATTGCAAGTCTCCACCTCCATAAATCAATAATAAATCCTTAGTTCTTCTTAATTACTTAAGAATATTCTTGATGACTATCGATGTTCCAATCATGGATTGGATTGATACCTGCTAGTCAAACTAACATCATATGCGATATCCGTCATAGTACACAACATTGCATAAATTAAACTTCCAATAGCAGAAGAATATTGAATAATGTCCATCTTATATCTTTCTTCACGTTTCTTTGGAGAAATCTCTTTAGAAAGGTGGATAACGAGTATCACTGGTAACAATCATCTCTTGGAATCAAGAATGTTAAACCTCTTTAAAACATTTTCCAAGTATAGACTTTGGTATAAATCAATTATTCTTTCGCTCTATCTATATAGATGCGAATCCCAAGAATATAGGTTGCCTCCCCTAAGTCTTTCATGGAGAATGTATTTGACAACCATACCTTTATAGTTGTAAACATACCTGTATCATTACCCATCAATAGTATGTCATCCACATATAAGACAAGGAAAGTGATAGCACTCACACTAACCTTCTTATATACACATGGCTCATCCTCATTTTGATAAAACCAAAAGATTTAATGGCTTCATCAAAGCGGATGTTCCAACTCCTCGAAGCTTGTTTCAACCCATAAATGGATCGCTTTAGCTTGCATACCTTGGAACCATCTTGGGATTCAAATCCCTAGGTTGTTCCATGAAAATGTTTTCTTCAATGTATCCATTGAGAAAAGGCATTTTGACATCCATCCGCCAAATCTCATAATCATAGTATGCAGCTATTGCTAGTAAAATCCTAATTGATTTAAGCATGGCAACAGTGAGAAAGTCTCCTCATAGTCTATTTCTTGCCTTTGGCGAAACCCTTCGCTACTAGCCTTGCCTTATAGGTCTCTACCTTTCCATCAGAACCAATTTTCTTCTTGAAAACCCATTTGTTCCCTATAGGTACAATACCTTGTGTGGGTCAACAAGATCCCAAACTTGATTCTTATACATGGAATCAATCTCGGATTTCATAGCATCAATCCATTTTGAAGAGTCTATATCTGATATAGCTTCTTCATAGGTAAGTGGATCATCTCCATGATCTACTTCTTCATGAGTAGACAACTCTTGTTCTTCTTCATGAAGAAAACCATATCTCACTGGTGGGTGAGATACCCTGGTTGTTCTACGAGGAACAGCTGTAGATGTTTCATCAATGGCTATAGGTTGACTAGATGGATCTATATCCATCTGATCTGTTGGTTGGTTAGAATTCTCCAATTCTAACTCTATTTGCCTTCCTTTGCCTCCTTCTTGAACAAACCATTGTTCAAGAAATGTGGCATCTCTACTTATAACAACCTTTTGTGAAGTAGGCAAATAAAATAATATCCAAAACTATATTTTGGATATCCAACAAATCGACCTCTTTCTGATATGGTCTCCAATTTATCAGTGTTCAGCTTTTTGATATAAGCTCGATAACCCCAAATCTTAACATGCTTAAGACTTGGTTTTCTTCCATGCCATATCTCATAAGGTGTGGAAGAAACTGATTTTGATGGAATCCTATTCAGAATATATAAAGCTGATTCTAATGCAAATCCCCAAAAGGAGATTGGCATATCAGTATAGCTCATCATACTACGTACCATATCCAATAGGGTACGATTTCTCCTTTCAGATACACCATTCAGCTGTGGCGTTCCTGGAGGAGTCAGCTGAGAAACAATACCATGCTCTCTCAAGTATTCATCAAATTCAGTACTCAAATATTCACCTCCACGATCTGATCGAAGAGCTTTAATATTCTTTCCTGTTTGATTTTCTACTTCAGATTTAAATTCTTTGAACTTTTCAAAAGATTCATGTTTGTATTTCATCAAATACAAATACCCAAACCTTGATTTATCATCAGTAAAGGTAATAAAATAATGAAAACCCCCTCTATCCATTTCTTTAAATGGACCACATACATCACTATGTATTAGCTCCAAAATATTTTCAGCTCTTAGCCCCTGTCCAACAAAGGGTGATCTAGTCATTTTGCCCTGAAGGCAAGATTCACAAGTTGGAGTAGGCTCAGAGTCCAAAAAGGATAGAATCCCCATTTTCTCCAATTTTGTAATCCTATCTTCTGCAACATGACATAACCTTAAGTGCCAAATATATTTTGAACTTGAGTTGTTTTTCACCACGGCATTGCTTTCATTTAGATTGCTATACTCTGGCCAGTGGAAACACTTTCTTACTGGTAATGGAAACACTTTCTTATTGGCAGTGGAAACACTTTCCTTTGCCTTCATCAGCTTTAGTCTTCCTTTTCTGTTTAGCTATTTTCTTAGAAGGACCAGGAATCTGAGGTTTCTTTTTCTTATTGCCCTTCTTCTTGTTGGACTTTCCAGCAGAAGAAGATGCAACCAAAGCTACCTCTTTTCCTTTATTGCCTGGCATATTCTTTTGGGCAATAACCAGCATGTTAAGTAAACCAGCTAAGGTGCATTCCTGTTGAGTCATATGGAAATTTGTCACAAAATTCCCAAAAGACTCAGAAGGGACTGAAGGATTAAATCCGTCTGTAGTTGGAAATCCATGTTGAAGTCAAGATGTTCCAACTGCTCAATCAGCCGAATAATCTTGTGGACATGATCCCCAACATTCTGTCCCTCAAACATCCTCATACGGAATAGCTGTCTAGATATCTCATACCTAGCATTCCTGCTGTGCTCACCATACAACTCTTGTAGGTGAAGGAGGATCTCACTTGCACTCTGCAAGTTTTCATGCTGCTTCTGTAACTCATTACTCATGAAACCAAACATGTAACACTTAGCTCTCATATCATGCTCCTTCCACTTGTCCAAAGTTTCATGTTCCTCTTAAGTGGCCTCTGGAGGTAAGGGACCAGGAACATTTGAATCTAGAACATATCCTATATGTTCAAGGTTCAAGACAAGTTTCAAATTTCTTAGCCAATCAGACAGATTAGGTCCTGTCAACCTATTGCGATCAAGTATGCTTGCAAGGATATTGGATGGTGGTGGTTGTTCTGTGCTCATTATTATCAGAAAATTAATTGCAGAAATAACCAGATTAATTAGTAAATGTATCATGTAATTAACCAAATATGATTATGGTCTTTTAATCAAATTGGTCCTCCCACTAACTTAGCGAATCCTACACTTCCAAAGTAGAAAACGGAAATCCTAGTTGGATGGATTTCTAGTGGGTGATTGAATTCTTATAATTCTATTGATCATCCTCAGGTACATCCATTATTGGAATTACAATAAACTATAAGTGAGCAACTCCTTGCCCATCACATCTCATGTGAGGTTCAATCCTTTACCTAGCCCCTAATGCTCAAAATCTCAGGTACATCCATTATTGACTTATCTTGCATTAGTTAAGTTGATCCCATTGAGCCAGTAATTATGCAAATAATTTTAATGTCCTCAGGTACATCCAATATTGGCCACCAAACCATTTACATATTTACAACATCTCATGCTTAACAATTATTCTTAAGAAAATCTCTTAAATTAATTGCATCTCATGCAACTATTTAAAATTTCTTAAAATAATTGCCCCAATGGAGGGCCTATGTTATAATTACTTTAATTATAGCATTTCCAACTTAATCATTTGTTTGGAAGATTTTATAGCCATCCTAATTACTATTAAGGTCTCACTTTGCACATTATCCATTTAGCATGCATATATCATATAATTGCATACATTCCCATACATCTCATGCATTCATGGATAAGCGATAAATATGGTATGATCATGGACTTTCTAAGGGATTCAATGAGCCACCAAGAATTGAATCGGGCATTCCTAGGTGCATTTCATTCATTCATTTTACAAGAGTTGCTGAAGGAGTACATAATCAACACTTGATATTGAATTCCTCCCAGGTCCCACCAATGCTCTTGACCTCCTTGAACTTCTTGCAATCCAATATTACATAGTAATCCTTGGCATACCAAGGCGAATTTACAAGAACTTAAATAAATGAAATTACAACCCAAAAATTATTACAAACTTAATAATACATGCCCAAAATAAATTAAAATAAATTAATTAATTTACAATCCCAAAGAAACATAAAAGAAATAAATCCAATCACATTGGTCTTTTATAGTCCATGATCATCCATCATGCATATCACTATTTAACAATTAAATAAAACATACATACTTAAATTAAATTGAATATCTCATATTCAACTTAAAAATCAGATTTGAATATGATTCAAATAAATTTAAAAATTCAGATTTGAATCTCATTCAAACAAATTTAAAAATTCAGATTTGAATCACATTCAAACAACTTCAAAAATTCAGATTTGAATCACATTCAAACATTTTTTAAAAAATCAGATTTGAATCATATTCAAATATTTTTTAAAAAATCAGATCTGAATTTTATTGAATCAATTTTAAAAAATCAGATTTAAATATGATTCAAACAACTTTAAAAATTCAGATTTGAATCACATTCAAACAACTTTTAAAATTCAGATTTGAATCACATTCAAACAATTTTTAAAATTCTGATTTGAATCATAATTTAAGTGTGTGATTAAAACAACTAATTAAACACTTTAATTAGTCAAACAATAGGCCTTAGATCATACAACAATTGCAGAATTAAAAGCCAAACCTTGAACCACCCATGGAACCATTGTTGCCGCCACCAATGGTGGCTTCACCATGTGTGCCGCCACACCTCTTGATCCAACCAGCAATGGATCAATCATCTCATGATCAAATCACACAATTAAATCATATAATAAACAATCTAAATGGCAAATAGTGGCTCTGATACCAATTGAAGGAACGGAAGCGTGAAAAACACAAGATTATATCATTGAATTCAAAAATTTTCACCTAGGGTCACAAGCACCATGCAAGATTTATTTTTATCTATTTGATTTCAATGATAAACAACATATTAAAACTCTTTTAATATGTTTTTGGATCTGTATTTGCCATTTAAGATTTTAAAATTAATCAGATTAATTTTAGAACCCTAGATTAAATCAAGAACGATTACACTAACCTCTTGATGTGCTGCAGCGTGTCTGCGCCTTTGAGATTCGTCTTCAGGACACCAGATGTTGTCCCTCTAGCTTGTCCACACCAAGAACACCTATGGCAGCCCTTGAACAGCTTCTAAAGCCTTTTCTATTAATTAGAAATTCAAGTTCTGCCTTTTAAGAGATTAGAGATGTAAACAGGACACTAGAAACAATTTCTAGTATTCTTAATTCAAGAGATTGATGGCTAATCTCTTTGAATTGATGAGAGATGAAGAGAAATAGCTGGAGAGGCTCAAAGTGGCGTGACATATGAGAGGAGAGGCTGCTGGTTGTGTTTTCTTTTCATAACCCCACTTAAATAGCTAGGTTAACACATTAAACCCTAGCCACATGTCACCTTTTGATTAGCTCTAGGTTTAAGTGACCCAATCACATTGTGCCAAGTGTCAAACCTATATTTAATCTTGATTTTAATCATCTTACATGATTAAAAATATTTGGCAAGCTTATGTGTTATGCCATGTGTCACCATCTCATGGTGCCACGTGTCACACAAAATGACCAAAATGCCCTCGTGTCTTAATTTTGAGTTCTTAACCCAAAATAATTATTTTCTTCTTCTAATTAATTTATATCAAATATAAATTAATTAATTAATCTCTATTAATTAATTTCTCATCAATTAAATTCATATTTAAACACTTTAAATATAAATTTAATTTATACTACACATCCAATAATCTAGATTTGGTTTCAAGTCATGCTAGGACTTTGCAATTTTATTGCAAACCAAATCTATTTAATTAATCAATTAAACTCTTTAATTAATTAATTAAATCATATTTAAATAGGTGATAACTTGTGTATGTGTGTGACTTACTAGGCTCATCACTAATTGGCAATGAGACATGATATCAACTCTTAATATCATCGAACTCTTTCTTACCATAAATGATTTCTCTAAATCATTTTATGAACCTCATAGACCATGGTTAACACCTAGCATAGCATGCCATGGCCACCCAATTAGTAATAAGGTTTACCTTAAATGAACCTATAATCATATGTTACCATGCACTAGAATCTCTGCATTACAAAATCCCAACTCAAGTTTGAGTCATGGTTTATGTCAAACTCCATTTGCTATGAATATTATGTTCTCTTTTAATTCCAGTTCTTGATTAAAAGATTTTTCTCATCGAAACTCTTTTACGAATAAATCTATCTGTCTGGCCAGAACTTGAAACATCAAGAACAATTAAATGAACATAGGATTTTATCTCTATTTACTTAGAGGCAGATTCCTTCTTGATCAATACCTACCTCCATATATAACTAGCAGGAGCCAACACATGCCCATATACCCATACATAGTACAAGTATGAAAGCGTTATCAAACTCAAACTACCTATATACAAGATAATCGTGCTATCTCAGTCTAAAGATTATATGCATCGATATGATTTATGACAAAACATTGACAAGAGTAAACTCCATGTGCTTGTCATAAGTGTCACTGGTTCGGCCTACTTATCATTTATAAGTGCCTATCATGTTTGTTATATGGCATGAGACTCACCATTCCATCTTATTTATATCTCATATAAATAACTTGGGAACAAACATGAATACAATCTTTCTGGATAAGTCATGTCCTTATTATGAAGTATCCTCGATTGTGAACCTATTTATGATACTTTGTGCTAGAAATATTGTCACTCATATTCTTAACAACTTAAGAATAATATTTCTAACAAAATATCAATGGACCTTTTCTATTACACATAAATATATTATGTAAACGGAAAAGTGGAAATGCCTTTTATTATTAAAAATATGTACAAGATACATACTAAATGATATGCTCTAGGGCATACTACTAACAAGTTGGTGTTTGGCCCTGGGGTAGTGATGGTGTTTGCGGTGGTGGTGATTGAGGTAGCGGCGGTGTTTGCGGTGGGCTGCGGTGTTTGCGGTGTTGGTGATTGAGGTAGCGGCGGACTAGGACTGGGGTTAGGGTTTATGGGTAGAGAAGATGGAGTACCCATTTTCGATCTGACAGAGCGTTGATATTTTCTGGGTTTGGGTTTGTGGGTGGACCACATCTTGGTTCTCACCATTTAATGAAGAGAAATAAACTCTTCAGATTCCCTAAAAATGCTAGAAAAAATGGTGTGGGAAGGGAGTCGGCGGAATGAAGCTATAGTTTATCAGGAGTTTGGGCAGGGGCTTCATAAAAATGGCAGAAGATTTGGGCTTTTTAAAATGTGGGGCAAACATCTGGTAATTTGGGTTATGCTTGGGGTTAAGCATAGGGTTCAGCAAAATTTGCATAGGATATAGCTTAGTAAGCAACATCATTAGCAAGTTTCGGCAGGTTGTGGGAAAAATTGTGATTTTACTTACCAAAAACAGTCCAAATGCTAAGGAATGCTATCATGACCCTCAGCAATTACCAAATACACATTAATACCACCAAATTGAAAAATTTAAGCTCATCATCTCTCTTAAACTTAGCAAGCATTGTACATGCATGTGGTAATTAGCTCAAATTAGGCACCAATTGTGATTACCTTTTTGCAAACTTAATGAAATGGTCTTATTCCTAAATTTATACCAAAAGCACATTTTCAGCAGCATTTGAGACAAGTTCCAAACTTTCAAAAATTGCAGAAAAGACATAGAAATTGACTTTTTAAGCAGCATGAACAGTAACAAAAATCAGCAGACTACAAAAACTAGCAGCAATTCAAACAAAAATATGTAAATTTCTAACAGATTACAAAACTATATATACTAAAAGGTAAAACTTAACAAACACTATTTTTGCACTTCAATAAAGCTCACATCAGTCCTAAATATCAAGATTAATCCTCATTTAAGTTGCATTTGACAAAATTTACACAAGACACAAAATTAAACATGTGCTATCAAGTAGATTGCAATATCAGCAATTTAGCACAATTTTAAAGGTGTTACTGTTCACAGGTACTGGATAAAGTGCAGAATTTTGCTTTACACTTGCTCCCTTTCAATTCTTTATTTTTGCTACATGTGTTAATTTGCCCAATCTTCATGAATGACCTACAAAAGATAAACAAATATCACTTTTGAGTTTAATGAGGGTAAAAACTGAAAATGAAATGAAATGGAAACAAACTATAAAAGGATACGCTTGGGTTGCCTCCCAAGAAGAGTTTGTTTAAGGTCTTAAGCTTGACCTTCCACTCCAAATCACCTAAATATCCCTAATTGGAGAACCAAGCCATGAAACCTCTACAACCTTTTGTGTGGGTTCTCCAACAATATAATGCTTTAATCTCTGCCCATTAACTTTGAAAGTCCCTGAGGTTTCATTTCCTATCTCAACAGCTCCATAGGGGTATACTTTTATAACAGTGTAGGGCCCTGACCATCTTGACTTTAATTTTCCGGGAAATAACCTTAACCTAGAGTTATATAAGAGAACAACATCACCTTCCTGAAAATCTTTCTTCCTAATATGCTTATCATGCCATCTCTTAGTTCTTTCCTTGTAAAGCTTGGCATTTTCATAAGCATCCAATCTAAGTTCCTCAAGTTCATTTAGTTGCAGCATTCTTTTTTCTCCTGCAGTTTTTAAGTCAAAATTCAGTGTCCTTATGGCCCAACATGCTCTATGCTCCAACTCCAAAGGTAAATGACAAGCTTTCCCATAAACCAATCTAAATGGGGTGGTGCCAATAGGAGTTTTAAAAGCTGTTCTATAGGCCCAAAGAGCATCATCTAACTTTAGCGACCAATCTTTCCTTGAACTATTCACTATTTTCTCAAGAATTCTTTTCAACTCTCTATTTGAGATCTCCACTTGACCACTAGTTTGTGGATGGTAGGGTGTTGCAACCTTATGCTTTACTCCATATTTTTGTAATAATCATTCAAATTGATGGTTGCAAAAATGAGAACCTCCATCACTTATAATGGCACGTGGAGTTCCAAATCTTGTAAAAATGAACTTTTTAAGGAATTTAATCACAACTCTAACATCATTAGTTGGAGATGGTATAGCTTCAACCCATTTGCTCACATAATCTACTCCAACTAAAATGTATTTGTGTCCAAAGGACGATGGAAAAGGTCCCATGAAATCAATGCCCCACACATCAAATAGTTCCACTTCCAATATATTTTGGAGGGGCATTTCATCTCTCTTCGAGATATTACCCATCCTTTGACACCTATCACATGCATTTACAAACTTTCTCACATCTTTAAACATATGTGGCCAAAAGAACCTTGCTTGAAGAACTTTTTCTGCAGTCTTTGTCACATTCATATGACCCCCATAAAGTGAAGAATGGCAATCTTTAATAACATTCCCTATCTCCTCATCAGCTAAACATCTTCTAATCAACCCACCTCCACATCTCTTGAACAAAAATGGCTCTTCCCAATCATAATCCTTTACATCAAAAAGAAATTTCTTCTTTTGCTACCATGTTAGGTCTGGTGGAAGGATTCCACACACTAGATAGTTCACGAAATCTGCATACCAAGGGGTTTTTGCATTCATGATTACTAACAGTTGCTCATCAGGAAAATAATCGTCTATTGGGGGCTTTTTTCCCAAATTATCTCCTTGTTCTTGCCTCATTCTAGATAGATGATCTGCTACCACATTTTCTACTCCTTTCTTGTCTTTAATTTCCAAGTCAAACTCTTGAAGGAGTAGCACCCACCTTATCAATCTAGGTTTAGCCTCTTTTTTCTGAAGGAGATACTTGATAGCTGCATGATCCGTGTACACTATTACCTTTGACCCCACAAGATAGGATCTGAATTTATCTACTACAAATACCACTGCCAAAAACTCTTTCTCTATAGTAAAGTAATTTATTTGAGCATTATCTAAGGTTCTACTTGCATAGTATATTGCATACACCTTCTTATCTCTCCTTTGTCCCAAAACAACCCCAATGGCATAATCGCTAGCATCGCACATTAACTCAAAAGGTAATGACCAATCAGGAGGCTACATAATAGGAGCAGATATCAAAGCTTCCTTTATCCTGCAAAAAGCGTTCATACAATTAGTATCAAAATGAAATTCCACATCTTTACTCAATAAATTGGTAAGAGGCTTAGAAATCTTAGAGAAATCCTTGATGAATCTCCTGTAAAATCTAGCATGCCCCAAGAAACTCCTCACTCCCTTCACGGATGTTAGGGGTGGCATTTTCTCAATAATTTCTACCTTTGCTTTATCCACCTCAATACCCCTGTTTGACACAAGATGTCCCAAAACAATTCCTTCTTGTACCATAAAATGGCACTTTTCCCAATTCAAAACTAAATTGAACTCTTCACATCTCTGCAAAACCTTAGACAAGTTAAATAAGCATTCATCGAAAGATTTACCATACACAGAAAAATCATCCATGAACACTTCCATAATACCCTCAATCATGTCAGAAAATATGGACATCATACATCTTTGAAATGTAGCAGGAGCATTACATAGTCCAAATGGCATCCTTCGATATGCAAAGGTACCATAAGGACATGTGAAGGTAGTTTTATCTTGATCATCTGGGTGAATGGGGATCTGAAAGAACCCTGAATAGCCATCCAAATAGCAAAAATAAGAATGATGAGCTAGTCTCTCAAGCATTTGATCTATAAATGGTAATGGAAAATGGTCCTTTCTAGTTGCATTATTCAATTTCCTATAGTATATACACATTCTCCATCCAGTTACAGTCCTTGTAGGTATTAGTTCATCATTTTCATTTTTCACTATTGTGATGCCCCCTTTCTTGGGTACAACATAAACTGGACTTACCCAATTGCTGTCAGAAATAGGGTAAATGATACCTGCATCAAGCAATTTCAAGATTTCCTTTTTCACCACCTCTTTCATATTTGGATTCAATCTCCTCTGTGACTCTCAAGAGGCTTTATGATTATTTTCCAACAAAATTCTATGCATGCACACAGAAGGATGTATTCCTTTAATATCATCAATGGTATAACCGATTATCCTTCTATGCTTTCTAAGAACTCTTAATAATTTTTCAACTTCACAATCATTCAATTTAGCACTAACAATTACAGGGTAGGTAGAATTTTGACCTAGAAAAGCATACCTGAGATTTGTTGGAAGAGGTTTCAACTCTACCTTCGGTGCTTCACTTCTTTTAAGCTTTGATGATGAAGTTGTATCTTGCTTCAAATCCCCAATCTTTTCAATATCAGCCATACGCAAAGGTGGATTTCCTTCCAAGATTGTAGCATATTCTGCAGCTTCTTCAATCTCATCCCCTTTTTTGATGTTATGAACCAAACAAGCTTCTAAGGGATCTTTAAGATGTTGCTTTTTAAGCACTTTTCTGACCTCTTCATCTATCACATCAATTCTCAAGCATGAATTTGAATCATCTTTCTTTTTCATTGCTTGAAACAAATTAAATTCAACTTTCTCTTCCCCAACTTCTAATGTAAGCCTCCCATTTTTTACATCAATCACAGCTCCAGCAGTAGCAAGGAAAGGTCTACCAAGAATAATAGGAATGTGTACATCCTCCTCCATCTCCAATACCACAAAATCCACTGGTATGAAAAATTTTCCAACTTTCAGAGGAACATTCTCAATTACCCCAATTGGAAATTTAACAGACCTATCTGCTAACTGTAGTGAGATGGTAGTAGGCTTCATTTCTCCAATCTTCACTTTCTCATAGATAGATAATGGCATTAGACTAACACTGGCTCCAAGATCACATAAAGCCTTATCTATACTGATATCCCCAATATGACATGGTATGGAAAAACTTCCAGGATCTTTCAGTTTGGGTGGAAGCTTATTTTGTAAAATAGCACTGCTTTCTTCCGTGAGAGCTACGGTCTCAAATTCCTCTAATTTCTTCTTGTTAGATAGAATCTCCTTCAAAAATTTAGCATATGAAGGCATTTGTGCTAAGGCATCAGTGAAAGGAATAGTCATATGCAAAGACTTCAATACTTCCAAGAACTTCCCAAATTGTTTATCCAATTTTGCTTTCTGAAACCTTTGTGGAAATGGTAAAGGTGGCATGTAGGCTTTAGGTGCAACATATTTAGGTTCTTCTTCTTTGCTCTCCCTCCCCTTACTTCCTCTTTCTTCCACTGAATTTTCTTTCTCAGCTTCATTTCTAGCTTCAGCTTCAGTTTGTTCATCTCCTTCTTTGTTTTTCTCTTCTTCAATTTTCTTTTCAATCTTTTTATCTTCATTCTCTAATATTTTTCCACTCCTCAATGTAATAGCCTTGCAATGCTCCCTTGAATTTTCTGGCTGGCTAGGGAGCTTCCCAAATGCTTTGTTATTTGAAGAGCTAGCTTATTGACCTATTTGATTCTCTAACATCTTGTTATGTGTTGCCATTTGATCTACTTTAGATGCTAATTGAGAAATCATTTCTTGTTGACTCTGATGGCTCACTAATAAAGTCTCAATCATGGCTTCTAATCTAGCTATCTTGTCTGGTTGTGGTTGTTGTGGTTGAGGTGGGGCAGGTGCATTTTGAGGTTTAGGAATTCCAAGAGGAGGACCTCTATTCTGATGTTGTTGATACCCAGAAGGTTGCTGAAAATTTTGATTTTGTCCTTGTCTACCTCCCCAAGAGAAATTTGGGTGGTTTCTCCATGCTGGATCATAAGTTGGAGAAAATGAGTTACCACTTAGTCTTTGATTGTAGTTCCCCACATAATCCACTTGCTCACTTAAAAAATCTTGATTAAGTGCAGAAAAATCAGCTGCACAATTGACATTTGCAGTTCCAACTTCTACTGAATTACTAGAACCTCCAGTTGAAGAATCTACTTTCATGCTTAGCTTGTCCATCTTCCTTGTCAAAGCATCAAACTTAGCACTAATCATATTCATGGCATCAAGCTCAAACATACTAGCTGGTTTCTTGATCTCATTCCTCTCACAACTCCATTGGTAATTGTTATAAGCAATTTTATCAAAAGCAGAAAATGCTTCATCTTCAGATTTCTCCATAAGATCACCTCCAGAAGATGCATCAATTGTGCTTCTAATAGCTGGTGAAACTCCATTGTAAAAGTGTTGAACAAGCATCCACTTAGGAATCCCATGATGTGGACATCTCCTTTGCAAATCCTTGTACCTCTCCCATGCTTCATACAAGCTCTCATCATCTCTAGGTTTGAAAGAAGTCAACTCATTTCTTAGCTTAGCTGTCTTGCTTGGTGGAAAATATTGAGCTAAAAATGCTTGAGAAAGTTCTTCCCATGTTGTGATAGAACCCGGTGGCAAAGAATGTAACCACTCTCTAGCTCGGTCCTTCAGAGAAAAAGGAAATAATATGAGTCGAATTGCATCATCAGAAACTCCATTTATCTTCAACATATCACTAATCTCAAGAAAGTGTGCTAGATGCACATGTGGACTTTCACTTGGATTTCCTCCAAATTGTGATTGTTGTACCATCTGACAGAGTGCAGGCTTCAGTTCAAAATTATTAGCTTCTACTCTTGGTCTTGTGATACTTGGCATGAAATCCCCAATGTTAGGATAGGCATGATCCTTCACAGAGCGGTTGTTATTATTGTTGGCCATTTCTTCTTGTAATTGCTCTTGCTCTTGTGCTCTTTCTTGTTGTTGTTGAGCTTTAATTTCAGCTTTTCTCCTTTTAGATTCTGCTCTTAAAGCTTTTGCTGTCTTTTTTATTTCTGGATCAAAGAATAAATTGATTTCTTCACTTTTTGTTCTTCTCATAAAATAAAGCACCTGAAAAACAAAATAAACAAATTCTCAAAGTAAAATGGTAAAAAGAAAATAAAATAAAATGCCCAAATTAACCAAATAAACAATTGTTCAATATCAAACAAAAATCAAATCCCCGGCAACGGCACCAAAAACTTGATGTGGCGAATCCGCAAGTATACAGGTCATTTCAAGTAATAAAGTGATGAATCAAGTATCGTTCCCACGAGAATTTGCAGTTTGAGTACCAAACTATGAATAAATCTATTATTTGGGCTAATGATTAATGAATGAATGGTAAATGTAAATGAGAGAAGTAAATTGATTAATCTAATTGAATTATGTAAATATCAAGCAAATAAATTCTAAATCTAGTTTGCAATTAAACTAAATTGATAATGGGTAATTTAAATGAAAGTCTAATTATATTAAAAGTGATTCCAGAGTTAGGGGTTTATGCATAAATTAGTTGGGATTTGTCTTGGGCATTCCAATTTTTAGGGAAAAATAGAGTTTGAAGGTGATTAATTCTAAATTCCTTTGATTTCTTTTTCAAGCAAACCAAAATGTGTTCTAAAATAACCAAACCTACTTTCATACGATATTTGATTAATTTAAAACCCATTAAGTTTTATAACCAATCATTAATTCCTTTTAAAACCCAAGTTTATTTCTGAATCTAGGTGATTTTAAGTTCCAATCCTTGATTATTTATCAATGACTTTCACCTTTCGGTCTTTCAATCAAAGATTAACACAATACCCAATGGGTACCAACATTAGGCAAGTAAATCAAGCACACAAGGAAGGAATCAAAACTTATATTTATGTAAAATAAGGAAATACCCAGTCCAAATCCACAAATTAATCTAAAACATATTTCCCAACTCTGAAATCTAAAGAGTTCACTCACTCATGATGGTATTTACAAGAAAGATTGATGGAAAAGTAAAGAAAGACATGATAAGAGAACTAAAATAGAAAAACCCAGGTAGAAGAACCCAAAACTCTGGTTTCTGGAGCTCCAAAAATGGTTGCAGCAGCTCCTCCCCAAAAAGTGGTGTCTTGTCCTCTTTCTATTCTATTTTTCTTTCCTTTTTGTTTTTCCTCCCTTTCCTCTTGTGGCAAAAACTAGGAAATGATGAATTTATATCGTCCCAAAAAGTTGCCCTAAAAGTAAATAAGAGCCAAATAGTGGATAAGAAATGAGGTGTAAAATTATCCAAGTCAGCAGCATTATTCACGTTCTGGGCAGTCTGCTTAGGGTTCGGCTTAACCCTAAGCAGCTTCTTAGCAAATTTCAGCTTCTGGTCGCACTGTCTACTTAAGGTTAAGCAGACCCTCAGCAAATCTTGGCAGACTTAGAGTAAAATAGACTTTTTTGCTGATGCTTGACTTGTGCTGCACCTTAAGCACTACCGCTTTACCCTAAGCAGGATGTTAAGCAAAGTCTCAAGCAAATTTCGGCTAACTTGCTCTTTCAAGGCTTGATTTCTTCAACTTTCCTTTATGCTTAAAGAACTCCAAATTTCTTCAAATCACTTCCTAATGCACTCATTGATCTTCGATTTGCCATAAAATCCTATTAAAAATAACAAAATTACAAAAATCAAATATAAAGTATCTAAAGTTAACAAATAAGCTAAAATAAAGCTAAAAACATAAAATATACTAAAATATAAGGGCAAAATGGATGCAAAACTACCCTAAAATGCCTATATGAAATGAGTATAACAGTGACACGTGACACCATGAGATGGTAACACGTGGCACCTATAAATGTGTGCTACTTGTCTTCTATTGATGGAAGATCAATTGTTGATGATTTAATCTAGCCTTGACAAGTGTCATAATGAGATTAAGACACATAAAAAGCTACATTAAATTAAAGCTAGACGTATGGCAACCATTTAATAGTTTTTGTCTCTTGTATATAAATACAAGATAATAAGGAAGAAGAAAATGGAAAAATTCTCTCTCCTTCTTCTTCATCTTGGATGGCAACAAGAGTGTCCCTCTCTCTCTTGTTTTTCTTCCACAGATTCATAAGGAAAAACTTGTTTTCCTTTGAATCAAAATCACTAGAAAGGGTTTCTAGCCTAAAACATCCAATAGAACATCACCTAAAGACACATACCCTAATTATTAGTGGTTGGCAAGCATCAAAGAGAGGATTTGGGGCTACCTAAGGTGATCTTGGTGGAAGCTTGTGGTGGACAAGCTAGAGGAGCTACAAGTAAAGCTCTGGAGACTTCTAAAGGGAGCAAGAAGTGTGATTCTACACCTTTAAGGTTAGTCTTATTCAATCCCTTTTAGTTAGGGTCTGGTAGGTTTAAATATTAAACCTCAATCCTTGATGACAAAAAATCCAAAATGCATGTTGGAAGAGTGTTTTGACATGCTTTAGGGCATTGGAGATTGACTAGGATCATAATATACTTGTATGTATGCATAAAACCCTAAAAAAAATTTTTGAAATCCATCCTCTAAGGCCCTAAACACGCTTCCCAATGCCTTCAGCTTCAAGTTGTCACTTCATTCAAATATTATATATATATATATATATACTATTTAATTTTTAATATATAGTATTTGTTAAAATACCTTTTTTAAACCGCTAATCAATATGTTATTAAAATATTATTAATATTTAAAATAAACTCTTATTTAATAAATTAATTAAACATAATAATATTATTAATAACAATAGCAGTAATTATGCTAAATTTAAAAAAAAATGTCAAAACATAAAACTATAATCAAAATTCAATAGTCCAAAAGATTAAGTCCAAGACTTCAAAATAATCTTATAAAATATATTAGAATAACTAAATAATATTAAAGCAATCAAATACATAAATTATTTATTCCTTAGCTAAAAAAAAAAAAGATTAAGCACAACTTAACATCATGTAATATAATTTATTAACTAAACTAAATAAACTTATTAATAAATCATCTTACTTTGTAATAAATAGTTTACATCAATTATGCACTATTAAAATAATATTAATATTTATGAAAAAAAAAAACTCTATTAAAAAAATCAGGGTATTACAATCTTCCCCCCTTAAGAAAATCCGTCCTCAAATTTTTAACAAACAAGGAAAACAAAAGAAAGTGATTGGAAAAGTTTGAGTACTTGTCCTTAGATCTTTATACAAACCATTGAAAACATTCAACTTCCTTTTGACTTTGTTATAGTGTTTTAACTGTCATTTCCCCATGTAGCATAGCTCTTATCTCTGATGACTCATAGACTTTTTTTTAATCCTAACTTGATTGTTAACTCCATTACTTTTGGATTCTAACTCTACAATTGGCTCATACTAGCACATCCTTCATGTTATATACATCATCACAGTACTGATCCACTACTCATGATTTGCAACACATGCAATTCACCATGGAAGATTCTTTCTATATCTCTTTTCCCATCTTGACCATTAAAACATCATCATCCCCTACTACCCTTTGTAGGAAATTGCTCATCATGGTTGGATAGGGGCCCTTAAACATAGAAGTTCCACCTAAACTAACAATGCAATGATGAACATATGTTTTGCCATAATCCCTATCAAAAATACCTTATTTGTTCATTCTCCATGATACAGCCACATCTACTATCTAAAACTTTCTAACCTCAGTCTTAAATTTACCCGTATCTCTTGATCTCTTTTTTTAAAATTTTATCATCTCTTGCAATTATTATGCTTTTTCTATAAGATATCAGCTGCACCTACTCCCTATTGTACCACTGTCCTACTTGATGTATCGTCTAAAAGTTTACTATCTTTGCTTATACTCTATTTGTATTCCATATCTATCATCATTTTCCTTATGCCCTTACCTTCTATTGTATACTGGAAGGTACCTTTCACTATCAAATACTTTCAGAACTAACTCTAGTCTTACCTACATCCATTACTCAGATCCTTGTATTTCTTAATGACTCATAGCTAACCTCTATATTCATCTCTTCCTATTGCATCCCCTATAGTTATTCTATCATTAATACTTTCGCACAAGTGACTCTATTGGTCATGCTGAGAACATCCATTTAATTCCTCATAACAACCTCTAGGCTTCCACCTCACTATCTCTGTAGTCTACCCTAAAGCCTATGCACTATTATCCACCATTTTCTTTCATCATGCTAACTTAAACCATTACATTAACATCTAATCAACTTACTACTCATTAATTGCATTTTTTAGTCTGACAGGGTAATTCAAGACACTATTATATACCATTTAGTTATTTCTCACTCTGGTTGGATACATCACCTAACTTTCCTCATGGTGTTAACAGGTTAAATGGATCTTGTCCTATTGCTAACTACTCCATCTAGGGAATGGGGAACAAACTAGGTCTGATTCCAGGCCTATAACTCAAAGTTTCTTATTTTGGCTCCTAACACTATACTAACTATGACCTGCTCTGAGTTCTGCACTTCTAGGTTCTATACCTTAATAATTGTTCTCAATAATATGGTCCTGTTCTAGGTTTTCTAACCTTACTTTTTAGTTCATCTTGATTACCTTTTTCAGAACATAACCTTGCATTTTCTGTATCTTAACTTTGTTTTTTCTTCTAACTTAACAATTACTCTAGAAATTTATACCCGTTCTTGCTATCTCTATCATATCATCTATGCTTTTGTGTTTCTCGTAATTGGTCCTCTAACCATAATAACTGGCACTTCTATTGGCATATGGGTTATCTCTCTTACTACATCTGAACCAACTCTCTTAACTTTTATTTCTACACTTCTTCTATCTGTTAGTATTTTATGATTTGTCTTCATTGACTCACTGCCCTTTTCTTTTTCTTTGCTTCGCATATATTCTTGTCTTGAGTAGTAAGAAGTTGAGAAAGAACTCAGGGGATAGCAACCATATATTCATTACATTATTTCTATTCCTGTCTTTTAGACTACAGACTACCTCTACTACCTCGAAGAGGGGATTTGCATTAATTCTCTTTTCCCATTTCCACTCAGTTATCCAAAACTTAAGGTACTAGATACCCCAACCCATTATTAAATTCAAAGGCTTTACATCCATTATGATCTGATCACTTATGATTCCTATAGTGGAACTTGTACCCTCTTTAGGGTACTTTAGTTAATAACTCTCTATCGCACTACTATCCCATTTGGGACGTTATTCTGTAGGTCATAAATCACTAGTAGTACCTTTTGTCCCACTTCAGAGAGCAAAGTCATACTCTAGAGTCCATTGCCATCTAAGGAGTATTATCTTTAATAGACTTTAGGTGAAACATCCATTGTAATGCCAAAACTACCACAGATTTTACACTGGGGACCAGATCATCTTACTTGGTAAGTGCCATCATTACACTATAACCATACTAACTCTCTCATCCCATGGCAACTCATGTTATAACTCTATGAAAAAGTTAGAATATCAGACAACTATAACCTTTGGCACCCTATCTTAAGGGCTTAAAACTCTAACTGGGAGTTTCCTAACTCTTTATAGAAATGGAATTTTTGTTATGGCACAACTGTACTAAAATAGAAGCTATCTGCAAACATCCTTTTCATTGAACACCATAGGATGCACGTAGCTCAATACGATAATCCTATGTCAGCACTTTAATCTGCAGCTTACAACACAAACAATAAGAGCATTACACAGGGTACTTTGATACATTCCCACAGATTGTGCTTCTTAACTTCTTTTCTCTCTTTAACCCACTAATACTATAAATTTACTCTAACTAAGCTATCCACTGATGACTGCTAGTAGTGATACCTTCACTCCCATTTAGGGCAGCTATACTGCCATAACTCACCTTTATGTAATCATGCCTTGTGCTAGATAGGCATGCCACTTAGCCCCATACTGATAGAAACACAACATTTCATAGAGTACATATTCCTATTGTAGACCTCAACACATCTGTTAGCTTAAATTTACATTGCCATGTACTCCCCATAAATTTAAACACTAAACTAAAACCCTCATACACTATCCAAGAAAAAATGCAGAATTTAGAAATAAGAAATTATAGAAGAAGACAAAATAGGATCCTATACTCTGTGTGTGACAACTCTAGGTACACACTTTTTCACGAATCTTAAGCCTACGCTCTAATACCAACTTTATCACGATCCAATTCCATAGACTAGACCAGCATTAGGACCTGGGTTGACATAAAGCCCTTGAGGCTCGTAGTAAGCCTCACTATTCCCAAACCCATAATCAGACTTAAGATCAAGGCCTAACATACAGAACAAAATAAGATAAAATATTATAAATTAATTAGGGCTAAACTAAACCCGATAACTATCAGAAATTTATAACTAAGGAAGCCTAGCTCAACCCTAATACCCAGCATGCATAAACCATTTAATACTATTAATTTTCATTAATTAATACAAAATATTTATACATTAGTGTCACAGTGGAGCTCTAATATTTAAATCGATAGATAAATAAATAAATAAACACAATAAAAACTATTAACTAAGAAGCACCATAACCTAAGGGGAAAAATGCAAGTTAGACTCGAAAAATAAACTCGCTCCTCTTGTAACCTCGAAAAAATATTTGAATATGAATGAGCATTTGACTCAAAGGGTTTAGATATTGATTATAAATGCAATTTGTATAATACCTACAACTAGTGTAATCCTACCATGAAATGCACATCCAACACATAAGACAAATAATTCACCCAATATTTGCCTAAGAAGATGATTTGGAACTACTCATACACCGAGTATATCATGCTAATACATAAATATGGAAGCCAATCCCCTATACTGCTCTCTTACTCCAAATCTTGCTAGTAAGCTCAACTCAAGCTGGACTTGTGCTTAAAACCAAGTGCAGAGGCTAGTGAGATCAACTCAATGCCATGCCTAACTTTGACTTTCCATATCCATAAGGACTAGGTTCCAGCGAGACTAGCTCAAGCCGCGACTACTTGTCCAATTCATATTCATATATACCATATAAAATAACACACCCAGCTCTAAATTATCCTCAAGGCAGCAATCACAAATAAATAACCACAATTAAATATGCAACAACTAAAATGCCCTTAATATATTAACTATTTATGTGTATAATTAAATATTTATAAAATGCATGAGCATGCTAAATATATAATTAATATTGAAATTATAAAAATAATTAATATCTAACTCATAGACTAGTCAATTTGACTGCAGCTGGTCCTTTTGGAAAGAGAAGATGATTAGCATCGATCACCTAAAAAAATTAACTAATTAATTCAAACTATAGAATTAAAAATAAATCCTAGGGTCTTGCTAAAATTTCAGCAGAGTATCCCCTATAACTGGACTAAACCCCCTGCAAGAAAACTCAACCAAAAGCAACAACACAAGACCTCAGGCCCACAATAATAATTATAATGCCCATCTGGGGACTACAAGAAACCTAATCTAGGTTTAATTATCTAAACTTTAGCTCAGGTTCCTAACTCCTCTACAATCCACATAATTATTTTCAGTACTTTAAAAATTATAAAAATATTCTTGAAGGTCCTCTACATTATCTTTATATTAATTAAAGTTGTTTTACTTAATTTTACTAAGCTAGAAATATTTTACAGATTTAATCAGTTAGCTTAAATCAAGGCAGAAACTACACAACTTAAGTTAGGGACTACCTTTGCAAATTCTGCTACCTAGAGCTCATCCTAAATGTCTAAAAATGCTAGAAATAACTATAAACATGACCACCTTTCAAGACAGCCCATTAGGCACTCGATCTCGAGTGCCAATGAGATGTCACCGATTCAGTCGTACTTAAACAAAGCCCATAAATTATTAATAATTATCATATAATTGTATTTAATTTACAGACATCGAAAAAGCTCAAAAATCTCACTAAGTGATTTGCACCGTCTGATGATTTTCTTTTCCAATTGGTGTTCGATTGGAGTGGGGGTGGTCCCATCTCGAAGGTGTCACCGAGCTGAGTTCAACGGTGGTCCCAAATCATCGATCCGACGGTCAGATTGTTCGATATCTTATCAAAAAGCTTGGAAAACCTAAAACTTCTCTCCTTCATAACTTTTTCCTTCAACCGCCATTTGGTGCAAAATTAGTCCCAAAAGAAACTTGTGGAACAATGATTCCAATAGCACCAAAATTTCATCCATCCGATGTTGGATGGTGCTGAAATCACGTTGAAAAGCTTCCACCTTTGTGCGCTCATCTTTCTCTCCCACTCCTTATTGTCGCTGCTTCTTGTGGTCCTAGCTGCCATTCACACCTCATGGTGGTTGCCGGAAGAAGTGCCGCTACTAGAGGGTGTCACCGACCGTAGGTGGTGGCTCACTAAAGAAGAAAGAAAGAGAGAGGGATAAGTGAGAGATAGGAGATAGAAAGAAAGTTGGGGGGGGGGGGGGGAGATTAAATCCAGAAAATAATATTAAATCCAAGACTTCAAAATAATCTTATAAAATATATTATAATAACTAAATAATATTAAAGCAATCAAATACATAAATTATTTATTCCTTAGCTTTAAAAAAATAAAATTAAGCACAACTTAACATCATGCAATATAATTTATTAACTAACTAAATAAACTTATTAATAAATCATCTTATTTTGCAGTAAACTCTTTAAATCAATTATATAATATTAAAATAATATTAATATTTATGGAGGAAAAACTCTATTAAAAAAATTAGGGTATTACATACTCTGCTAATTAAAATATCAATTAATGACAATTGTAATATTTTGACTAGACAGAGCTGTTTTATGTATCTCGCTCACAATTTAATTCTTTTAAAATTCTTTTTTATAACTTAAAAGCAAATTTAAAAACTATCAGTGATTAATTTTTCAATTAAGTTGGGCCTATAAAAAAAATAAGCTTCAAATTATTGTAATATGGGCATATTAAATTTTTTATTTAATTGCGCTGATAAAAAAATTAACCTTTTAAAAATTTTGTTAAGTTTTTTTTAGGCTAAACGTGAGAGACAGTTAAGAACATACTAACATTTAAAGTACTCTAAAGCAAAATAATAATAATAATAATAATAATAATAATAATAATAATAATAATAATAATAATAATAATAATAATAATAATAAATATTGGAGAGGCTGTGACTCTATTTTAATCACCGAATTTAGTGTTGGACAGATGGAACATTTAGACCTACGTGTTTTCTATATTGAACTCACAGTTTGAATCTTTTTAAAATATTTTTTATTACTTAAAGAAAAATTTTGAAAATGTAGGTCGCTAACTTTTTAATTTTGTTAGGTCAACAAAACTAATTTTTAAAAAATTAAAATATGGACCCATTATTTTTTATTGAATTGGCTCAATAAAAAAAATTTTGAAAATATTAGAATAATGACCCATTAAATTTTTTGATTTATTGGGCCAATTAAAATAAAAATTAATGACAATTATAACATTTAGATATATGGGGCCAATAACAATTTAATTCTTTTTATTACTTAACAACAATAAGACCTAGGTGTTTTATGCACCTCACATACAATTTAATTCCTTTTAAATTATTTTTATTACTTAAAAATAAATTTAGAAATTATCGGTGACCAATTTTTCGAATAACTTTGTCAATTAAAAAATAAGCTTGAAATTATTAGAATATTTTATTGAGCTAATAAAAAAAATTATTCAAATTGTTATAATATGGTCTCATTAATTTTTTTATTTAATTAGACTATTAAACGAAATCAATCTTTTAAAATTTCGTTAAGATTTTTTTGAGGCTAAACATAAAAAACAATTAAGAACATACCCACATTTAAAGTACTCTAAATTAAAAATTAAATTATTATGAGTTGTGGCTCTGTTTCAACCTTCGAGTTCTGTGATAGACAAATGCAACTTTTAGACCTACGCGTTTTTTGTATTTAACTCACAATTTGAATCTTTTTAAAATATTTTTTATTACCTTAAGAAAAATTTTAAAAATATGGGCTACTAATTTTTTTAATTTTGTTAGATCAACAAAAACTAATCATTTAAAACTTAAAATATAGGCCTATTAATTTTTTTTAATTTAGCCAATAAAAAAAACTTTGAAAGTACTACAATATTGGCCCATTAAATTGTTTACTTTATTGGGCCAATAAAAATATCAATTAATGATAATTATAACATTTCGATATATGTGGCCGATGATGAATACAACAACTAGACTTAGGTGTTTTATATACCTCACCAATAATTTAATTATTTTTTATCACTTAAAAACTAATTTAAAAAATATTGGTTATCAATTTTTGAAATAAGTTGGGCAAACAAAAAAATAAGCTTCAAATATTTAGAATTTGGGCTTATTAAATTTTTTATTGTATTAGGTTAATAAAAAAATCAACTTTTCAAAATTTTGTTAAGATTTTTTTGGAGACTAAATGTGAAAGGCAGTTAAGAACATATCCACATTTAGAGTATACTAAATAAAAAATTAAAATTATTGAAGGGCTATATCTCAATTTCATTGCTCAACATCAGTGTTAAAAGGACATAACTTTTAGACCTAGGTGTTTTATTTATTTAATTCACAATTTAAATATTTTGAAACTTTTTTTTTTGTTTCCTAAAGGAAAATTTTAAAAATGTGAACCTCTATTTTTTCAATTTCTGTTTGGTAAATAAAAATTAATATTTTAAAAATTAAAATATTGACTCATTAATTTTTTATTTAATTCAGCCAATAAAAAAATCTTAGAAATTATTAAAACATTGGCCCATCAAACTTTTTATTTTTTTAGGCCAATAAAATTATTAATTAATGATGATTATAATATTTATATATGTTATAATGACAATTATAATATTTATATATGGGACAAATGAAAAATATAACAGCTAAATATAGCTTTTTTATCATTTCGTTCACAATTTAATTCCTTTTAAATTCTTTTTTGTTTCTAAAAGGTAAATTTAAAAAATATTAGGGACCAACTTTTTAACTAAGTTGGGCATATAAAAAAAATAAGTTTTAAGTTATTTGAATATGGGCTTATTAAATTTTTTTTTTAATTGGGCTAATAAAAAAATCAACATTTTAAAATTCTATTAAGAGTTTTTTGAGGTTAAACATGAGAGACAGTTAAGAATAAACCCATATTTAAAGTACTTTAAATTAAATATTAAAATTTTGGAGGGGCTATGACTCTATTTCAACCATCGAGTTTAGTGTTAGAAAGATACAACATTTAAAGGTGTTTTGTATATTTAGCTCACAATTTGAATTTTTTTAAAATATATTTTTATTACTTAAAAGTATATTTTAAGAATGTGGGCCACTAATTTTTCAATTTCATTAGGTCAATAAAAGCTAATCTTTTAAAATTAAAATATGGACTTATTAATATTTTGTTTAATTGGGCCAATAAAAATACTTTTAAATTACTAGAATATTAACCTATTAAATTTTTTTTCTTTATTTGGCTAATAAAAAATATCAATTAATGATGATTGTAATATTTGGATATAACAACTAGACCTAGGTTGTTTTATGTACCACTCTCACAATTTAATTCTTTTTAAAATTTTTTATTACCTAAAAGTAAATTTTAAAAATAGCAGTGATCAATTTTTCAACTATGTTTGCCCAATAAAAAAAAAGTTTTAAATTATTAAAATATGAGCTCATTAAATTTCTTATTTAATTGGGAAAATCAACTTTTAAAATTTTGTTAAAATTTTATTGAGGCTAAATGTAATAGACAATTAAGAACATACCTATGTTTAAAGTACTCTAAATTAAAAATTAAAATTTTGGAGAGACTGTGAATCTTAGACAAATGTAACTTTTAGACTTTATTGTATTTAACTCAAAATTTGAATCTTTTTAAAATATTTTTTTTATCACTTAAAAGAAAATTTAAAAAATGTGGGCCATAAATTTTTTAATTTTATTAGGTCAACAAAAACTAATCTTTTTAAAAAATTAAAATATGAAATCATTAGTGTTTTGTTTAATTGGATCAATAAAGAAACTTTGAATTTATGAGAATATTGGCCCGTTAAATCTTTTGCTTTATTGGACCAAAAAAAAATATCAATTAATGACGTTTATGACATTTAGATATATGGGGCCAATTATGGATATAACAACTAAACCTCGGTGTTTTATATTACTCATGCACAATATAATGCTTTTAAACTTTTTTTATTATTTAAAAGAAAATTTAAATAATATCGACGATCCAATTTTCTACTAAGTTGCCAATAAAAAAATAAGGTTACTATGAGCTCATTAAATTTTTTATTTAATTATACTAATTAAAAAAAATCAACCTTTTAATATTTTGTGAAAATTTTTTTGAGGCTAAATGTTAAAGACTATTAAGAACATACCCATATTTAAATTATTTTAAATTAAAAATTAAAGTTTTAGAGGGGCTACGACTCTTTTTCAACCGTGAAGTTTGGTATTAAACGGATGCAACATTTAGAAGTAGGTGTTTTGCATATTTAATTTAACTCAAAATTCAATCCTTTTTAAAATATTTTTTTAATTTCTTAATGATTTAAAAAATGTGGGCTGCTAATTTTTTAATTTTGATAAGTTAGTAAAAACTAATCCTTTAAAATTTAAAATATTAACTTATTAATTTTTGTTTGATTGGGCCAATAAATAAACTTTGAAATTCCTAGAATATTGTCGCATTAAAATTTTATTTTTTATTGGGTCAATAAAAAATATTAATTAATAACGATTATAATAATTTGATATATAAGGTCAATGATTGACATAGCTAGATCTAGGTGTTTTATGTATCTCACTCACAATTTAATTCTTTTTAAATTCATTTTAACTACTTAAAAATAAAATAAAAAATATAGGCAATCAATTTTTTAAATAAGTTGAGCGAATAGAAAAATAAATTTTAAATTATTAGAATATAAGCTTATTAAATTTTTTATTTATTTGGGCTGGTAAAAAAAATCAAACTTTTAAAATTTTGTGATGATTTATTGAGGCTACACGTGAGAGATAATGAAGAATATACTCACATTTAATGTCCTCTAAATTAAATATTAAAATTTTGGTGGAACCGTGGCTCTGTTTCATCCTATCGAGTTCAGCTTTAAACAGATGCAACATTAGACTTAAATGTTTTATATATTTAAATCACAATTTGAATCTTTTTAAAATTTTGTTACTTAAAGGAAAATTTTAAGATTGTGGGTCACTAACTTTCAATTTTGTTAAGTTAATAAAAAACTAATCTCTTAAAAAATAAAATATGGACTCATTAATTAATGTGAGACAACCAATCCCTTGAGCACACTTTATCCTTACATATCATCCATACAAGAAGCTCAACTTTTGGTGGAGCTACACCAAGCCAAATTTTAGGAGATGGAGTGATCTCACTAGATGATGCAAGATTAAGGCAATTATATAGGAAATTAACCATAAGTCTATCTTCCCTAGATTTACACACTTAAACTTTTCTAAGACATCCATCAATTCAGCCACACTTCCCAGTTAAATAGAGTTCACCTCCAGCCTAGATTCCAACACCATATATTACCAGACCAATGCCCCATATTTGAAATCAATGAATCTTGATCTGAAGAAAGATTGAAAAGTATAGGAAACTTGTATTTTATTGCAACATCACCTACCCATCTATCGTGCCAAAACAAGATCCTCCCCCCATTTCCAAATGTGAAGAGTAAATTATCAAGGATAGAAAAATTCCCAACATTGGGCAAGACTGATTGTTGGATTGCTCTCCATACCTGAGACAATGAATTTCCAGTCACTATTGGAATGCCATTCTTAAATACAAATTGATTCCTAGACTGGAGCAATTGGAACCAGGCAGAACCAAGTTGCATCTGTGCTCTCCAAAGCCGCTTGAATAGTAAAGCCTGGTTATGCGAAAGAATATTCTTGATTCCAAAACCGCCATTCTTTTTGGGCTGCATAAGAGTTTTCTAATTGAGAAGATGTAGTTTTTCTGAAGAGCTACCTCCTGACCAAAAGAAGCTTCTGAAAAGTTTCTCAATTTGATTTGCTACAGACTTAGGGATCCTGAAAATAGAGAGATAGTAGATTGGTAAATTTGAAAGGCATGATTTGATTAAAGCTAGCCTAGCTGCCATGGAGAGAATACGACCCTTCCAAAATGAAAGTTGATTTTCAATAGATTTAATTATAGGCTTCCAAGTTGATTTTCAATAAATTTTCCTTTCATAAGGGAAAGCCTAGGTATTGGAAGGGAGAGCCCAATTTACAATGAGCAACGGATGCTGCCTTCTTTTGAAAATCCTCAGTGATATTAGTTCCATACAATACACTCTTATGGAAATTTACTCGAAACCTAGACATATGGTGGAAGCAAAGTAATATTTTTGTGAGGGCCCTTATATTTTCCAAGGATGGTGGACAAAAGAATATGGTGTCATCAGCAAATTGCTAATAGGAAATTTTTATTGACCCGGAACCAACTGAGATACCAAAAAGTTTTCCCTGCTCACGTGCTTTATTTGCCAACACACTGAGTGATTCAGCTGCAATAATGAAAAGAAAGGGCGACAATGGGTCACCTTGATGAACACCATTCCTCATTGCAAATTCATTTGAAGGGTTTCCATTAATCAAAATCAAAACTTTAGCATTGGTTAGGCAAGCCATTATCGATGAAATCCATTTTCCACCAAAGCCAATGAATTCCATGGATCTTTTGATGTGCTCCCAATTCATGGTATCGAAGGCCTTTTCAAATTCGATTTTAAAGATGAAGCAGCTTTCTTTAGATTTGTTATAGTAATCTACAATTTCATTCACTATTAGGAAGCTGTCCATGATTTGACGTCCATGGATGAAGGCATTCTGATGAGGGATTATAACTTAATTGTTGCTCTATCATTGTTTTGTCATTGCATATAGATCACCCTACATGGAATCGCCGTTGTATAATATAATTTTTCCTTATTATAAAGGCCATGGATAAGACTAATAGGATGAAGTATTGGACTTTGACTGTGCCTGCATACTTTAGGACAAGTGTGATAAAAGATGAACCAATTGCTGATGGGAATTTAGCTAACTTGTGGAAGTCATCCATCAGATTTAATACGTCATTTTCAATAAGAGACCATGCCTTCTTGTAGAAGAAAAAATTTGCCCCATCAGGACCTCGGGCCTTGGAGGAATCACAATGCCAAACCACGATTTTGGAGAAAGGCACCTCTAACCATTGTGCTTGATCCATAATCAAACGACAGTATTTCAGACTAGGACCTCTGCAATAGCTTCGAGTTCCCCTGCAGAGTCTTGACTTAAAGTGTTGAAGGATGATCCTCTTAATAGAAAGCATATCCGAATATGAATGCCCATTATCAGAGATTGTGTTAATTCTATTATTCTTCCATCTGTTAGAGCATTGGAGATGAAAGAATTTCGTATTCTTTTCTCCCAACTTGCACTAGGTGATACACGATTTTTATCTACAGACACTCTTATTTCTGGTGGCCCCAAATTTTCCTATCAGATTTCAGCTAATGCATCAGATTTAGTTCAGAATCAGACAAAGCCCGAGTCTCTGCAATCGATTCCCACCAATCCAATCCTCTGTCCAAGTTAGAAATTCTACTGCTAAATTTCCAAATACACTATAGTTCCACATTTGGAGCTTACACCTCAACAGTTTCATTTTGAGAGGAAGAGTAGCCTTAGGATTTGAAGCTACAATTTGATCCCAAAAAGACTTGACTATGTTATGAAAATCAGGCCAGCTCCACCAAGCATCTAGGAATCTCAGCAGCTTGGGTCCCCAATCTGAGACTTTTTTTTTTTCAACAAAATGGGGTTGTGGACTTAGGGGTGAACATTCGGCTCGAACCGAACCGAACCGAATTAAATCATAAAAATCAAATTACATATTTTAGAAATCAAACTGAACCACTCTATTTTGTTTTGGTTCGATTCAAACTGATTGGTTTTTATTTTTTATTATTTTTTAATTTAAACTTAATTTTCATGTTATTTTGTCTAATTTTGAGCTTGGTTTGAACCTAATAACCATTAATAAATGAAATTAAACAATTTATATATATAAAATTATATATAATTCATAAATTTTCCATAAAAATAAATTAATTCAAAAATTAATAAAACTATTTGGTTCGGTTCAGTTTAACTAATTTTGTTATCTTCAAAACCGAACTGAATTACTGAATTAAGGCTGTTCGGTTCGGTTTATTTAATTTGAACCGAATAATGCTCACCCCTAGTTGTGATCTGATAAATTCCTAGGAAGACCTGAGGGAAACAAATTTGGGAATTTAGCCAGCCAATGAAATGCGATGAGGGCTCTGTCAATTTTGCTCATGGACTGACTATTTTTTATTTAATTAGGCTACGAAAAGAAATCAATCATTTAAAATTTTGTTAAGATTATTTTGAAGCTAAACATGAGAGATAGTTAAGAAAATACCCAAATTTAGAATACTCTAAATTAAAAATTGAAATTTTAGAGGGACTATGGTTTTGTTTCAACCCCGACATCAGTATTAGACAAATGCAACATTTCATTTAGACTTAGGAATTCTCTCAATTTAACTCACAATTTGAATACCATTAAAATAATTTTTTTACTTAAAAGGAAAATTTTTAAAATGTGTGCTGCTAATTTTTCAATTTTGTTAGGTTAATAAAAACTAATCTTTTAAAATTTAAACTATGGACTCATTAATTTTTTATTTAATTGGGCCAATAAAAAAACTTTTAAACTATTAGAATATTAGTCTATTAAATCTTTTTTCTTTATTGGGTCAATAAAAAATATCAATTAATGATGACTATAACATTTAGATATGTGGGGCCAATAACGGATATAATAGCTAGACCTAGATATTTTATATACCTCAGTCAAAATTTGATTATTTTTAAATTCTTTTAAAATAAATTTAAAAAATATTGGTTACCAATACTTCAAATAAATTGGTTCAATAAAAAAAAAATTTAATTATTAGAATATGGGCTCATCAAATTTATTATTTAACTGGGCTACTAAAAAAATCAATCATTTAAAATTTTGTTAAGATTATTTTGAGGCTAAACATAAAAGATAGTTAAGAACATACCCATATTTAAAGTACTTTAATTTAAAATTTAAAATTTTAGAGGGACGGTAACTCTATTTCAATCCCTGACATCAGTATTAGACAAATACAACATTTAAACCTAGGCATTTTGTATATTTAACACAGTTTGAATCTCTTTAAAATAGTTTTTTGCTTAAAGACTATTTAACACACAATTTGAATCTCTTTAAAATAATTTTTTTGCTTAAAGGAAATTTTTAAAATGTAGGCCGCTAATTTTTTAATTTTGTTATATCAATAAAAAACTAATCTTTTACAATTCTAAATATAGACTCATTAATTTTTTGTTTAATTGGGCAAATGAAAAAACTTTTAAACTACTAGAATATTAGCTCATTAAAATTTTTTATTTATTGGACCAATAGAATAAATCAATTAATGACTATTATAATATTTAGATATATGGGGCTAATGATGAATATAACAACTAGATATAAGTATTTTATTAACCTCACTCATTATTTATTTATTTTTTAATTCCTTTTTATTACTTAAAATTAAACTTAAAATATATTGGCGACAAAATTTCTAACTAATTGTGGCCAATAAAAAAAAAATAAGCTTCAAATTATTAAACTATGGGCTAATTACATTTTCTATTTAACAGGGCTAACAAAAAAAATAAACCTTTTAATGTTTTGTTAATATTTTTTGAGGCTAAATGTGAGTGACAGTTAAGAACATACGCATATTTAAAGTATTCTAAATTAAAAATTAAAATTTTGGAGGAGTTATGCTCTATTTCAACCCCCAACTTTGATATTAGATGCATGTAATATTTAGGCTTAGGTATTTTTTGTATTTAACTCACAATTTAAATCTCTTTAAAATTTTCTTTATTACTTAAAGGAAAATTTTAAAATGTGGGCTACTAATTTTTCAATTTTGTTAAGTCAATAAAAGCTAATCTCTTAAAACTTAGGATATGAACTCATTAATTTTTTGTTCAATTGGGCTAATAAAAAACTATTAAATTAATAGAACAAGGGTCTATTAATGTTTTTTGCTTATTGGACCAATAAAAATATCAATTAATGCTGATTATATCATTCAGATATATAGGGCCAATAATGGATATAACAATTAGACCTAGGTATTTTATGTACCTCACTCACAATTTAACTCTTTTTAAATTCTTTTTTATTACTTAAAAATAAATGTAAAAAATATTGGCAACCAATATTTAAAATAAGTTGAGCTAGTAAAAGAATAAGGTTCAAATTATTAAAATATGGGTTCATTAGAATTTTTATTTAATTGGGCTATTAAAAGAAATCAATATTTTAAAATTTTGTTAAGATTTTTTTGAGGCAAAACGTGAGTGAGAGTTAAGAACATACACATATTAATTAACGATGATTATAACATTTAGATATATGGGTCTAATGATGGATAAATTTTAACAACTGTCTCTAAACTTATATAGTTGTAACACTACAGTCCTTTAACTTTAAAATGTAACATAAAACCCCTTAAACTTTCAAATTTTACACAGTAAAATTCCTCTGACTTTCAATTACTGATTTTTTAGTTAGAAACTGATGTGAATAGCTCCCACATGGCGTTTAGTTAATATTTCTCTCTCTTCTCTTATGCAAAGTATAAAATTATTCTCTTTATGCATAAAAAAATGATTCTGTCTATAAAGAGAAGAAAGATTCAATTTACACATGGCTTGAGAGAGAAAAGAGAAATACTAACTAAAATCCATGCTGAAACTATTTAGGTCAGCGTCTAACTGAAAAACTGGTAATTAGAAATTAGAGGGATTTTACTGTGCAAAATTTGAAAGTTTAGGGGATTTTATGTTATATTTTTAAGTTGAGAGACTGTAATGTTATAACCAGATAAGTTCAGGGACAGTTGTCAAAATTTATCCGTCTAATGATGGATATAACAACTAGACCTGGGGGTTTTATGCACCTTGCTCATGATTTTTTTTTTATTAGATAGAATTATTAAATTAAAAAAATATAGGCATCAAATTATTAGAATATGGACTCATTACAATTTTTATTTAATTGTGCTAATAAAAAAAATCAACCTTTAAAAATTTTGTTAACATTTTATTGTGGCTAAATGTAAGAGATATTTAAGAACATACCCACATTTAAAGTCTTCTAAATTACAAATTAAAATTTTAGAGGGCTGTGACTCTGTTTTAATACTGGACTTCGGTATTAGAGAGGTACAACATTTAGACCGAGATATTTTGATATTTAACTCACAATTTGAATCTTTTTAAAATATTATTAATTACATAAAATAAATTTTTAAAAATGTAGGCTGCTAAGTTTTCAATTTTGTTAGGTGAATAAAAACTAATCTTTTAAAAATTAAAATATGAGCTCATTATTTTTTTTAATTGGGCCAATAAAAAAATTTTTAAATTACTAGAATATTGACCCATTAAATTTTTTAAACCTAGGTGTTTTATGCATCTTGCTCAAAATTTAATTCTTTTTTATTAATTAAAAATAAATTTCAAAAACATTAGCGACCAACTTTTTAACTAAATTGAGACAACAAAAAAATAAGCTTTAAATTATTAAAATATGGGCCTATTAATTTTTTTTATTTAATTGGGCTAATAAAAAAAATCAATCTTTCAAAAATTTTTTAACATTTTTTGGATGCTAAATGTGAAAGACAGTTTAATAACATACTCTACTTAAAGTGCTCTAAATTAAAAAATAAAATTTTGGAAGGGTTATATCTCTATTTCAACCTTCAAGTTCAGTGTTAGATGGGTGCAATAATTAGACCTACAAGTTTTGTATATTTAACTCACAATTTTAAACTTTTTAAATTATTTATTTATTACTTAAAGGAAAATTTAAAAAATATATGCCACTAATTTTTCAATTATGTTAGGTAAATAAAATAAAATAAAATATTTTAAAAAGATTCAAATTATAAGTTAAATATACAAAACCCCTTAGTCTAAATGTTGAACCCTCTAATACTGAAGTCAAGCGTTGAAACAGTCACAGCCCTCCAAAATTTTAATTTGTAATTTAGAAGACTTTAAATGTGGGTATATTCTTAGTTGTCTCTCACATTTAGCTACAAGAAAATGATAGCAAAATTTTTAAAGGTTAATTTTTTTTTATTAGCCCAATTAGGTGAAAAATGTATGAGCCCATATTCTAATAATTTGAAGCAACTAGACCTAGGTGCTTTATGTACCTTGCTACTAATTTAATTATTTATAAATTATTTTTTATTACTTAAAAGCAAATTTAAAAAAATATCAGCCACTAATATTTCAACTAAGTTGGGTCACTAAAAAAATAAGTTTCAAATTATTATAGTATGAGTTCATTGATTTTTTTTTTTAATTTAATTGGCCTATTAAAAAAAATCACACTTTTAAATTTTTTTTAAGATTTTTTTGAAGCTAAACATAAGAGACAGTTAAAAATATATGCACATTTAAATCATACTAAATTGAAAATTAAAATTTCAGAAGGGCTTTGGCTCTGTTTCAACCCTCGAGCTTAGTATTAGACGGATGCAACATTTAGACCTGGGTTTTTGTGTGTTTAACTCACAATTTAATTCTTTTTAAAATATTTTTTCATTACTTAAAGGAAAGTTTTAAAAATGCGGAACAATAATTTTTAATTTTGTTAGGTCAATAAAAACTAATATTTTTAAAATTAAAATGTGAACTCATTAATTTTTTTATTTAATTGGGCCAATAAAAGAACTTCTAAATTATTAGAATATTGGTCCATTAAAATTTTAGCTTTACTGGGCAATAAAAAAATCAATTAATAATGATTATAATATTTAGGCATATGGGGCCAATGATGGATATAACAGTTAGACCTTTGTATTTTATGCACCTCAGTCACAATTTAATTCTATTTAAAATATTTTTTATTACTTAAAAATGTATTTAAAATATATTGGTAACTAATTTTTTTAACTAAGTTGGGTCAATAAGAAAATAAAATTCAAATTATTAGAATATGGGCTCATTAAATTTTTTATTTAATTGGGCTACTAAAAAAAATCAAATTTCCAAAATTTTATTGAGATTTTTTTGGGCTAAACATGAGAGAGAGTTAATAAAATACCACATTTAAAAAATTCTAAATTAAAAAGTAAAATTTAGAGAGGTCGTGGTTGTGGCTCTATTTCAACCCGCGAGTTTTGTGTTCGACGGATACAACATTTATACCAAAGTGTTTTGTATATATAACTTACAATTTAAATCTTTTTAAAATATTTTTTTATTACTTAAAGGAAAATTTTAAAAATGTGGGCCACTAATTTTTTAATTTTGTTAAATTAATAAAAGCTAATATTTTAAAATTAAAATATGGATTAATTTTTTATTTAATTGAGCCAATAAAAAAATTTCTAAATAACTAGAATATTTGCCCATAAAATTTTTTGCCTTATTGGGCTAATAAAAAATATCAATTTATGATGATTTTAACATTCGGATATATAGAGCTAATGACTGACATAACAGCTAAATCTAGGTGCTTTATGTACCACTCTCACAATTTAATTTTTTAAAATTATTTTTTATTAATTAAAAGTAAATTTAAAAAATATTGATGACTAATTTTTTAACTAAGTTGGACCAATAAAAAAATATGCTTCAAATTATTAGAATATAGATTCACTAAATTTTTTATTTAATTCAGCTATTAAAAAAATCAAATTTTTAATTTTTTTAAAAGATTTTTTTAGGCTGAATGTGAGAGACAGTGAAGAGTATACCTACATTTAAAAAGCTATAAATTAAAAATTAAAATTTTTGGGGGCTATGACTCTCTTTGAACTCCCGAGTTCAGTGTTAGATGGACGCGACATTTAGACTTAGGTATATTGTGTATTTAACTTGCAATTTAAATCTTTCAAAATATTTTTTATAACTTAAAGGAAAATTCTAAGAATATAGGCTACTAATTTTTTAATTTTGTTAGGTTAATAAAAACTAATCTTTTAAAAATTAAAATATGGACCCATTAATTTGTTATTTAATTGGGCCAATAAAAAAATTTTAAAATTACTAGAATATTGACCTATTAAATTTTTTAGCTTTATTGGGCCAATAAATTAATGAAAATTATAACATTTAGATATATGGGCCAATGATGAATATAATAACTAGATCTAGCTGTTTCATATATCTCACTCATAATTTAACTTTATAAATTATTTTTTATTACTTAAAGATAAATTTAAAAAATATCAATGGCCAATTTTTCAAATAAGATGGTCGAATGAAAAAATAAGCTTCAAATTATTAAAATATAGGCTCATTAATTTTTTTTTAATTGGGTTATTAAAAAAAATTCAACCTTTTGGAATTTTCTTAAGATTTTTTTTGAGACTAAATGTGAGAGATGGTTAAGAACATACTCATATTTAAATAACTCTAAATTAAAAACTAAAATTTTGGAGGAGTTGTGGCTCTACTTCAACCCGTGAGTTAAGTATTAGTCTGATGCAACATTTAGACCAATATATTTTGTGTATTTAACTCACAATTTAAATCTTTTTAAATATTTTTTATTACTTAAACGAAAATGTTAAAAATGTAAGCTTTTTATTTTTCAATTTTATTTGATCAGAAAAAGCTAATTTTTAAAAAATATATGGACTCATTAATTTTTTGTTTAATTGGGCCATTAAAAAAACTTTGAAATTACTAGAATATTGGTTTATTAAATTTTTTGACTTATTAGGCCAATAAAAAATATCAATTAATGACGATTATAACATTTACATATATGGGGCCAATATAGATATAGCAGCTAGACATATGTGTTTTATGTATCTCACTCATAATTTAATTCTTTTAAAAAAATTTTTTATTACTTATAAGTAAATTTAAAAAATATTGGCTATCAATTTTTCAAATAAGTTCGGCCAATAAAAAAAGCTTCAAATTATTAGAATTTGGGCGTATTAAAATTTTTTTATTTAATTGGGCTTTTAAAATAATCTATCTTTTAAATTTTTGTTAAGATTTTTTGTAAACTAAACATGACAAACAATCAAGAACATGCCCATATTTAAAGAACTCTAAATAAAAAAATTAAATTTTTTGGAGAGATTATGGCTCTATTTCAACCCTTGACTTCAGTGTTAGACGGATGCAACATTCATGCCAAGATATTTTGTGTATTTAACTCACAATTTGAATCTTTTGAAAATGCTTTTTTATTACTTAAAGGAAAATTTTAAAAATGTGTACCACTAATTTTTCAATTTTATTAGGCCAATAAACTAATTTTATAAAAATTAAAATGTGGACTCATTAATTTTTTGCTTAATTGATCCAATTTAAAAACTTTGAAATTACTAAAATATTAACACATTAAAATTTTTGGCTTATTGGGCAAAGAAAAAATGTTAATTAATGACAATTATAATATTTATATATATGGGGACAATGACGAATATAACAACGGTATTTTATGTACCTCACTCGCAATTTATTTCCTTCTAAATTCTTTTTTTTTTCTTAAAAGTAAATTTTAAAAATATCGGCGATCAATTTTTCAACTAAATTAGGCCAATAAAATAGAAAAACTTCTATTGTTAGAATATGTGCTCATTAAATTTTTTATTTACTTGGACTAATAAAAAAATCAACCTTTTTAAATTTTATCAAAATTTTATTGAGGCTAGATGTAAGAAACAGTTAAGAGCATAATTAAAAATAAAAATTTTGGAGGGGATGTGACTCTGTTTCAGACCATGAGCTCGATGTTAGATGGATGCAACATTCAAACCTAGGTATTTTGTGTATTTTAACTCTCAATTTGAATATTTTCAAAATATTTTTTATTACTTAAAGAAAAATTAAAAAAAATGTGAGCCACTAATTTTTCAATTTTGTTAGGTTGGTAGAAACTAATCTTTTAAAAATTAAAATATGGACTTATTAATTTTTTGTTTAATTGGGCCAAATAAAAAACTTTAAATTACTAGAAATTTGGTCCATTAATTTTTTTTTCTTTATTGGACCAACAACAAATATCAATTAATAACTATTATAACATCTAGATATGTGGGGCTAATGACAAATATAACAACTGGTGCTTTATGTATGTCGCCCATAATTTAATTCTTTTAAATTCTTTGTTAATACTTAAAAATAAATTTAAGAAATATCAATAACTAAATTTTTAACTAAGTTAGACCAATAAAAAAAAGCTTCAAATTATTTGAATGTTGATATATTAAAATTTTTTTATTTAATTGGGCTGATAAAAAAAAATCAACATTTAAACTTTTGTTAAATTAAGATTTTTTTGAGACTAAATGTGAGAGACAGTTAAGAACATACCCTTGTTTAAATTATTCTAAATTAAAAATTCAAATTTTGAAGGGATTGTGGCTCAATTTCGACTCTCAAATTTGGTGTTAGACGGATGCAACATTTAGATCTAGGTGTTTTATGTATTTAACTCACAATTTAAAACTTTTGGAAATAATTTTTATTACTTAAAGGAAAATTTTAAAAATGTGAGCCACTAATTTTTAAATTTTGTTAGGTCAATAAAAACTAATCTTTTAAAAAATAATATATAGACTCATTAATTTTTTTTTTCATTTAATTGGGCCAATAGAAGAAAAAAAAACTTTTAAATTACTAGAATATTAACCTATTAAATTTTTTGCTTTACTGGGCAAATAAAAAATATCAATTAATGATGATTATAATATGTAGATATATGGGGCCAATGGTAGATATAACAACTAGACTTAATTGTTTTATGCATCTTGCTCACAATAACTAGACTTAATTATTTTATGTATCTTGCTTATAATTCAATACTTTTTAAATTCTTTTTTGTTACTTAAAAGGAAATATAAAAAAATATCTATGACCAATTTCTCAACTAAGTTGGGCAATTAAAGAAAAAGAAAGCTTCAAATTGTTAGAATATGGAATCATTAAGTTTTTTGTTAAATTAGGTTAATGAAAAAAATAAACCTTTTAAAATTTTTGTTAAAATTTTATTGAAACTAAATGTGAGAGATAATTAAGAACATACACACATTTAAAGTGTTCTAAACTAAAAATTAAAATTTTTAAGGCATCGTGGCTCTTTTTCAAAACATGAGTTCGGTGTTAGATGGATGCACGATTTAGACCTAGGATTTTTTTTTGTATTTAATTCATAATTTGAATATTTTTAAAATATTTTTTATTACTTAAAAACAATTTAAAAATGTAGGGCCAATAATTTTTCAATTTTGTTATCCCAATAAAAACTAATCTTTTAAAATTAAAATATGGACTCATTGATTTTTTGTTTAATTGTGCCAACAGTAAAACTTTTAAATAACTAGAATATTGGTTCAGCAATTTGTTTCCTTAACAGGCCAATAAAAAATATTAATTAATAACGATTATAATATTTAGATATATAGGGCCAATGGTGAATATAATAACTAAATCTAGGTGCTTTATGTATGTCACTCACAATTTAATTATTTTTAAATTCTTTTTTAATACTTAAAAATAAATTTTAAAAATATCGGCGATTAATTTTTCAACTAAGTTGGGGCAATAAAAAGAATAAGTTTCAAATTATTAGAATATTAGCTCATTGAATTATTTATTTCATTGAGCTAACAAAAAATTTCAGCCATTTAAAATTTTGTTTAAATTTTGATGAGGCTAAATGTGAGAGATAGTTAAGAACATATTCACTTTTAAAAATCTCTAAATTAAAAATTAAAATTTTAGAGGGACTGTGGCTCTATTTCAATCTCTGAGTTTAATGTTAGATAAAATGAAACAGTTAGGCCAAGGCATTTTGTGTATTTAACTCACAATTTAAATCTTTTTAAAATATTTTTTTATTACTTAAATGGAAATTTAAAAAATGTCGGCTGCTAATTTTTCAACTTTTTTAGTCAATAAAAGCTAATATTTTAAATTTAAGATATGAACTCATAAATTTTTTGTTTAATGGGCCAACAAACAAAAACTTTCAAATTACTAGAATATTAGCCTATTAAACTTTTTGGCTTATTGGCCTAATAAAAACATATCAATTTAGGACGATTATAATATTTAGATATATAGGCCAATGACAAATATAACAACAATACCCAAGTGTTTATGAACCCCACTCACAATTTAATTCTTTTGAAATTGTTTTTTATTACTTTAATGTAATTTTAAAATATAAGCAACCAATTTTTCAACTAAATTAGGCCAATTAAAGAAATAAATTTTAAATTATTAGAATATGGGCGTATTAATTTTTTTTTATTTAATTGGACTAATAAAAAAATTAACATTTTAAAATTTTATTGATGCTAATGGTGAGAGACAATGAAGAACATGTTCACAATTAAAGTACTATATATTAAAAATTAAACTTTTAGAGAGACTGTAACTCTATTTCAACCCTTGAGTGTGGTGTTAAACGGGTGTAACATTTTGGCCTAAGTATATTGCGTATTTAACTTACAATTTGAATATTTTTAAAATATTTTTTATTATTTAAAAGAAAATTTTAGAAATTTGGGCCACTAATTTTGTAATTTTATTAGGTCCATAAGGTTATCTTTTAAAAATCAAAATATGGACAACTTAGTTTTTTTGTTCAAAAGAAAAGTTACTATTAAATTACTAGAAATATTTTTTTTTATTGCTTAAAGGAAAATTTTAGAAATTTGGGTCACTAATTTTACAATTTTATTAGGTCAATAAACTTATCTTTTAAAAAAAAAAATCAAAATATGGACTCATTAATTTTTTATTTAATTGGGCCAAGAAAAATAACTTTTAAATTACTAGAATATTAACCATTAAATTTTTTGCTTTATTAGGCAAATAAAAAATATCAATTAATGATGATTATAATATTTAGATATGTAGGGCTAATAATATAGCAACTAGAGCTCGGTATTTTATGTACCTCGTTCATAATTTAGTTCTTTTAAAAATTATTTTTTATTATTAAAAGAAAATTAAAAAATATTGGTGACCAATTTTTCAACTAATTTGGGCCAATAAAAGAAATAAGCTTTAAATAATTAGAATATGAGCTGATTAAATTTTTTATTTCACTGGGCCAATAAAAAATTAACCTTCTAAAATTTCATTTAGAGAAAATATGAGAGACAATTAAGAACATACCCATAATTTAAAAATATTAAATTAAAAATAAAATTTTGGAGGGTTGTGTCTCTGTTTCAACTCTCAAGCTTGGTATTAGACGGATGCAACATTTAGATCTAGGTGTTTTGAATATTTTACCCACAATTTGAATCTTATAAAAATATTTTTTTATTAATTAAAGGAAATTTTAAAAATGTAGGTCACTAATTTTTCAATTTTGTTAGATCAACAATAACTTATCTTTTAAAAATTAATATATGAAGTCATTAAATTTTTTTTTGTTTAATTGGGTCATTTTAAAAATTTAAATTACTAGAATATTTGTCTATTAAATTTTTTACTTTATTGGGCCAATAAAAAATTTCACTTAATGGCAATTATAACATTTAGTTATATGAGGCCAATGACATATAAACAACTAGTCTCAGGTATTTTATATACTTTACTCAAAATTTATTTCTTTTTTATTACTTAAAAATAAATTTAAAAAATATCGGTGATTAATTTTTGAACTAAGTTTGATCAATAAAAAAATAAGATTCAAATTATTAGAATATGGGCTCATTAAGTTTTATTTAATTGGGTTAATAAAAAAAATCATCCTTTTGAGAATTTTTAAGATTTTTTTGAGACTAAACATGAGAGACAATTATAAATATACCCACATATAAAGTACTTTCAATTAAATATTAAAATTTTGGAGGGCTATGACTCTGTTTTAACCCCCCGAGTTTAGTGTTAGACAGATGTAACATTAAGATCAAGGTGTTTGTATATTTAATTCATAATTTGAATCTTTTAAAACATTTTTTTATTTAAAAAATATTTTATAAGTATGGACTACTAGCTTTTTAATTTTGTTAGGTCAATAAAAATTAATCTTTTAAAAAATTAAAATATCAACTCATTAATTTTTTGTTTAATCGCACTAATTAAAAAACTTTAAAACTTCTAGAATATTGGCTCATTAAATTTTTTATTTTGCTAAACCAATAAAAAAATTAATAAATGATTATTATAACATTTAGATATATTAGGCCAATGAAGAATAAAACAACTAGTCCTAGGCGTTTTATATATGTCACTCAAAATTTATATCTTTTTAAATTATTTTTTATTACTTAAAAATAAATTTAAAAAATATAAGGGACAAATTTTTCAAATAAGTTGGGCTAATAAAAATAAGTTTCAAATTATTAGAATATGGGCTCATTAAATTTTTTATTTAATTGGGCTATTGAAAGAAAATCAATATTTTAAAATTTGTTTTCTTTTATGTTAAACATGAGAGATAGTTCAGAACATACCCACATTTAAAGTACTTTAAACTAAAAATTAAAATTTTGGAGGGGTTGTAGCTCTGTTTCAGCCCCTGACTTTGATGTTTGATGAATGTAATATTTAGAGCAAGGTATTTTCTATATTTAACTCACCATTTGAGAATTTTTAAAATAATTTTCTTATTACTTAATGGAAAATTTTAAAATTATAGGCCACTAATTTTTCATTTTTATTAGATGAACAAAAATATGATCTTTTAAAAATTAAACTATTGACTCATTAATTTTTTTGTTTAGTTAGGCCAATAAAAAATATTTTTAATTACTAGAACATTGGCCAATTAATTTTTTTTTCTTTATTGGGCCAATAGAAAATATCAATTAATGATGATTATGACATTTGGATATACGGGGCCAATGACGGATATAACGAATAGACTTGACTATTTTATATACCTCACTCACAATTTATTTCTTGTTAAATTCTTTTTTATTACTTAAAAGTAAATTTAAAAAAAATCGACAATTAATTTTTCAAATAAGTTGGACTAATAAAAAAAGAAGCTTTAAATTATTAGAATATGGGCTCATTAAATTTTTTATTTTATTTGGCTAATAAAAAAAACTAATCTATTAAAATCTTGTTAAAATTTTATTCAGGCTAAATGTGTAACACCCCTCACCCGTCTACAGTGTTGCCAAGCAAGGCGTGCTACACTGCGTGCCGGAGCACCTGATCTTATCTGATTTCATTACAGTTCTTGATTTATTTATTCAAAAACTTTATTGAAGGTTTAGGCAATTTTTACTGTTTATCAAAATCTGACTAATTTGGAAATTTCAAAAATTTTAATGATAATCCGACAACGTGCCGGCTGTAATTTGGACTAGCAGTTCTTCTGAACCTGCCAAAAACAATTTCAATATATACTCAATTTCACAATTCAGAATCAGTCTCAAAATTTTTCATACTCAATCTCAATCAGAATCATCATGATCAGATACTTAACTCATATATCAAAATTCTTACATTTTATTATTTTGCATAATTTGCCAACTAAGTACATAAATTTATCAAGTACAGAATATACAAATAAAATTACAGTTACTAATTCACATTACAATAATAGCAGTAATTATAATGTACAGATTATAAAACATACTTAAAATGAGCCCTATCTACATGCATTGCTGAGGAGGTGACAACCTTCAATTCTTTTGACACTTCTGTAGATCTGGACTCCAAAAATCTCAGTCGACAGTCTACTGGTTTTACCTTCAGTACCTGTGCGATGAAGCAATTCCATCACGCTAAGCATTTCTTCTTAGTGGTGCAATAGTATAACAAAAAATAATATATACAATTAAAGAAAGAAATAAATCATAATTCGAATACTCGAGAATCAATTTAATTTGGTATGGTATTTGTAGTATCAACGATCTTATATACTAGTTTGTTCCTCTTTGGAAGTGCTTAGTTTATAACTTTTCAGTAATACTACACAGTATACAAATTATTCTAACTGTATCGTATTTCAAGTCTCTACGGTTCTACAATTTATATTTTTGTTATGTTTCTTTTGCTAATCTCTTTTACTCATTCATTCAATACTTAATTTAACTGTACTGAAATTTCATTATACTTAACTTAACTTAGCTTCCTGAATTGAATAATATTTTAAATGACTGCCCATATAGCCTATACACTGACCAGGCTGGATAAACGGATATACTAGCACTGGGTACCTAGTACCTCGGGCCGTCACACCATCAGTCACAAAGTGCCTCCCGGTGTGCAAACAGTGTGGCTAAAAAGCCATATAATCATTCAGGCATTAAGCCGAGTATAATAACACAAACTGTATAGCCATAGGCTATTAAAATCATAGTATGGCATAATAAGCCATAAAACACAGTATGACGTAAAGTCATTTACAGAACAGCTGTCAGAATCCTATTGGCATGCCAACCTATCCAAACTAGTCAACTAGGCACATTAGGGCATATTACAATGTTACATATTTAATTCTTTATTCGTAGGGTTTATACATCTTTATGCCTTTCGCTAGTCAATAAAATTATTGACCTTTTTATGCATCATGGATAGGTTGATTCTAGCATCAACATGTCACAATTTACAATTCAATATGTTGTCAATATAATGCAATTTACCCTTTTCACAAGTTGGCATTCATTGCCAAATCACTTCAAGCATCATTTTATGTAATTACCAATTTTCAATTTTAGTGTGCTAGATTGGTCTAGCTTAAAGTCCTATTTCCCTTGGTTTTTAGCTTCTGGTCAAAGAAGCAAAATTGTAGCTCTATGTCTTATTGCACGCGGGGCAAAATTTCAGGTCATTTCGAGTTGTATAGACCAAGTTATGGTCAATCTACTAAAGCTAGACAGATTGCACCTTTACTTCAAAATTTGGTCAATTTGTCAATTTTTGTGTGCTAGATTTGTCTAGCTTAAAGTCCTATTTCTCTTGGTTTTTAGCTTTTGGTCAAAGAAGCAAAATTGTAGCTCTATGTCTTATTGCACGCGGGGCAAAATTTCAGGTCATTCTAAGTTGTATAGACCAAGATATGGTCAATTTACTAAAGTTGGACAGATTGCATCTTTAGTGCGAAATTTGGTCAATTTCTCAATTTTTGTTTGCTAGATTTGTCTAGCTTAAAGTCCTATTTCTCTTGGTACTATTCCCCTCAATTCATTTCATTAGTCAACCTATAATTTTGACCCTTGATGCACTCTACGTGAGTCAATTCTAATGTTACCAATATGTCACATTTTATAGCCCTTTAATGTTGGTATATGTTACCAATTTCATTTCCAAGTGTATTGCATTTTATTGCAATTTACCGGATTTCGGTGTACTATTTTGACCTAGCCGGATGACCTAGTTCCCTCAGTTTTTGGGTTTCGGTGCAAACTACAAACTTGTAGGTCTATGTCTTATGGAACACAGGGCAAAATATCAGGTCATTCTGAGTTATGTAGGCCAAGTTATGGTCATTTTACTATTGCTGGTCAAAATGTATCAAAATTGGTCACTTTAGGTCATTTTAGGTCATTTTAGGTTCGGCCAGTTTTTGGACCCAAACTTGTGCAAGCTTTTTGACTTGCTTATGGTCATTTCTGGGCTTGGGTGTCTTCATAAGACTTGTAGATATAGGTCTTAACTATTCATGGTCAAAATTTTAGGTCAATTGGACCTGTTTTGAGTGAGTCATGGCCTAAACACTAACTGCTACCCAAATGGTCAGTTTTCAGGCCTTAAATGCACTAATCCGGATTTGGTCACTTTTTAAGGTCAGTTTCTAGGCAGAATTTTGGCAACCTTTCTACATGAAAGTTGGCCTATTTGGTGTCTAGTTTCACCCCATATTGGCCTCATATCAATTGGGTTCATAGTTTTGCACTTATGGCCTCATTTAGGTGCTGCCTTCAATACACAACCTGTACAAAGCTCATACACTCCCAATTTAATGTTCCTTCTCCTCCTCATTACTACAATATTCAATCAACAACACTTCCATACATATATTGTACACAATCCCAGCAAAAATTCTGGGCAGAATACTCAAGTGCACAAGGCACACAATACACCATTAAACTTCAATATTTACATCCACCCAAATTCAACATACTTCAATGTTAATATTACACATATACTTCAACTTATTCATACTTCAACATCACTTACACTTGCTGCCCACAAATTGACATTCACATATATCATTAATAACCATATATTCACACACAATTTCATGCTATTAGGGCCTGCCAAACATGGCAGTTTGCTCAAGGCTTCAAGGTTCCATTTCACACCTTTAATCTAAACACTACATGTACATACTTGTGCACAAACTTACTACAACTTTCATTTGGACAATTCAACCTTCATTTTCATTCATTAGAAGTAAAAATAACTCAAGCTCAACAAGGGTTCATGGCTGCCCAAAATGAAGCAACATCACAAATCTCCAATAATTGTTTCAAACCATAATTTAAATTTCTCAATTTCAATCAATTCAAGTCCTATCACTTCCCATATATATACCCATAGCAAACATCATCTTTAAACTCATCTACATCATTTAAACACATCAAAATCCCATGAATGTCTTGGCTGCCGAAATGAAGGGCTCACCAAATATACATTAATTTACTCAATTTCTTCACAAATCAACTCACCCAAAGCTCAAACCACGATCTAATGAAAGAAAATGGGGAGATTAAGCACTAACCTCATCTTGGGCTTGATTAAACTTCACCAAAACTCCTCTTTCTTGCTTCCTACATGCTGCCCATGATGTGTAGAACAAGTTTAATGAAGGACTCTTGAAGAAATGATGGCTTGATTAATGGTGCATGAAGGCTTGTATATGGGCATCCATGGATGAGCTTGGGAGAGAAAATAAAATTCGGCAATGGTGATGAAGGAGTGAAGAAGATGAAATGGTTTAGTGGAAAATGCTGTCCACTTATGGTTTTATACCCCACTAAACATTTAAATAATAGTTAAAATAATTAAACTTTCATAATTCTAATTATAGCCCCATATTTCCTTTAATTGCATTTCATTTATAATTTCATTTTTCATTAAATTTTCAAAATATAATACCACTTATTTTTCATGGACATTTAAGTCAAAAGTCAACTCTAGGTGTCAATTGACCAAAATGCCCCTCTTCGGGTCAAGTTCGGACCTTTTCGGTAACACCGATTTACTCCCTGTACCGCCGATTTCTTTAATTTTTATTTTTCGTTTATACTAACTTTCTAATTTTTCTTTGACATTTTCTAAGTGTAATATCATTTATTTTTAATGGAGATTGAGGTCAAAAGGCAACACTATGTGTCAAATGATCAAAATATCCCACTTCGGGTTATATTCCTGATTTTTAGTATCTAGATTTTTATGCATTTCTCGATTTTTCGTTTTTCTTTGTACTAATTTATTAATTTTTTTTTAATAATTCTAGTGTCAATTATATTTCAATAGACCTTTACTTACGTCCCGAAATTAAATTCTTAGGGTTCCCCGCTGTCCTGGGGTCGGCAACGACCTTCCCAGTGTGGTCACCCATCGCTGCGGTGTCGGCTCGTTTAACTTAGCTTCGTTTTCTCTCTTTCATTTTTGTTTGATTTTTCTTGTATTTTCTTTTTATTTATTTCATCATTATATGTCTGTTCACTATCACCGAAGTGTAGTTCCAGACATCCTAACTTTCCTGGACTATTATTTGACTACTGGAGCAATTGAATATACAGAACACGTACAGTGGGGATGTTACAAAATGTGGCAGATAATTAAGAACATATCCATATTTAAAGTACAATAAACTGAAAATTAAAATTTTGAAGGAACTATGGCTTTGTTTCAACCTTAGAGCTCGGTGTTAGACAGATGCAAAATTTAGACCTTGTTGCTTTTTATATTTGTGGGGGCAAACGATAATATACCTGAATTGGATAAAGTGCACCAGGTAATACTTAAGAAAGATGGTGAAGTCATATGGGTCTCACTTAAGTATCACCTTCTTAGACAGTATTTCCTGGACATGAAATTCATACAATCCTAATAGAATCAGGTCTATTGGTAAGTACCGTCTTCCTATAATACTGCCATGATATTAAGGATTTATGTCACAAAGGTATAAATAGACAGAAGTCACCACCTGAGTAATAATCGAGGACATGTTCATTATTTCTTTTGAGGGACATAAATTTCCAATAAGGTCATATATGGCAACTTACTCCTTGTAGAGGTTCCACAACCATCATTACCATAGACCAATTTATAGGTTCAGGATAGTGGGTGCATAAGGGGAAGGTGTTAGGCACCCCTTACGCCTAGTCTAACGTTGTTAATTAGAATGTCAGTCCTCTATTAATATTTTTTAAAAGTCTTATTTATTATTCTTTAATGAAAATTTTTTTACCTAAGAAATTACCTAAATGTGATAATAATGAGGCATATGAACAATACAAGATAGCAAAAAAAGAGGCAAAAAAGGCAGTTAGTCAAGTAAGAGCACAGGCCTTTAAAAAGTTATATGAGAAACTTGAAACTAAAGAAGAAGAGAAAGATATTTATAGATTAGCAAGGAGGAGAGAAAGGAAATGTCAAGATCTCAATCAAGTTAGGTGCATTAAGGATAAAGAAGGAAAAGTGTGGGTGAAAGATAAGGACATTAAAGAAAGATGGAGAAATTATTTTAATGATCTCTTTAATAATAATCAAAATGGTAATAGCGTGAATATAGACTATAGAACAATAGAAAAGAATGTGAATTATACTAGAAGGATTAGATCTTTAGAAGTAAAGGAAGCATTTAAGAGAATGAAAGTGGGTAAAGCCTGTGAACCCGATGGAATACCAATTGAAGTGTGGAAGTGTTTGGGAGATACGGGAGTGGCATGGTTAACTAAATTATTTAATAAGATTCTAAACTCAAAGAAAATGCCTGATGAATGGAGGAGGAGTATTTTAGTACCTATTTTTAAAAATAAGGGAGACATACAGAGTTGCTCAAACTATAGGGGAATTAAACTAGTAAGCCATACTATGAAGTTGTGGGAGAGAGTTATGGAGCATCGACTATGTCATGATACTTCTATCTCTCTCAATCAATTTGGCTTCATGCCCGGTTGTTCAACTATGGAAGTGATCTTTCTCATTAGAAGCTTGATGTAGAAATATAGAGATGCGAAGAAAGATCTACATATGGTTTTTATTGATTTGGAGAAAGCTTATGATAGTGTTCCAAGAGATATCTTATGGAGTGTGTTAGATGATGCATGCATTTTAGATCATCATTTAAGTGTAATTTTTGCACATAATTTACCCTTGTTCATAGCCATTATTATAGATATTAGTATATATTTAGTCAATTTTGCAATTTTCACTTTTCTTAGTTTAATTTTTGGAATTTATTTGTTTTGTAGGGTAAATTTGGAGAAATTTGATGTATTTTGATCAGAGTAGCCATTTGGAGGAGATTAAAGTCGAATTGCAAAAAATTTTGAAGTTGAGTAAAAAAATGGCCGAGAGCGACACAACCTGCAGCACAACCGAATTAGCTTATGTCGCAGGTTATGTCGATCGTCAGATATTCACGCCGAGAGCTACACAACCCGCTACACAACCAACGACACAACTGACTCGGCTTATGTCATTTTTACTGGAAATGGTTGACGTGACATTTTCGTTACTCCAGCTTTTTACCTCACTTTCTCTGGAACCTTCCCCCTTTTACCCATTCTAGGGCAGTCCCCTCACCTATATAAAGTCTCATTTTATCATTTTCTTTCAATAGAGAGCAAGAGAGGCATTTTTGGCAAGATTAGAAAGAGAGAAGAAGGGAGCACGTTCTGCATTTTTTCCAGCAGCTGCAGAACCCGTTTTCTGCACTTTTCTGCAGCAGATTCTGCTGCATATTTCTGGGTTTTTCTACCCTTTAGCTTACATTTCCATTATTTCTTCATTTATACATTTGGGTTTGTCTTAAAACTATGAATAGTGAGTAGTTGATTGAGATTCTAGAGATGGGTTTGTAAATATTGATTTGTATTGTGGTTTTGAACTGATTTAGCCATTTAAATGGGATTTGTTACATTTTGATTTATTGCTTGTGAGCTTGTTGCCTTGCTTGATGAATGGACCCTCATTAAGTTAAGCTTTAATCCTTAATAGATGGACTGAAAAGTGAATATTAGGGATAGATAATCTTGCAATAAACTTTGTTTTCTTGGTGTTAGAGATAAGCTAGGAGAATTAAGGGGACTTTCCAAAATCAATTAGAGCTTTAATTGGGTTTTTGTTAGGTTTGAAATACCGTGAAAACAGGGTTTGATTTAATGAAAACCAACTTTGAAATGCTTGAAAAAGGTTTCAAAAATTTAAGAATTGATTTCCCTCAAAATTGCAATTCTCATGTGTTTGGCTAAATTGGGGATAAACCACATGCAAACAATATTGAAAAATCCAATCTCTAGAATCACTTTATTTTTTATTGAATTTAGATTTAATTCCTCTCAAATTTCATAAATAGAAATTTCAAATTAATTTTTGGTAATCTAGTTTAATTAATTTTAGTTAATTGTTTGATTTAGTTTTAATTCCTCAAATACCAATTTTAATTCCAAATTTCATTTTACATCTTTAATTTTTGTCACTCTAATTAGCTTATACTTTTATTTCCAATTTAAGCACAATTCCTTGTGGGATCGATATTATTTTTTAAAACTATACTACTGTGACCCGTGCACTTGCGGACACACCGTATCAAGTTTTTGGCGCCGTTGCCGGGGAATTGCTTGTTTTTAAGTTGGATTTTAATTGTTTTAAGCTAATTAGAATTTTTATTTTCTTTTATTTTCACTATTGTTCCTTGTGTTTTTCAGGTACTTTTCCTGTTTATGAGACGATCGAAAAGCACAAGTGACACTGAATTGTTGTTCAACCCAAAAATTGAAAAATTCTGCCGAGCCAACAAAAAGGAATACAAGAGAAGAAAGGAAGCAGAAAAAGAAGAACAACAAAGATTTGAGCAAGAGGAGACAATAGAAAATATGGAAAATCAAAATAGAGCTATTAGTGGAAACAATGGAGGAAATGAGCAAAATAGGCAAAATGAAGTGGTTAATCAAAATGATCCTCAAAGAAGATCCATGTTAGATTATGCTTTTTCTAGATGTGCAGATGTGAGAGATAACAGACCTATTATTGGAGCTAATCAATTTGAGTTAAAGACTGGTCTTATTCAAATGGTTCAGAATTCACAATTTGGAGGTAGTCCACTTGAAAATCCTCATTCTCATTTGAAGAAATTTTTGATGATATGTGGTACACAAAGACAACCTGGAGTCTCAGATGAAGTGATTCGGCTCACTTTATTTCCATTCTCTCTTCGGGATTCAGCATTGGAGTGGTATGACTCACTTCCACAAGCTATTATAGCTACTTGGGAGCAACTATCTCAAGCTTTTCTATCTCAATTTTTCCCACCTGGGAAGACCACTCATTTGAGGAATTTGATGGTAGCTTTTAAACCAAGAGATGATGAAACTTTGTATGAATCTTGGATGAGATTTAAGGAGCTTGAAAGGCAATGTCCTCATCATGAAATACCGAAATGGATGATTGTTCATAATTTCTACACCAGAGTTACTCCAGCCATAAGAAACACAATTGATTCACAAGCAGGAGGAGACTTCATGAGAATGACAAGTGAAGAATGCTATGATTTATTAGAGAAGATTGCTCATAATACCCATTTGTGGGGAAATCCTAGAGCACTTGAGCCAAAGAAGGCCGGGATTTATGAACTTGACTCAGTTAGCTACATGAATGCAAGATTTGATCAGTTGACTCAGCTTCTTAGTGATTTTTGCACAAAGGCAACAACCTCAACTCCTACAACTATGCAACAAGTTGCCTACACAGATGGAACTCAAAGTTGTGGAGTTGATTACTCTTCTTATGGTAATGATTATTTGCAAGAACAAGCTGCTTATGTAGGAGGTTATCAACAAAAACCTATGGGAAATTCTTACTCTAATGTGAACAACTCAACATGGAGACCACAAGCAACTTTTGCTCAACAAGGCCAAAGCTCAAATTATGCTCATAACCAGCAGTATGTGCAGCAAAATAGGCCTTAATTTCAGCCCACAAGGCAGCCACAACCTGGATATCAAGCAAGAGCACAATAATCCCTTCCACCTCATGAACCGAAGCCAACCTTGGAAAGCATGATGGAGAAATTTTTTGCTGAACAAAGCAAGATGAATAGCAAATTAGAGGAAGAAATGCAACACATGAGACAAACCATGGATCAATTACAAGTCCATAATCGCATGTTGGAGACTCAATTGGCTCAACAAGCAAGCTCATCGGGAAGCAATTCCTATGGGAAACTACCTAGCCAACCACAAAACCCTCATGAACAATGTAAGGTTGTAACCTTGAGAAGTGGTAAAAAAGTTGGTCAAGAGAGTGAAAACAAGAGAGAAGAAAAAGAGAGCACAAAAGAAGAAAATTCAGTTGAGAGCAAGAAAAATGAAAAAGAAGAAGAAAGCAAAAGTGAGCAAGATGAGGGAGAAAAACCATACATCCCACCTGAACCTTACAAGCCCACCCTTCCCCACCCTCAAAGATTCATCAAGCACAAGCTAGACAAACAATTTGGCAAATTCCTTGAAGTGCTAAAGAAGTTATATATCAATGTGCCATTCACTGAGGCACTATCCCAAATGCCAAGTTATGCCAAGTTTTTGAAGGAGATTCTTTCCAACAAGAGAAGGCTAGAAGATTATGACACCATCAACTTGGGAGAGCAATGCAGTGCTATAATTCAGAAGAAGTTACCTCCCAAACTCAAAGATCCAGGTGTGTTTTCCATTCCTTGTCATATTGGTGATAATTGTGTAGCAAATGCGTTATGTGACCTTGGAGCTAGTGTCAGCCTAATGCCACTTTCAATTTATGAGAAGTTGAATATGGGAGAGTTGAAGCCCACAAACATGTATCTTTCATTGGCTGACCGTTCAATTAAGTATCCGGAAGGCATTCTTGAAAATTTGCCTATCAAGGTTGGGAAATTCTACATTCCGGTGGACTTTGTCATTTTAGATATGGAAGAAGACACAAAAGTTCCTATCTTATTGGGAAGACCCTTTTTGGCAACAACTGGTGCATTAATTGATGTAAAGGGTGAGAAATTGACGCTTAGAGTGGGAGATGATCAAATGATATTCAACATCAATCCAGCCATGAAAAGGAAACATGAAGAAGTTGAGTCTTGTTTGCGGATAGACATTATTGATGAGATTGTTCAAGAGCATTTCAGAAAAAGCTATCCACAAGACCCACTTGAAAATTGCTTAGTCCATGGTGGGAGCATTGATGATGATAATCACAATATAGCTACTTTTGCACAACACTTGGAGAGTTCTCCACCACATCCTGAAGCCACAATTTTTCAATTTGAAGAAATGCAAAATTTGGAGATCAAACCACCATCATTAAAGGTAGAGGATGCCCCAAAGGTAGATCTTAAACCTCTTCCTTCCAACCTCAGGTATGCTTTTCTTGGACCGAATGGAACATATCCTGTTATAATTAATGCATGTTTGACTGATATTGAGAATGAAAAATTGTTGAGAGTTTTGAGAGAATATAGAAGAGTTTTGGGTTATGCAATTGATGATATAAAGGGAATTAGTCCAACAGTTTGTATGCATAGGATTTTCCTTGAGCCAAATAGTAAACCTTCCATTGAACATCAAAGAAGATTGAATCCTACAATGAAGGATGTTGTGAAAAAGGAAATCCTAAAATTACTAGCTGCTGGAATTATTTACCCTATTTCTGACAGTGAGTGGGTTAGTCCTGTGCATGTTGTACCTAAAAAAAGTGGGGTGACAGTTGTTAAAAATGAGAATAATGAATTAATACCCACTAGAACTGTTACAGGTTGGAGAATGTGCATAGACTATAGGAAGTTGAACAATGCTACAAGAAAAGACCATTTCCCCCTTCCTTTTATGGATCAAATGTTAGAAAGATTAGCCAAGCATTCATTCTTTTGTTACTTAGATGGATATTCTGGTTTCTTTCAAATTCCAATACATCCTGATGACCAAGAAAAAACTACCTTTACCTATCCCTATGGCACCTTTGCCTATCGAAGGATGCCATTCAGATTGTGTAATGCGCCTGGCACATTTCAAAGGTGCATGATGGCCATTTTTTCTGATTTTATTGAAGAAATTATGGAGGTCTTCATGGATGACTTTTCAGTATACGGCACTAATTTTGATTCATGCTTGACTAATTTGTCTAAAATCTTGCAGAGGTGTGCTGATAATGATTTGGTGTTGAATTGGGAGAAATGCCACTTTATGGTCCAAGAGGGGATCGTTTTAGGGCATTTGATCTCAAATAGGGGAATTGAAGTGGATAGAGCTAAAATAGAAATTATTGAAAAAATGCCACCTACAACCACTGTCAAAGGAGTACGGAGTTTCCTTAGACATGCCGGGTTTTACAGGCGATTTATTCAGGATTTTTCTAAACTTGCTAAACCCTTAACAAATCTTTTGAATCATGATGTTAAATTTGATTTTAATCAAGATTGTATGGTTGCTTTTTGCAGGTTGAAGATGGCCTTAACAACAGCTCCTATCATGCAACCCCGGTTGGACTTTGCCATTGAAATCATGTGTGATGCAAGTGAGTTTCTTTGTTGGGTATGGCCAGCGTGAAAAGATAGAAAACCTTATGCCATTTACTATGCAAGCCGAACCCTTGATGAAGCTCAAGTCAATTACGCTACAACTGAAAAGGAGTTCCTTGCGGTAGTATTTGCACTCAATAAATTTCGTTCTTATTTGGTCAACTCAAAGGTAATAGTTTTCACTGATCATGCAGCAATAAGGTATTTAATAAGCAAGAAAGAGGCTAAATCTAGGTTGATTAGATGGATTTTATTACTTCAAGAATTTGATTTGGAAATAAGAGATAAAAAGGGTGTTGAAAATGTGGTGGCTGATCACCTTTCTAGGATAAAAACTGAAAATAAAGATGATGAAATTGTGCCAATTGATGAATTTTTCATGAATGAGCAGTTGTATGTGTTGAATTCTGCACTTCCATGGTTTGCTGATATTGTGAACTTCTTGTCTTGTGGTGTCTTGCCACTTGATTTATCTTGGTAGCAAAAGAAAAGATTTTTGCATGATGTTAAATTTTATTCTTGGGAAGAACCTCTTTTGTTTAGGAGATGCAATGATGGAATAATTAGAAGATGTATACCAGAGGAAGAAATACATGATGTTATTTACCATTGTCATTCCTCTGAATATGGTGGTCATTTTAGTGCCTCAAAAACTGTTGAAAAGGTCTTGACATCAGGTTTCTATTGGCCTAAATTGTTTAAACATGTGAGAGACTTTGTAAGCAAGTGTGATAGGTGCCAAAGGGTAGGCAACATTTCCAAGAGAGATGAGATACCCCAACAGTCCATATTAGAAGTTGAATTATTTGATGTGTGGGGAATTGATTTCATGGGGCCATTTCCATCTTCTTATGGGAATAAATATATCTTGGTAGGGGTGGATTATGTATCTAAATGGGTAGAAGCTATTGCTACACCTACCAATGATGCAAAAGTTGTGGTGAAATTTCTGAAAAAATTTGTTTTGACCAGGTTTGGTGCCCCACGTGCCATAATCAGTGATGGTGGTAGCCATTTTTGCAACCACCAATTTGAAAAATTGATGAGAAAATATGGGGTAAAGCATAGGATTGCCACGCCATATCACCCTCAAACAAATGGCCAAGTAGAAATCACAAATAGAGAAATCAAGCAAATCTTAGAGAAAACTGTCAACAAGTCCAGAAAAGATTGGTCCCTTAAATTAGATGACACTCTTTGGGCATATAGAACAGCATTTAAAACCCCCATAGGAACTACACCTTATAGGTTAGTTTTTGGGAAATCATGCCATTTGCCTGTAGAGTTAGAACATAAAGCTTATTGGGCCATTAGAGCAATTAATTTTGATTTACAAGCTGCTGGACATAAAAGACTTTTGCAACTTGATGAATTAGAAGAATTGAGACTTGATGCTTATGAAAATGCTAGGATCTATAAAGAAAGAACTAAAATATGGCATGATAAGCATATCAAGAAAAAGGACTTTAAAGAAGGAGATTTGGTTTTCTTATTCAATTCAAGGTTGAAATTTTTTCTAGGAAAATTAAAATCAAGGTGGTCCGGTCCATTTAAAATTGTGAAAGTTTTCCCTCATGGTGCTGTTGAAATTTTTGGTGAAAAATCGGGTAACTTCAAGGTAAATGGGCAAAGATTGAGGCACTATTCAGTTGGTGAGCCAATTGAGAAGATAGCAACTTGCTATCTCTCTCATTCTCCATAAAATCTTGAGTGAGTATGGTCAAGCTAAAGACCCAAACTTAGCATTTTTGGGCATAACTCATAATTTTTCATTGATTCTTTATTTCTTTCATATATTTGTTTTAAGTTTTTCTATACTCCTTATTCAGAGTTTAACATTGTTCTACTTTCCTTGCGCAGATGGGATGCAATGCATTGCAAGCAAATGAGCATAAAAATTTTATTTTACTGTTAGCTTTAAATTTTTAGCTTTAAATTTTAGTTTTAAATTTGTTCACTTATAATTTTCATCTTTCTTTTGTTGAAGTATTTGCTGGTGATTTTTGCTGGATTCATTGCCCTTTTGGTTAATTTCAAGAGAAAATTTTTCCAAATTTTGACATCTTGGATTAAAAGGAAAATTATTTGAATTTGGATGTGTGAATTGGTGCTTTGAAAAATTATTTTTTATGAGAACTTGATGAACATGACAATTGAACAATTAGAATTCATGTTATAAAGGTTTAATCATTCGAAATCTAATTTGTTTCAATTTTTTTTAGGTGCTATGAAATTCGGTCATTTTTGGGCAGCAGACTGCACAACCTGCGACACAACCCCCCTATCCTTATGTTCTAACTTGTGTTGCCTGTTTGTTTTGCAGGATAAGAACTCACTTCACCAGAATGGGCTCGCAACCACCCCATGCTAAAAAAAAAAGCCCACTAACCCATAAAAAAAAAAAAAGAAAAAAAAATGATGCACTTTGAGTTTCATGATTAATATTATTCTCATATTTTGTTTTCCTTATTCCCTTTCTTTGTTAACCACAATCTTACCCTATTTGACCCCATTACAACCCTTAAATAGACCTAATGATTCTTTGAAAAATGCTTGTTACATTAGTAGAGTTAGATCTTTTATGCTTGCATATGGGTTTGGCAATATAATCTTCCATACATTACTCACCATCTATTTGAGACACATTGGCTATCTATTTCATTTAGGTTTGTTTTGGCACAATTGACTCTTGTAGCTGGTTGGTATTTGTTGCTTGGGTTGATTGGTTAATTCTTAGCTATTCTGTAATTGTTGAGAGTGCTTGCTTCATTCTTTGTGCTTTTGCTGGTGGGAACTTGGAATGTTGGTGGCTAGAGGTAAGTTGGTGGTTTGGATTAGTGATTTTTGTGTTTTCAAAGACTGATTCTATTTCCTTCCAAATAAGTTTTAATGAAATTTTGCTTGAGGACAAGCAAGAGCTTGAGGACAAGCAAGAGTTTGAGTATGGGGGAATTTGATGCATGCATTTTAGATCATCATTTAGGTGTAATTTTTGCACATAATTTACCCTTGTTCATAGCCATTATTATAGATATTAGTATATATTTAGTCAATTTTGCAATTTTCACTTTTCTTAGTTTAATTTTTGGAATTTATTTGTTTTGTAGGGTAAATTTGGAGAAATTTGATGTATTTTGATCAGAGTAGCCATTTGGAGGAGATTAAAGTCGAATTGCAAAAATTTTGAAGTTGAGTAAAAAATGGCCGAGAGCGACACAACCTGCAGCACAACCGAATTAGCTTATGCCGCAGGTTGTGTCGATCGTCAGATATTCACGCCGAGAGCTACATAACCCGCTACACAACCAACGACACAACTGACTCGGCTTATGTCATTTTTACTGGAAATGGTTGACGTGGCATTTCCGTTACTCCAGCTTTTTACCTCACTTTCTCTGGAACCTTCCCCCTTTTACCCATTCTAGGGCAGTCCCCTCACCTATATAAAGTCTCATTTTATCATTTTCTTTCAATAGAGAGCAAGAGAGGCATTTTTGGCAAGATTAGAAAGAGAGAAGGAGGGAGCACGTTCTGCATTTTTTCCAAAGAATGCAGAACCTGTTTTACGCACTTTTTCGCAGAAATTCTGCACGCATATTTACGGTTTTTCTACCCTTTAACTTACATTTCCATTATTTCTTCATTTATACATTTGGGTTTGTCTTAAAACTATGAATAGTGAGTAGTTGATTGAGATTCTAGAGATGGGTTTGTAAATATTGATTTGTATTGTGGTTTTGAACTGATTTAGCCATTTAAATGGGATTTGTTACATTTTGATTTATTGCTTGTGAGCTTGTTGCCTTGCTTGATGAATGGGCCCTCATTAAGTTAAGCTTTAATCCTTAATAGATGGACTGAAAAGTGAATATTAGGGATAGATAATCTTGCAATAAACTTTGTTTTCTTGGTGTTAGAGATAAGCTAGGAGAATTAAGGGGACTTTCCAAAATCAATTAGAGCTTTAATTGGGTTTTTGTTAGGTTTGAAATACCGTGAAAACAGGTTTTGATTTAATGAAAACCAACTTTGAAATGCTTGAAAAAGGTTTCAAAAATTTAAGAATTGATTTCCCTCAAAATTGCAATTCTCATGTGTTTGGCTAAATTAGGGATAAACCACATGCAAACAATATTGAAAAATCCAATCTCTAGAATCACTTTATTTTTTATTGAATTTAGATTTAATTCCTCTCAAATTTCATAAATAGAAATTTCAAATTAATTTTTGGTAATCTAGTTTAATTAATTTTAGTTAATTGTTTGATTTAGTTTTAATTCCTCAAATACCAATTTTAATTCCAAATTTCATTTTACATCTTTAATTTTTGTCATTCTAATTAGCTTATACTTTTATTTCCAATTTAAGCACAATTCCCTGTGGGATCGATATCATTTTTTAAAACTATACTACTGTGACCCGTGCACTTGCGGACACACCGTATCATTAGAATAAAAGAGGGTATCTATTAGGTACATACAAGTGTTGAAAGATATGTATGAAGGAGTAAGTCCTATTGTGCGCATAGTGGGAGGGGACACAAGAGATTTTCCAATCTCAATTGGATTACACCAATGATCAGCTATAAGCCATTACCTTTTTACATTAGTTTTAGATGAATTGATGAAACATATACAAGAGAGTATTCCTTGGTGCATGATGTTTGTGGATGATATTGTTCTGATAGATGAGACACGAGAGGGAGTCAATAAAAAGTTAAAGCTTTGGAGAAGTACTCTAGAGTAGAACGAAGACAGAATACATGCATTGCAAGTTCAGTGAAGGCCAAATTGGTGATAGAGAAGGAGTTAGTTTGGATAGAGTGGTACTGTCCCAAAGTAATCACTTTAAATATCTCGGTTCAGTCCTTCAAGTAAATGGGGGATATGAGGAGGATGTTAATTATAGGATTAAAGCTGGATGGTTGAAGTAGAGACGTGCCACGGGAGTTTTATGTGATCGCAAGATTCCCAATAAGTTGAAAGGAAAATTTTACCATACAGCCATACGACCGGCTATGTTATATGGTAGTGAGTGTTGGGCACTAAAGGAGTCATATGCGTCTAAGATAAGATTTGTAGAGATGAGAATGTTGAGGTGGATGAGTGGCCATACTAGACTAGATAAAGTCTGTAATGAGAGTATTAGAGAAAAGGTAGGAGTGGTGCCAATTAAGGATAAGTTGAGAGATGGGAGATTAAGGTGATTTGGTCATGTGAAGCGTAGACATAAGGAGGCTCCAGTTAGTGAAGTAGAGCACATTAAGTTAGAGGATAGAAAGAAAAAAGGGGGTAGACCTAAATTGACTTGGAGGAGAGTAGTACAACATGACCTAAAAGCATTATACATTTTTGAGGATTTAACCCAAAATTGTTTAGAGTGGAGATAGCGAATCCATATAGCCGACCCCAAATTTTGGGATAAAGGCTTAGTTGAGTTGAGTTGAGTTGATGCAATTTCTAATTCTACACACACAAATAATTCAAACAATAGTTTTTTTTTTGCATTCGCACTTCCTATTTATGGGTTTATAAAATTTAAATAAGTGATAGTTACTGAGTGACTAAAATTAATTAATTATTGGCAATTTAATTTACAAACAAGTTTAGTTTACAAATAACCCTAAGGTTCAATGTAACTAATTAATTTATTTATTTACTAAGTTACCCTAAGGATAATTGAACTAATTAATTATGCACATGTCACACCCTATCCCTCTGTAAGGCATAACATGATCCCGTAGTATACCTAATGAATTACCAACTCCGTCTACTGATAATCCATTAAATACACTACAAGGGATTTTAAAAACTTTTCTTACTTCTTTTACAGTGGTGAGCACTATTTACAGGTATTAAAAACCTTTTTAAATTATAGTGATAGAACTAACACATTTGGAGTATTTGGAATTTTTGTAAAAATTTTGGCAGAGTGCCATCTGTATTTTGGATAAAACAGTTCTTCAGAAAACCTGTGAAAAACACTTCAATAAATTTCCAAATCTCAACTTCAATATTTTTCTCAACCCAACACAGTTCTCAAGTCAAATTCACAGTAATTTTTCAAGGACTGAGATAGAGAAAATATAATACAATTTTTACAAGTCAAAATGTCTCATAATTTACTTTACAACTTCAATGTACAATTTTTATTTACAACTGCTCAAAACCAAAAACAATATGTACATACAGTGAACATACATTACATTACAAAATACAGAATACTGGTATACTCATTATACCCGGTAGTCTCTCGCTGGAGGTACTAGCAGTCTAGTCTGCTGCACTGTCTGTTTGTCTACCTGCGACAGCAATAAAAAGCTATTGCTGAGACAATGTCTCAGTGGTGCACAACATTAACTAAATACAATTTAATCACAATTCATAAATCATATAAATAGTGGATACTTAAAACCATAGTTAATTTCAAGACAATAATTGTCAACCAGAATTTAAACTCAATTTCTCAATATCATAATAAATTTCAGTAAGTCAGATCATGGTTGAATTCAAAAGACAGTATATGTCAATAAGAGTTTAAATTCATTTCACAATCTCACAATAAATCTCAATAATCAAAACATAGTTAAATTCGAAAGACAGTAAATGTCAATAAGAATTTAACTTCATTTCACAAATTATCAAATCGCATAACAACACAATTTAGTCGAATAAGTTAAGAATATAGTGTTGCCAATTCATTCACAACTTAAGCCATGACACAAATTTCTGATCAATGCCGCATTGTACACCACGACAAAGCAATCACAACCCCACTAATCGAAATCAATGAGGAAGGGAGCTAGCTATATAATGAGTACTCATCCGATCACCTCAACTGGTAAACCAGAGAGGGAGAAAAATAAACGATCACAACTCCATAAATGGAGAAGGAAAATAAACGATCACAACCCCATAAAAGGAGAAGGAATGATATGATACTGTCATGCTAAGTGTGAACACAAAATCAATTCCAAACATTTTATTCAAATGATTCGTGAGAATCCAATAAATTTCCAAATTTATAATTTCATTCACAAAATGGCAACACAATTCATAATTATCTTTAATTTCCATAAAAACCATTTACAGTGCTTTTCAATCAATAGTATCCATTAAATCATTTACAATGCTTTTCAAGCAATAAATATCCATTCAAACCCATTTCCACAATTTAAAACAATAATATACAAATAGTCAATATTTATTTCAATTGAAAATAATTCAAAAGAAATAGTTGTTGTGCACAAACACAATTTAAATCAATAACATACAATTAATCATATGAAATCTTATTCAGAGTAAAATAAGTTGAAAACTAGTTGTGCACAAACCTCTGATATTTGTCTCCTGGTCTTGACTCAGTATTTCTTTCCCTTTTGCTGAGTCCTTGTTAACTGAGAAACACAATTTGAAGTGTTTCAGTGCTAAATTAATTTGCCTCTAACGATAATGTTCGATAAACAATTCATTGAATACCTTTATTTGCTTAATCACCTAATATACTGACCCTCGATGCGTTTTAGGTAAATTAGGTTTTAGTGTCATTAATATGTCACATTTGATAGGGTTTTAGGTTTGGTACGTGTTACCAAACTCAATTCTATGTATATTGCGTTTTCTTGCATTTCATTGCAAATTGTTGGATTTCGGGATACTAGTTTGACCTAGCCGGACGACCTAGTTCCCTCGGTTTTCGGGTTTTGGTCAAAACTACAAACTTGTAGATCTATGTCTTATTGCACGCGGGGCAAAATTTTAGGTCAATCCGAGTTAAGTAGACCAAGTTATGGTCATTACACTATTGCTGGTCAAATGGCATCAAATTAGGTCAATTTTAGGTCAATTTGGTCAACTTTGGTTCGGCCAGTTTTTGGACCCGAACTTGTGCAAGCTTTTTGACTTACTTCTGGTCATTTCTGGGCTTTGGTGTCTCCATAAGACTTGTAGGTATGGGTCTTAACTATTCATGGTTAAAATTTCAGGTCAATTGGACCTGTTTTGAATGAGTTATGGCCTAAACACTCACTGCTGCCCAATTGGTCATTTTTCAGGTCCTAATTGTACCTAATCCGAATTGGTCATTTTCTTAGGTCACCTTGCAAGCAGAATTTTGGTATGTTTTCTCAATGAAAGTTGGCACATTTTGTGCCTAGTTCCGCCTCCAATTGGTCTCATACCAATTGAGGTTACACATTTAAACTTATTGGCTAAAATGTACACTGCCCTTAGTTACCTTACTTAAACACACATCAATCACACACTTACCTTGCAAATATGTTTACTTCCCTACCAAATCTGTTTTGGTACATTACCAAAAACATATTCTACTTTACATTAACATTACTTTGGGAAGATTACAATTATCCTCAACACACCAAATATAATTCACATTTACAAGTTCTAAGTACAATCACATACACACCTAACCATTACAAATCTTACATACACTTTACAATATCAATCTATATACATATCCATCAAACTTCTATGTCAATATTCTGCCACCACCTTCATGAACACACACATTTATTCAAGAATCCCCAAGCTGCCGAAATTCTTCCTCAATACCAAAGTGCCCTACAATCATCAATTTTCATCCAAGTGCAAAAATCACCTTATACATATGAAATATTTTACTAGGATATTAAATCACCATAACCAACATAATTCTCATCAATTATATGTACAAATACTTCATCAATACATGAAAACATGGCTGCCCAAAAATGGATATCTCAATAACTCTTCAAACTTAAAAATTTCCTTCACAAAACCAACACCCATAACATGTACACAAAGTTTAACAAAGAAATCTTCAAAAATGCTAACTTACCTTATGGTTGGGACTTGTTAAACCTTCACCAAACTTCTTGATTTTAGTATCAAACCCTTCCTTGTGATGTGTAGACAATTTTTCATGAAGGAACCTAAGAGATTGGAGTTGAAATGGAGGGGTTGATGGAGCTTGCATGAAAATGGAAATGGAGGTTTTCTCTCCTCCTTCAATTCGGCTTGGATGATAAATGAAGAAGATGAAGTTGCTGCTGGATATAGTGGACTTAAATAAGCCTAATTTTGTGTTTAATTTATTCCTTTAGTGGCCCACTCACTCCATTTAATCATATAATAAGCCTAAATGTGTTATTTACACATTTTTCACTCCATTTTTGGTTATTTGTATTAGGTACCCCCAATTTAATTTTTCATTTTATTTTCTAAGTGTAATATTATTTATTTTTAATGGACATTTAGGTCAAAAGACAATTCGGGATGTCAAATGACCATAATGCCCCTGTTCGGGTTGCATTCCCGATTTTTTGGTAATACCGGGTTTTGTCTGTTTTTCGATTTCTCACTTTTCTTTGTACTAATTATTTAATTTTTCTTTGATCTTCCTAATGATATTTATTCTTCAATAAGGGTCTATTTAGGTCCAAAAAATGTTTTCTAGGGTTCCCCGCAGTCCAAGGCTAGTCAACGGTCCACGCCGTGACTTCCCGATGCGGTCACCCATCGCTAGGATTCCCGGCTCGCTTAACTTGATCACATTTCTTTGCTATTATTTTTCCTTTGTTTTTCTTGTATTTTCTTTTCTTGTATTTCATTATTTTATGTCTTCTCACTCATATCGAAGTGTAGTTCTAGGCATCCTAGCTGTCTGGACAACACTGGTCACCGGAACAGTAGAACGCACTACCGAACTTAGGGGTGTTACAATTCTCCCCCCCTTAAAAAATTTCATCTCGAAATTTTACCCAATAGCCATCTTACAATAGTCATACGTTTATTTTCTCCTTTCTATATGATCGTATAATCTTTTTTTTTTCTCAAATTTGTATAAGACATTTAATAATCTAATACAATGTTTAATTCGTTTGGATAACACCAATCTCCTCTTACTATTATGCTGTCTAATATTTCGGTTCACGTTGCTTCATGAATGACCCTTGAGGTCATATTAGAATCATTCATTAGTCATTGGTCCTCTGACCATTTTGGTCCATAGTCTTCCTCACATTAGTAATATTTCTTTGTTATATATGAATCAACTGTTCAAATCTCTACTTCCATAACTCTTTTTATCTGTCAATATTTTATAACTTACTTTCTTTTGTACCAAACTATAACCTTTCGATATTCTAACTTTTGAGTTTTAGATCCCTAAGTAGGATTTTCAAACTTATTTCTAACAATTGAATTATGTCCTGGCATAACTATACAAAAACAGATGCCGTTGGCAACTATCCTCATCTAGGTGTACTATCAGATAGTACGTAGCTCTACACAATAATCTCAAGTTAGTCTTGTAATCCATGGTTCTGATATAAACAATCAAGAACATTGCATAGTTACTACAATACATCCCAATAGATTAAACTTTCCTATCCTTTGTCCTTTTGAATTCAACGATATCCGAACTTATTCTGATTACAATATCCATTAACAATTACTAACAGTAACATCTCTGCCTTCATCTAGAGCAATTCTATTACTGTAACTTACTTTTACGTCCTCTTACTTTACATTAAATAGGCTCGCCAATTAGCTTTATAATTTATGGTGTATCAGGAAATACTTTTCGCTGATAAACTCTTCCAAAACTAATTTCACTTATTATCACAATCCCTATCCTAAAGGACTAATCACTAATGCATCAAAATTTATTTCCCTGACCTCCTGTCCTAGCGGACTTGTTACTAGGACCTCAAAGTCCATTTTTGTACATGGAATAGCAATGCAATCAATGATGCTAGCATTCACATAAGAATGGGTAGAACCCGGATCAAATAACACAAACACATCTTGGTTAAAAGTTGAGAAGGTACCAGCCACAACGTCAGATGTCTCGGCCTCTTCCCTCTGTCTCATTGCATAGACTCTGACCGGAGTACTGTCTTGCTCTGAATGTTTTACCGTGCCTTGGCTGCCTGCTGGGCTACCTCTACCCCTGCCTCTACCTCTGCTGGGTGGTTGTGAACTTCTAGTGATAGGGCTCTGGACTGACCCTTCTGCAGTAGTAGGAGGTGGTCCAACTCTACGACTACTGGTGCAGTCTTTGGCAAAGTGTCCTGTGCCTCCACAATTATAACAGGCTCCAATAGCCTTATAACATATCCCACCATGATATCTTCCATAATTTTCACATTGACGGGAATGGTAGGAACCTCCGGTACTCTGCTGACTAGATAGAGGAGGTTTCTGTCCTGAATGTCTTCCTCTACCAGACTTCTTGCCACCTCTGCTGTGTCCCTCATAATTCTTCCTCTTTCGGTGGGACCACTTTGGAACTCATTCTCTGATTTTCCCTCATTCTCTGTCTTCTACGATTTTTTCTCTCGGGAGCGATTTGGACTCGATTCTTTCTAACTCTAGAGCTTGAGAAATAAGTTCGAGAGAAGTTAGTGTGTTTGAAGCCGACTACTTGTAGTCTGATACTTGGCTTCAAGCCGGTTTCAAACTTCTTGCATCTCTCCTATTTGGTAGAGAGTAGACTCACCGCATAATGGCTCAGCGGGAAAATTCTCTTTCATACTCGACCATTGATGTTCCCTGTTTGGACTTAGGAACTCTTGCGACACGGTCTACATAAGCATCAGGGACATATTTCTGTCTGAATTCCCTGAGAAAGTCATTCCATGTTAGCACTGCAGGTTCTACCAGACTGTGGGGAATGGTTTTCCACCAATCATAAGCATCCCCCTGTAACAAGGATACTGAGTATTCAAGTCTGAGCTCCTCTGTACAATGAAGTTTCTTGAACACCCTATCCATCCTCTCTAACCACTGTTCAGCCTCTAGAGGATCTACTGTCCCCTTGAACTCTGTAGCCCCATACTTCATCAATTTGTCATACTGCCTAGTAGGAGACTGTGGTTGTACCACTGGTGTCTGTATTGGGACTTGAGTAGATACATTACCAGCCATTTATTGGAACATTGCAGCCATCTGGCACGAGCGAATGGCAGAAGCTGCGTGCTGCGGTGGTCTTCTTGAACCACTAACATTATGTAGGCCTGGGGCATCCCCTTGCACCTCAGCCTCAATAGATTGATCGACTGAACGATCACCCTCTTCCATATTCAATGCGAGGATTTTAGATCTCCTGAACCAATAACACAAGGAGATTTCCTCCCGTTAGTGCATATTTATAATGTAATGTACTGTATGTATCAAACAATGATATTGAGCAGTTGTACTATGAAGAAAGAATATTCAAATAACAGGTGAAAACAGAATTCAAAAACTTTGCTCTGATACCACTAAAACATGTCACACCCTACCCCTCTGTAAGGCATAACATGATCCCGTAGTATACCTAATGAATTATCAACTCCGTCTACTGATAATCCATTAAATACACTACAAGGGATTTTAAAAACTTTTCTTACTTCTTTTACAGTGGTGAGCACTATTTACAGGTATTAAAAACCTTTTTAAATTGTAGTGATAGAACTAACACATTTGGAGTATTTGGAATTTCTGTAAAAATTTTGGCAGAGTGCCATCTGTATTTTGGATAAAACAGTTCTTCAGAAAACCTGTGAAAAACACTTCAATAAATTTCCAAATCTCAACTTCAACATTTTTCTCAACCCAACACAGTTCTCAAGTCAAATTCACAGTAATTTTTCAAGGACTGAGATAGAGAAAATATAATACAATTTTTACAAGTCAAAATGTCTCATAATATACTTTACAACTTCAATGTACAATTTTTATTTACAACTGCTCAAAATCAAAAACAATATGTACATACAGTGAACATACATTACATTACAAAATACAGAATACTGGTATACTCATTATACCCGGTAGTCTCTCGCTGAAGGTACTAGCAGTCTAGTCTGCTGCACTGTCTGTCTGTCTACCTGCGACAGCAATAAAAAGCTATCGCTGAGACAATGTCTCAGTGGTGCACAACATTAACTAAATACAATTTAATCACAATTCATAAATCATATAAATAGTGGATACTTAAAACCATAGTTAATTTCAAGACAATAATTGTCAACCAGAATTTAAACTCCATTTCTCAATATCACAATAAATTTCAGTAAGTCAGATCATGGTTGAATTCAAAAAGGGTATATGTCAATAAGAGTTTAAATTCATTTCACAATCTCACAATAAATCTCAATAATCAAAACATAGTTAAATTCGAAAGACAGTAAATGTCAATAAGAATTTAACTTCATTTCATAAATTATCAAATCGCATAACAACACAATTTAGTCGAATAAGTTAAGAATATAGTGTTGCCAATTCATTCACAACTTAAGCCATGACACAAATTTCCGATCAATGCCGCATTGTACACCACGACAAAGCAATCACAACCCCACTAATCGAAATCAATGAGGAAGAGAGCTAGCTATATAATGAGTACTCATCCGATCACCTCAACTGGTAAACCAGAGAGGGAGAAAAATAAACGATCACGACTCCATAAATGGAGAAGGAAAATAAACGATCACAACCCCATAAAAGGAGAAGGAATGATATGATACTGTCATGCTAAGTGTGAACACAAAATCAATTCCAAACATTTTATTCAAATGATTCGTGAGAATCCAATAAATTTCTAAATTTATAATTTCATTCACAAAATGGCAACACAATTCATAATTATCTTTAATTTGCACAAAAACCATTTACAGTGCTTTTCAATCAATAGTATCCATCAAATCATTTACAATGCTTTTCAAGCAATAAATATCCATTCAAACCCATTTCCACAATTTAAAACAATAATATACAAATAGTCAATATTTATTTCAATTGAAAATAATTCAAAAGAAATAGTTGTTGTGCACAAACACAATTTAAATCAATAACATACAATTAATCATATGAAATCTTATTCAGAGTAAAATAAGTTGAAAACTAGTTGTGCACAAACCTCTGATATTTGTCTCCTGGTCTTGACTCAGTATTTCTTTCCCTTTTGCTGATTCCTTGTTAACTGAGAAACATAATTTGAAGTGTTTCAGTGCTAAATTAATTTGCCTCTAACGATAATGTTCGATAAACAATTCACTGAATACCTTTATTTGCTTAATCACCTAATATACTGACCCTCGATGCGTTTTAGGTAAATTAGGTTTTAGTGTCATTAATATGTCACATTCGATAGGGTTTTAGGTTTGGTACGTGTTACCAAACTCAATTCTATGTATATTGCATTTTCTTGCATTTCATTGCAAATTGTTGGATTTCGGGATACCAGTTTGACCTAGCTGGAAGACCTAGTTCCCTCGGTTTTCAGGTTTCGGTCAAAACTACAAACTTGTAGATCTATGTCTTATTGCGCGCGGGGCAAAATTTTAGGTCAATCCGAGTTAAGTAGACCAAGTTATGGTCATTACACTATTGCTGGTCAAATGGCATCAAATTAGGTCAATTTTAGGTCAATTTGGTCAACTTTGGTTCGGCCAGTTTTTGGACCCGAACTTGTGCAAGCTTTTTGACTTACTTCTGGTCATTTCTGGGCTTTGGTGTCTTCATAAGACTTGTAGGTATGGGTCTTAACTATTCATGGTTAAAATTTCAGGTCAATTGGACCTGTTTTGAATGAGTTATGGCCTAAACACTCACTGCTGCCCAATTGGTCATTTTTCAGGTCCTAATTGTACCTAATCCGAATTGGTCATTTTCTTAGGTCACCTTGCAAGCAGAATTTTGGTATGTTTTCTCAATGAAAGTTGGCACATTTTGTGCCTAGTTCCACCTCCAATTGGTCTCATACCAATTGAGGTTACACATTTAAACTTATTGGCTAAAATGTACACTGCCCTTAGTTACCTTGCTTAAACACACATCAATCACACACTTACCTTGCAAATATGTTTACTTCCCTACCAAATCTGTTTTGGTACATTACCAAAAACATATTCTACTTTACATTAACATTACTTTGGGCAGATTACAATTATCCTCAACACACCAAATATAATTCACATTTACAAGTTCTAAGTACAATCACATACACACCTAACCATTACAAATCTTACATACACTTTACAATATCAATCTATATACATATCCATCAAACTTCTATGTCAATATTCTGCCACCACCTTCATGAACACACACATTTATTCAAGAATCCCCAAGCTGCCGAAATTCTTCCTCAATACCAAAGTGCCCTACAATCATCAATTTTCATCCAAGTGCAAAAATCACCTTATACATATGAAATATTTTACTAGGATATTAAATCACCATAACCAACATAATTCTCATCAATTATATGTACAAATACTTCATCAATACATGAAAACATGGCTGCCCAAAAATGGATATCTCAATAACTCTTCAAACTTAAAAATTTCCTTCACAAAACCAACACCCATAACATGTACACAAAGTTTAACAAAGAAATCTTCAAAAATGCTAACTTACCTTATGGTTGGGACTTGTTAAACCTTCACCAAACTTCTTGATTTTAGTATCAAACCCTTCCTTGTGATGTGTAGACAATTTTTCATGAAGGAACTTAAGAGATTGGAGTTGAAATGGAGGGGTTGATGGAGCTTGCATGAAAATGGAAATGGAGGTTTTCTCTCATCCTTCAATTCGGCTTGGATGATAAATGAAGAAGATGAAGTTGCTGCTGGATATAGTGGACTTACATCAGCCTCATTTTGTGTTTAATTTATTCCTTTAGTGGCCCACTCACTCCATTTAATCATATAATAAGCCTAAATGTGTTATTTACACTTTTTTCACTCCATTTTTGGTTATTTGTATTAGGTACCCCCAATTTAATTTTTCATTTTATTTTCTAAGTGTAATATTATTTATTTTTAATGGAAATTTAGGTCAAAAGACAATTCGGGATGTCAAATGACCATAATGCCCCTGTTCGGGTTGCATTTCCGATTTTTCTGTAATACCGGGTTTTGCCTGTTTTTCGATTTCTCACTTTTCTTTGTACTAATTATTTAATTTTTATTTGATCTTCCTAATGATATTTATTCTTCAATAAGGGTCTATTTAGGTCCAAAAAATGTTTTCCAGGGTTCCCCGCAGTCCAGGGCTAGTCAACGGTCCACGCCATGACTTCCCGGTGCGGTCACCCATCGCTAGGATTCCCGGCTCGCTTAACTTGATCACATTTCTTTGCTATTATTTTTCCTTTATTTTTCTTGTATTTTCTTTTCTTGTATTTTCTTTTCTTGTATTTCATTATTTTATGTCTTCTCACTCATATCGAAGTGTAGTTCTAGGCATCCTAGCTGTCCGGACAACACTGGTCACCGGAACAGTAGAACGCACTAACGAACTTAGGGGTGTTATAGCACATGTTGCAATTTCTTGTAACAAACACATAAAGACTCAAGCAATTACATCCAAAAAAATATTTGTTTCTAACATGCTAATTTATTTTAATTCTTACCAAATATTTAATTACATTTAATTTATATGTCAAAGTTGGTTTTTTATGCAAACAAGATTTAATTTTTATTTACCTAATATTTATTTAATTAAATTTTATGCATAAGTAGGTTAAAGAAATAAATTAAAATAGATTTTATTATTTACCAAGTAAATCTCTATAATTACTACAAATTTCATACAAAAAAAATTGTTATTTTGGAATTTAGAGTACTTACCTTCATAATAATTGCAGTTATCATTGGAGCAAACTATCTTTAAAAAATGCTCTTCTCTTTTAATATGGCATGATTATCCTTATATTACTCCTGTTAAGCTCCATGTAAGCTCCACACAATTATTGCCCTTGATTAAATCTTTAAAAAACCTTTCTTGAACTAAAGAAAGAAAAGAAAAAAAGAGAAAAAAAGAGAGAAATTTAGAGAGAGCTCTAGAAGGCTGATCTCTGAGTGAGTTTTTTTCTTCTCCCTAGTGAGGTATTTATAGGGTTTAGTAGTATAATTGTGATAAAATTGAAAGACCTATTAATAGAGTTTAGGAAAAGATAAAATAACAAAGAATTTTATTAAAAAAAAGGAGAGTGGGGGATGCCACCTAGGGAGAGAGAGAGAGGAAGAGAGCCGATTGGTGGGAGAGAGGAAGAGAGAGGGATGGCCAAGAGAGAGAGAGATAGGGAGAGAGAGTTCATGTGGGAGAGGGAAAGTGAGGAAGGAAGAGGTTGTATGGGAGAGGAAGAGTAAGAGAGAGATAAGGATAAACATAAAATTTTCTTTTCTTTATTTATTTTAAAGAAAAAAAAATTTAGGTGGGTTTTTATTTAATTAAAATCCCTATTCAAACCTTATTGGGACCATAAAGCCCAATTAGGCTTAGTTAGGTTTTTTAAAATAAATTCCCATTATTAAATTTAAATAAAATAAATTTTATTTAAATTTAATTTACCAATTTTTTCTCTTCAAAAAACATTTTCTTTAAGAATCATGTCATACATAATTATTTATTTTTAATGCTTTTAAACATATCTCATAGTCATACAATTTTCTAATCATTGGGTTTTTCACGGCCTTAATGCACATACCCGCAAGGACACAAAAATATGGGTCTACAGTATTTAACTCACAATTTAAATATTTCTAAAATATTTTTTATTATTTAAAGGAAAATTTTAAAAATGTGGGGCAGTAATTTTTCAATTTTGTTATGTCCGTAAAAACTAATATTTTAAAAAATTAAAATATGGACTTATTAAATTTTTGCTTAATTTAGCCAATAAAAAAAACTTTTAAATTACTAGAATATTGGCCATTAAATTTTTTCGTTTATTTGGTCGATAAAAAAATCAATTAATGATGACTAAAACATTTAGATAGATGAGACAATGATGGATATAATAATTAGATCTAGGTGTTATATTTACTTTGCTCATAATTTAATTCTTTTTAAATTATCTTTTAATACTTAAAAGAATATTTTAAAAGAAAAATTAACGACTAATTTTTCAATTAAGTTGGGCCAATAAAAAAAAGTTTTATGTATAGAACTCACAATTTGAAACTTTTTAAAATATTTTTTTATTAATTAAAGTAAAATTTTAAAAATGCAGGTCAATAATTTTTAAATTTTTCTAGGTCAATAAAAACTAATCTTTTAACAATTAAAATATGAACTCATTAAATTTTTTATTTAATTGGGCCAAATCAAAAACTTTGAAATTACTAGAATATTGGCCCGTTATTTTTTTTTTTGCTTTATTGGGCTAATAAAAAATTTCAATTGATAATGATTATAACATTTAGATATATGGGATTTATAACGAATATAACAATAAGACCTAGGTATTTTATATACCTCACTCACAATTTAATTCTTTTTAAATTCTTTTTTATTACCTAAAAATATATTTAAAAAATATATGTGATGAATTTTTCACATAGGTTTGGCTAATAAAAAAAAAAGCTTTAAATTATTAGAATATGAGCTCATTAAATTTTTTATTTAATTAGGACAATAAAAATCAACTATTTAAAATTTTGTTAAGATATTTTTAAAACTAAACGTAAGAGACAGTTAAGAACATAATTATATTTAAAGAACTCTAAATTAAAATTTTAAATTATTGAGGGGTTGTGGCTTTGTTTCAACCTCCCAAGTTTGATCTTAGACAGATGCAATATTTAAACCCACCTATTTTGTTTATTTAACTCACAATTTGAATCTTTTTAAAATAATTTTTTTTATTACCGAACGGAAAATTTAAAAAATATGGGCCACTAATTTTTCAATTTTGTTATGTCAATAAAACTAATCTTTTAAAAAATTAAAATATGAACTCCTTAATTTTTTATTTAATTGGACCAATAGAAAAACTTTGAAATTACTAGAATGTTAACCAATTAAACTTTTTGCCTTATTAGGCTAACTAAAAATATCAATTAATAACGATTATAACATTTAGATATATGGGGCCAATGATATATATAATAATAAAACATAGGTGTCTTATATACCTCACTAGCAATTTATTTTTTTGTATTACCAAAAATAGATTTAGAAATCATCAGTGATTTATTTTTCAAAAAAGTTAGGCTAATAAAAAAAATAAATTTCAATTTATTATAATATGAGCTCATTAAATTTTTTTATTTAATTGGCCAATAAAAAAAATAACATTTTAAAATTTTGTTAAAATTTTTTTAAGACCTCCATGTCAGTCATTCCTTGAAGTATAAATTGCTTCCAAAGATATCTTCAAACCTCTCCATCTTTTCCTTCAAAGTGTAGTATGCTTCATTCATCTCATGTTTCTTCTTTGTTGCTTTTTTCCTAGGGGAGTTTTTCCATCATAGGGATGTTCTTCATTGGATTTGCCCTCTATATCCAATGGCCTTTTGGTTCCTCTGTCTTTTTTGCTTGTTGCTTCCCAAGTGTCTCAAGAATTTTCCCTATCATCTCTTCCATCTTTTGATTCACAACTTCTTCCATTGCTTGTCATTGTTCTTCACTTGCCATCATTTTTTAGCTTGTAAAGATAGGAATATTCTTAGGATGGCTAAATGACTGCAAAACAAAATGTTAGCATGCTATCTACATGTCATGCTTATGTTTTGGACCTTCACTCATTTGATTGCTCATCAGTTGAGGAGTTTTGCCATGGTTATTCAACTTTGTAAATAGGAACTAAAAAAAAGTAGAGACAAATATAAAATAGAAACTCATACTCTTTATTGATAATTAGTTAAAAGATCTTATTGCAAAATGAGCTCTATAAAGTTTTGATCTAAACTTTTCTAAAGTTCCTGTTTACATGATTAAATATCCTCTAAGGGGAAGGTCAACATGTAAGGATTCAGTGTAAAAGACTTCGCAGCTAAAGTTGTCAAATGGATTTTATTTCACTTGAACTCCTTAAATCTCATTTTTGCATGATTGTAGACCTGTCCCTTGAATCTCTTCAAGTCTCCTATTTAAGAATTTAAGTTGTGCATCTATCTCCACTTCTTTTATCTTGAGAGCAATCTTGATGTCTTTTATCCATGTTCTTCTTGCATCTAATTACTGTAGATATTTCTTTATCTCGTCAATCATTTGACTTTTCCCTTTTGTTGACATTACTCGTACCTTTGTGTGACTAAATGACTAAAGGTTAATGCAATATGATGTAAATGCATGAGTATGAATATGCATGATATCTAAGCTTTTGGACTTTAAACTTGTGATTTTGAATGTAAAACTGAAAAGATCGATTAAAAAAAAATTTAGTAAACTCTAAAGATTTTAGAACATGGACACTTTGACTCTTGAAAATTGCATGTAAAAACTTGAAAAGGAAAAAAAATGAATGAACTTTAAACATGAACAAATTTTGGACCATAAATTTGGAGCTAAAGAAAATCGAAAAAAAAGGAAAAAATTAATAAAAAAAAATGCTTATGTAATTTCGCCTCCTTATACCTCCAAAATACTCACATGTGAAATAAATGGTTAAGTCCATAAAATCTATACCTAGGGATTGGTACATTAGGCCCAAGCAATGGGAGATTAGCCTATGATGAAACCTTCCCTCACAAACAAAAGGTCTATGGACCCAAAAGTCCAATATGCAAGTGGGCTTCCATTTTCCCGCATGCAAACCCTTTTTTATTCCTTTTTTTTATTAATTAATTAATTAATTAATTAACTAAGTTGGGTCAATAAAAAAATAAATTTCAAATTATTAGAATTTGGGCTTACTAAATTCTTTTATTTAATTTAGCTATTAAAAAAATAACCTTTTAAAATTTTGTTAACATTTTTTTTATGCTAAATGTGAGAGACAGTTAAGGATATATTAACATTTAAAGTATTCTAAATTTTAAAATTAAATTTTGAAGGGGTTGTAACTCTATTTCAACTAACTCTCGAGTTTGGTGTTAAACAGATGCAACATTTAGACCTAGGTGTTTTGTGCACTTAACTCTCAATTTGAATCTTTTTAAAATACTCTTTTTCTACTAAAAGGAAAATTTTAAAAATATGAGCCACTAATTTTTCTAATTTTCTTTGGTCAATAAAAACTAATATTTTAAAAACTAAAATATATACTCATTACTTTTTTTGTTTAATTGGACCAATAAAAAAATTTAAATTACAAAAACAATGGACCATTAAATTTTTCACTTTCTTGAGTCAATAAAAAATATCAATTTATAATGATTATAACATTTAGAAATATGGGGCTAATGACATATATAACAACTAGACCTATGTGTTTCATGTACCTTGCTTACAATTTAATATTTTTTTAAATTCTATTTTTTTCACTTAAAAGTAAATTTAAAAAATATTGGCGATCAATTTTTCAGCTAAGTTGGACCAATAAAAAAATAAGCTTCAAATTATTGAAATATGGATTCATTAAATTTTTTATTTAATTTGGCTAATAAAAAAAAAATCAATCTTTTAAAATTTTGTTAACATTTTTTTGATGCTAAATGTGAAAGACAGTTAGGCACATACAACATTTAGAGTACTTCATAATTTTGGAGTGGTTAAGGCTCTGTTTCAACCCAGTGTTAAATGAATGCAACATTTAGACCTAGGTGGTTTTTGTATTTAACTCTCAATTTGAATCCTTTTCAAATTACTTTTTTACTACTTAAAAAGGAAAATTTAAAAAATGTGGGCACTAATTTTTCAAGTTTTAAGGTCAATAAAAACTAAATTACAAGAATATTCGCACATTAAATTTTTTCTTTACTAGGCCAATAAAAAATATCAATTGATAATGATTATAACATTTTTATATATGGAGTCAATGACAGATATAACAACTAGATATAGTTGTTTTATGTACCTCATATTTAATTTAATTTTTTATAAAATCTTTTTTTATTATTTGGAAAAAATTTAAAAAATATTTGCATCCATTTTTTTGACTAAGTTGGGCTAATAAAAAAATAATCTTCAAATTATTAGAATATGGGTTCATTAAAATTTTTTATTTAATTGGGCTAATAAAAAAAATCAACCTTTTAAATTTTGTAAAGATTCTTTTTGAGACTAAACGTGAGAGATAGTTAAGAACATACTCACATTTAATATATTTTAAATTAGAAATTAAAATTTTAGAGTGGCTGTGACTTTGTTTCAATCTTAGAGTTCAGTTTTAGGCGTATGTAACATTTAGACCTACGTGTTTTATATATTTAACTCACAATTTCAATTTTTTTAAAAATATTTTTTATTACTTTTCAATTTTTTTGGATTAATAAAACTAATTTTTTAAAAATTAAAATATGGAATCCTTAATTTTTTGTTTAATTGGGCCAATCAAAAACTTTAAAATTACTAAAATATTGTCCCATTAAATTTTTATTTTATTGGGCCAATAAGATAATTACCAAATAATGATGATTATAACATTTTGATATATGTGGCCAATGACGGATATAAAAACTAGACCTAGGTGTTTTATGTATTTCGATCACAATTTACTTCTTTTTTAAATTTTATTACTTAAGAATAAATTTAAAAAATATTAGCGATTGATTTTTCTAATGATTTGGGCTAATAGAAAATATAAGTTTCGAAATATTAGAATATGGACTCATTAATATTTTTATTTAATTGGGTTACTAAGAAAACCAACCTGTTAAAATTTAGTTAAGATTTTTTTAAGGTTAAACGTGAGAGACAATTAAGAACATACTCACATTTAACATACTCTAAATTGAAAATTAACATTTTAGAGAGACTGTAGCTCTGTTTTAATCCCAGAGCTTGATATTAGATGAATACAACATTCAGACCTAGGTGTTTTGGGTGTTTAGCTCACAATTTTAATCTTTTTAAAATATTTTTAATTACTTAAAGCAAATTTTTAAAATGTGGGCCACTATTTTTTTCAATTTTGTTAAGTCAATAAAAACTAATTTTTAAAAAACTAAAATATGGAATCATTAATTTTTTTTTATTTACTTGGGTCAATAAAAAAATTGAAAATTATTAGAATATTGGCCCATTAAATTTTTTACTTTATTAGGTCAATAAAAAATATTAATTAATATTGATTATAACATTTAGATATATAAGGCTAATAACGGATATAACAACTACGCCTTAGTGCTTTATGTACCTCGATCACAATTTAATTTTTTTTTAAATTCTATTTTATTGCTTAAAAATAAATTTAAAAAATATCGGCGACAAATTTTTCAAATAAGTTAAACCAATAAGAAAAAAATAAGCTTCAAAATATTATAATATGAGCTCGTTAAATTTTTTATTTAATTGTGCTAATAAAAAAATCCAGCCATTTTAAATTTTGTTAAGATTTTTTTTGAGGCAAAACATAAGAGACAATTAAGAATATATCCACATTTAAAGTACTCTAAATTAAAAATTAAAAATTTGTAGTGGCTGTGACTCTATTTCAATCCAAGAGTTTTTGGCTAGACAAATACAAGATTTTAACTTAGGTGTTTTGTGTATTTAACTCACAATTTTTATCTTTTTTAAAATATATATTTTTTACTTAAATGATATATTTTTTTTTCAAATACGGGCCACTAATTTTTCAATTTTGTTAGGTCAATAAAACTAATATTTTAAAAATTAAAATATGGACTTATTAATTTTTTGTTTAATTAGGTCCAAAAAAACTTTTAAATTACTAGAATATTGGCCCATTAAAATTTTTACTATATTTGACTGATAAAAATTATCAATTAGTGATGATTATAACATTTAGATATATGAGGCCAATAATAGATACAACAACTAGACCTAGGTGTCTTATGTACCTCGCTCACAAATTAATTCTTTTTAATTTTTTATTACTTAAAAATAAATTTAAAAAATATTGGCAACCAAAATTTTAAATAAATTTAAAAAATAAAAAAATAAGTTTCAAAATATTAAAATATGGGCTCATTAAATTTTTAATTTAATTAGGGCAGTAAAAAGTCAATCTTTTAAAATTTTGTTAAGATGGTAGGCGTGACAAACAGTTAATAACATATAGTTATTTAAAGTATTCTAAATGAAAATTTTAAATTTTGGAGGGGCTGTGGCTCTATTTCTGACCCCGAGTTCCATTTTAGATGGTGCAATATTTAGATCTAGGTATTTTATGCATTTTAAGTCACAATTTGAAACTTCTTAAAATATTTTTTTTACTTAAAAGAAAATTTTAAAAATATGAGCCACTAATTTTTCAATTTTGTTAGGTCAATAAAACTATTCTTTTAAAAATTAAAATATGGACTCATTAATTTTTTGTTCAATTGAGCTGATAAATTTTTAAATTTTTTTTATTACTTAAAAGTAAATTTTAAAAATGTCAGCCACAAAGTGACTTTCAAAAGAGAGTCACATTTAGTGACTTTCAAAAGTGGGCAACATAGAAGCCAAATCGATTTCCTCTTAACTAGGAAGACAAATAGAGCTCTATGCAAGGATTGCAAGGTCATTCCAGGAGAGGCTTTAACAAGTCAACATCGGTTGGTGGTCTTGGATGTCAAGTTTAGGAACAATTCAAGTAAGGTAAGAAGAAATAGTGTAGCTCGAACAAAGTGGTGGGAGTTCAAAGGAGTAAAGCAAGTGAAGTTCAAAAATGAGCTTCTCGAGTCCGAAGTATGGAAGCTGGATATAGAGGCCAATGATACGTGGATACATATGGCATCAAAGATTAGAGAAGTAGCTAGAAAAGTACTTGGAGAGTCTAAAGGACATGGACCACCCTCAAAAGAGAGATGGTGGTGGAATGAGGAAGTACAATGAAGAGAAAAAGGGAATGGTATAAGAAATTACCTAAATGTGATAATAATGAGGCATATGAACAGTACAAGATAGCAAAGAAAGAGGCAAAAAAGGCAGTTAGTCAAGCAAGAGCATAGGCCTTTGAAAAGTTATATGAGAAACTTGGAACTAAAGAAGGGGAGAAAGATATTTATAGATTAGCAAGGAGGAGAGAAAGGAAATGTCAAGATCTCAATTAAGTTAGGTGCATTAAGGATAAAGAAGGAAAAGTGTTGGTGAAAGATGAGGACATTAAAGAAAGATGGAGAAATTATTTTAATGATCTCTTTAATAATAGTCAAAATGGTAATAGCGTGAATATAGATTATAGAACAATAGAAAAAAATGTGAATTATACTAGAAGGATTAGATCTTTAGAAGTAAAGGAAGCACTTAAGAGAATGAAAGTGGGTAAAGCCTGTGGACCCGATGAAATACCAATTGAAGTGTGGAAGTATTTGCGAGATATGGGAGTGGCATGGTTAACTAAATTATTTAATAAGATTCTAAACTCAAAGAAAATGCCTGATGAATGGAGGAAGAGTATTTTAGTACCTATTTTTAAAAATAAGGGAGATATACAGAGTTACTCAAACTATAGGGGAATTAAACTCATGAGCCATACAATGAAGTTGTGGGAGAGAGTTGTTGAGCATCGACTACATCATGATACTTCTATCTCTCTCAATCAATTTGGTTTCATACCTGGTCATTCAACTATGGAAGCGATCTTTCTCATTAGAAGCTTGATGGAGAAATATAGAGATGTGAAGAAAGATCTACACATGGTTTTTATTGATTTGGAGAAGGCTTATGATAGTGTTCCAAGAGAGGTCTTATGGAATGTATTAGAAAAAAAGAGGGTATCTATTAGGTACATACAAGTATTAAAAGATATGTATGAAGGAGCAACTACTATTGTGCGCACAGTGGGAGGGGACACGAGAGATTTTTCGATCTCAATTGGATTACACCAAGGATCAGCCATAAGCCCTTACCTTTTTACATTAGTTTTAGATGAACTGACGAAACATATATAAGAGAGTATTCCTTTGTGCATGATGTTTGCAGATGATATTGTTTTGATAGATGAGACACGAGAAGGAGTCAATAGAAAGCTAGAACTTTGGAGAAGTGCTCTAGAGGCAAAGGGTTTTAAGGTAAGTAGAACGAAGACAGAATACATGCATTACAAGTTCAGTGAAGGCCAAATTGGTGATAGAGAAAGAGTTAGTTTGAATGGAGTGATACTGCCCCAAAGTAATCACTTTAAATATCTAGGTTTAGTCCTTCAAGTAGATGGGGGATGTGAGGAGGATGTTAGTCATAGGATTAAAGCCGGATGGTTGAAGTGGAGACGTACCACGGGAGTTTTATGTGATCGTAAGATTCCCAATAAATTGAAAGGAAAATTTTACCGTCTGACCATACGATGGCTATGTTATATGGTAGTGAGTGTTGGGCACTGAAAGAGTCGTATGCATCTAAGATAAGAGTTGCAGAGATGAGAATGTTAAGGTGGATGAGTGGCCATACTAGACTAGATAAAGTTCGTAATGAGAGTATTAGAGAAAAGGTAGGAGTGGTGCCAATTGAAGATAAGTTGAGAGAAAGGAGATTGAGGTGGTTTGGTCATGTAAAGCGTAGACATACGGAGGCTCCAGTTAGACAAGTAGAGCACATTAGGTTAGAGGATAGAAAGAAAAAAAGGGGTAGACCTAAATTGACTTGGAGGAGAGTAGTACAACATGACCTAAAAGCATTACACATTTCTGAGGATTTAACCCAAAATCGTTCAGAGTGGAGAAAGCGAATCCATATAGCCGACTCCAAATTTTTGGGATAAAGGCTTAGTTGAGTTGAGTTGTAGAATATAGGCTTATTAAATTTTTTGTTTAGTTAGGGAAATAAAAAAAAAATCAACCTTTAAAATATTGTTAAGATACTTTTGAGGCTAGACATAAGAGGCATTAAAAATGTACTCACATTTAAAATATACTAAATTTAAAATTTAAAATATTGGAGGATCTATGGTGTTAAACGAATGCAATATATAGACGTAGTTGTTTTGTATATTTAACTCATAAATTAAATCTTTTTAAAATATTTTTTTTATTACTTAAAGGAAAATTTTGAAAATATAGGCTATTAATTTTGCAATTGTGTTAGGTCAACAAAAACTAACACTTTAAAAATTAAAATAATGACTAATTAATTTTTTGCTTAATTGGGGCCAATAAAAAAACTTTTAAATTATTAGAATATTAGTTTATTAATTTTTTTTTTGCTTTATTAGGTCAATAAAAAAAATCAATTAATGATGATTATAGCATTTAGGTAAGTAGGGCCAATGGTAGATATAACAACTAAACCTAGGTGCTTTATGTACATCACTCATAATTTAATTTTTTCTTAAATTCTTTTTTAATACAAAAATAAATTGAAAAAATATAGGCAATCAATTTTTCAAATAAGTTAGACCAATAAAAAAAAGTAAGTTTCAAATTATTAGATATGGGGTAATTATATTTTTTATTTAATTGGGTAAAAAAATCAATCTTTTAAAATTTGTTAAGATTTTTTGGGAACTAAACGTGAGAGATAGTTAAGAACATACCCTCAACATACCCTTATTTAAAGTACTCTAACGTAAAAGTTAGAATTTGGAGGGGTTGTGGCTTTGTTTTAACCTGCGAGTTCGGTGCTAGACAGATGCAACATTTGAACTAAGGTGTTTTGTGTATTTTACTTATAATTTAAATCTTTTTAAAATATATTTTTCTTAGTACGTCAAAGGAAAATTTTAAAAATATGAGCCACTAATTTTTCAATTTTGTTAAGTCAGTAGAAACTAATCTTTTGAAAGTTAGAATATGAACACATTAATTTATTGTTTAATTGGGCCAATAAATTTTTGTAAATTCTTTTTTTTTTTTTTTACTTAAAGTAAATTTGAAAAATATCGGCAACCAAGTTTTCAACTAAGTTGGGCCAATAAAAAAAAAGTTTCAAATTATTAGAATATAAACTCATTAATTTTTTTTTATTTAGTTGGGCTAAAAAAAATCAACCTGATACATATTGAATGCACCAATTAAGAATACTCTATCTAAACTAGTTGTGTATAGGGTAAGTAGAGGTTGATCCCACAGGAAATGAGTAAATGCAAACAAGAAAGTAGATCTTAGAGACAAATAAACGAAAGGAACTTAAAACAGAAAAAATAAACACCTAATTTATCAAACTGAATATGCAAAGTAAAATAAAAAGGGGTTTTGATTTGTATTCGTTAAACTACTGAAGCTAAACTAAGAATACAAGAATATAAACTAAGGCTAATAACACTTATGAATACTCACACAACCAGAACGCCACAAATTTAGTAGAGGGTGTATCTACTATATAACATGCATCAATCATTAACTAAAGATGCAAACGTATTCAAGTAAATTGGTTATAGAAGTTAACAACTTCCTTATTTTTCTTTATAGATTAGATTAACCAAGAAGTGCTCTACAATTAATCTCTTATCATCGATCTTGATCTAAGACTATAGCAGTTTATAATTAAGTTTAATGGTAGCATTAATGTGACATCCTCACTTTAGATAGTCCATATGTTCTACTGTTCTGGTGACTAATATTTGTTTGGATAGCCAGAATGTCTGGAATTATATTTAAACTAGAGTGAGGACTCATAAATAACCTAAATAATGATAATGAAAAATTAAGGAAAAATTTAAGCAATGAAATGCATTAAGGTTAAATGAGCTGAAGCTCCAGCGATGAGTAACCTAACGGGAAGCGACTGTAAAGACAGTTAGCAACCCTAGACCCATGGAAAACCCTGTGAAATAATTTTTGGGACTCAAGTGAAAAGTTATTGAGGCTTAGATGACAATAAAATGTCAAGAAAATGCTAGAAAAATTTTATAAATTGGTACAGACAATTTTAGCTCAATAAGCAAAACGAAGGGCATTTTGGTCATTTCACCTTCAAAGATGATTTTTGACCAACTTTTTCATTTTAGTAAGTGAGATTCATGTCCTAAAATATAAATAAATATTGCTAAAAATTTAATTAAAATTAATACAAGAAAAAGAAAGAAGAAAGAAAAATAATCTGAAAACTTGGTAAGAACAAAATTTGGTCAATAAAATTTAAAGGTCCCACATTGACCAAAAATGAAATTTGTTAAGTTAAAAAAACTAAATTAGTTTAATTTATTGAAATTATAAAAATTAAATATAATTATTTAATTAGTCAAACCAAAATGATTAGGAATTTCAATTTAATTACAAAAGTGCCATTTAACAATATTTACAAGTTTGCCATTATAATTATTAAATAATTATAAATAAATTTAAGAGATTAAAAAGACAAAAAAAATTGGTCCATTCCAGCACTTTCAGCCGACACTTCTCTTTTCCTTCTCTCTTTCTCTCATTTCTTCCATTGAAGCTTAGGAATAAGCTCCCAAACACTCGAAGTTTCCATAGATTTCATAGGGAATTGTAAGAAAAGGTTGTATTAAGCCTTGGATTGAAGAAACCAAGCAAGAAAAGAAAGGAATTTGGGAGATTTTGTGAAGATAAAATTCTGCTAGAAAGGGGAATAACAAGGGATTCAAGTTTTGGTTGATGGAAAAGGTGATTGGAGGCTAAGGGAAGTAAGAAACTAAGGTTAGTGCTATCAAATCCCTTAGATTTTGAAGTTGTACCAAAATGATTTAGGGTTTGCTAAATTTGGGAATTTTAATTGTTGTATTCTAAATGATGTAATTATGCCTAAATTAAGTCAATTTGACACCCAATTGTTGATATGAATTGATGAGATGACCAAACTATTGAGTGGGTGTGATGTTTTGTTTTGAGGCAGAATTTAGACCCTTGAGTCCAGCAGGTTTGGATGGCCATAAGTAGAGCTAGACAGGTCCAATTGGTGTGAGGCAAATTGGAGATGAAACCTAAGACAATTTACCACATTTTTCATGTAGAGACCCTACCCAGAAAACCAAATTAGGATGACCTAAATTTTGCCTAAATCCTGGTAACCAAAATCTAGACCTAGAAAATGATAAAATGAATAGTATTTGTTCAAATGGCCATAACTTTGTGGAGAGAGGTCCAAATGACCTGATTCTTGAACCGATGGAAAGTTTAGATAATGTAGAACAACTTTCATGAAGAACAGAAATCCAAATTCTGACCATAATTAATTCAAATTGCTAGCCAAATTTAGGACACCAAAACTGCTAGAAGCCAAAACTGCCCAAAATTCTGGACATGACCAATCCGGCCAGTGTTAGTAATTTGATCATAAATTGAGCTACAAAACTCCAAATGGAGTGATTCAAAAAGGAAAATAAAGTAGAGACATTAAGAAACAACTTTGATGAAGAAAAGTTAGCCAAAATCCCACTATAGATTAGTCCAATAGAATAGTAAACTTAGGAGACAAAATCTGAAATTTTGGAAATACTTTTAGAAAGCTTTGAATTGTAATTGGCAACTAATGCCAACAAGTTTATAACCCAAAATGTGGTACTACCATGAACTTAGGATTTATATTCCTATTATTTATAAAAAGGTCAACATTTTGAGTGAATAGTAATATAAATAGTAACCCCAATGACATAGGAAATAGTATAATAAATTAGAGAAATCATTATGATTGTTAATATAAAATGTGATTTACATAAATGGATTGTTAAATATATAAATGAGGTAAAACTATTGTTAGGACTTATGTCTCTTTTGCAAATAGAAAATCATACCTTGCATAATTAATGGTACAAGAGAGACAAGAAGAATAATTGGGTACAATGGTACATGAGAACCATTTTGTGAATTGTGATCAATATGGATGATATAATAAATATATAAATTATGATGAATACATAAACTATGTAAAATTGTGATTTAGAAATTTATGCTTCTATTAGGAATAGAATTAAAATGATAAAAATTATAATTGGAACTTATAATGAAATAATAAAATATATTAACACTTAATGGTACTAAGATGCCCATGTACTGTCACGACCCAACCTATGGGCCGGACCGGCACTAGGACCTGGGCCAGCCTAAAGCCCCCCGAGGCCCGTAGTAAGCCTAACTATTCCTTAACCTAACTCTAAGGCCCATTTGGGCCCAATTTCAAGAATTTAACCGGACAGAGTCCGGCCATAAAATGGACCTTTCAATGGGGAGTTTTTGACTCACCTGACCTGTAAACACAATATATAATCAATTGGGGAGCTCAGCTCACCCTCCACATACTCAAATGTCATAAAAATAAATGGGAGCTCAGCTCCCTCATCCAGTCCATCAACATACATAAAATAATAAGTTTACAGGTCCAACATAACAATTTATATTACAAATCGAAATCAAGTAATTATTTCTAACACATGCAGAAATTCTAGAAGTTTATAGAATTACACAAACATGATTAGACAACCTGCGAGGGAGAAAAGCAGGTTAACCTCAAAAATATCATCCTGTGGCCTGGAAAAAAAATATTGAACAGAAGTGAGCGCTCGACTCATAGAGTAAAATATCAATTTTAACCATAATTGTGACACCCCTTACCCGTGTACAGTATACCCGAGTAAGTAATGCCACACGGTGTACCGGCACATTCTAATATACCTTAATTAATTTATACCATGCTTGTGAATATAATTTATGAAATATAATTTATTTTAGCCATTTATCAAAAGTATTATTTATTTGAGGTTCCGAAGATTTTAAAGAAAATCCGGCGGAGTACCGGCTAAAAATGGAGAAAATAGTTCTTGAACTGTTAAAAACACTTCCAATATTTGTATTCCATCATTTCAAACTCCAATATCCAAAATCTCAACAATATTTCTCAATTTCAGTTCTCAACAACCTTTTCATTTCTCAAACATCCATCACATGTGATAATCAAGTATAAATCACAAATAAACATTTACTTTTCCATTCACAAATAAAATTTTCATAATTTACATGAACATTAATATACATTACACAAGTTTAATTACATATGAGAAAATCAAAATTTATTACAGAATGCCAAAATGACACCTAGTGTCCTACCAATGCACTGCAGAAGTTGAGGTGACACGGACACTGAGCAGAACTGCAGGATAGACTCACCCAGTCTGTGGTCTACTGGGCTCACAATCTGTATCTCCAGTACCTACGCGTGGCAAAAGCAACGTGCTAAGCAATAATGCTTAGTGGTGCAATAATAAAATAAAAGAAAATAGCAAGAAAACAAATATGTAGGGAATGTGTATGATTCATTTGTTTAGTATGGGTATATATATTAATTCATTAACTTTGTTCACTTTCATTCATTTGGTTGCCCAAGTAACCTACACTAGACAACTGGACTAGATAACGGGTAAACTGGCACTGGGTACCTAGTACCTCGGGCCGTCACACCATCGGTCACATATGCATCTCCCGGCAGTAATGTAACTAATAAGTCAGATAACATCGTGCACAAGGCCAAGTCTCAATACAAAGTCAGAATGGCTAAAAGCCATAAAATCACCGAATGGCATATTGCCATGTGCAGTACTGCTAACTGAACCCTATTGGCATGCCAAACTATCCAAACCAATCTTGTTAGGTATACTAGGGCATTCGATACTTTAAAATTCTTCAATCTTTGGATTTCAAGTTTCGGTGTTACTATTCACCTCTATGGTCAACTAAAATGTTGACTTTTAGGTAGAAATTAGGTACATTGGTTTTGGCACTCCCAACATACCACATTTTGCTTTTAAAACTTGTTGGAATTGGTCACCATTACCATTTCTAACTTAAAACCAAGAGGGCAGAAAATTTCAGTTTTTGAAGCATATGTTTACTGTTCCATTAAGCACTGTTGCAGTGAGAATTTGAAGAAATGACAAACATGAAAGTTGTTCCTTATTTTGTCTAGTTGAATTTCGTTTTTTGAATCACTCCATTTGGAGTTTTGTAGCTCCAGATATGGCCCAAAGACCACAGCTGGCCGGATTTCCATTCTGCAGAAATTACCACATCTACAGTAACATGAACAGTGAATGTGATTGCATTTTTGAATTGGTTCTGGTCATAATTTGGGGTAGGTTCCTTCATGAAAGTTGTTTTTCTATGTCTTAACTTGTTGCTATAAAAATTTCAGGTCAATTGACCAAATCTACAGTGAGTTATGGCCAAATGAAGTTCATTTGGTCATTTCTGCAGGTGCTGTTGCAGGGTATCCGGATTGGGGCCAACTTTTGGTCCTCTTGCTTTGGTCTTTTGGGTATGGTTTCTTCAGCAAAAATGTGCCATTATAAGCCTAGTTTCATGTCCAATTAGCCAAACACCAATTGGACCAACACAGCCAAAGTTATGGCTGTGTAATTGGACTAAAATCTCAGTCACCATTCTGCTGTCTTTAGGCAGCCTACCATTCCACTTTGCCATGCCATTTTTTAGTCCAATTTATGGTCAACATACCTCAAATGGTCACTAATTGACCATTAGAGTGTTCTTTAACAGTTTCATAAGCCAAATCAATTTTTACTTCTCAAAACCCTAATGTCCAATTCAATTTACCCATAAATCTCAATTAGCACACTAGTTCAACATCCATGCATATTCATACCTTAAACATCATTTCTAGCCACTCTAAATTCATTAAAACAATCAAACTCATCCTTCCTTAGGGCTGCCGAAAATTGAAGATACTCTAAAATATATGATTTACTTCAAATTCTTACAATTTCTTAACTTAAAATGATGCTCTAGCAAGGATTAAAGGAGTGAGAGTAAAAGTATAGCACTAACCTCTTTGCTCAACTTATTGAGCTTGTGAAAACTCTAGAATTCCTCCTCTTTGTGGCTGCCTAGAGACACCTTGTGATGTGGGGATAAGTTTTAGTGAATAGAGTAGGGAAATTTATGGTGAAATAAGGGGAGAACTTGAGCTTTGGTTGAAGGATTAATGGAGGTTTAGGGCAATCAAGGTTTCGGCTGGCTTTTTGGGGAGGGAGATGGCTGCTGCATTTTTTGTTATTTTGGTCTTCTTTTAGTCTCTTTTATTTGTTAGTCAAATAGTTACTTAATTGTGATTGGTTGGTAATTTTAAATGACATCACAATGATGTCATAAATTGCATATATTGTATTTTTCTTTTCTTTCCTCCACTACTCATTTTCAATTTAATTTCTAGTAATGTTTCTTCATATTTTATGTCATATTAATTATTTACTTAACTGGACAAGTCGGCCAAAAATCACCTCTGAAGGCGAAATGACCAAAATGCCCTCCGTTTGGCTTAACGGGTCAAAATTGTCTGTACCGATTGAAAAATTTTTCTAGGTATTTTCTTGGCATTCTAATGCCATGGGAACCTCAATAACCCTTCTATGGAGTCCCAAAAATTATTTTATAATTTTTCCCCCGGGTCTAGGGCTCCTCGTTGCGAGAACCGCAACTTCCCTCTGGTTACCCATCGCTTGGGCACCGGCTCGTTTAACTCGATTGTATTTTATTTCTAAAATTTTTACCAAATTTTTCTTATTAATATTTGAGTTAATTATGGTTCCTGACTTTAGTTTAAATATTTTTCCGGACGTTCTAGCTGTCAGGACCGACACCGGTCATCGGAATAGTAGAATGTACGGAGTTGCTACCGGGAGGGTGTTACAATAATCTTTATAACTATCTAAAACTAATGCACCCTGTAGAGTGAAATGCAACATCAGCAATATTTTCACATCATAACAGCAAAAAGGTAATTTGGAGCACTCACACACCCAGTAATATCAATCATAATATATGGGAGCTGATCCCCTATACAGCTCTCTTAAATCCAACCTGTGCCAGTGAAGAACTCAAGCCGGACTTTCACTTAATAAACCAAATCGAGGTCCCAGCGAAGAACTCAAGCCGTGTCTACCACGAAGGATCGGGTCCCAGCGAAGATCTCAAGTCGTGTCTACCCGTCCTATCCATAGTCAACACCACATCACATGCACGCCCAAGCACGCACACTGCTCCAAATTACCACAACAACATCCATGGCACTTTAACAGTTATGAATGCAACATAAAACGTGCCTAGAGTTTAACTACATAGATACATACGTATAAGTGATGCATGGACATGCTTGAACATATAATAATAGTGAAATTACTATTAAAATTAATATTTTACTCACAAAGCTTGAGCAAAGTGATCATGTGAAGGAGGAAGAAGGTCGACTCACCTAACAATTTTATTACAATCATTTAATAAATTTGACTCAATACAAACTTAAGAAAAGACCAAATACGTCCTAAGTCGTGCCAAAAATCCGGCAGAGTCTCCCCTATACCTTGGACCTACCCAACCTGCAAAAGGGTTCAAAACGCACTTCTATATTCACAAATCATACACTCACAACTCAATCACATCACACAGCCCCTCCTGGGCCCATCCAAATAGTCATCAATCACAATATGTAAATTTACAGTTTAGTCATTATAATTGATCATTTTTGCAAAAACTGCCCAAATAAGCTCTAAAAATTCTAAAACTTTGTCCAACAGTCCTTAGCAATATTATTAAGCTATTGCAAAGGGAATCATAATTTTCTGAGCTACCATGAATATTTTATGGATTTTTAATCTCATTTAAGCACTAGAAAATTACGAAAAAGTAAAGTTCGTGTTTACCTATGCCGATTCCGACTTTGGGGACGCGCTCGGGACATCTGAAAATGGTGGGGTAGCCAAAATCTTGATCCAATCTGGAGACTTTTTCAGAATCGTCTGTTCATGCAAAAATTCACGCACTGACAATCGCGTCGAATTTCCGCGAATTGAAGATACCTACACGAAGCCCACAACACGGGGGTTAGTACATAAATTTTACGAAATTTTCTAAGCTCATTTAATGTTCGGAAAAACACAACGAAGTTCCATGGGGCCCACCGAAACGGTGTCAAAAAATTTTGAAATTTATATTGTCGCGAAGCTCTAGATGAGTGGAGCGCTCTGGTACTCTCGGTTTTCTCGTGGGGTTCACGGTTTGCGAGAAATCTAGCCCAAAAGTCAAAATGGGCTAAAACTTCCCGGGCAAAAATTGGACAAACTGCTCTATCGATTTCGGTGTTCTTAGTGTCTATGGAAAGCTCTCGATGAGTAGATGGATTTAGACACAAGACCCGGTCCGATTGGTGGCCGGATCAGCTGGATTTCAGTCGGGAAGATGAAGCGGCGCGCTTGCACGTCGCGTCACTTTGGGCGCCTTTTTCCGGCGTTCCAGGCGGCGGCCGGCGAGCTAGGGCGGCTGGGGATGTGCGTCGGCGGGCTGGGGTAGCAGGAGAGGCGGCGGCGAGGCAAGGGGAGGAGGGAGGAGAGAGAAAATGAGAGAGAAAGAGAGGAAGGAGGAAACGCACGCGGGAGAAAAAGAGAAGAAGAAGAAGGAGCCGATCCGATTTGATCGGTCCGATCCGGTCCAGTTCGATTCGGCCGGTTCGATTCAGAATACAAAATTTTGAATTTTTACTCTGCCTTGGGACCGAAAACGAGGCTCAAAAATTCTGAAAAAATTCTAGAAAACTCAGAAAAATGTGTTAGACTACAAATATATTTTTAGTTTTGCCACGTGGTCTTTAAATTAATTTTTAAAAATTATCAAAGTTTACATTTTCGGAAAATCGAACCCAATTTCTAAAATTCGAAAAAAAATTTCAAATAATTTCCTAAAATTCAAATAAAATAAAATATCAATATTTACCCAAAAATAATAAATTTAAAAATTAGGGGTGTTACATGTATTGCTTAGACACGTGTATTAGATTGGATAGATTGGCATGCCAATAGGGAATTATTTGAGCAGTACTGTGTAAAGCTTTATGCTTGTATTTATGGCTTTATGTCCGCATTCATGGCTTATATGCCTGATTATTTGTTACCATGGCTTTTTAGCCATATTGATTGCATACGTAGTTGACATTCTGTATTTCACGTCCCATGGTATGACGGCCCAAGACACCACAGTGTCCAGTGCCCAGGGACCCGCTTATCCAGTTTAGTAAGCCTGTCATAGGTTACTTGGGCAATGAAATAAATTAAGAATATTATAAATTAAATAAATGAGTTAGAAAGACCTAAAATAAATTAGATTAGCTCTAAGAAATTATTTATTAGAAATACCTGAAATGAATTAGACTAATATTAAAATTTATCTACTATGAAATAACTTTAAGAATTTTAATTATTATGAAATGATCTAAGAGAACCTAGAAAATATTGAGGAAGTGTTAAAAAAATGAGCAAAAGAATTATAACTTAAATAAACATTGTAAATGTGTCTTACATAATAATATAAGTATAAATTTAACATTTTTAGATTATTTTTATATTGTATATTATTATTGTAAATTTATGAACTAAGTACCTCCAATGAGAAATAAACAAATTAGTTTAAAAGATAGTTAATATTAGAAATTTTGTACGAGATTAAATTAATTCTGGATTACCCAAATTATGTTTTATTTCTATCTTTAATTGTTTGTTATATTTCTTTGTTATATTATTGCACCATTAAGCAGAAATGCTTAGCACGATGGATTGTTTCATCACGCAGTTACTGAAGATAAAACCCAATGGACATTAGACTCGGATTTTGGAGTCCGGATCTGCAAAATGTCTAAGGTTGTCACCTCCTCAGCAATGCATGTAGATAGGGCCCATATAGGTCATATTATGTATTTTGTATATTATAAATATTTCTTATGTTGTAATGTAAATTAGGAAATTGTATTTAATTTGTATACCATGTAAATTATGAATTTATGTAATTAGTATGTAAATCATGTATCTTAATGAAATTTGAAAAATTTTCATATATGAATTTAGCTTGAATAGATTTGTATATAAATGAGTATGGAATTGAAATACATAAATGATATTTGAAATACTGAGATGATTATGATGTATGTGGATGAAATTATTATTGAAATTTTCAAATAGGTAAATAGTGAAATACGCCAAATGTTAATAAAATAGGGAAAACTCCATTAGTTTCTCCTTAGACTATAATTTATTTTAAAATATAACGAGTTTAAAATTTTTAAAGAAATAAAGTAAGATAAGAAATGGTGCTCCGGCACCGAGTGTGACATGCCTTACTCGGCTATACTGTAGACGGGTTAGATGTGTCACAGTTAATCATTAGAAAGACATCCCAATTCAAGATAACAAACTCATTCAGCATGGTTCATTTAACCTAGACACTCATCTTTATAATGAAATAAATCATTATGTGCTACTTGTGGTCAGATTATTCAAGCTATTACATACTCAAATTGTCTTAATGTAGCAATATGTTTTCATGCATAATTAATTGGTTGGCCACCCTAACTAACCATACATTCAACATTCATAACATAAACCAAAAGATAAATGATACACAATATAGAACAAATATGGATTTTATTCAACTCAAATCAAAGTCTCATGGTAACATATTCCATGACTTCAACTATCTCTTACTGAATTACAAAACTACTCACACATAACTAAGAACATTAAACATGAAGAAATTAACAAAAGAAGCAAAAAAAGCATGCTGCCCCTTTTAAAAGTAATTTGAACAACTTGGATCTGATGTTGATGATGATGTTACACACTCAAAAGGATGTAGAAGTGCTCCATAAGCCAAAAGGAAGAAGAAGAAATCACACTAGCAACTAGATCAAGCAGTTGATATCTTTGAATGCACAGAGAGGGACTTTGGCCACTATGAGTAGCAGAGAATTCAAGAGCTCTATATCTGTATTTTGGACCATTTTTATAGAGAAAAATATGTTAACTAAAACTCAAGATCTAATTTGGAAGTCCTAATTGCATTCTAACTTAAAACTCTCTCAATAATCCTAGTCAAAGTAGGAAAACAAGTTAAAAATAACTCTCCTTGTATACATCTATCACTTGCATGACCTTGGGGATCCACACATCTCTATTTTATTTATTTTAGGCCTTAAATAAAATAATCAAACGCACCAATTAAGGCTCTAATTCTTGGTCCCACATAACTAACCATAAAGAGCCCAAACACGCTCAATATGTGACTCTGGTCCAATTGCTCTCATTTTTCATATATCACCTCAAAATATATCAACTAAGGTCCATGTAACAGCACAAGGTCAGATTCACACTCTAAATAGTGGATCACATACAAGCTCCATTAAGGCTGTTCAAATAAGCTCAACATGGATTGATGTCCGAATCTATTCATTTTTCACTATTAGCCTCCAAATACTATGAATAAGATACCTCTAAGCCCATTTTTTCATTGGCTAAATCCTTATCAAAATTGCAGCTCCTTTTGCCTTAAAATGCCTGATGTGTGTTTTACTTCTTTTATGCTCAATTCATCTCTTTATGCTTCATGAGCTCTTACATGCTCTTATAAGCACCTAATAACATAAAAATAAGCATTAACAAGCTAATTAAATAAGAAACAAACTTAAAAGACTAAGTATGCAATGATAAAGATATGACATTTTACCACACTTAGCTTTTTGTCGTCCTCGATCAAAACTAACTAAAACCTAAAACATTTACTCTATATAATCTTCCCATAAACATATGAACCATACACACTATAAGCATGAACAAAACCAAGCTCTCAAAGTGTCATAACTATCATAAATATATTTAATTAACAAAAATTACAACTTAACTTAATATAGCAATCTCATCAAAAAGCTAAGCATACCATAATGGTAGATTCTCACATGGTAGAATAATCACTCTATCTCTCATGTGTTTAGGCATTGTGTTTACTCTCAAATTCAATTTAATGAAAATGCACTACCATAAGCTTGCTTGTCCATATAATCTCCACTTCTTTGATCATATGCATAACATAAATCAAAAGATCTTTCATTTGGTTATAATGGGGCTAGGGACAAGGTAAGGAACAAAGGATATATTATGTTAAAGAACCAAAGAAACTAGTGGAGCATCAAAAAGTCATGAATTCACAACAGTAAAGAAATACCAACTAGAATTCATCACATTACAAATAAGCTCTTTGGTAGTTTTAACTTTCTTCTTTACACATTTTCAACAACAAAAATTATAACAATTGATGTCCTTTCATTATAGGAATAAATGCAAATTCATCTTTTTTTTTCTTTTTTTTTTTTGAACTTTTTACATTTTAATCCATACTTTTCACTTTACTTTTTATGTTACAAGAATATCAACTGTATACTTTCAAACTCATATCCCTAATTAATTACCACTTTTACAAGCATTCCAACCAAAACCCATTCAAAAAGTTTCCGATGCTCTACTAATCCTATGGTTAGGGTAGAAACACTTATTTTATAGGTTAAGGCTTATAAGTGGCTTAATCACAAAGAATAGGAATAATGCAGGCACAAAATTGGCTTACTAAAGGGATAACTTTTTATTGTTAAAAGGTTGGAAATTTAAGCTCAAGTGATTGCATCTAATTTACCTTCTTCACTTAAATGCATACATATGTTCATGTAATCTCAAAAGGATTTAAAGCAAGTTCTAGAGATACATAATCAAAGAATGAATATTCACATAACAAAGAAATAGATTGATATAGATGTTTCAATCATAGGCTCAAAAGCTCATAAAAGGTATCAATCCTTCCTATTAGCATATTCAACCTTTTAATTCAATTTCCACATTAAGCAAGCCTAAGTTGCAAGTCAGTACATCCATTCTATTCATGCTGTCATCAAACTTGATCAATCCATCTCATAAAATGCATAAGTTCATCAATCTATAGAAAGAACCTAAAAACAAGAACATAAAAAGTAGAGAGATAGAAATCTAAATCTGTTTGATTCTTGGGTTACCTCCTAATCAGTGCATTTGTTTAGAGTCTCATGCTCGACTTTAAGCATACTATGGTTCCTCACTTAATATTGCAAACTTGGAAATCTTCAATACGGTTTAAGCCTATGTCCATTCACTTTAAATGCCTTATTTGTTGTTAAATGTTGGATCTCAACTGTACCATGTGGAAAAACATTAGTAACAACAAAAGGACCAATCTATCTAGATCTCAACTTATTTGGAAAAAGCTTAAGCTTTAAATCGAAAAAAAAAAACACTTTTTGTCTAACTTTAAATTGCTTTCTCAAAATCATCTTGTCATGGAAAGCTTTAGTTTTCTCATTGTAAATTTTGGAATTTTCATAAGCATCATTTCGTATCTCTTCTAACTATTGCAATTGCAACTTCCTATGCTCATTAGCCTCATTCATTTGCAAATTGCATTGCTTCATAGCCCAAAATGCTTTGTGTTCCAATTCCATAGGAAGATGACAAGGCTTACCATAAACCAAGTGCTAAGGAGACATACTAATTGGTGTCTTATATGCTAATTGGTGTCTTATATGCTATTCTATATGCCCATAGTGCATCATCAAGCTTCAAACTCCAATCCTTCCTATTTTTATTCACTGTCCTTTTAAGGATGGATCTAATTTCTCTATTGGACACTTCAGCTTAGCCACTAGTTTGGGGATGGGATGCAGTGGACACCTTATGAGTTACATGATACTTTTCCAAGAAAGCCTCCACTGTTCTATTGAAAAAATGAGTTCCTCTATCACTTATGAGAGCTCTAGGGATTCCATGCCTATTTAATATGTGAGACTTCACAAAATCTACAGCAACTTTAGCATCATTAATCCTGGTGCCTTTAGCTTCCACCCACTTTAAAACATAATCAACGGCAAGAATAATATAAACATTACCAAAAGAAGAAGGAAATGGCATTATAAAGTCAATACTCCAAACATAAAAAATTTCACATGCTAGTATAGGGGAAAGAGGCATTTGATCTCTAAAAGTTAGATTACCTATTCTTTGGCATTGTTCATGTGTCTTACAAAACATTTAAGCATTACAAAACAAAGTAGGCCAAAAGAAACCTCATTCAAGTACCTTAGAAGCTGTTTTTTTGGTCCCAAGTGACCTCCATTTTCATACGAGTGACAAAAGGTGAGAATAGAGTTATATTCAGATTGAGATACACACCTTCTAATCACTTGATGAGCACCATACTTTCACAAATATGGCTCATCCCAAACATAGTATTTTGCATCACTCTTTATTTTATCTTTTTGAGCTCTAGTAGAATTAGGAGGAAAAGACTTGGTAACTAAATAATTAGTAATATCACCATACCATGTTTCACATCCATCAAATGCATACCAATGCTCATCTAGGAAAAATTCTTGCAATGGCAATGCATCTTTTTCTTGCTCCAATTTGCTGAGATGATCAGTAGCCAAAATTTTGGCACCTCTTCTATCTTTGATCTCCAAGTCAAATTCTTGAAATAAGAGCATCCACCTTATCAATATTGGCTTGACTTCTTTTTTCTTTAATAGGTACCTAAACGCTGAACGGTCAGAATAAACGATAACTTTAATACCTAATAAATAAGAATGAAACTTTTCTAATGCAAAGACAATTGCAAAGAGTTCTTTTTCAATGGTAGAGTAATTGCATTGGGTATCCTCCAATGTTCTTGAAGCATAGTAAATCGCATGAGATGCCTTTCCTACTGTTTGCCCTAAAATAGCCCCTACAACTTTGTCACTTGCATCACCCATAATGTAACACCCTCCCGGTAACCATTCCGTACATCCTACTGTTCCAGTGACCAGTGTCGGTCCGGACAGCTAGAACGTCCAGAAAAATATTTAAACTAAAGTCAAGAACTATAATTAACTCAAATATTAATAAGAAACACTTAGTAAAAATTTTAGAAATAAAATACAACCAAGCAAAACGAGCCGGTGCCCAAGCGATGGGTAACCGGAGGGAAGTTGCGGTTCTCGCAAAGAGGAGCCCTAGACCCGGGGGAAAAATTATAAAATAATTTTTGGGACTCCAGAGAAGGGTAATTGAGGTTCCCATGGCATTAGAATGCCAAGAAAATACCTAGAAAAATTTTTCAATCGGTACAGACGATTTTGACCCGTTAAGCCAAACGGAGGGCATTTTGGTCATTTCGCCTTCCGAGGTGATTTTTGGCCGACTTGTCTAGTTGAGTAAATAATTAATATGACATAAAATATGAAGAAATATTGCTAGAAATTAAATTGAAAATGAGTAGTGGAGGAAAGAAAAGAAAATGCAATAAAATGCCCATTTATGACATAATGTGAGGTCACTTAAAAACTTCCACCAATCACACTTAAGCAATCCTTTGACTAACTATTAAAAGACATAAAATAAGACCAAAATAAGAAAGAAAAACCAGCAGCCATCCTTCCCCAAAAGACCAGCCGAAATCCCTATACCCCTTTCCTCCATTGATGCTCAAGTTTAGCTTTAAATCTTCCAACATCCAACCTTAAAACCTTAAGTTATCTTCACAAAAATTTGCCCTAGCACCTTGCTAAAGCTCTTGGCAGCCAACAAGAGGAAGGAAATTGAAGTTTAGGGCTTTGGAAATTCTGTCCAAACAAGGTTAGTGCACTTATACCCATTAAACTCTTTATTTCCATGATTTTGGACTTGAACTTAGTAAGATTTGTAGTTTAAATGAACAAAAAAACCTATGGGTATGAACACTTGAATTTCGGCAGCCCTAATAGAGGAATGGTTTTGGATGTTTTTAATGGACTTAGCATGAATTGGAGGTTATGTTTAAGCTATATACCTATATAGATGTTGAACTAGGGTGCTAGTTGAGGTTTATGTCTAAATTGCATTGGATATTAGGGTTTTGAGGCATGAAAAATTGACTTGACTTACTAAACTGTTAAAGAACAATCTAATGGTCAATAAGTGACCATTTGAGGTATGTTGAAAACAATTTGGACTGAAAAATGATATGGCAAAGTCAAGGTATAAACTGCCCTAGGACAACAGTATAGGGACTGAAAATTCAGTCCCTTTGCACGGCCATAACTTGGGCTGTGTTAGTCCAATTGGTGTTTGGCCAATTGGACATGAAACTAGGCTTATAATGGCACATTTTTGCTGAAGAAACCATGCCCAAAAGACCAAAGCAAGAGGACCAAAACTTGGCCCCAATCCGGATACCCTGCACTGAATTCTGCAGAATTGACCAAATGAACAGTAACTGTTCATTTGGCCATAACTCACTGTAGATTTGGTCAATTGGCCTGAAATTTTTACAGCAACAAGTTAAGACATAGAAAAACAACTTTCATGAAGGAACCTACCCCAAATTATGGTCAGAACCCATCCAAACAAGTGGTTCCAGTCACTGTTCATGCACTGTAGATATGGTAATTTTCTGCAGAATGCACATCAGGACAGCTTGGGTTTTTGGGCCATATCTGGAGCTACAAAACTCCAATTGGAGTGATTCAAAAAATAAAATTCAACTAGACAAAATAAGGAACAACTTTCATGTTTTACATTTCTTCAAATTCCAACAGTAACAGTGTCCAATGGAACAGTGAAGTTGACTCACCAAAACTGAAAATTCTGCTTGTGTTGAGTTATACTTTGGAATGGTATTAACACTTAATGCCAACAAGTTTTAAACACCAAATGTGGTATGTTGGGAGTGCCAAAGTCAATGTACACATTTTTATTCTAAAAGTCAACATTTTTGTTGACCAATGATGAATAGTGACACCAAAAATTTGAAATTCACAAATTGAAGAATTTAAAAGTTTCAAATGCCCTAGTACACCTAACATGATTGGTTTGGATAGTTTGGCATGCCAATAGGGTTCAGTTAGCAGTACTGCACATGGCAATATGCCATTCCGTGATTTCATGGCTTTTAGTCATTCTGACCTTGTATTGAGCTTTGGCCTTGTGCCTGAGATTATTTACAGCTTGGTAGCTGTTCTGTTGCACACCGGGTGATGCATATGCGACCGATGGTGTGACGGCCCGAGGTACTAGATAACCAGTGCCAGTTTACCCGTTATCCAGTCCAGTCGTTTAGTATAGGTTACTTGGGCAATCAAATGAATGAAAATGAGCAATGTAGAAGAAATAAATGAATGGATATACAAAAACATGACAAACAAAACATGTACATGCAATACATATTTATATCTATTATTTCTTGTTATTTTATTATTGCACCACTAAGCATTATTGCTTAGCGCGTTGCTTTTGCCACGCGTAGGTACTGGAGATCCCGATCGTGAGCCCAGTAGACCACAGACTGGGTGAGTTCATCCTGTAGATCTGCACAGTGTCCGTGTCACCTCACTACCTGCAGTGCATTGGTAGGGCACTAGGTGTCATTTTGTCATTTTGATATTTTGTAGCAGATTTTTACTTTCTCATATGTATTTGAACTCATGTAATATATTTTGATGTTCATGTAAATAATGAAAGTTATGACTATGAATGCAAAATTTGAGCATGTATTTATCGCTTGTATATGAGAAATGGATGTTTGTGAAATGAAAAGATTATTGAGAATTTGCTATTGAGAAATATTGTTGAGATTTTGAATATTGGAGTTTGAGATGATGGAATAAAAATATTGGAAGTGTTTTTAACAGGTTCCGAAGAACGGTTTTCTCCATTTTTAGCCGGTACTCCGCCGGATTTTCTTTAAAATTTTCGGAACCTTAAATGAATGATACTTTTGATAAATGTTTTAAATAAATTGTATTTCATAAATTATATGCAAAAGCATGATGTAAATTAATTGAGGAATATTAGAGTGTGCCGGTACACCGTATGGCATTACTTACTCGGGTATACTGTACACGGGTAAGGGGTGTCACACATAATCTTAAAAGGTAGATCCCAATTTGGAGGTTGAATGATGGGTGCAGTAGTAAGAAGCCTATTTGCTGTCAAATGCTTGTTTGCAAGACTCTTCAAATCTAAACTCTACATCCTTTGTTAGTAGGCAACAAAATGGTAATGCAATCTTGGAGAAATCTTTGATAAACCTCCAATATAAACCTGCATGTCTAAGAAAAGAATGCACTTCTCACACATTTGTGGGATAAAGTAATGCATGTATAATAACTATCTTAGCTTTATCAACATCAATTTCCCTAGATGACACAACAAGCCTTAAAACTACACCTTGCTCAACCATAAAATGACATTTTTCAAAGTTCAACACAAGGTTAGTTTTAATACACCTATCTAACACAAGTGTAAGATTTTGCAAGCATGCATTAAAAGAATCTCCATAAAAGTAAAATCATCCATAAATACCTTAATGATGTGCTCTACAAAATCTGAGAAAATGCTTATCATCCACTTTTGGAATGTAGCTGAAGCATTGCAAAGTCCAAAAGGCATACACTGGTATGCAAATGTGCCAAAGGGGCATGTGAATGTAGTCTTCTCTTGATCTTCAGGAGCTATCACAATCTGATTATAACCTGAATAACCATTAAGAAAACAATAATAAGAATGTCCAGCTAACCTTTCAAGCATTTGATCCATGAATGGCAATGAAAAGTGATATTTTCTTGTTAAAGCATTCAACTTCCTATAATTAATGCTCACTCTCCATCCATTTTGAATTCTTATAAGAACCAACTCATTGTTTTGATTCTTCACAACAGTGATGCCTGTCTTCTTAGGAACAACATGGATAGGGCTTACCCACTTGCTATCTAAAACAGGATAAATCACACCTTGATAAGTGCATAATTTATTAATTTTACTCCCATCACATTTAGTGTTTTTAGTGTGTTTTTATGTTTAATTCAGTTAGTTAAAATATATTTATCATCTAGGCATATTTTAAAATAGTTGTGGAATAATTGTGTTAAATGGAGAAATTTTCAGCATTTGACCTTCGTTGTATTTTTCAGGTGTTTCTAAAGTTGTAGATCTCTAAATTGAGTGCTGTTTAATCCATTGAAAAGCTAAGATAGAGCACTATAAAAGATAAAGAGGGACCAAAGCCCAAATTAGTCTCCAAAGTTGACAAATGAGCTATGGATCTATTGAAAAAGCCCAGACTTGATGTGCCACGACTAGTTTCGGTATTTATTTTGTATATGAAGTTTCAAATTTCCAAATGAAGCAAGCCCAAGCCCAATTGAACCATAAGACCACCTCTACAACTTCTAAGAAGGGCTGGATGCGAGATGAGGTTATTTTAATTGTCAAAAATGGCAATGAAGTTGTCATTATGGGCTAGACTGTCTGTCTGAACCAGTCCCTATTTTTGGGCCATAACTTGGGTTGTGGATCTCAGATTTGGATGAATTAGTATCCGTTGGAAAGCTAAGAAATAGGGCTACAACTTTCCTGAAGAGGGCAGAGGCAGATTCAGAAAGAAAGTTGGTGAAAATCGACTTTGATTCCAGAGACGTTAATGCAGGCTGAAAATCTGCATTTTGAATTTCAAAACTTTTCCTAGTTTGGTTCCTATCTTTGGGGTTAGGTTTTTTTACTATAAATACGTCTTTGGGCAGTAGCTAAGAGCATCCCATTTAGACCTTCGTTGTTCATAGAAGACATTCGTTCTCTATTCTCTTTTTAGATTTCTTCTTTATCTTTCTTTATTTTTTCTATAAGCCATGAACATGAGTGGCTAAGTTTTTAATTCAGTTCAAAGGATTCAAGTTCTTATGTATGATTTGTGAGACCAGGTTCTTAATTTAATTTATGTCTTTTTGAATATCTATTATTTTCTGATTTAATTATTTTTGATATGTTGAATGATTTGCTAAAAAGGCCTATTAGTTAATTATTTGATTTGATTAATTGCTAGTTCATCTTCATAATCCGTAATTGTTGTGTAAGATTGAACATGAGTAGTGATTAGGTTTTATTAATTATGATCCAAGTTTTTGATAATAACCTAAGGAAATAATAGGGTGGATTAAATGATTTATGCTTTATAAATTGTTGTTTAGCTTAACTACTTCCTTTTCTTAAAGCAGTTATTAATTTGATGAGGATTGCTTAATACCAACTCAGTTAATAATTAGAGTCAATAAGAGTGTTGGGCTCGAATTGATGAGTATAGGGAAGTCAGGGGTTTACCTCGCTATTTGGTAAATCTACGTTAAGTATTCAATAAGATATAATTGTATTTCTTTTGTCTATGATCAAATCAATGCATTGGAATGCGAATTACCTTGGACTGAAGTTTGTTTAATTGGAGAGTTTCTTATTTTTAGATCTTAATTTTGGATTTTTGATTTCTTTTTTGGATTGTGAATTAACACACCCCCAACCTTTGTTTCTTTTTCCATTACACAAGTGCACGAGATTTAATAATTCAGTCCCTAGGGTTTGACCTGGATTTACCACTTACTACAGAAAATATTTTATAATTGGTGATTTCAGTTAATTTAATTTCTGGTAGATTCGACAGCCATCATGAATTTTGGCGACGTTACCGGGGAATAAATGTAACACCCCTCACTCGACTACAGTTTAGCTGAGCAAAGTGTGCTACATTCGGTGCCGGAGCACCCTATCTTATCTTACTTTATTCCTTTCATATTTTGATCTCGTTATATTTTAATATTAATTATTTTTCGACGAAGAAACCAGCGGAGTTTCTCCTATTTTATTACCAGTTGACGTATTTTACTATTTACCTGTTTGAAAGTTTCAACAATATTTTCAGAATAAAGTCTTATCCATGCTAATCATAATTATCTCATCAATCATTCTCATAATTTTCTCATATTTCAAATCTCATTCATACATTTCAATTTCATAATCATTTCCATGCATACTCAATTCATATGTAAACATTCTCAAATTACATAAGCAAAATTTTCAAATTTCCTTAATTTACATAATTTACAAAATAATTACAAATTTTCATAATTTACATCATAATGCAATATCTAGCATTTTATACAAAATACAAAATAGGATCTATATGGGCCCTATCTACATGCATTGCTGAGGAGGTGACAACCTTGAATACTTCAGATACTTCCGCAGATAAAAACTCCCAAAATTCCTAGTCAAACGTCCATTGGGTTCTAGCTTCAGTACCTGCGCGAAGGAAACAATTCCATCGCGCTAAGCATTGCTGCTTAGTGGTGCAATAATATAACAAGGAAATAATATACAAATAAAGATAGAAATAAAACATAATTCAAATAATCAAGATTTATTTATATTTCACATGCGGTTTCTAAAATTTAATGTGTTATATCCTAATTTAGTCTTCTTTGAAAGTGTTTATTTGCCAATGTACAGTAATAATGTACAAAGAAAAATGATTTGAAAATAATAAATTTATGCTTATGTTGTTATATAAGCACATTTGCAATATTTATTTATGTTATAATTTTCTTTGCTAATCTTTTAGCATTTTCTCTATACTTGCTAGGTTGTCTCAGATTATTTCATAATAAGTAAATTTTGATATCTGTCCAGTTCATTTCGATTCTTTCTAATAAATAACTATCCTAATTTATTTTAGGTCATCTTACTCATTTATTTTATTTAATTTCTAATATTTTTAATTGCTAATATTCTTAACTTATCTCAATAAATTACACTGCCCAAGTAACCTATGACAGGCTAACTAAACTGGATAACGGGTCGTTGGCACTGGACACCGCGGTGCCTCGGGCCGTCATACCATGGGACGCAGAACGTCAACCATGTATGTAGTCAGTATGGCTAAAAAGCCATGATAACACATAATCGGGCATAAAAGCCATGAATGTTGGCATAAAGCCATGAATACGGGCATAAAGCCATGAATACAGGCATAAAGCCTTTCGCAGTACTGCTAAAACAATACCCTATTGGCATGCCAATCTATCCAATCTGACACACGTGTCTAGGCAATACAAGGGCACATAATATCATTAAATATTAATATATTGTGTTTTATGAATTCATTATTTCATGAGAAATTTCAATTATAATTCATACATTCATTTGATCATTTATATGATCACAATTCACATCAATTATCCTTTTATACCATTGTACTCAAAATACTTCTCCTTTCTATAATAATGAGAACTAATGTCTCATTCATACATTAATATAGTTCATTTATTCATTCATTATGTTATTCTTATTGATCACAATTCTAAACAATGGTTCACATGTACCATTGTATTCAAAACATTTTTCCTTTCTCATTTATACATTCAAGAATCTACTTATGTAATTACAAATTTTATATTTCAAGTTGAGTTACTAATATTTTATGAATTCCATTTGTGATGGGCATATAAGCTCTAACTATCTATTCACATCAATTAGGTGACTTATTTTTCATGTTTCAAGTAATCCATGAATATTTCATGGAGTTCAAATTTATGGTCTTAATTTCCTTTTAACAATTTTGACTAAGATACATAGTCCACATTTGTCATACAATTCTAAGCATTTAAGCTTAGAATTGGTTCTAGGTCTTCATCTTAGTTTGCTAATCATTTTGATTACTATTTACCTTACTAGTCAACCAAAATGTTGACTTTTTTCATACTTAAGGAATATGTTAATTCTAATTACACCAAGAGCCCACATTTTGAGTTTTACATTTGCTAGTATTAATTGCCAATTGCAATTTAAAGTCCCCTAGATGCATTTCTAATTTCAAATTTTGAATTTCAAGTTTTGGTGTCACTATTCACCTCATTGGTCAACAAAAATGTTGACTTTTGGATAAAAAATAGGTATATTGGTTTTGACACTCCCAACATACCACATTTTTCATTTAAAATTTGTTGGAATTAACTCCTAAATCCATTTCCAAACCTAAAACCTAAAGAATAGAATTTTCAGTTTTTTGTGACCCAACTTTACTATTCCATTGGGCCCTGTTGCAGTGAGAATTTGAGGAAATGGTAAACATGAAAGTTGTTTCTTATTTTGTCTAGTTGAATTTCCTTTTTTGAATCACTCCATTTGGAGTTTTTTAGCTCCATATATGGTCCAAAAACCACAGCTGGCCGGATTTCCATTCTGCAGAAATTACCATATCTACAGTAACATGAACAGTGATTGCCACTGCCATTTGGGTTAGGTTCTGGTCATAATTTGGGGTAGGTTTCTCCATGAAAGTTGTTTGTCTATGTCTTAACTTGTTGCTGTAAAACTTTCAGGTCAATTGACCATATCTACAGTGAGTTATGGCCAAATGAACAGTTACTGTTCATTTGGTCATTTCTGTAGGTGCTGTTGCAGGGTATCTGGATTGGGGCCAACTTTTGGTCCTCTTGCTTTGGTCTTTTGGGCATGGTTTCTTCAGCAAAAATGTGCCATTATAAGCCTAGTTTCATGTTCAATTGGCCAAACACCAATTGAACTTACACAGCCAAAGTTATGGCTGTCCAAGTGGACTGAAATTTCAGTCACTCTGCTGCTGTCCTTAGGCAGCCTACACATTCACTTTGCCATGCTATATTTCAGTCCAAATTGTGGTCAACTTACCTAAAATGGTCACTAATTGACCCTTATAATGTTCTTTCACAATTTCATAAGCTAAATCCAAGTTTCACACCTCAAAACCCTAATTTCCATTATAAATTTTCACAACTACTTTAATTAATCACTTTCATTCCTTACATATATATATATATATTTTTTAAACATACTCTCTAGTTCACTCTAAGTCCATCAAGACACTCAATCATGTTCCTTCTTTAGGGCTGCCAAAAATCATGGTGGACATACACATAACTTTTATTCATTTAAGCTACAAATTCATACTTGTTTCAAGTCTCTAACATGGGATTAAAGAGTTTTAAGTATATATGTGAACTAACCTCTTGTAGGGCAGAATTTTCCCAAGTTAATCTTCACTTTCTTTCCCTTTCTAGGCTGCCAAACACTTCCCAAGAGGTAGAGACAAGTTTTTAGTGAAGGGACTTAGGGTTTTGGGGTGAGGAAAGCATGGAAATTGAAGCTTTAGAAAGTTTGTTAATGGAGGAGTGAGGGAGGAGGTGAAAAACGTTTTTGAAGGAGAAGAAGGGCTGTTGTTTGCTTTTTAATTCTTTGGTCTCTTTTGACTCTTTTTATTAGTTAATTTGATGGTTAATTAATTGTGATTGGTGGACAATTTTAAATGACCTCATAATATGTCATAATTGATATTTTATTGTATTTTCTTTTCTTTTCTCTTCTACTAACTTCAAATTAATTTTTCATCAACATTAATTCATATTTTATGTCATAATAATTATTTACTTAACTGGACAAGTCGGCCAAAAATCACCTCTGAAGGCGAAATGACCAAAATGCCCTCCATTTGGCTTAACGGGTCAAAATTGTCTGTACCGATTGAAAAATTTTTCTAGGTATTTTCTTTGCATTCTAATGCCATAGGAATCTCAATGACCCTTCTCTGGAGTCCCAAAAATTATTTTATAATTTTTCCCCCGGGTCTAGGGCTCCTCGTTGCGAGAACCGCAACTTCCCTCTGGTTACCCATCGCTTGGGCACCGGCTCATTTAACTTGGTTGTATTTTATTTCTAAAATTTTTACTAAATTTTTCTTATTAATATTTGAGTTAATTATGGTTCCTGACTTTAGTTTAAATATTTTTCCGGACGTTCTATCTGTCCAAACCGACACCGGTCACCGGAACAGTAGAATGTACGGAGTTGCTACAGTGAGGGTATTACAATGAAATTTATTGCATTTCATGTTTTCTGTGTTAGAATATTCTGTTATTGATTTTGCTTGTGAGTTGTTGCTATTTTCAGGTTTTTGAATAAAAAAAAAATATTACGGTGTTACTGTTCACTAAGAATTTTGGTTGAATTTGGAGGGCGGCCCATACCTATTTTGATCGAAATGACGCTCTGATCAAGACCAATCAATCCATAAGATTCCTTGGCCCCACCCTCTTGAGGCCAAATTCGATTCTTTTCTAGGGTTTTGAAGCATTTTTCTATTTTTACTTTGATTTCTTTTTGTTTATGAAAAGAATTTCTCAATCTGGTGAGTTGATCTTTGATTCAGAAGTAGAAAAAATAGCTAAACGGTTGAGAAAATTGGCTAAGTAAGCTAGGCAGATTCCGAGTACATTCGAAGGAGTCCAATCTCCAAAGGAGTTAAGTTCAGATTCGGATTTGGATTCAAATTTTGAAAACAAAACCATGGCTGCTAGGACTTTAAAAAGAGTTGGCTGCTCCTGATCTAAACCAACAGCCTTTGTGTATTCAATACCCTACTTTAAATGTTGCTTTTGAGTTAAAATATGGACTAATCCATTTGTTGCCTAAATTTCATGGTCTTGCAGGTGAGGATCCACATAAGCATCTAAAGGAATTTCATGCTGTGTGTTCTAGTATTAAACCTTAAGGAGTTTCAGAGGATCAAATCAAACTTCGAGCTTTTCCCTTCTCACTGGAAGGCACAGGTAAGGATTGGTTGTATTACCTTCCTTCTGGATCTGTTAACTCATGGAATGGGATGAAGCAGATATTTCTGGAGAAGTATTTTCCTGCTTCCCGTGCTACCAACATAAGAAAAGAAATTTGTGGCATCCGGCAGTACAATGGAGAGAGTTTGTATGAGTATTGGGAACGATTTAAGAAACTGTGTGCAAGCTGTCCCCATCATCAAATAAGGGATCAGCTATTGATTTAGTATTTCTATGAGGGATTTCTACCAATAGACCGCAATATGATAGATTCTGCCAGTGGAGGGGCTTTGGTTGACAGGACACCAGAAGAAGCAAGGAGGTTGATTGCTAACATGGCAGTAAATTCTCAGCAGTTTGGAATGAGAATGAATCACACACCTATGAAGGTTAATGAGGTAAGTACATCTAACCTTGAGAAACAAATTTCTGATTTAACTTCTTTGGTGAGGCAATTGGCTATAGAAAAAATGCAAACTGTTAAGGTATGTGGGATTTGTTCGGGTTCGAATCATGCTACTGACACGTGTCCTGCGTTACAAGAGAATGAATCAATGCAACATGTTAATGCAGTAGGAAATTATAGACAGCCACAATGCAGGTATGATCTCTTTTCTAATACTTATAATCCAGAATGGCGAGATCATCCCAATATGAGTTATGGGAATCAACCGATGCAAAACCGATACCATCAGCAAAGACCATAAGTGAATCAACCACAATCGCCTCCACCTCCGCCTCCCTCAAATCAAGGTATGTCACTTGATGAAATTTTTAAGGATTTCGCTAACAATACACAATAGTTGCAACAGGAGACCAGAAATAGCATTCAAAACATAGAGAGGCAGATTGGTCAGTTAGCCTCATCTGTGAGTAAGCTGGAAGCTCAAGGTTCTGGAAAGCTCCCATCACAAACGGTCATGAATCCTAGAGAAAATGCTAGTGCGATATTGTTGCGCAGTGGAAAAGAAGTTGATAATCAGACTCCACATGAGCCAATAAAAAAGAAGAAGCAAGGAGCAAAAGAGTCTAAAGTTCCTGAAATTGAGGTAAATACTGAACCTAACTTCAATAAGGTTAATAATTCTGTTCTTCCTCCATTCCTATGTAGGTTGGCTAAAAATAAGAAGAAGAACAAGAGAAAAAAATTTTGGAGACTTTCAGAAAGGTGGAGGTGAATATACCCTTACTTGATGTGATCAAACAAGTTCCCAAGTATGCTAAATTCCTAAAGGAACTATGCACTACAAAGCGCAAGTTGAGGAATAATGAGAAGATCAGTTATAACACCCCTATGTTCGGTAATGCGTTCTACTGTTCCGGTGACCAGTGTTATCCGGACAGCTAGGATGCCTAGAACTACACTTCGATATGAGTGAGGAGACATTAAATAATGAAATACAAGAAAAGAAAATACAAGAAAAATAAAGGAAAAATAATAGTAAAGAAATGCAACCAAGTTAAGCGAGCCGGAAACCCTAGCGATGGGTGACCGCACAGGGAAGTCACGGCGTGGACCGTTGACTAGCCCTGGACCGCGGGGAACCCTGGAAATTAATTTTAAGACTTAAAGAGACATCAATTGAAGTATAAATATCATTAGAAATATCAAAGAAAAATTAAATAATTAGTACAAAGAAAAGTGAGAAATCGAAAAACGGACAAAACCCGATGTTACCGAAAAATCGGGAATGCAACCCGAATAGGGGCATTGTGGTCATTTGACACCCCGAGTTGTCTTTTGACCTAAATGTCCATTGAAAATACATGATATTACACTTGGAAAATATAATGAAAAATTAAATTAGGGGTACCTAATATAAATAGCAAAAATGGGGTTCAAATTGGGTAATTAACACTTTTCACTTATTAAATCATTAAAAATGGGTGAGTGGAGCACTTTGGGGATTAAATTAACATCACATGGGCAGATTACTTCCACTAAACTTCATCGTCAACCTTGAGACTCACCATGCCGAATTGAACTCTCTCAAAACCTCCATTGCCGCAATTGGTTCAAGCTTCATCATCCTCTTCATTTCACCTCCAAACACCTAGGTTGCTTCATTAAAGTTTATCCCCACATCACAAGGAAGAGTTTGATACCAAAATCAAGAATTTTAGTGAAGATTTGAGAAGTCTCATCCACAGGTAAGTTTGAGTTTTTGATTGTTGCTTTGTTAAAGTTTGTAAGGGTGTTATGGGTGTTTGATTTATGAAGAAAATTTTGAGGTTTGATGTTGAATGGGAATGTGTACTTTTGGCAGCCATGGAAACACCTTGAAGATAGTTTACTCTTGCTTGTAAATGGTGGATTAGAAGGTTGATTAATTATTTATGTGTATGGGTAATCATTTGGGTGATGTATATTTAGAATATGTAAATGTGAAATGAAATTTAAAGCTTGGAAATTAATGGAATGTAAATGTACCGTTGTGGTAGTTTGTTAGCTCTTGAAGAATGCTAGAATTCATGCTTGGTTTATGGAATAATGATGTTAAAATGTGTTGGTTGTTATGGCAGTTTGAGTGCATGAATGATGGTGTGAAGTTTGACATGTAAATGAGCATGAATTGGTGATTGAATTGTTGTAAATTGAGTTGGACAAATTCTGCACTTGTTGGTGCACATTGAATGTAATTGTAAGCTGCCAAAATGACCTATAAAATGTTGTAAATTATGTTTAGGTTGTGGTACAACCAGAATTGGTTTAAATGTTAAGTTTGGTGAGTGTTAAAAGTGATGCTTGATGTGTATGCAAGAATTTCAATAAGGCAGTTTGAGTTTTAGGCCTAGAACATTAATTGTGTGGCTCCAATTGGTATGAGACCAATTGGAGGTGAAACTAGGCACAAAATGTGCCAACTTTCATGAAGGAAGCTTGCAAAAATTCTGCTTGCAAGGTAGCTTGAAAAATGACCAAATCCAGATTAAGTGCAAATGAGGCTTGAAAATTGACCATTTGGGCAGCAGTTAGTGTTTAGGCCATAACTCACTCAACAGGTCCAATTGACCTGAAATTTTAACCATGAATAGTTAAGACCCATATATACTAGTTTTATGAAGACACCAAAGCCCAGAAATGACCATAAGCAAGTCAAAAAGCTTGCACAAGTTCGGGTCCAAAAATTGACCGAACCTAAAATGACCTAAAGTGACCTAAAATGACCAATTTTGGTGCAATTTGACCAGCAATAGTAAAATGACCATAACTTGGTCTACATAACTCAGAATGACCTGAAATTTTGCCCCGCGTTCCATAAGACATAGATCTACAAGTTCGTATTTTGACCAAAACCCAAAAACCGAGGGAACTAGGTCGTCCGACTAGGTCAAACTAGTATCCCGGAATCCAGCAAATTGCAAGAAAATGCAGTATACACGGAAATGAACTTGGTAACATGTACCAACCCTAAAAGACTATCGAATGTGACATATTAGTAACGTTAAAACCTAAATTACCTAAAACGCATCGAGGGTCGATATATTAAGTTGATTAAGAAAATAATAGCATTCAGTGAATTATTTATCAAACATTATCGTTAGAGACAGTTTAATTAAGTACTGAAATACTTCAAATTGTGTTTCTCAGTTAGCAAAGACTCAGGGAGAGGGAAGGAAACACTGAGTCAAGACCAAGAGACAGTTATCAGAGGATTGTGCACAACTAGTTTTTAACTGATTTTGTTTGAATATTTCGTATGATTAAATGACATACTTTTCTTATGTATTATGTTTAATAAGCATTGTATTTAATTCAATGATTATTGAAATTGTTATAGTATGTATGAATTTAGCTTTGTGAAATGGTATTTCCACAAGTATTAAGCATTGTTATGGATTGAATAAATTATGTTTTGGAAAATTGTGATAGAACATGTTTTGAATTGTGATGGTAATTTTCATGGAAAAATGCAAATTTATGATTTGAATTGTGATGAGCATAAAAATTATTGGATATTGGAATTGACTTTGAATTGAATTATATTGTGATTTATGCTCACTAAAAGGATTGTGATATTGTTTTATATCTCACTATAGATGCTTGACTAGGTTATTACTCGTCTCTCTCATTTGTTGAGAAGACAATGGAGTTAGTTGTGTTTTGATTACCATGGTACGTGCACATGCTTAGATTTTCCTCTGATTTGAGGTTAGATCTAAGTTTATTTTATCGTTATGGCCCTTGCGGAAGATTCATTATTGTGATGGTACTGTGCACGATGATTCGACCTCCCCGACCATAGGTAGTTAGAATCTGATTCGACCTCCCCGACCATAAGGAGTTAGAATCACATCGAATATGGCCCTTTCGTATTAGTCTTGCATAGTTAGTGAGATAAAGATTGATTTTTGAGATACATAATGATTTTTGAGATACAGAATGGCTTTTGAATGGTAAAGAATTGTGATTTCAATTATGGTTTATGTATAATTGATTTTGTTGGAATTACTTAATTGGTTAGTCATGATTTGATAAATTGAATTTTGTGATCAAAGTCATTTATACAAATGATTTACATTATTGGCAATGAATATTTTGAGTTTTGGAATTTGATGAGTATTCAGATTTCCAAATTATTTACTGTAAATTTTGTCAATGTATATTGTACTATGTTTTAAATTATAGTTGTGCACCACTGAGTTCACCACTCAGTGATAGCTTTGTATGCTGTCGCAGGTAAAAAGAGCATAGAGCAGTGAATAAGTTTCTTTGAAGACATATTCAGATCAGCTCCAGGTATATCATAGGTATACCCATGTACATAGGTTTTGATGTATGCATGTAATAATATGTATGTAAATTATTTGAGTAGTTGTATAAAAACTCTTGTAAAATATTTTGGTATGTAATTAAATGTAAATTATTGTAAAAATAAAGTTGAGATTTCATTTACTTGAATAGTTTTGTATTATAAATTATGAGTCTTGTAATCAATGAAATGTTTCTTTATGATGAGAGTAGTTTGAAAATGAATTGATTGTTTATTGAGAATTGAATTGTGAATTGAAATGAAGTTATTGAAGTTGTATTTGAGAAAACATATTGGGAGCATTTTCTTTTGCAGGATTGAAGAACTGTTTTCTCAAAATACAGCCGGCACTTTGCCGAAATTCTGAAAAAAAAAAAAAATTTATAACACCAGATTTTAACCGATGATTTAAATTTCATGAAAATTGTTTTAAAATCCCTTGTAGTATATCTAATGGGTTATCGGTAGGTGAAGTATGGTAATTCATTAGGTGTACTACAGGATCATGTTGCATCTTACAGGGGAGTAGGGTGTGACATCAGTGTGGGGAAAAATGTGTTGGCATTAATTCAGCAAAAATTACCCCCTAAGTATAAGGATCCAGGTTCGTTTTCTATTCCCTGCAGAATAGGTGATTCTAAATTTGAACGTGCAATGGAAGATTTAGGAGCATCTATTAATGTTATGTCTATTTCAGTTTTTCAAACTTTAAATTTGGGTCCTTTGAAAGAAACCAGTGTCATAATTCAGTTAGCTTATCATTCTAATGCTTACCCATTGGGAGTAGTTGAGGAGGTGTTAGTGTAGGTTGGAGGATTGATTTTTCCTGCAGATTTTTACATTCTGGATATGGAGGATGATAGTGTTCCCACATCAAAGTCAACTTTGATTTTGTTTGGAAGACCTTTCCTAAAAACTGCTAAGATAAAAATTGATGTGGATGAGGCTACCTTAACTATGGAGTTTGATGGAGAGACTGTCAAATTTAATATCTTAGATGTCATGAAGTATCCTGTTGATGATCATTCTTTCTTTTCTATTAATATTGTTGATACATTTGTGCAGGATGTTTTTGAGGATGAGTTAGAAAGAAAATTGCAATTGCATGAATTAGAGGAAATTCGCCTTAAGGCTTATGAGAATTCTAGGATCTATAAAGAAAAGACAAAGGCATTCCATGATAAACTAAGGAAGTAGTTTGTGATTGCGCAAAAAGTTTTATTGTATAATTCCATATTGAAGCTGATGATTGGTAAGTTGTGTTCTCATTGGATTGGACCCTTTGTTGTTACTAATGTGTTTCCTTATGGTGCAGTTGAAATTCAAAGTTTAGGAACTAACAAAGTGTTTAAAGTCAACAGTCATGAACTCAAGCCATTTTATGAAGGGTTTCAGGAGCATTTAGTGGATTAAGGAGCTTTGCCATGTCGAGCTAACGACGATAAACAAAAGCGCTTCTTGGGAGGCAACCCATGGGTGGCTTGTTAGCCATAATCAGATTTGTTTTCTTTTCCTTATTTTATTTTATTGTTCTAGCATTTTTTTTTCTTTTTTCTTTTTTCTTTTTCTTTTCTTTTGCATTTGGGTTTTACATTAGGGACAATGTAAGTTTTAAGTGTGGGGGAGGAGAAATTTGTTGCTGTAATTTTTTTTTAATTCTTAAAAAAATATATATATACATAAAATAATAAAATAAAATAAAATAAAATTTGTTCTCATAAGCTTGATTCATAATTCTATATTAACTCTCAGAGAGAAGTGCTTTGTCCTTGAAATAGTTTTTCTATTTTAGATTGAAAATTTGAGATTTTAGGCAAGGTAATAGTAACTTTAATGATGGATTTTCTCTCTTCTCCATACCATATAGCAATTTTTTCTACATAAATCATTTAGGCTTGATTAAATGGTGAAATGATTAGTTATGTATGCTTTAAACTAATGTCATGCATATTTCAGAACTTTGTTTAATCTATCAGGGTACTTTATAATATATAGATGCATAAATTGGGGGAGATAAAAGGTTGAACTTGAAAATTGCTCTGCTATTTTAGTTAAGCAAACTAACCAGAGGTTTTCATGAACCCCATGTCTATTCTTAGGCCAAAAGCTACTAGGATATGAGCAAAGTACTTTTCTGAAGGTGACGATTGAAATAAAAAAAAGTAATTGTGACAAGAGAGAAGTACCAATTTCAAATAAAATAAAATAAAATAAGGGGCATTTCTATCTCCCCTAAGATTTGCAGAGAGCTATAATTGTTATGCCTTGATAAATTAGCCTTGTGTTTTGGTGTGTATTGACTTAAAATTTTATGAAACTTTAATTGTGTGAGCTTAATTGATTTCAAGCCTTTTGTTTTGTGTTGGAAAATTATTGATATATTGGTATGGTGTTGATGGAATTTGTTATGATGGTTATTACCTTACTTGCCTCTTCTTTCAAATTTTTAATCTTTTGTTAGAAAATGTTGTGATAGGGTGAAGTTAAGGAACTTCTAAGTGGAGTTGATTGAGAGTTTGAGTCATGCTTGAGGACAAGCATGGAATAAGTGTGGGAGAATTTGATAAGTGCATAATTTATTAATTTTAATCCCATCACATTTAGTGTTTTTAGTGTATTTTTATGTTTAATTCAATTGTTTAAAATATATTTATCATCTAGGCATATTTTTAGATAGTTGTGGAATAATTGTGTTAAATGGAGAAATTTTTAGCATTTGACATTTGCTATATTTTTCTAGTGTTTCTAAAGTTGTAGATCTCCAAATTGAGTGCTGTTTAATCTATTGAAAAGCTAAGATAGAGCACTACAAAAGATAAAAAGGGACCAAACCCCAAATCAGTCTCCGAGGTTGACAAAATGAGCTATGGATCTATTGAAAAAGCCCAGACTTGATGTGCCACAACCAGTTCTGGTATTTATTTTGTATCTAGAGTTTTAGATGTCCAAATGAAGCAAGCCCAAGCCCAATTGAACCTTAAGAGCCACCTCTACAACTTCTATGAAGGACTAGATGCGAGATGAGGCCATTTTAATTGTAAAAAACGGCAATGAAGTCGTCACTATTGGCTATACTGTCTGTCTAAACTAGTCCCAGTGTTTGGGCCATAACTTGGGCTGTAGACCTCAGATTTGGGCAAATTAGTACCCGTTGGAAAGCTAAGAAATAGGGCTACAACTTTCTTGAAATAGGCAGAGGCAGATTCAGAAAGAAAGTCACTAAAAATTGGCCTTGATTCTAGAGACATGAATGTAGGCTGAAAATCTGCATTTTGAATTTCAAAACTTTTCCTAGTTTGGTTCCTATCTTTGGGGTTAGGTTTTTTACTATAAATACATCTTTGGGCAGTAGCTAAGAGCATCCCATTTAGACTTTGTTCTCCATAGAAGACATTCGTTCTCCGTTCTCTTTTTAAATTTCTTCTTTATCTTTCTTTATTTTTTCTGTAAGCCATAAACATGAGTGGCTAAGTTTTTAATTCAGTTCAAGGGATTCAAGTTCTTATGTATGATTTGTGAAACCAGGTTTTTAATTTAATTTATGTCTTTTTGAATATCTATTTTTTTCTAATTTAATTGTTTTTAATCTGTTGAATGATTTGCTGAAAAGGCCTATTAGTTAATTGTTTGATTTGATCAATTGCTAGTTCATCTTCATAATCCGTAATTGTTGTGTAAGATTGAACATGAGTAGCGATTAGGTTTTATTGATTATGATCTAAGTTTTTGATAATAACCTAAGGAAATAATAGGGTGGATTAAATGATTTATGCTTTATGAATTGTTGTTCAACTTAACTACTTCCTTTTCTTAAAGTAGTTATTAATTTGATGAGGATTGCTTAATACCAACTCAGTTAATAATTAGAGTCAATAAGAGTGCTGGGCTCGAATTGATAATTATAGGGAAGTCAGGGTTTTACCTCACTGTTTGGTAAATCTACGTTAAGTATTCAATAAGATATAATTGTATTTCTTTTGTCTATGATTAAATCAATGCATTGGAATGCGAATTACCTTGGACTGAAGTTTGTTTAATTGGAGAGTTTCTTAGTTTTAGATCTTGATTTTGGATTTTTAATTTCTTCTTTGGATTGTGAATTAACACCCCCCAACCTTTGTTTATTTTTCCATTACACAAGTGCACGAGATTTAATAATTCAGTCCCTAGGGTTCGACTTGGATTTACCACTTACTGTAGAAAATATTTCATAATTGGTGATTTCAGTTAATTTAATTTTTGGTGGATTCGACAGTCATCACACATGCATCAAGGAGCTTTGTTATCTCCTTCTTCACCACATCCATCATGGGCAGATTTGACCTCCTTTGTGGCTCCTTTATTGGTTTCACACCTTCTTTAAGAAAGATACGATGTGTATATGTGGTTAGACTTATTCCTTTAATATCCAACAATGTCCACCCAATTGTTGTCTTATGCTCCTTCAACACTTTAATAAGTTTCTCTTTTTGCAATGGAGTTAGATTCTTTGCAATGATGACAGTTAGTGTTCCTCCATCACCCAAGAAAACATACTTTAAGTAATTAGGTAAAGACTTTAATTCCAGCTTGGGAACCTATTCAATAGAAGGTGAAAGTTTTGTGTGAGACATATCCAAATCAACATTAGCAACATCACACTTGTCATGTTGTGGGGACAACACATTCAGCTCCTTAACCATCTCTTTAAGTTCATCTCCTAATGATGTCTCCTCCTTTGCAATTATGGCATCTCCATCATTTAAATTGTAGCTAATAGCTACGTTCAACTTGTCATCTCCACTTAGCTTAAAAGTTTCCTGCACCAAAGGTTCAATAACATCCAAACTACAAACATAATGCACATTAGTATGATATCTCAATGCTTTAAAAAAATTAAAATGCATAATCTCACCATCAAATTCCATAGAGAGAGTACCATCATGCACATCTATTTTAGTTTTAGAAGTTTTCAAGAAGGGTCTTCCTAACAATATAGGTGTCGTATTAAGAGAATTATCACCCTCCATATCCAAAATATAAAAACCAGTAGGGAAAACTTGAACCAAAACATCCTCAATGACCCCATTAGGATATGTATTAGATCTATCAGCTAGCAATATGATAATACTATTTTCTTTTAAAGGCCCAAGATTTTAAAAACCATAAATGGATCCAGGCATGACACTAATAGATGCTCCTAAATCTAACATAGCCCTCTCAAATCTAGTATTACTAATTTTGCATGGAATAGTAAACATACCTGGATTTTTGCATTTGGGAGGAAATTTCTTTTTATATCATAGCAGAGACATTCTCCCCTACACCTACCTTCTCATTACCTTTTAGCTTTCTTTTGGATGTGCACAGCTCTTTGAGAAATTTTGCATATCTTGGCACTTGCTTGATTGCATCCATAAGAGGGAAGTTGATCTCCACTTTCCTGAACATATCTAAAATCTCCTTTTCTTTCTCTTTTTTCTTCACCTTTTCAAACCTGCTAGGAGAGAGAGGTATAGGCTTATAATCTGAAAGAGGTGTAAAAGGGCTTACCTTTGAATAGACTTATGCCTCTTGCTCTTCTTCCTTGTTTTTGTCAACTTCTTTTTCTTTTTTAACTCTATGGTAGACCTTTTGTTCAGCTGGAGTCTCCTTGTTTGGTGCTTTCGCTTCCTTTCCACTTCTCAACACAATTGCACATACATTCTCTTTTGGGTTCTTAATTGATTGAGAAGGAAGCTTACCAAACCCTTGAGCTTCCAATTTGCTAACTGTTGTGGCCAACTAGCTTATTTGATTTTCCAAATTCTGGATATTTGCCCTTATCTGTTTCTAAAAATTCATAGTATTAGTAGCAAGAGATTTGACAATATCCTCTAAAGATATACCTTAGTCTTGAGCTACTGGTTGCGGTTGCCTTTGAAACTGAGGTTGCACTTGGTTGAAACCAGGGGGTCAGTTAGGAAAGGTGTTCTTTGTGCTTGATTGCCATAGCTAAGGTTAGGATGATCCCTCCATCCTTGATTGTATGTGTTTGCATAAGGATCATGCTTCCTTTGTGGTGGACAAGGAAATTCTCCAATTGCATTTGCATGCTCAATGGAATCCTCTTGCTATCACATGTCTTCACTTGTTGCACATTCCCTACAACCACCTGGATAACAAGAGAAGTGAAATTGGCTATTTGATTTTCTAAGGAAGATGTAATTACTTCATTGACTCTTCTTGTAGGTGGATCATTCCTTACTCCAAACTATTGCAAATTTGTAGCCATGTTTGATATCAAGTTCTTTGCTACTTCAGGTGTCTTATCTACCAAAGTACCTCTACCTGCTATATCTATCATGCCTCTGTCAGTAGGAAAAAGACCTTAACAAAAATATTGAATTCGTAGTTGGTCACTTATTTGATGATGTGGGTAACTTACACACAATTTCTTGAATCTCTCCTAATACTCATACAATGACTCCCCATTATACTGCCTAATGCCACAAATATCCTTTCTAATGTTGGTTGCCCTTAAAGCTGAAATGTACTTCTCTAAGAATAACTGCTTCATGTCATTCCATGTGTTTATGGAACTAAAAGGTAGGCAATAGATCCAATCTTTAGCTACAACCCCCAATGAGAATAGGAATGCTCTCAACTTAATTTGCTCCTCTGTAATACCTGTAGGTTTCATGCTTAAACACATAACATGGAACTCCTTGAGGTGTTTGTGAGGATCCTCACTTGCAAGACCATGAAAATTAGGCAATAAGTGAATTGAGCTAGATTTTAATTCAAAAGGTATAGTAAGCACATGATACTAAATGCATAATGGTTATCAGTTCAAGTCAAGAGTTAAAAACTCCCAGATGGTGCGATTTTCATTAGCATTAGCAGCCATGATTTCTAATTTCAAATCACTTGATGAATCTGAAGGTTCTTGCTTAAAAAGATGAGAAGGATTTTCTCCTAATTGTGGTTCATCTCCAATAAAAGTTTTAGCTCTGAATGGAGTGGATGATTTGGCTTGACACTTGATGAATTCCCTTATATGTTTAAGCCGTGTATCAAGTTATTCTTCAGACATGCAACCTAAAAATAAACATAAAAACTAAATAGATCTAAGTTTAAGTAATAAATAACAATCACGCCCTAGTAACAATGCTAAAATTTGATGCGTCCTGAATGCACCAATTAAAAATACTCTACCTAAACTACTTGTGTATAGGGTAAGTGTAGGTTAATCTCACAGGGAATGAGTAAATGCAAATAAGAAAACAAATCTTAGAGACACAAATAAACATAAGGAACTTAAAAAGGATAAAATAAACACCTAATCTATCAAACTGAATATGCAAAGTAAAATAAAAAGTGTTTTTGATTTGTATTCGCTAAACTACTAAAGCTAAATTAAGAATGCAAGAATATAAACTAAGGTTAATGACACTTATGAATACTCACACAACTAGAATGCAACAAATTTAGTAGAGGGTGTATCCATCATATAACATGTATCAATCATTGACTAAAGATGCAAACTTATTCAAGTAAATTAGTTATAGAAGTTAACAACTTTCTTATCTTTCCTTATAGATTAGATTAACTAGGAAGTACTCTGCAATTAATCCCTTACCATCGCACTCGGTCTAAGACTATAGCAGCTTATAATTAAGTTTAATGGTAACATTAATCATTAGAAAGACATCCCAATTCAAGGTAACAAACTCATTCAGCATGGTTCATTTAACTTAGACACTCATCTTTATAATGAAATAAATCATTATGCTACTTGTAGTTAGATTATTCAGGCTATTATGTACTCAAATTATCTTAACTTAGCAATATGTTTTCATGCATAATTAATTAGTTAGCCACCCTAACTAACCATACATTCAATATTCATAACATAAACCAAAAGATAAATGATACTCAATATATAAAAAATTCTAGATTTTATTAAACTAAAATCAAAGTCTCATGGTAACATGTTCCATTGCTTCAACTATCTCCCTAATGAATTACAAAACTACTCACACATAACTAAGAACATTAAACATAAATAAATTAACAAAAAAGAGAGAAAAGCATGTTGCCCCTTTTAGAAGAATTTGAACAACTTGGATCTAATGTTGATGATGATGCTACACACTCTAAAGGATGTAAAAGCACTCCACAAGCTAAAAGGAAGAATAAGAAATCACACCAGCAACTCGATCAAGTAGTTAATATATTTGAATGCACAAAGAGGAAATTTGGCCACTATGAGTATAGGGGAATTCAGGAGCTCCAGATCTATATTTTGAACCTTTTTATAGAGAAAAATAGGTTAACTAAGAATCCAGATCTGATTTGAAAGTTCTAGTTGCATTATGACTTAAAACTCTCTCAAAAATCCTAGTTAAAGTACGAAAACAAGTTAAAAATAACTCTCCTTGTACAAATCTACCATTTGCATGACCTTGGGACCCATATATCTCTATTTTATTTATTTTCAGCTTTAATTAAAATAATTAAACCCACCAATTAAGGCCCTAATTCCTAGTCCCATATAACTAACCATAAAGAGCCCAAACACACAACATGTGACCCTCAATCTAATTTGGCCCAATTGCTCTCATTTTTCATATATCACCTCAAAATATATCAACTAAGGTCCATCTAAGTGCACAAGGATAGATTCATACTATAAATAATGGATCACATACAAACTTTATTAAGGTTGTCCAAAGAAGCTCAATATGGATTAATGTTTGAATCTATCTGTTTTTCACCATTAGCCTCCAAATACCTTGAATAAGATACCTCTAAGCCCATTTTATCATTGAATATATCCTTATTAAAATTGCAGCTCCTTTTGCCTTAAAATGCTTGGTGTGTGTTTTACTTCTTTTTATGCTCAATTCACCTATTTATGCTTCATAAGCTCTTACATGCTCTTGTAAACACCTAATAATATAAAAATAAGAATTAACAATCTAATTAAACAAGAAACAAACTCAAAAAACTAAGTATGCAATGATAAATATATGACATTTTAAGCAAATGTCACAACCTTTTAAAATTTTGTAAAGATTTTTTTTAGGCTAAATGTGAGAGACAATTAAGAAGATATCCATTTAAAGTAATCCAAGTTAAAAATTAAAATATTGGAAGGGTTGTGGTTCTGTTTTAACCCCTAAGTTTGGTACTAGGCAGTTGCAACATTTAGACTTTGGTGTTTTGTGTATTTTACTCGCAATTTAAATCTTTTTAAAATATTTTTTTCTTACTTAAACGAAAATTTAAAAAATGCGAGGCATTAATTTTTCAATTTTGTTATATCAATAAAAATTTATCCGTTAAAAATTAAAATATGGATTTATTAATTTTTTATTTAATTCAGTTGATAAAAAATTTGAAGTTACTAGAATATTGGCGCATTAAAATTATTATTTTATTGTGCAATAAAAAATATTAATTAGTGACGATTATAACATTCAGATAAATTGGGCCAAAGCCAAGTAGAATAACTAGACCTAGGTATTTTATGTACCTCACAATTTAATTCATTTTAAATTCTTTTTTATTACTTAAAAAAATTTCAAAAATATTGGTGACCAATATTTCAAATAAGTTAGGCCAATAAAAAATAAGCTTCAAATTATTGGAATATGGGCTCGTTAAATTCTGTATTTAATTGGGCTATTAAAAAAACCATTTTTTTTTAAATTTTGTTATATATATATATATATATATATATATATAAAGCAGAGTGGTGTTCTCCTTGTGCTGCCATATAAGATTTTAAAACTATTATATTTATGCCACGTGGTAATATTTAAAGTAGTCAAATTTTCTCCTGTGCTAAGTAAAAATGCCAAGTGGTAATATTAAATTGAATTTATTGCTAGCAATATTTTCTTCTTTCCACATATGCCAATTATATTAAATTGAATTTATTACTAGCAATTTTTTCCCTTACCTCATTTGTCAATTTTATTGATAGTAATTTTTTTCCCTGATTTAATTTTTAAGTTATGTTCTAAATTTAAAATTTTACTGCCTAAATACACATAAAAAGGATATTCAATATGCCTAAATACACATATTTTCTTTTTTATCAATATCAAAGTTTAATTTCTTGAGTATAAGAAATTAAGGGAATAATATTCTATTCTCTGTGATCCAAATTCTATCATTTGTGAATTATAATGATTCTTCAGACTTGAAGTGAGGCAAAGAAGTCACTGTAGGCCATGGATCTTCATTTGGAGATTGTACCACAAACATATTATTACGTCAACACTACAATCTCAAATTTGCAAATCAAATACTAGGAAGATCCATCATAAGATTCACCTCAATAAATAAAACATGCCTCCCATAGTATTAAAAATAAATAAATAAATAAAGGCAGTTTTTGTTTAACTGACATTAGAATAGAATGATTCTGTTCTTGTAAAAGAACAAGCCTAAAAAAACAATTTTCTTAGTAAGAAAAGTTTTCCATATTCTTTGAAAATAAAGTTGAAATATTTTTCTTTTTAGAGAAATTAAGTAGAAAATCAACAATCCCAACAAGAAACAAAGCACAGAACCGAGTGTAACCAAGTAAAATGAAAAAAAAAACATAGAAAATTACCATAAAGAGTGGCAGAAGAAGTCGGAATCCAGAAAGAATCACAAGGGAGATTGTTATTTTAAAGCAAAACACTAATAAAATGAAGAAGAAGAAGAAGAAAAGAATGGTAACTAGACTCTGCCTTGGAGACCTAATCTTTTTAGTATTTTTCTAAAGAATTGAAATATATAATTATTATATAACTTCTAAATTTAAATATCTTTAATTTTTTTAAAAAAAAATGAAAGGTCAACATCAAATTTTATTTATATTTCCTGAATAATTTTAATTAAATTTAATTTTCTTTAAAATATCTGTTCCAAATTAGAACCAAGAATCAAGAATATTTGAATATTTGTGAGAAATTAATAATTTATTTTTCTAAAAGATGTCTAATTATTAAAGGTTATTTAAAAAAAAGATGAAAATTAAATTTTATCTATATTTCCTAAATAGTTGTAATATATAATTATTATATAATTTAATTTTCTAAATATAATTCTTAATTAATATGATCTTCCAAATTTAAATAATGAAAAATTATTACTTGCTATAATTAGATTTAATTTCCTTTAAAATATCTGTTTAAAATTAGAACTAAGAATCAAGGGATATTTGAATTTTTTTTAGAAATTAATGATAAAAAATTTTTATTAGGTGTAATTTCTTTTAAAATATATGCTTTAAATTAAAATTAGGAATCAGGTGATATTTGAATTCTTATGAGAAATTAATTATTGAAATTTTAAAGGTAATTAATCTTCAATTTAAAGAAAAATGAAAGGTCAACATTAAAATTTATTTATATTTCCTAAATAGTTTTAATTAAATTTAATTTCTTTTAAAATATATATTCTAAATTAGGACCAAGATTCTTGGTGATATATATATATATATATATATATATATATATATATATATATATATATATATATATATATAATGAATTATGAAAAAATAAACTGAAATAAAAATGTATTTTCATAGTTACGGCAAATAGGAAATTTATATCAATATTTAATTGTTATTTTTTTTATATTTTTTATATATATTAATAAATAATTAATATTATTACTTTGGTTAATATTAATTATGTTATATTGTTTTATTATGATTTAGAAAAATTAATTAATGATACGAGTTTTTTAAATTATGATTAAGTTATTAATTTTCTAATTATGTGTATATAAGTTACAAACTATTTACTTAGTTATTGCTTTAATATTGTAATAAGTAGCTACTACTATTATTATTATTATTATTATTATTATTATTATGAAGAAACTTTAATTTAATTAGATATAAGAAAAACTCTTTATTTTATACATATAGAGAGGTTATATTTAATAATTATATTAATTAATGTAATTAATTATTACCATTAATTATTTTTACTATTATCATTATTATCACAATTTTTATGGTTAATTAATTAAAAATATTAGACATATTTTAATAATTTTACAAATTTCTTATTTAATAATTCTTAAATTTTTAATTATTTCATTTAATTGTAAAAATTTAATAATTATATATATCTTAAAATTAATAAAATAGTTTAAAATTATGCTATGAAAGTAGTAACATGAAGTTAAATACTTTGCTTTCTTTTTCTCTCTTTTATATATTTAATAATTTTTAATTTACTTTAATGTTATTTTATTTTTATTTATCTTATTTTATTATTCTTTTAATAAAGACATATTTTTAATTATTTATTGAATGCTATATAAAATGAATTGTGAAAAAATGAAATGAAATAAAAATTTATTTTCATAGTTATGGTAAACAATAAATTTATATTAATATTATTATTATTTTCAATTTTCATTATTTTTTTGATATTTTTATTGTATATTAGTAAGTAATTAATATTATTAATTTAGTTAATATTAATCATGTTATGTTTTATTATTTTATTATTATTTAGAAAAATTAATTAATGATACAATTTCTATAAATTATGATTAAGTTGTTAATTCCCTAATTATGTATATGTAAGTTACAAATTATATAATTATTATATTTTAATATTATAATAAGTAGCTATTATTATTATTATTATTATTATTATTATTATTATTATTATTATTATTATTATTATTATTATTATTATTATTATTACAAATGTCTAGAAAAGCTTCATTTAATTAGAGATAAGAAAAACTAAGAGTTAATCATATTAATTTATTAATTATACTCAATGAACACACATATGTTAATTTATGTATATTCCATGTTCGTTTTCTGATTAAGAGGTTGCTCAGATTTTATAAAATAAATTTAAGAAGAGATGGGATTTTAAATTTGTTACATTTAAAGCAAGTAGCAATTTTTAATTAAATTTATTGATAACAATTTTTCTATATTTCTTAAACAGTTATAATATATAATTATTATATAATTTTATTTTTAAATATGATTCTTAATTATTTTGATCTTTCAAATTTAAATAATAAAAAAATACTGATTACTAAACATAATTCTCTTTCATTACAAGTTTCTTATTTTTTCATTTAAAAGTCAATGGCAGTTACTTTAAAGGAAAGTAAAATACTTTTGAATATATTTACTGCAATTAAATTTAGTATTTAATTGCTAATAATTTGACAACTCAAGACATTTAATTTTAAAATTCAACTAATATTATAATAATTATCCAATTATTACTATAATTAAAAGTTTAATTTTCTTTAAAATATCTGTTCTAAATTAGAATCAAGCATATTTGAATTTTTATGGGAAATTAATGATTAAATTTTTTTTAAACATTTCAAATTATTAAAAGGTAATGCTTATCCATTAATTTTTATTTTTTTGAAAGAGAAAAGTCAATATTAAGTATTTTTTGTATTTTTTAAATAGATGTAATATAATTACTAAATATAATTATCATATGTTATTGTGTTCCTAATTTTTAATTTAAAAAGTCAATTGCAGTAAAATTAAGACTATAACGCCCTCACTTTACGTAGTCCGTACATTCGACTACTCCGGTGACCTAATGTCGGTCCGGACAAGTCAGGATGTCTGAAACTACACTTCAATGATAATAAACAGGCATAAAATGATGAAATAAATAAAAAGAAAATACAAAAAAAATTAAAAAAATAGAAAAGAGAGAAAGTGAAACTAAGTTAAACGAGCCGACACCGAAGCGATGGGTGACTGCACCGGAAAGTTACGGCGCAGGCAATAGCTGACCCCGGGATCGTGGGGAACCCTTGGAATTAAGTTTCGAAATATAATTAAAGACTAATTGAAGTATAATTGACATTAGAAATGTCAAAAAAAAATTAATGAATTAGTATAAATAAAAACGAAAAATCGAGAAACAGATAAAAAAATTAGTGTTACCGAAAAATAGGGAATACAAGCCGAATAGGGGCATTTTGGTCATTTGACACATAGAGTTGACTTTTGACCTAAATGTCCATGAAAAATTAGTAGTATTAAATTTTGAAAATGCCATGAAAATGAGAAACTTGACATATAATGTAAATAGTGAGAAATTAGGGTGTTAATTGCAATTAGGGAAATTTAGGATTATTTAAATGATTAATTAAGATTAAGTGGAGCACTAAGGGGACTATTTAAATATTAGCGGACAAGAAGGGCAGCACTAAAATCATCTTCATCTTCTCCCTTTAACATTGCCGAATTGTTTTCTCTCCATTTTCCACTATTGCCATCCCTTCATGCAAGCTTCAAAGGTCCATCTTCAAGCCATGATTTGCATAAATGGTCTTCATTAATGTGACACCCCTTACCCGTGTACAGTATACCCGAGTAAGTAATGCCACACAGTGTACCGGCACACTCTAATATTCCTCAATTAATTTATATCATGCTTTTGCATATAATTTATGAAATACAATTTATTTAAACCATTTATCAAAAGTATCATTCATTTAGGTTCCGAAAATTTTAAAGCAAATCCGGCGGAGTACCGGCTAAAAATGGAGAAAACCGTTCTTCGGAACCTGTTAAAAACACTTCTAATATTTTTATTCCATCATCTCAAACTCCAATATCCAAAATCTCAACAATATTTCTCAATAGCAAATTCTCAATAATCTTTTCATTTCACAAACATCCATTTCTCATATACAAGCGATAAATACATGCTCAAATTTTGCATTCATAGTCATAACTTTCATTATTTACATGGACATCAAAATATATTACATGAGTTCAAATACATATGAAAAAGTAAAAATCTGCTACAAAATATCAAAATGACAAAATGACACCTAGTGCCCTACCAATGCACTGCAGGTAGTGAGGTGACACGGACACTGCGCAGAACTGCAGGATGGACTCACCCATGCGTGGTCTCTGGGCTCACGATCGGGATCTCCAGTACCTACGCGTGGCAAAAGCAACGCGCTAAGCAATAATGCTTAGTGGTGCAATAATAAAATAACAAGAAATAACAGATATAAATATGTATTGCATGTACATGTTTTGTTTGTCATGTATTTGTATATCCTTTCATTTATTTCTTCTACATTGCTCATTTTCATTCATTTGGTTGCCCAAGTAACCTACACTAGACGACTGGACTGGATAATGGGTAAACCGGCACTGGGTATCTAGTACCTCGGGCCGTCACACCATCGGTCGCATATGCATCACCCGGTGTGCAACAGAACAGCTACCAAGCTGTAAATAATCTCAGGCACAAGGCCAAGTCTCAATGCAAAGTCAGAATGGCTAAAAGCCATGAAATCACAGAATGGCATTTTTGCCATGTGCAGTACTGCTAACTGAACCCTATTGGCATGCCAAACTATCCAAACCAATCTTGTTAGGTATACTAGGGCATTTGAAACTTTTAAATTCTTCAATTTGTGAATTTCAAATTTTTGGGGTCACTATTCATCATTGGTCAACAAAAATGTTGACTTTGAGAATAAAAATGTGTACATTGACTTTGGCACTCCCAACATACCACATTTGGTGTTTAAAACTTGTTGGCATTAAGTGTTAATACCATTCCAAAGTGTAACTCAACACAAGCAGAATTTTCAGTTTTGATGAGTCAACTTCACTGTTCCATTGGACACTGTTACTGTAGGAATTTGAAGAAATGTAAAACATGAAAGTTGTTCCTTATTTTGTCTAGTTGAATTTCCTTTTTTGAATCACTCCATTTGGAGTTTTGTAGCTCTAGATATGGTCCAAAGACCCAAGCTGGCCGAATGTGCATTCTGCAGAAAATTACCATATCTACAGTGCATGAACAGTAACTAGAGTCACTTGGTTGGATGGGTTCTGGCCATAATTTGGGGTAGGTTCCTTCATGAAAGTTGTTTGTCTATGTCTTAACTTGTTGCTGTAAAAATTTCAGGTCAATTGACCAAATCTAAAGTGAGTTATGGCCAAATGAACAGTTACTGTTCATTTGGCCAATTCTGCAGAATCAGTTTCAGGGTTCCGGATTGGGGCCAAGTTTTGGTCCTCTTGCTTTGGTCCTTTGGGCATGGTTTCTTCAGCAAAAATGTGCCATTATAAACCTAGTTTCATGTCCAATTGGCCAAACACCAATTGGACTAACACAGCCAAAGTTATGGCTGTGTAATTGGACTGAATTTTCAGTCACCATTCTGCACCCTCTAGGCAGCACACACCTTCCCTTTGCCATGCTTCATTCCAGTCCCAATTAAGGTCAAATTCCTTCAAATGGTCACTAATTGACCATTAGGATGTACTTTAACAATTTCATAAGCCAAGCTAATTTTTACTTCCCAAAACCCTAGCTTCACAATATAATTTCTACAAGGTGCCTTAGTTAGCATACCAATTCATCACCTATATATATATATATATATATATATATATATATATATATATATATATATATATATATATATATATATCCTCAACATCATTTTTAGTCCACTTTAAGACCAACAAAACACTTATTCCTATACCTTCAATAGGGCTGCCGAATTCTATATTGGACATACACATGAGTTTGGTTCATTTCATTCACAAATACTTGTTGGTTTCAAGTCCTTAACATAGAAATTAAAAGTTTTAAGTGTATATATGCACTAACCTCAAGTGGCAGAATTTTCCAAGCCCCTAAACTTCACTTTTCTTCCTCTTGTTGGCTGCCAAAGGCTTTAGCAAGGTGCTAGGGCAAATTTTAGTGAAGCTAGGTTATGATTTTATGGTGGAAACAAAGGAGAAATTAAGCTTTTGATGGCACATCAATGGAGGAAGGAGGGAAGGAATTTCGGCTGCACAAAGGAGAGAAGGATGGCTGCTGATTTCTTTGTTGAATTTGGTCTTCTCTTATCTCTTTTAATAGTTAGTCAAATGGTAGATTAATTGTGATTGGTTGGAAGTTTTAAATGACATCACATTGATGTCATAATTTGCAATTTATTGATTTTTCTTCTCTTTTCTCCACTACTCAATTCCAATTTAATTTTTAGTAATGTTTATTCATATTTTATGTCATATTAATTATTTACTCAACTGGACAAGTCGGCGAAAAATCACCTCTGAAGGCGAAATGACCAAAATGCCCTCCGTTTGGCTTAACGGGTCAAAATTGTCTGTACCGATTGAAAAAATTTTCTAGGTATTTTCTTGGCATTCTAATGCCATGGGAACCTCAGTAACCCTTCTCTGGAGTCCCAAAAATTATTTTACAATTTTTCCCCTGGGTCTAGGGCTCCTCGTTGCGAGAACCGCAACTTCCCTCTGGTTACCCATCGCTAGGGCACCGGCTCATTTTACTTGGTTGTATTTTATTTCTAAAATTTTTACTAAGTGTTTCTTATTAATATTTGAGTTAATTATGATTCCCGACTTTAATTTAAATATTTTTCCGGACGTTCTAGCTGTCCGGACCGACATCGGTCACCGGAACAGTAGAATGTACGGAGTGGTTACCGGGAGGGTGTTACAACTCTTCCCCTCTAATTTAAATTTCGTCCTCGAAATTTACCTGATGCAAACAGTTGAGGGAACTGTTGCCTCATCGTTTCTTCACTTTCCCAAGTTGCCTCCTCGGTGTTGTGGTGCCTCCAAAGCACTTTCACCAGTGGAATTTGCTTGTTCCTCAATTCTTTTACTTCCCGAGCCAGGATCCGTAGAGGTTCTTCTTCATATGTCAAATCCGGTTGTATTTCAATTTCTTCTCTGGAGATGACATGTGAAGGATCTGAGCGGTATCTTCTGAGCATGGATACGTGAAACACATTGTGAATCTTGTCCAGCTCTGGTGGTAAAGCTAGTCTATAGGCCACTGGACCCACACGTTCAATGACTTCATATGGGCCAATGAACCTAGGGCTCAACTTACCTTTTCTTCCAAACCTCAACACTTTCTTCCATGGTGACACCTTGAGGAACACTTTATCGCCAACCACATATTCTATTTCTTTTCTCTTCAGGTCGGCATAAGATTTACATGCATTTGAGGCAACCTTTAAGTTGGCTTTGATTGATTTTACCTTCTCCTCAGCCTGTTTCACCAGGTCTGGCCCTACCAGTTTGTCTTCGCCCAATTCAGTCTAGCACACTGGAGTTCTACATTTTCTCCCATACAGTGCTTCATATGGGGCCATTTGAATGCTAGCTTGGTAGCTATTGTTGTATGCAAACTCTGCCAGTGGGAGGTATCTATCCCAACTTCCCTCAAACTCAATGACACAACTCCTCAGCATATCCTCAAGGACCTGACATATATTTCACGTTATTGTTATCATTTCAATTCAATATTTGTATCAATTTCATTGGTTTCAATTGTTTACCTAGATTACTCTTTCGGATTGCCCATCCGTCTGAGGATGGAAAGTCATCTTTGAAATGGAGTTGTGTACCCAAGGATTCATGCAACTTCTTCCAAAATCTCGATGTAAATCTTGGGTCTCGATCAGATATGATGGAAAGTGGAATTCCATGTAGTCTAACTATCTCACTGATATACAATTCTGCTAACCTCTCTAGTGAGTAGTCAGTCCTAACTGGCAGAAAGTGTGCTGACTTTGTCAATCTATCAACTATCACCCATGCTGCATCATGCTTCTTCCGGGTGAGAGGTAGGCCACTTACAAAATCCATGGTGACCCGATCCCATTTCCATTTAGGTATGCGTATAGGCTGTAGCAAACCTGATGGAACTTGATGTTCTGCCTTGACTTGCTGACATGTCAAGCATTTAGTCACATAGCCACTTATATCCCTCTTCATACCAGGCCACCAATACTGAAGCTTCAAATCATGATACATCTTTGTACTTCCTGGGTGCATAGCATATACACTGGTGTGTGCCTCTTTTAGAATAGTGGCCTTCAATTCTCCATCATCTGGTACACACAGTCTTCCTTTGTAGTACAGACACCCATCTGCTTTCACCTCATAGTCAGTTGCTTTTCCCTCTGGGATTTTGCTCATAATAGCCATTAGCTTCTCATCTACCTTCTGCCCATCTAAAATCTGCTGTAGCAGGTTTGGCCTCACTTGCAACTCAGCCAAGATAGCTCCATCACGAACCAAAGATAGACGAGCATTCAATGATCTCAAGGCTGTTATGGATTTTCTGCTCAAAGCATCAGCAACTACATTTGCCTTCCCAGGATGGTAGTCAATTACACAATCATAGTCCTTCAGGAACTCAATCCATCGTCTCTGTCTAAGGTTGAGCTCCTTCTGGGTTGGCAAGTATTTCAGGCTTTTGTGGTCTGTGTAAATGTAGCACTTTTCACCATACAAGTAATGCCTCCATATCTTGATCACGAAGATAATTGCTGCAAGCTCTAGATCATGGGTAGGGTAATTCTGTTCATGTGGCCTTAGCTGCCTGGAAGCATAAGCGACCACCTTCCCCTCTTGCATCAATACACACCCTAACCCATTATGTGAGGCATCACTGTAGACCACAAAGTCTTTTCTCGACCTTGTTGTGCTGCTGGTGCCTCTGTCAACATAGCCTTCAACTTCTCAAAACTGGTATGACACTTGTCATTCCAGTCAAATCTGACATTCTTGTGTAACAACTTGGTCATTGGAGCAGCTATTAGGGAAAATCCCTTCACAAATCTCCTGTAATACCCAGCTAGCCCCAAGAAGCTTCTGACCTCAGTTGTGTTTCTGGGAGGCTTCCATTCCATCATTGCTTCTATTTTCTTGGGATCCACCCTAATCCCATCAGCTGACACTATGTGTCCAAGGAATGCAATCTCATTCAGCCAAAAGTCACATTTGGACAACTTAGCATACAGCTTCTTTTCTTTCAGGGTTTGCAGAACAATCCTCAAATGCTCATCATGTTCTTCCCTGGTCTTGGAATACACCAAAATATCATCAATAAAGACCACTACGAACTGATCTAAGTATGGATGGAAGATACGGTTCATAAGGTCCATGAATCTTTTTGGTGCATTTGTTAGGCCAAAGGGCATCACTAGGATCTCATAATGCCATTATCGGGTACTGAATGCAGTCTTTGGCACATCTGCATCCTTCACCCTCAATCGATGATACCACGATGCGAGATCAATCTTAGAAAATACTCCTGCTCCTTCAACCGATCAAACAGATCATCAATTCTAGGCAACGGATATTTGTTCTTCATAGTCACTTTATTCAATCTAGATAATCAATACATAGCCTCAAAGTCCCATCCTTCTTCTTTACAAACGACCTTTGGAGCTCCCCATGGTGACACCTTTGGGCGTGTGAACCCCTTATCTAACAACTCTTGCAACCGAGTTTTCAACTCTCTCAATTCGATGGGTGCCATCCTATAAGGAGCAATGGAAATGGGTCTTTGTGCCGGCAGTGTCTCAATAGCAAATTCGACTTCCCTTTCGGTGGCAAACCAGAAACTCTTCAGAAATACCTGCAGGAAGTCTCTGTCTGTGGGTATGTCACTAAAGTTTGGCTTAGCCGCCTAGTATCCACCACATGTGCTAGGTAGGCTTCACGACCTTTTCTCATCATTCTTCTTGCAATCGTGGTGAGATGACATTGGACAAGAAATCATCCTTTCCCCACAAGCGTGATCTCATTACCCTCAAAGTTTTTAGAGAAATTCTCTTCAATTTGCAATCAACTATTGCACGATGACGTGACAACCAGTCCATTCCCAATATCACGTCAAACTCATGGAAGGGCAACTCAATTAGATGCGCCAAGAATTCATACCCTGAATCCTTAACAGGCAACCCTTGTATACCTTGTTCACCACTACTGTGGCCTAATGGATTAGTGACCGAATGTCTTGGTCACTCTCCCTACTAGTATCCCCTTTCTGGGTAGGTTGATGCAAATATAGGAATGAGTGGATCTGGATCCACCAATGCATGCACAGGAGTATTGTAGAGGAGAACGCACTCGATGACGTCCGGGCATCTTGCTCCTCTGAGCTCTCAAGGCATAATTTCGGCGGGTGGTGCAGTATCGGCCTCTCTGCGGCTCAGATGCGAGCCTGCGAGATGGTCCCACGGCCAGTTTACGGACCTTCTACCCCTTGGTGGTGCGGAGCAGTGCATGCGCTTGTGTTGGAGCAGCTGTAGTAGTTCTGCGTGGACAATTTCTCAACTGATGCTCTGCTGACCCACACCTCAAGCAAGCACCAGTCACTCTCCAACACTCCCCCTTATGCCATTTCTGACAGTGTGGACACGCAGAAGATGCTGGGGCTGGTCCCCTGAACCCCATCCCTGGAGAGCTGCCCACTGATGGTGTGGACTGACCTCTCCTAGGGGTGAGCGTGGCCTAGGCCTGAGGTGACCACGACCACCGTGGTGACTCGAACTCTGTGCAGGAGGACCCTTAAACTTCTTCCCAAATCCAGGAGCGGAACTAGACTGACCTGGTCCCCTCTTCTCGTCTATCCCTTCAGTCCGCGCTCCCGATTCTTACTTTTTCCACCTTTATTGCAGCTTCCACTAACTTGGTAAATTCTGTGATTCCCAAGGCAGTGAGCTGGATCTTGATGTTATCATTTAGTCCCTCTTCAAATCTCTTGCATCTTTCAGCTTCATTAGGGACTATCTCCCTTCCATAACGGCTCAATCGGACAAATTCCTTCTCATATTCAGGCACTGACAACTGTCTCTGCCTCAAGTTAATAAACTCTCTTCTTCTCTCTTCCAGGTATACAGTACCCACATATTTCTTCTTGAATTCAGAGAGGAAGAAGTCCTGTGATTCTGACTTAATTTGCACTTCACTAGACACAGTGTCCCACCACTCATAAGCATCGTCTTGCAGTAAAGAGATGGCAGCTTCCAGGTTTTGCTCTGGAGTGCAGTGAAGTTGTTTTAGTACTCTGCCTATTCTGTTCAACCAATTCTCGGCTGCAACAGAGTCATCTTCTCTCTTGCCATAGAAGTCCACAGCTCCAAACTTCCTTAGCCTTTCCAGGTGTGATTTCTGCTGTGGAGCTGGTGGTGGTGGTGGTGGTGCTGGCATTACCCCGGCCATTTGTTGGAACATGGCCTGTGGAGGCTGAGCAGGCTCTGCTTGAGCTGGCGGAGCAGATTCTCTCATGCCCCGGTCTCACTTTGCAGGTGGAGCATGACTCTCCACTTCCTCCTCAACGGCTCTCTGAGATGAAGGGTCCATATCCTATTCAAAATAAGAAGGATAAACAGATCTGCGTTAGTGTCACCTCGACTCTTACAAATGCAATGCATGGTATGGACTCAATCTAGGCCCAGAAACGCCTAAACCGTGCTCTGATACCACTAAATGTGACACCCCTTACCCGTGTACAGTATACCCGAGTAAGTAATGCCACACGGTGTACCGGCACACTCTAATATTCCTCAATTAATTTATATCATGCTTTTGCATATAATTTATGAAATACAATTTATTTAAACCATTTATCAAAAGTATCATTCATTTAAGGTTCCGAAAATTTTAAAGCAAATCCGGCGGAGTACTGGCTAAAAATGGAGAAAACCGTTCTTCGGAACCTGTTAAAAACACTTCCAATATTTTTATTCCATCATCTCAAACTCCAATATCCAAAATCTCAACAATATTTCTCAATAGCAAATTCTCAATAATCTTTTCATTTCACAAACATCCATTTCTCATATACAAGCGATAAATACATGCTCAAATTTTGCATTCATAGTCATAACTGTCATTATTTACATGGACATCAAAATATATTACATGAGTTCAAATACATATGAAAAAATAAAAATCTGTTACAAAATATCAAAATGACAAAATGACACCTAGTGCCCTACCAATGCACTGTAGGTAGTGAGGTGACACGGACACTGCGCAGAACTGCAGGATGGACTCACCCAGTCTGTGGTCTACTGGGCTCACGATCTGGATCTCCAGTACCTACGCGTGGCAAAAGCAACGCGCTAAGCAATAATGCTTAGTGGTGCAATAATAAAATAACAAGAAATAATAGATATAAATATGTATTGCATGTACATGTTTTGTTTGTCATGTATTTGTATATCCTTTCATTTATTTCTTCTACATTGCTCATTTTCATTCATTTGGTTGCCCAAGTAACCTACACTAGACGACTGGACTGGATAACGGGTAAACTGGCACTGGGTATCTAGTACCTCGGGCCGTCACACCATCGGTCGCATATGCATCACCCGGTGTAACAGAGCTACCAAGTCAGAATAATCTCGAGCACAAGGCCAAGTCTCAATGCAAAGTCAGAATGGCTAAAAGCCATGAAATCACAGAATGGCATTTTTGCCATGTGCAGTACTGCTAACTGAACCCTATTGGCATGCCAAACTATCCAAACCAATCTTGTTAGGTATACTAGGGCATTTGAAACTTTTAAATTCTTCAATTTGTGAATTTCAAATTTTTGGGGTCACTATTCATCATTGGTCAACAAAAATGTTGACTTTGAGAATAAAAATGTGTACATTGACTTTGGCACTCCCAACATACCACATTTGGTGTTTAAAACTTGTTGGCATTAAGTGTTAATACCATTCCAAAGTGTAACTCAACACAAGCAGAATTTTCAGTTTTGATGAATCAACTTCACTGTTCCATTGGACACTGTTACTGTAAGAATTTGAAGAAATGTAAAACATGAAAGTTGTTTCTTATTTTGTCTAGTTGAATTTCCTTTTTTGAATCACTCCATTTGGAGTTTTGTAGCTCTAGATATGGTCCAAAGACCCAACCTGGCCGGATGTGCATTCTGCAGAAAATTACCATATCTACAGTGCATGAACAGTAACTAGAGTCACTTGGTTGGATGGGTTCTGGCCATAATTTGGGGTAGGTTCCTTCATGAAAGTTGTTTGTCTATGTCTTAAATTGTTGCTGTAAAAATTTCAGGTCAATTGACCAAATCTACAGTGAGTTATGGCCAAATGAACAGTTACTATTCATTTGGCCAATTCTGCAGAATCAGTTTCAGGGTTCCGGATTGGGGCCAAGTTTTGGTCCTCTTGCTTTGGTCCTTTGGGCATGGTTTCTTCAGCAAAAATGTGCCATTATAAACCTAGTTTCATGTCCAATTGGCCAAACACCAATTGGACGAACACAGCCAAAGTTATGGCTGTGTAATTGGACTGAATTTTCAGTCACCATTCTGCACCCTCTAGGCAGCACACACCTTCCCTTTGCCATGCTTCATTCCAGTCCCAATTAAGGTCAAATTCCTTCAAATGGTCACTAATTGACCATTAGGATGTACTTTAACAATTTCATAAGCCAAGCTAATTTTTACTTCCCAAAACCCTAGCTTCACAATATAATTTCTACAAGGTGCCTTAGTTAGCATACCAATTCATCACCTATATATATATATATATATATATATATATATATATATATATATCCTCAACATCATTTTTAGTCCACTTTAAGACCAACAAAACACTTATTCCTATACCTTCAATAGGGCTGCCGAATTCTATATTGGACATACACATGAGTTTGGTTCATTTCATTCACAAATACTTGTTGGTTTCAAGTCCTTAACATAGAAATTAAAAGTTTTAAGTGTATATATGCACTAACCTCAAGTGGCAGAATTTTTCAAGCCCCTAAACTTCACTTTTCTTCCTCTTGTTGGCTGCCAAAGGCTTTAGCAAGGTGCTAGGGCAAATTTTAGTGAAGCTAGGTTATGATTTTATGGTGGAAACAAAGGAGAAATTAAGCTTTTGATGGCACATCAATGGAGGAAGGAGGGAAGGAATTTCGGCTGCACAAAGGAGAGAAGGATGGCTGCTGATTTCTTTGTTGAATTTGGTCTTCTCTTATCTCTTTTAATAGTTAGTCAAATGGTAGATTAATTGTGATTGGTTGGAAGTTTTAAATGACATCACATTGATGTCATAATTTGCAATTTATTGATTTTTCTTCTCTTTTCTCCACTACTCAATTCCAATTTAATTTTTAGTAATGTTTATTCATATTTTATGTCATATTAATTATTTACTCAACTGGACAAGTCGGCAAAAAATCACCTCTGAAGGCGAAATGACCAAAATGCCCTTCGTTTGGCTTAACGGGTCAAAATTGTCTGTACCGATTGAAAAATTTTTCTAGGTATTTTCTTAGCATTCTAATGCCATGGGAACCTCAGTAACCCTTCTCTGGAGTCCCAAAAATTATTTTACAATTTTTCCCTCGGGTCTAGGGCTCCTCGTTGCGAGAACTGCAACTTCCCTCCGGTTACCCATCGCTAGGGCACCGGCTCATTTTACTTGGTTGTATTTTATTTCTAAAATTTTTACTAAGTGTTTCTTATTAATATTTGAGTTAACTATGATTCCCGACTTTAATTTAAATATTTTTCCGGACGTTCTAGCTGTCCGGACCGACACCGGTCACCGGAACAGTAGAATGTATGGAGTGGTTACCGGGAGGGTGTTACAATTAAAGTTAATCCTCACTTTGCAAGGAAGAAGTTGATACTAAATTCAAGAGATTTTGGTGAAGATTTAATAAGCTCCAACAATAGGTAAGTGTTCAAATTCTTTTCCTTCTTAAGTAAAGTTTGTGGGAAGCTTGAGATAAGTAAATTGATGAAGAAATTTTGAGGTTTTGATGAGTTATTATTATGTACTATTTTTGGCAGCCATGGTGATTAAAGAGCTTTGAATTGTTTTCACATAAATTTGATGGGTATTGATGTTGATTGAAGTAAATAAAAGTTCTAGTAGTTAAATTATTGGTGTATGTTGAAGTTGAGTACTTAAATTGGAAATTGATTTTGAGTTTGAAATTTTCTGTGTAATTGCTTAAATGGACAGCCATGGAATTGTATATTAAATGAACAATTCTTACATGTATTGTGGAGAATTAATGTTGATTAATGTGATTTAAGGTGTTAGTAAGTTAACTTTATGTATATTGTAACACCCCTATGTTCGGTAGTGCGTTCTACTGTTCCAGTGACTAGTGTTGTCCGGACAGCTAGGATGCCTAGAACTACACTTCGTTATGAGTGAGGAGACATAAAATAATAAAATACAAGAAAAGAGAATACAAGAAAAACAAAGGAAAAATAATAGCAAAGAAATGTAACCAAGTTAAGCGAGCCGAGAACCCTAGCGTTGGGTGACCGCACCGGGAAGTCACGGCGTGGACCATTGACTAGCCCTGGACCGCGGGGAACCCTAGAAAATATTTTTAGGACTTAAATAGACCCCTATTGAAGTATAAATATCATTAGAAATATCAAAGAAAAATTAATTAATTAGTACAAAGAAAAGTGAGAAATCGAAAAACGGATAAAACCCGGTGTTACCGAAAAATCGGGAATGCAACCCGAACAGGGGCATTGTGGTCATTTGACACCCCGAGTTGTCTTTTGACCTAAATTTCCATTAAAAATAAATAATATTACACTTGAAAAATATAATGAAAAATTAATTTAGTGGTACCTAATGTAAATAGCAAAAATATGGTTCAAATTGGATAATTAACATTTAAAACATATAATATAATTAATTTTTGGTGAGTGGAGCACTATGGATTAAAATATTCACTAAGTGGGTAGATGTAAACCCACTAAACTCATCTTCAACCTTCATTCACTCCCATTGCCGAAATGAAGCTTCCAAAGTTCTCCCATGGCCGATTTGCTTGAAGCCTTCAAATCTCCTCCATTCCACCTCCAAACACCAAAGTTGCTTCATTAATTTTGAGCCCCACTTCACAAGGAAGAAGTAGATACCAAAATCAAGGGAGATTAGTGAAGATTTAACAAGTCCCAACAATAGGTAAGTTTGTGTTTTTGATTGTTGCTTTGTTAAAGTTTGTAAGGATGTTATGGGTGTTTGATTTATGGAGAAATTTTTGAGGCTTGATGTGTAAAGGGGGAAGTGTACTTGTGGCAGCCATGGAAACACCTTGAAGAAAGTTTATTTTTGCTTGTAAATGGTGAATTAAAGGATTGATTAAATGTATATTGTGTAGGAAATTAATTGGGTGATGTATACTTAGGATATGTGAATGTGTACTGAAATTTGAATGCTTGGAAATTATGGGAATGTAATGCATGAAATGGCATCCTGGTTTGGTGAACCATAAGGATGTTATTTCATGTTTGGATTATGGAATATTAATGTTGAATTGTGTTGGTTGTTATGGCAGTTTGGGTATGTGTGTGATGGTGTGAGGTTGGACATGTAAAAGTGTTATGGTTAGGTGAATGAATTGTTATAAATTTGGTTTGAAAAATTCTGTACTTTATGGTGTATGTTGAATGTAATTGTAAGCTGCCAAAATGACCTATAATATGTTGTGAATTATGTTTAGGTCATGGTACAACCAGAATTGGCTTGAATGTTAAGTTTGGTAAGTGTTAAAAGTGATCCTTGATTTGTATGAAGGAAATGCAATAAGGCAATTTGTGTTTTAGGCCTAGAACTTTAAGTGTGTGGCTCCAATTGGTATGAGACCAATTGGAAGCGAAACTAGGCACAAAATGTGCCAACTTTCATGAAGGAAGCATACCAAAATTCTGCTTGCAAGGTAGCTTGAAAAATGACCAAATCCGGATTAAGTGCAAATAAGGCCTGAAAATTGACCATTTGGGCAGCAGTTAGTGTTTAGGCCATAACTCACTCAAAACAGGTCCAATTGACCTGAAATTTTGACCATGAATATTTAAGACCTATATCTACAAGTCGTATGAAGACACCAAAGCCCAGAAATGACCATAAGCAAGTCAAACAGCTTGCACAAGTTCGGGTCCAAAAATTGGCCGAACCAAAATTGACCTAAAATGACCTAAAGTGACCAATTTTGATGCATTTTGACCAGCAATAGTAAAATTACCATAACTTGGTCTACATAACTCAGAATGACCTGAAATTTTGCCCCGCGTGCAATAAGACATAGATCTACAAGTTTGTAGTTTTGACTGAAACCCGAAAACCGAGGGAACTAGGTCGTTCGGCTAGGTCAAACTAGTATCCCGGAATCCAGCAAATTGCAAGAAAATGCAGTATACACGGAACTGAAATTGGTAACATGTACCAACCCTAAAAGACTATCGAATGTGACATATTAGTAACACTAAAACCTAAATTACCTAAAATGCACCGAGGGTCGATATATTAGGTTGATTAAGCAAATAATAGCATTCAGTGAATTACTAATCAAGCATTATCGTTAGAGACAATTTAATTTAGTATTGAAACACTTCAAATTGTGTTTCTTAGTTAGCAAAGACTCAGGGAAAGGAAAGGAAACACTGAGTCAAGGCCAGGAGACAGTTATCAGAGGTTTGTGCACAACAGCTATTTCTTTTGAATTATTTTCAATTGAAATAAATTATGATTATTTGTATATTATTGTTTTAAATTGTGAAATTGTGAAAAATTGTTTGAGTGATATTTGATGGATACTTATTGATTGAAAAGAACTGTAAATGGTTTGAAACTACAGCTATCATGTATATTGATTGTATTCCTCGCTAGCTTCTCTAGTGGGATGAATTGAATTCCCTCTCTGGCTGAAGTGTTGAGGTGTGTGCCTGTTGAGGACGAATAGAATGAGTACTCATATTTTTGCTAGCTAGCTATGTTATTCCTCATTAGCCATCGGCTTCTGGGACGAATTGAATACCTCATTAGCCATCGGCTTTTGGGATGAATTGAACTTTGGAACATGATTTTAAGCTGTGTGTGATTTATTGATACGTATTGTAAGATTGTGAAATGGAGTTTAAATTCTTATTGACATTCACTGTCTTCTGAATTTAACTATGTTTTGATTACCGAGATTTATTGTGATATTGTGTTAAATTCCTTATGACATTCATTGTCTTGAATTTAACTATGGTTTTAAGTATCCACTATTTATATGATTTATAATTTGTGATTTAAAGTTGTATTTGGTTAATGTTGTGCACCACTGAGACATTGTCTCAGCGATAGCTTTTCATTGCTGTCACAAGTAGACAGATGGACAGGGCAGCAGACTAGGCTGCTAGTACATCCAGCGAGAGATTATCGGGTATAATGAGTATACCGCATTTTGCATTTTGTACTGTAATGTATGACCACTGTATGTACATATTGTTCTTGGTTTGAGCAGTTGTAAATTAAAATTGTACATTAAAGTTGTAAAATAAATTATGAGTTATTTTGACTTGTAAAAATTGTATTATATTTCTTGTATCTCAGTCTTTGAAAAATTATTGTGGATTTGTGTTGGATTATGTTGGAGTTTGAGATTGAGAAAAATATTAAAGTGCTTTGTACAGGTTTTTGAAGAACTGTTTTATCCAAATTACAGAGGGCACTCTGCTAAAATTTTTACAGAAATTACTAATAGTCTAAATGTGTTAGCTAATTCACTTCAGTTCAAAAAGGTTTTTAACACTTGTAAATAGTGCTCACCACTATAAAAGAAGTAAGAAAAGTTTTGAAAATCCCTTGTAGTGTATTTAATGGGTTATCAGTAGGCGAAGTTGGTAATTCATTGGGTATACTACGGGATCATGTTATGCCTTACAGAGAGGTAGGGTGTGACATGTTTTAGTGGTATCAGAGCAAAGTTTTTAAATTCTGTTTTCACCTGCTACTTGAATATTCTTTTTTCATAGTACAACTGCTCAATATCATTGTTTGATACATACAGTACATTACATTATAAATATGCACTAACGGGGGAAAATCTCCTTGTGTTATTTGTTCAGGAGATCTAAGATCCTCGCATTGACTATGGAAGAGGGTGATCGTTCAGTCGATCAATCTATTGAGGCTGAGGTGCAAGGGGATGCCCCAGGCCTACACAATGTCAGTGGTTCAGCAGCACCAGCCCCTCTGATCATGATTTCCTACTCAGTTCGCTCAGCAGATGGCTGCAATGTTCCAACAAATGACTGGTAATGTGCCTACTCAAGTCCAAATACAGACACCAGTGGTACAACCACAGTCTCCTGCTAGGCAGTATGACAAATTGATGAAATATGGGGCTATAGAGTTCAAGGGGACAGTAGATCCTCTAGAGGCTGAACAGTGGTTAGAAAGGAAGGATAGGGTATTCAAGAAACTGCATTGTACGGAGGAGCTCAGATTTGAATACTCAGTATCTTTACTACAGGGGGATGCTTATGACTGGTGGAAAACCATTCCCCACAGTCTGGTAGAACCTGCAATGTTAACATGGAATGACTTTCTCAGGGAATTCAGACAAAAATATATCCCCGATGCTTATGTAGATTAGAAGTTACAAGAATTCCTATGTCTTAAACAGGGGAGCAGATCAGTGGCTGAGTATGAAAGAGAATTTTCCTGCCTGAGCCATTATGCAGTAAGTTTACTTGCTACCAGCAGGGAGAGATGCAAGAGGTTTGAAACTGGCTTGAAGCCCAGTATCAGATTACAAGTGGTCGAATTCAAACACACTAACTTCTCTGAACTTGTTTCTCAAGCCCTAGAGTTGGAAAGAATTGAGTCTGAAGCTGCTCCTGAGAAAAAGAAATCAGAGAAGACAGAGAAAGAGGGAAAATCAGTAGAACAGAGTTCCAGGGGTCCTACTAGAAAGAGGAAGAACCATAGGGGACATGGCAGAGGTGGCAAGAAGTCTGGTAGGGGAAGATATTCAGGGCAGAAACCTCCACTATCTGGTCAGCAGAGTTCCAGAAGTTCCTACCCACCTCGCCAATGTGAAACTTGTGGAAGAAATCATGGTGGGATATACTATAAGGCTATTGGAGCCTGTTATAACTGTGGAGGCACAGGACATTTTGCCAAGGACTGCACCAGTAGTCACAGAGTTGGACCACCTCCTACTACTGCAGAAGGGTCAGTTCAGAGCCCTGTCACTAGAAGTTCACAACCACTTAGCAGAGGTAGAGGCAGGGGTAGAGGTAGCCCAGCAGGCAGCCAAGGCACAGTGAAACATTCAGAGCAAGACAGTGCTCCAGTCAGAGTCTATGCAATGAGACAGAGAGAAGAGGCTGAGACATCTGATGTTGTGGCTAGTACCTTCTCAACTTTTAATCAAGATGTGTTTGTGTTATTTGATCCGGGTTCTACCCATTCTTATGTGAGTGCTAGCATCATTGATTGCATTGCTGTTCCATGTACAAAAATGGACTTTGAGGCGCTAGTAACAAGTCCGCTAGGACAGGAGGTCAGAGTTAAGGACACACTTTTCTGTCTGATTTCATTGAAATGCCCTTCAGAGATTATGATATCATCTTGGGCATAGATTGGTTAGCTAGGCATCATGCCAGGATTGACTGTAGGCTGAAGACAGTCACTTTTGGTCTCCCTCAATACAGTGATGTGGTAATACATGGGGAGAGGCAGTTATTGCCATTAAACATCATTTCGGCTGCACTAGCCAGAAAAATAATCAGAAAGGGGTGTGAAGCATACTTGGCACATGTGGTAGACACCCAAGTGGGGAGTCCAGCATTGAAAGACATCCCTACAGTACATGACTTTCCAGATGTGTTTCCTGATGAATTGCCAGGATTACCTCCAAAAAGAGAAGTGCAGTTTGAAATTAATGTTATGCCTGGTGTGGAACCAATCTCCATAACACCATACAGAATGGCACTAGTGGAGTTGAAGGAGTTGAAGATACAGTTGCAAGAACTACTTGAAAAGGGCTTCATCCGCCCTAATGAGTCACCTTGGGGAGCACCAGTGTTTTTTGTTAAGAAGAAAGATGGTACTCTCCGCTTATGCATTGACTACTGGCAGTTGAATAAGGTGACAATAAAGAACAGATATCTGTTGCCTCGCATTGATGATCTGTTTGATCAGTTAAAAGGTGCAACGGTATTCTCCAAACTTGATTTGCGATCTGGTTATTATCAATTGAATGTGCAAGAGCAGAGTATTCCAAAAACTGCTTTCAGAACTCGGTATGGCCACTATGAGTTTCTAGTAATGCCATTCGGGTTAACAAATGCTCCAGCTGCTTTTATGGATCTGATGAACACTATCTTCAGACCATATCTTGATCAATTTGTGGTAGTGTTTATTGATGACATTTTGATATATTCGAGGAATGCAGAGGAGCATGACAGACATCTGCGGATTGTACTGCAGACTTTAAGGGAGAAACAGCTATACGCCAAATTGTCAAAGTGTGAATTTTGGCTGAAAGAAATCTCCTTTTTGGGACATGTTGTGTCAGCTGAAGGGATCAAGGTAGATTCTAGCAAGGTAAAAGCTATCCTTAATTGGAAGCCGCCCAGGAACATCACAGAAATTCACAGTTTTCTGGGTTTAGCTGGATATTACCGTCGATTTGTGAAGGGGTTTTCTATGTTATCTTCTCCACAGACCAAATTGCTTCGGAAAGATGTAAAATTTCAGTGGACTGATAAATGCCAGCAGAGTTTTGATGAGTTGAAGAGGTGTTTGACTGAAGCTCCAGTTCTCACTTTACCTACTCCGGGTAAAGAATACACATTTTATAGTGATGCTTCTCACAATGGGTTAGGCTGTGTACTGATGGAAGATCGGAATGTCATTGCTTATGCATCACGCCAGCTGAAACCGCATGAGAGGAACTATCCAACACATGATCTGGAGCTAGCAGCTATTGTTTTTGCTCTGAAGATCTGGAGACACTATTTGTATGGGGAGAAATGCTACATTTACACAGATCACAAGAGCTTGAAGTACTTAGGCACCCAGAAGGAATTGAATTTGTGGCAGAGGAGATGGTTAGAACTCATTAAAGATTATGATTGTTTAATAGAGTATCAGCCAGGGAAAGCAAAAGTGGTGGCTGATGCTTTAAGTCGCAAGACTATGGCAAGTCTCAGAGTTTCTCCTTTGTCCATGGTATATGAATTGAAAGCACAACATGCCAGTTTAGAGATTGATGATGAGGGACAGACAGTAGTTGCATGGCATGTACAGCCAGTGTTGATTGATCAAATCAGAATGGCTGCTTAGAGTGATGATAAATATCAGAAGTTACTGAAAGAAGTCCAGCAGGGCAAGAAACCTGAATTTTCTATGAGAGATGATGGTTTATTGCTACATCAGGGCAGAATGTGTGTTCCTAGTGATGTGGAATTGAGACAGATCATTATTAAGGAAGCACATGAGTCTCCATTTGCTATGCACCCTGGTGGAACTAAAATGTACAGAGGGCTAAAAGAGCATTACTGGTGGATGGGTATGAAGAGGGATATAGCTGAGTTTGTTTCAAAATGCCTAACTTGTCAGCAAGTAAAGGCAGAACATCAAGTTCCAGCTGGGTTGTTACATCCTTTGCCAGTACTAGAGTGGAAATGGGAACGAATAACTATGGATTTTGTTACAGGACTTCCAAGGACACAGAGTAGTCATGATGCAGTATGGGTTATAGTTGGCAGATTGACCAAGTCTGCTCACTTTTTGCCAGTTCGGATGGATTATAGCCTAGAAAGATTGGCCAGATTGTACATATATGAGATTGTAAAACTGCATGGAGTGCCAGTATCAATTGTGTCTGACAGAAATCCTAGGTTCACTTCTAGATTGCAGGGTAGTCTCTGAGAGCCCTAGGAACTAGATTGAACTTGACCTGACATTCCACCCATAGATAGATGGGCAGTCTGAAAGGGTTATTCAGATATTGGAGGATATGCTACGGGCTTGTGTGATTGAGTTTGAAGGTAGTTGGGATATATACTTGCCTTTGATTGAGTTTGCTTATAACAACAGCTATCAATCAAGCATTGGGATGCCTCCATATGAAGCTTTGTATGGCAGAAAGTGCAGAACTCCCTTATGTTGGGATGAAGTAGGTGAAAGGAAGATGATTGGGCCAGAGATTGTTCAGCAGTCAGAGGAAAAGATCAGATTGATCAGAGATAGACTTAAGGCTGCATCAGACCGTCAGAAGTCCTATGTTGATATGAAGAGAAGAGATATTAAATATGCAGTGGGTGATAAAGTATTCCTCAAAGTTTCTCCTTGGAAGAGGATTATGAGATTTGGCATAAAGGGGAAACTGAGTCCTTGTTTCATCGGACCATATGAGATTCTGGAAAGAGTGGGTCCTTTGGCATATCGGTTGGCATTACCTCCAGAGTTAGTAAGGATACACAATGTCTTCCATGTGTCCATGTTAAGGAGGTACAGATCTGACCCATCTCATGTACTATCAGTTGAAGAGATTGAAGTAAATCCAGACCTCTCATATGAGGAAGAACGCATAGAAATTCTGGCTTATGAGGTGAAGCAGTTGAGGAATAAACAGATACACCTGGTTAAAGTGTTGTGGAACCATCATTCAGGCCAGGAAGCTACTTGGGAACGTGAAGAGGATATGAAGAGACAGCACCCACAACTATTCAGAGACTAATGCCAGGTAAAATTTCGAGACGAAATTTATTTAAGGGGGGGAGAATTGTAACACCCCTATGTTCGATAGTGCGTTCCACTATTCCAGTGACCAGTGTTGTCCGGACAGCTAGGATGCCTAGAACTACACTTCGTTATGAGTGAGGAGACATAAAATAATGAAATACAAGAAAAGAGAATACAAGAAAAACAAAGGAAAAATAATAGCAAAGAAATGTAACCAAGTTAAGCGAGCCGAGAACCCTAACGATGGGTGACCACACCGGGAAGTCACAGCGTGGACCATTGACTAGCCCTGGACCATGGGGAACCCTGGAAAATATTTTTAGGATTTAAATAGACCCCTATTGAAGTATAAATATCATTAGAAATATCAAAGAAAAATTAATTAATTGGTACAAAGAAAAGTGAGAAATCGAAAAACAGATAAAACCCAGTGTTACCGAAAAATCGGGAATGCAACCCGAACAAGGGCATTGTGGTCATTTGACACCCCGAGTTGTCTTTTGACCTAAATTTCCATTAAAAATAAATAATATTACACTTGGAAAATATAATGAAAAATTAATTTAGTGGTACCTAATGTAAATAGCAAAAATAAGGTTCAAATTGGGTAATTAACATTTAAAACATATAATATAATTGATTTTTGGTGAGTGGAGCACTATGGATTAAAATATTTACTAAGTGGGTAGATGTAAACCCACTAAACTCATCTTCAACCTTCATTCACTCCCATTGCCGAAATGAAGCTTCCAAAGTCCTCCCATGGCCGATTTGCTTGAAGCCTTCAAATCTCCTCCATTCCACCTCCAAACACCAAAGTTGCTTCATTAATTTTGAGCCCTACCTCACAAGGAAGAAGTAGATACCAAAATCAAGGGAGATTAGTGAAGATTTAACAAGTCCCAACAATAGGTAAGTTTGTGTTTTTGATTGTTGCTTTGTTAAAGTTTGTAAGGATGTTATGGGTGTTTGATTTATAGAGAAATTTTTGAGGTTTAATGTGTAAAGGGGGAAGTGTACTTGTGGCAGCCATGGAAACACCTTGAAGACAGTTTATTTTTGCTTGTAAATGGTGAATTAAAGGATTGATTAAATGTATATTGTGTAGGAAATTAATTGAGTGATGTATACTTAGGATATGTGAATGTGTATTGAAATTTGAATGCTTGGAAATTATGGGAATGTAATGCATGAAATGGCAGCCTGGTTTAGTGAACCATAAGGATGTTATTTCATGTTTGGATTATGGAATATTAATGTTGAATTGTGTTGGTTGTTATGGCAGTTTGGGTATGTGTGTGATGGTGTGAGGTTGGACATGTAAAAGTGTTATGGTTAGGTGATTGAATTGTTGTAAATTTGGTTTGAAAAATTCTGCACTTTATGGTGTATGTTGAATGTAATTGTAAGCTGCCAAAATGACCTATAATATGTTGTGAATTATGTTTAGGTCATGGTACAACCAGAATTGGCTTGAATGTTAAGTTTGATAAGTGTTAAAAGTGATCCTTGATGTGTATGAAGGAAATGCAATAAGACAGTTTGTGTTAGGCCTAGAACTTTAAGTGTGTGGCTCCAATTGGTATGAGACCAATTGGAGGTGAAACTAGGCACAAAATTTGCCAACTTTCATGCAGAAAACATACCAAAATTCTTCTTGCAAGGTAGCTTGAAAAATGACCAAATCCGGATTAAGTGCAAATAAGGCCTGAAAATTGACCATTTGGGCAGCAGTTAGTGTTTAGGCCATAACTCACTCAAAACAGGTCCAATTGACCTGAAATTTTGACCATGAATAAGACCTATATCTACAAGTCTTATTAAGACACCAAAGCCCAGAAATGACCATAAGCAAGTCAAACAGCTTGCACAAGTTCGGGTCCAAAAACTGGCCAAACCAAAATTGACCTAAAATGACCTAAAGTGACCAATTTTGATGCATTTTGACCAGCAATAGTAAAATGACCATAACTTGGTCTACATAACTCAGAATGACCTGAAATTTTGCCCCGCGTGCAATAAGACATAGATCTACAAGTTTGTAGTTTTGATCAAAACTCGAAAATCGAGGGAAGTAGGTCGTCTGGCTAGGTGAAACTAGTATCCCGGAATCCAGTAAATTGCAAGAAAATGCAGTATACACGGAACTGAAATTGGTAACATGTACCAACCCTAAAAGACTATCGAATGTGACATATTAGTAACACTAAAACCTAAATTACCTAAAATGCACCGAGGGTCGATATATTAGGTTGATTAATCAAATAATAACATTCAGTGAATTACTTATCAAGCATTATCATTAGAGACAATTTAATTTAGTACTGAAACACTTCAAATTGTGTTTCTCAGTTAGCAAAGACTCAGGGAAAGGGAAGGAAACACTGAGTCAAGGCCAGGAGACAGTTATCATAGGTTTGTGCACAACAGCTATTTCTTTTGAATTATTTTCAATTGAAATAAATTATGATTATTTGTATATTATTGTTTTAAATTGTGAAATTGTGAAAAATTGTTTGAGTGATATTTGATGGATACTTATTGATTGAAAAGCACTGTAAATGGTTTGAAACCACAGCTATCATGTATATTGATTGTATTCCTCGCTAGCTTCTCTAGTGGGATGAATTGAATTCCCTCTCTGGCTGAAGTGTTGAGGTGTGTTCCTGTTGAGGACAAATAGAATGAGTACTCATATTTTTGCTAGCTAGCTATGTTATTCCTCATTAGCCATCGGCTTCTGGGACGAGTTGAATACCTCATTAGCCATCGGCTTTTGGGATGAATTGAACTTTGGAACATGATTTTAAGCTGTGTGTGATTTATTGATACGTATTGTAAGATTGTGAAATGGAGTTTAAATTCTTATTGACATTCACTGTCTTCTGAATTTAACTATGTTTTGATTACTGAGATTTATTGTGATATTGTGTTAAATTCCTTATGACATTCATTATCTTGAATTTTACTATGGTTTTAAGTATCCACTATTTATATGATTTATAATTTGTGATTTAAAGTTGCATTTGGTTAATGTTGTGCACCACTGAGACATTGTCTCAGCGATAGCTTTTCATTGCTGTCGCAGGTAGACAGACGGACAGGGTAGCAGACTAGGCTACTAGTACATCCAGCGAGAGATTATCGGGTATAATGAGTATACCGCATTTTGCATTTTGTACTGTAATGTATGACCACTGTATGTACATATTGTTCTTGGTTTGAGCAGTTATAAATTAAAATTGTACATTAAAGTTGTAAAATAAATTATGAGTTATTTTGACTTGTAAAAATTGTATTATATTTCTTGTATCTCAGTCTTTGAAAAATTATTATGGATTTGTGTTGGATTATGTTGGAGTTTGAGATTGATAAAAATATTGAAGTGCTTTCTACAGGTTTTTGAAGAACTGTTTTATCTAAATTACAGAGGGCACTCTGCCAAAATTTTTACAGAAATTACTAATAGTCTAAATGTGTTAGCTAATTCACTTCAGTTCAAAAAGGTTTTTAACACTTGTAAATAGTGCTCACCACTATAAAAGAAGTAAGAAAAGTTTTAAAAATCCCTTGTAGTGTATTTAATAGGTTATCAGTAGGCGAAGTTGGTAATTCATTGGGTATACTACGGGATCATGTTATGCCTTACAGAGGGGTAGGGTGTGACATATATGTGATGATTAACCAAGTGAAAATTGGAGCTTGAAAGCAATTATGGGAGGCTTTACAATTCGGTAGCTTGTTAACTTCTTGAAGAATGCTGGAATTCATGAATTTTTTTGATGAATTGTGGTCTTCAAGATTACTAAATGTGTATGTAAATTAGTGGTGAAGTTATATGTTATTGTTAGGAGTGATTATGTGTATATATTGTTAGAATTGGATTTGGTGAATTGGAATTGTCAATTGGTTATATACTGCCCAAATTAACTATAATGTGAAGTGAGGAATAGACTTGGTACCATACCAAATCAGAATTGGTATGAGATTTAGTAAGTAAAAATGCATGTGGTTGGTGTTGAGGGAAGTATACAAGGGAAGTAGCTAAATTGAGCTATAAGTGTAAAATTGTGACCCCAATTGGTATGAGGCTATTTAGAGGCAAAACTAGACATAAAATAGGCCAACTTTCATGTAGAAGTGTTGCTCAAATTCTGCCTAGAAAATGACGTAAAAAGTGACCAAATTCGGATTGCCTAAAATGTGAACCAAAAAATTGATCATATGAATAGTAGTCATTTGGCCACAACTCACTCAAAACAAGTCTAAATAACCTGAAATTTATACCGTTGGAAAGCTTAGACATAGGGCTACAACTTTGGTGAAGACTACCAAGCCCAAAAATTCCAATTACCAAGTCAAAATAATCGCCAAATTTGGGTTACAAAAACTGGCCGAATTGACTTTGACCTAAAAATGACCTAAACTTTGCAATACAAGTGCAACTTGACTAGCAATAGTAAAATAACCATAACTTGGTCCATAGAACTCCAAATGATATGAAATCAGTGCTAAAATTTCAATAAGACATAGATCTACAATAATGGTAATTTGACCAAAACCTAGAAATCAAGGGAACTAGGTTAATTAACTTGATTAATTTGGCACACTAAATCTAGAATTGGCACATTTAACCATAAAATCCATAAAATTCAAATTAGCAAATATCCCACAAGAAGTGTCCAATTTAAATGAGCCATACCAATTTGGAAAGCTAGGAAAGAGACCTAAAACTTTGTTTTAGACAACTCCCTCAAATTATAAATGTATAAGGTCAGAATTTAAGGTCAAAGCCATTGACCTAATTGAGGACTATGCCAATATAAGACCTTTGAGTTCAAGTCAACAATTTAGCTATAAATAATTCTATAAGACTAGACAAATTACAAGTAAAATTTTCGATTGACCCTAAGACATAGGGCAACAATACTTATGAAGAATGCTAGACCTTAATGTGATTACAAATAGTCCAAATAAATTAGTAAAGTCAGAACCGAAAATGCCTAATAAGGAAGTCAAAATTTAACTTTGACCTAGTTAGGGTTAAATGACCATAACTTAAGTTATACAACTCCATATGTTGTGATTCAAAAAGGAAATTAAAGAAGACACAATGAGAAACAATTTAATGAAGAGAAATTTATTAAATTTACACTGTAGCTTGGTCCAATAGACAATAAACATTAGCCATCAAATCTGAATAATTGCAATAAAATGCAATAAGCTTTGAAATGAAATTGGCAACATATATCAACATGTGAGGAATGAAAAATGGAATATATTAGTAACATTAAAACTAATTCACCTAGTGTGCATTAAAGGTTAACATTATAGGTTAACTAATAAAAAGAATAGTATTAATAAAATTTAATTATTGAACATTTAAATGAGTACTGAAACACTTTAAATTGTGTGTTTCAGTTAGAAAAGACACTGGGAAGGGAAAAGACTGACTCAGTCAAGGCCAATAAGGGACTCATCAGAGTTTTGTGCACAACTAATTTTTAATTGATTTTGTTCTAAATATTTCATATGATTAAATGACGTTGTTTTCCTTATGTATTATGTTTATCAAATATTGGATTTAATTTAATGATTATTGAAATTATTATAGTATGTATGAATTTAGCTTTGTGAAATGGTATTTCAGCAAGTATTAAGCATTGTTGTGGATTGAATAAATTATGTTTTGGAAAATTTTGATAGAATATGTTTTGAATTGTGATGGGCAATTTGCATGGAAAAATACAAATGTTTGTTTTGAATTGTGATGAGCATAAAAATTATTGGATATTATAATTGACTTTGAATTGAATTGTGTTGTGATTTATGCTCATAAAAAGGACAAGGAGATTTATGATATTGTTTTTGTATCTCACTATAGATGCTTGACTAGGTTATTACTCGTTTCTCTCATTTGTTGTGGAGACAATGAAGTTAGCTTTGTTTCGATTACCATGGTACGTGCACAGGCTTAGATTCTCCTCTTATTAGAGGTTAGATCTAAGTTTTTTTGTTATGGCCCTTTCGAAAGTTTCATTATTGTGTTGTGTACTATGCATGATGATTGGACCTCCCCGACCATAGGGAGTTAGAATCCGATTCGACCTCCTCGACCATAGGGAGTTAGAATCACCCTAAAGATGGCCCTTGTGGATTAGTCTTGCATAGTTAATGAGATAAAGAATGGTTTTTGAATAGTAAAGAATTTCAATTTCAAATGGGATTTATGCATAATTGATTTTGTTGGAATTAATCTTTATTTTCATGATTGCTGGAATTACTTTAAATGTCCAGTTGTGATTTGATAAATTGAATTTCTTGCTCAAAGTCATTTTAACTAATGATTTATATTATTGGCAACGAAGATTTTGACATTTAGAATTTTGTTGAATTTCGAAACTTTCGTATTAATTGTTATAATTTTGTCAATGTGTATTATACTATGTTTTAAATTATAGTTGTACACCACTGAGTTCACCACTCAGTGATAGCTTTGTATGCTGTCGCAGGTGAAAAGAGCATAGAGCAGTTGAGTAAGCTTCTTTGAAGACACATTTAGATCAGCTCCAGGTATATCATAGGTATACCCATGTACGTAGGTTTTGATGTATGCATGTAATAATATGTATATAAATTATTTGAGCAGTTGTATAAAAACTCTTGTAAAATATTTTGGTATGTAATTAAATGTAAATTATTAAAATGTAACACCCTCCCGGTAACTACTCCGTACATCTTGCTGTTCCGGTGACCAGTGTCGGTCCGGACAGCTAGAATATCCGGAAAAATATTTAAACTAAAGTGAGGGACCATAATTAACTCAAATATTAATAAGAAAAATTTGGTAAAAATTTTAGAAATAAAATACAACCAAGTTAAGCAGTAGGTGCCCTAGCGATGGGTAACGAGAGGAAGTTGCGGTTCTATAACGAGGAGCCCTAGACCCGGGGGAAAAATTATAAAATAATTTATGGGACTCCAGAGAAGGGTTATTGAGGTTCCCATGGCATTAGAATGCCAAGAAAATACCTAGAAAAAATTTTCAATTGGTACAGACAATTTTGACCCGTTAAGCCAAACGGAGGGCATTTTGGTCATTTCGCCTTCGGAGGTGATTTTTGGCCGACTTGTCCAGTTGAATAAATAATTAATATGGCATAAAATATGAATAAACATTGCTAAAAATTAAAGTGAAAATGAGTAGAGAAGAAGAGAAAAGAAAAATGAGAATAAATGTCAATTTTGACATCATATGATGTCATCTAAGAGTTTCCCACCAATCACATTTAACCAACCATTTACTTAACTAATAAAAGAGACAAACAAAGACTAAAAAAATTAAAAAGCAACAGCCATCACCCTCCTCCCCAAACCAGCCGAAACCCATGGTTTGCCCTAACCCTCCATTAACACAACATCAAGCTCCATTTCCTCTTCATTTCACCCTAAAACCCTAGAGACCTTTCACTAAAATTTGTCCTTGCACCTTGCAAAACCTTTTGGCAGCCAAGAAGAAGAAAGAAAGTGAAGTTTGGGGCTTGGAAAAATCTGCCTACAAGAGGTTAGTGCATATTTATACATAAACCTCTTTTAATCCATGATAGTGACTTGAAATAGGTGAGATTTTGTAACTTAAATGAATAAAAGTTGAGTGTATGCACCCCATGGATTTCGGATGCCCTAAAGAAGGAATAGAATTGGGTGTTTTTGATTGACTTGGAATGAACTACAAATCAAGTTTAAAGTATATAAACAAAAGGATATTGATTTAGTTAGTTAACTAGGGTAGTTTGTACAAAACTATGAATTTGAGCTAGGGTTTAGGAGAGAAAATTTGACTTGGCTTATGAAATTGTTAAAGAACACTCTAATGGTCAATTAGTGACCATTTGAGGTAAATTGACCATAAATTGGACTGAAATATAGCATGGCAAAGTGAATGAGTATGCTGCCCAATGAGGGCAGCAGGGTGACTGAGATTTCAGTCCACTTGGACTGCCATATCTTTGGCTGTGTTGGTCCAATTGGTGTTTGGCCAATTGGACATGAAACTAGGCTTATAATGGCACATTTTTACTGAAGAAACCATGCCCAAAAGACCAAAGCAAGAGGACCAAAAGTTGGCCCCAATCCGGATACCCTGCAACAGCACCTGCAGAAATGACCAAATTAACAGTAACTGTTCATTTGGCCATAACTCACTGTAGAAATGGTCAATTAACCTGAAATTTTTACAGAAACAAGTTAAGACATAGACAAACAACTTTCATGAAGAAACCTATCCCAAATTATGTCCAGAACCTAACCCAAATGGCAGTCACAGTCACTGTTCATGTTACTGTAGATTTGGTAACTCTGCAGTTTTGGCAATCCGGCCAGCTGTGGTTTTTGGACCATATCTGGAGCTACAAAACTCCAAATGGAGTGATTCAAAAAAGGAAATTCAACTAGACAAAATAAGGAACAACTTTCATGTCTACCATTTCCTCAAATTCCCACTGCAACAGTGCTCAATAAAACAGTAAAATCAGGCTTCAAAATCTGAAAATTCTGCTTCCCTTGGTTTAAACTTTGAAATGGTATAAATGCTTAATGCCAACAAGTTTCGAATGCCAAATGTGGTATGTTGGGAGTGCAAAAGTCAATGTACATATTTTCTATCCAAAAGTCAACATTTTTGTTGACCAATGAGGTGAATAGTAACACCAAAAAAATTGAAATTCATAAATTGAAGAATTTAAAAGTTTCAAATGCCCTAGTATACCTAACAAGATTGGTTTGGATAGTTTGGCATGCCAATAGGGTTCAGTTAGCAGTACTGCACATAGCAATTTGCCATTCTGTGATTTTATGGCTTTTAGCCATTCTGACCTTATATTGAGCTTTGGCCTTGTGCCTGATGTTATCACGACATTGTTAGGCATTACATTTGCCTGCCGGGAGATGCATATGTGACCGATGGTGTGACGGCGAGGTACTTGATACCCAGTGCGGTTACGTTATCGATCCGATCGTCTAGTGTAGGTTACTTGGGGCAACTAAATGAATAAAAGTGGACAAAGTAAATGATATACAAATACCAAACAAATATAACATGTACATTCACTACATATTTATTTTCTTGCTATTTCCTTTATTTTATTATTGCACCACTATGCATTATTGCTTAGCGCGTTGCTTTTGCCATGCGTAGGTTCTGGGGATACAGATCGTGAGCCCAGTAGACCGCAAACTGGGTGAGTCCATCCTGCAGTTCTACACAGTGTCCGTGTCACCTCAACTTCTGCAGTGCATTGGTAGGACACTAGGTGTCATTTTGATATTTTGTAGCAAATTTTTACTTTCTCATATGTATTTGAACTTATGTAATGTATTCTGATGTTCATGTAAATAATGAAAGTTATGGCTATGAATGCAAAATTTGAGCATTTATTTATTGTTTGTATATGAGTATTATGAGAAATGGATGTTTGAGAAATGAAAATGTTATTGAGAACTGAAATTGAGAAATGTTGTGGAGATCTTGATATTAAGACTTTGTTGATGAATTGAAGTTGGGGATTGTTTGGAAATTATTTGGAAGTGTTTTTAACAGGTTCCAAAGAACTGTTTTCTCCATTTTTAGCCGGTACTCTGCCGGATTTTCTTTAAAATATCCGGAACCTCAAATAAATTATAATTTCAATAAATGAACTATATTTCACAAATTATATTCAAAACTTTGACAAAAAAATTAATTAAGGTAAAATAGAGTGTGCCAGTACACCGTGTGACATAGCTTACTCGGATACACTGTAGCCGGGTAAGGGGTGTCACATAAAATGTAAATTTGAGATTTCATTTACTTGTATAGTTTTGTAATATTAATTTTTGAGTCTTGTAATCAATGAAATATTTCTTTTATGATGAGGTTGGTTTGAAAATGAAATGATTTGAATATTGAGATTGAATTATGAGATGAAATGAAGTTTATTTGAGTTGTATTTGAGAAAACATATTGGGAGTGTTTTCCTTTTCAGGTTTGAACAACTGTTTTTTCAAAATACAGGCGGCACTCTGCCGAAATTTTGAAAATAATTTTATAACACTAGATTTTAATCAATGATTTAAATTTCATGAAAGTTGAGTTAAAATCCCTTGTAGTATATTTAATGGGTTACCGATAGGCGAAGTATGGTAATTCATTAGGTGTACTACGAGATCATGTTACATCTTACAGAGGAATACGGTGTGACATGTTTAGTGGTATCAGAGCAATGGTTTTAAAGTAAATTTTGAACTGTGAATTTGAAATCTTTTTGTCGGTAAATATAATTGCTCAAATGTTTGATACATTTAGTACATTTGCATAATAAATATGAACTAATGGAGGGAAATCTCCTTGTGTTGGTTGTACAAGAAATAGAAAATCCTGTGAAAATATATGAAAGAGAAGAATGAGACAATAGAACAGTCTATGATGGTAGAAGTACAAGGTGAGGCCCCAGCTCCGCAGAGTATCGAAGGTCCGACTGTACTAGTTTCACTAGTACAAACTACCACACAAATGGCCTAACAAATGGCCACTTTCTTTCAACAAATGGTTGATACTCTGTCAGTTGAAGCTCAGTACCAACCCAACCCCCACAAGGGCAACATGAAATAGAGAAGAGGGAGAGACCTATGAGTCAGAGCTCAAATAGTAAATTGGGAAAAAGGAAGAACACTGGAGAGCCTAGTGGTTATGGATCTGATAGAGGCGGATCTTCAAGGCAGAGGCCACCAAGGTCCAATCGTCAAACAACTAGAAGTTCATATCCTCCTCGCATCTACAACTCTTGTGTCAAACTACATGGGGGTATTTGTCTTAAAGCCACTGGAGCCTGCTACAATTGTGGTGAACATAGACATTTTGCTAGAGATTATACTAGAGCACCTCGATCTGCTCTCCGAAGTTCATAGACAGTCAGTAGAGGTCGAGGTAGAAATAGAGTTGGTACTCCTCATAACCATAACAGTGAATCAACCAGAATATAGTAGCGCACTAGTTAGAGCATCCACTATGCACCAAGGAGAAAGAACAAAAACTTCGGATGTAGTTGCTGGTAAGTTCTTAATTTTTGAAAGAAACAATTGGTTATTATTTAATCCCAGCCCTACTTATTTATATGTTAGTGTTAGAATTATATGTTCTGTTGCTATTCCTTTACAGGGGAATGAATTTTGATGCATTAGTGACTAGTCTTTTAGAATACAAACTATGATAACAAGTATAATTGAAATTAATTTTGGAAGAGTTTGTCAGCAAAAATAATTGCTAGCATACAATAAATTGTGAAGCTAATTGGTGAGCCTATTTAATATAAGGCAAGAGGACCAAAAAGTAAGTTGCAGTAATAGAATTGCTCTAGATGAGGGTAAAGATGTTACAGTTAGTAATTATCAATGGATATTGTAATTAGAATAAGTTTAGGATATTAGTGGATTCGAGAAGGATAAGATCTTAGAAAACCTAGTCCATGAGGTTATAACGTAGTGACTATGTAATATTCTCGATATTTGTATTGTAAGCTGCAGATTATTATCACACCCTACCCCTCTGTAAGGCATAACATGATCCTGTAGTATACCTAATGAATTACCAACTCCGTCTACTGATAACCCATTAAATACACTACAAGGGATTTTAAAAACTTTTCTTACTTCTTTTACAGTGGTGAGCACTATTTACAGGTGTTAAAAACCTTTTTGAACTGAAGCGATAGAACTAACACATTTGAATTATTTGGGATTTCTGTAAAAATTTTGGCAGAGTGCCATCTGTATTTTGGATAAAACAGTTCTTCAGAAAACCTGTAAAAAGCACTTCAATATTTTTCCAAATCTCAACTCCAACATATTTCTCAGCTCAAATCCACAGTGATTTTTCAAAGTCTGAGATACAAGAAATATAATACAATTTTTACAAGCCAAAATAACTCATAATTATTTTACAACTTCAAGGTACAATTTGAATTTACAACTGCTCAAAATCAAAAACAATATGTACATACAGTAAACATACATTACAGTACAAAATGCAAAATGTGGTATACTCATTATATCCGAAAATCTCTCGCTGGAGGTACTAGCAGCCTAGTTTGCTGCCCTGTATGTCTGTCTACCTGCGATAGCAATAAAAAGCTATCGCTGAGACAATGTCTCAGTGGTGCACAACATTAACCAAATACATCTTTAAATCACAATTCATAAATCATACAAATAGTGGATACTTAAAACCATAGTTAATTTCAAGACAGTAATTGTCAACAAGAATTTAAACTCCATTTCTCAATATCACAATAAATTTCAATAAGTCAGATCATGGTTGAATTCAAAAGATAGTATATGTCAATAAGAGTTTAAATTCATTTCACAATCTCACAATACATATCAATAAATCACACGCAGCTTAATCATGTTCCCAAGTTCAATTCGTCCCAAAAGCCGATGGCTAATGAGGTATTCAATTCGTCCCAAAAGTCGATGACTAATGAGGAATAACATAGCTAGCTAGCAAAAATATGAGTACTCTTCCAATTCGTCCTCAACAGGCACACACCTCAACACTTCAGCCAGAGAGGGAATTCAATTCGTCCCACCAGACAAGCTAGCGAGGAATACAATCAATATACATGATAGCTGTGGTTTCAAACCATTTACAGTGCTTTTCAATCAATAAGTATCCATCAAAAATTATTCAAACAATTTTTCACAGTTTCACAATTTAAAACAATAATATGCAAATAGCCATAATTTATTTCAATTGAAAATAATTCAAAAGAAATAGCTTGTGACACCCCTTACCCGTGTACAGTATACCCGAGTAAGTAATGCCACACGGTGTACCGGCACACTATAATATTCCTCAATTAATTTATATCATGCTTTTGCATATAATTTATGAAATACAATTTTTTTAAACCATTTATCAAAAGTATCATTCATTTAAGGTTCCGAAAATTTTAAAGAAAATCCAGCGGAGTACCGGCTAAAAATGGAGAAAACCGTTCTTCGGAACCTGTTAAAAACACTTCCAATATTTTTATTCCATCATCTCAAACTCTAATATCCAAAATCTCAACAATATTTCTCAATAGCAAATTCTCAATAATCTTTTCATTTCACAAACATCCATTTCTCATATACAAACTATAAATACATGCTCAAATTTTGCATTCATAGTCATAACTTTCATTATTTACATGGACATCAAAATATATTACATGAGTTCAAATACATATGAAAAAGTAAAAATTTGCTACAAAATATCAAAATGACAAAATGACACCTAGTGCCCTACCAATGCACTGCAGGTAGTGAGGTGACACGGACAATCGAGCTGAATCGGGATGGACTCACCGATCTGTGGTCTCTGGGCTCACGATCAGGATCTCCGATTACCTACGCATGGCAAAGCAACGCGCTAAGCAATAATGCTTAGTGGTGCAATAATAAAAAAACAAGTAAATGAGATATAAATATGTATTGCATGTACTTGTTTTGTTTGTCTTGTTTTTGTATATCCATTCATTTCTTTCTTCTTCATTGCTATTTTTCTTTCATTTGGTTGCCCAAGTAACCTACACTAGGCATCGGATGGATAACGGGTAACCGCCTTTGGGTATCTAGTACCTCGGGCCGTCACACCATCGATCGCATATGCATCACCCGGTGTGCAGCAGCTACCAAGTCAGAATAATCTCAGGCACAAGGCCAAGTCTCAATGCAAAGTCAGAATGGCTAAAAGCCATGAAATCACAGAATGGCATTTTTGCCATGTTCAGTACTGCTAACTGAACCCTATTGGCATGCCAAACTATCCAAACCAATCTTGTTAGGTATACTAGGGCATTTGAAACTTTTAAATTCTTCAATTTGTGAATTTCAAATTTTTGGTGTCACTATTCATCATTGGTCAACAAAAATGTTGACTTTTAAAATAAAAATGTGTACATTGACTTTGGCACTCCCAACATACCACATTTGGTGTTTAAAACTTGTTGGCATTAAGTGTTAATACCATTCCAAAGTGCAACTCAACACAAGCAGAATTTTTAGTTTTGGTGAGTCAACTTCACTGTTCCATTGGACACTGTTACTGTAGAAATTTGAAGAAATGTAAAACATGAAAGTTGTTCATTATTTTGTCTAGTTGAATTTCCTTTTTTGAATCACTCCATTTGGAGTTTTTTAGCTCTAGATATGGTCCAAAGACCCAAGCTGGCCGAATGTGCATTCTGCAGAAAATTACCATATCTACAGTGCATGAACAGTAATTAGAGTCACTTGGTTGGATGGGTTCTGGCCATAATTTGGGGTAGGTTCCTTCATGAAAGTTGTTTTTCTATGTCTTAACTTGTTGCTGTAAAAATTTCAGGTCAATTGACCAAATCTACAGTGAGTTATGGCCAAATGAACAGTTACTGTTCATTTGGCCAATTCTGCAGAATCAGTTTCAGGGTTCCGGATTAGGGCCAAGTTTTGGTCCTCTTGCTTTGGTCCTTTGGGCATGGTTTCTTCAGAAAAAATGTGCCATTATAAACCTAGTTTCATGTCCAATTGGCCAAACACCAATTGGACTAACACAGCCAACGTTATGGCTATATAATTGGACTGAAATTTCAGTCCATTTGCTGCTGTCATAGGGCAGCTCCCACCTTGACTTTGCCACTCCATTTTTAAGTTCAAATTGTGGTCAACATACCTCAAATGGTCACTTATTGACCATTAGAGTGTCCTTTAATAGTTTGGTAAGCCAAGTCAATTTTTCATGCCTCAAAACCCTAATGTCCAATGCAATTTACCCATAAACCTCACTTAGCACCCTAGTTCAACATCTATGTAGATATATAGCTTAAACATAACCTCCAATTCATGTTAAGTCCATTAAAAACATCTAAAACCATCCCTCTATTAGGGCTGCCGAATTCTTTGGTGGAGATACACATTGAATTTGTTTCATTATTTCACAATTTCTAATTCATTACAAGCCTAAATCATGGAATTAATGTATTTTAACTACATATATGCACTAACCTTGTTTGGGCAGAATTTCCAAAGCCCTAAACTTCAATTTCTTTCTCCTTCTTGGCTGCCAAGAGCTTCTCCAAGTGATATGGTCAAGGTTTAATGAAAGGGGTTAGGGTTTAGTGGTGGAAACAAAGGAGAAATGGAGCTTTTGATGGCACATCAATGGAGGGAGAAGAAGAAGAATTTTCGGCTGGTGAAAGGGGAGAGGGATGGCTGCTGCATTTTGTGTTATTTTGGTCTTTATTTGCCTTTTTATTTGTTAGTCAATGGATGGTTAAATTTTTATTGGTCAACCTTTTCTTAATGACATCACCATGATGTCATAATTAAGCTTTTTCTTCATTTTCTTTCCTTTCCTCCACTACTCATTTTCAATTTGATTTCTAGTAATGTTTATTCATATTTTATGTCATATTAATTATTTACTCAACTGGACAAGTCGGCCAAAAATCACCTCGGAAGGCGAAATGACCAAAATGCCCTCCGTTTGGCTTAACGGGTCAAAATCGTCTATACCGATTGAAAAATTTTTCTAGGTATTTTCTTGGCATTCTAATGCCATGAGAACCTCAATTACCCTTCTCTGAAGTCCCAAAAATTATTTTATAATTTTTCCCCCGGGTCTAGGGTTCCTCGTTGCGAGAACCGCAACTTCCCTCCGGTTACCCATCGCTTGGGCACCGGCTCGTTTTGCTTGGTTGTATTTTATTTCTAAAATTTTTACTAAGTGTTTCTTATTAATATTTGAGTTAATTATGGTTCCTGACTTTAGTTTAAATATTTTTCCGGACGTTCTAGCTGTCCGGACCGACACCGGTCACCGGAACAGTAGGATGTACGGAGTTGTTACCTGGAGGGTGTTACATAGCTGTTGTGCACAAACCTCTGATAACTGTCTCTTGGTCTGGACTCAGTGTTACCTTCCCTTTTCCTGAGTCTTTGGTAACTGAGAAACACAATTTGAAGTGTTTCAGTACTAAATTAAATTGTCTCTAACGATAATGTTCGATAAGTAATTCACTGAAAGCTATTATTTGCTTAATCAACCTAATATATCGATCCTCGATGCGTTCTAGGAAAATTAGGTTTTAACGTTACTAATATGTCACATTCGATAGTATTTTAGGGTTGGTACATGTTACCGATTTCATTTCCTTGTTTAGTGCATTTTATTGCAACTTGCTGGATTCCGGGATACTAGTTTGACCTAGCCGGACGACCTAGTTTCCTCAGTTTTCGGGTTTCGGTCAAAACTACAAACTTGTAGATCTATGTCTTATGGAACACGGGGCAAAATTTTAGGTCATTCTGAGTTATGTAGACCAAGTTATGGTCATTTTACTATTGCTGGTCAAATGGCATCAAATTTGGTCATTTTAGGTCAATTTTGGTCAACTTTGGTTCGGCCAGTTTTTGGACCCGAACTTGTGCAAGTTGTTTGACTTGCTTATAGTCATTTATGGGCTTTGGTGTCTTCATAAGACTTGTATATATGGGTCTTAACTATTCATGGTTAAAATTTCAGGTCAATTGGACCTGTTTTGAGTGAGTTATGGCCTAAACACTAACTGCTGCCCAAATGGTTAGTTTTCAGGCCTCACTTGCACTTAATCCGGATTTGGTCATTTTTCAAGCTACCTTGCAAGCAAAATTTTGGTATGTTTCCTTCATTAAAGTTGGCACATTTTGTGCCTAGTTTCACCTCCAATTGGTCTCATACCAATTGGAGTTACATATTTAGAGTTATAGGCTAAAATGCATACTGCCCTTAAATGCATTGCTTAACATCTATCAATTGCACATTTACTTGCTATAAGTCCACTTCCCTTACCAATTCTGATTTGGTACATTACCAAAACCATATATCACTTCACTTTAAAGTCACTTTGGGCAGAATACAATTATCTTCAATACACCAAATGAAACTCTAATTCACAAAGTCCAAATACAACCATAAATACACATAAACACTCCTAATTGTTACATACAATTTCCACAACCAATTTACATACATATTCATCAATCCTCAGTGTCACAATTTACCCAATATCTTCATGAATTTAAACACTCATCAAGAAGCCTCAAGGCTTCCGAAATGCTTCACATTGCCAAAGTGTCCATAATTTCGTCAACTTCAATCCCAATTGCACAATCACCACATATACATGGAAATAACTTACTATGACATTAATCACCCTACTCAACATAATTTCCCATCAAATATATGTAAGAATAAATCATCAAATATACAACTCCATGGCTGTCAAAACTGGATATATTAATAACTCCTCAAAACTTAAAAATTTATTCACAAAGCAAACACCCATAACATGTTTTCAAACTTTAACAAAGAAATATTCAAAAACTCAAACTTACCTATTGTTGGGACTTGCTTAATCTTCACTAAAACTTCTTAATATTGGTATCTACTTCTTCCTTGTGAAGTGGGGATAATTTTTAATGAAGCTACCTAGGTGTTTAGAGGTGAAATAAAGGAGTTAATGGAGCTTGGAGCAAAACGGCAATGGAGGATGTCACCTTTCCATTTTGGCATGGATGAGAGAATTGGAGAAGATGAGATTTGCAGATTGTGTAATGGGTTTACACCTGCCCATTTAGTGTTTATTTTATTCCTTAGTGGTCCACTTACACAATTTAAAGCATATTATAAGTTTAACTTTCATTTATTCCATATTAACCCATAATTTTTGCTATTTACTTTAGGTACCATCCATTTAATTTTTCATTATATTTTCCAAGTGTAATATTATTTATTTTTAATGGAAATTTAGGTCAAAAGACAACTCGGGATGTCGATTGACCATAATGCCCCTGTTCGGGTTACATTCTCGATTTTTCGGTAATACCTGGTTTTGTCTGTTTTTCGATTTCTCACTTTTCCTTGTACTAATTATTTAATTTTTTTCTTTTGATATTTCTAATGATATTTATACTTCAATTCATGTCTCTTTAAGTCCTAAAAATATTTTTCAAGGTTCCCCACAGTCCAGGGCTAGTCAACGGTCCACACCGTGATTTTCCGGTGCAGTCACCCATCGCTAGGGTTCTCGGCTCGCTTAACTTGGTTACATTTCTTTGCTATTATTTTTCCTTTGTTTTTCTTGTATTTTCTTTTCTTTTATTTCATTTTATGTCTCCTCACTCATAACGAAGTGTAGTTCTAGGCATCCTAGCTGTCCGGATAACACTGGTCACCGAACAAGAGAAACGCACTCTAGAACATAGGGGTGTTACAATTCTCCCCCCCTTAAAATAAATTTCGTCTCGAAATTTATACCTGGCATTAGTCTCTGAACAGCTGTGGGTGTTGCCTCCTCATATCCTCTTCACGTTCCCAGGTAGCTTCCTGGCCTGAATGATGATTCCACAGCACTTTAACCAGGTGTATCTGTTTGTTCCTCAGCTGTTTCACCTCATAAGCCAGAATTTTTATGGGTTCTTCCTCATATGAGAGGTCTGGATTTACCTCAATCTCTTCAACTGATAGTACATGAGATGGGTCAGATCTGTACCTCCTTAACATGGACACATGGAAGACACTATGTATCCTTGCTAACTCTGGAGGTAATGCCAACCGGTATGCCAAAGGACCCACTCTTTCCAGAACCTCATATGGTCCGATGAAACGAGGACTCAGTTTCCCCTTTCTGCCAAATCTCATAATCCTCTTCCAAGGAGAAACTTTGAGGAATACCTTATCACCTTTGCATATTCAATATCTCTTCTTTTCAAATCAACATAGGACTTGACGATGCAGCGTAGCCTTGAGTCTATCTCTAATCAATCTGATCTTTTCCTCTGTCTGCTGAACAATTTCTGGCCCAATCATCTTCCTTTCACCTACTTCATCCCAATATAAGGGAGTTCTGCACTTCCTGCCATACAATGCTTCATATGGAGGCATCCCAATGCTTGATTGGTAGCTGTTATTATAAGCAAACTCAATCAAAGGCAAGTGTGTATCCCAACTACCTTCAAATTCAATCACACAAGCCCGTAGCATATCCTCCAATATCTGAATAACCCTTTCGGTGGCCATGCAATGCGTGGGTGGAATCTTTGTCTTTGAAGTTCAATCTAGTTCCTAGGGCTCTCTGAAGACTACCCCAGAATCTAGAAGTGAACCCAGGATCTCTGTCAGATACAATTGATATTGGCACTCCATGCAATTTTACAATCTCATATATGTACAATCTGGCCAATCTTTCCAGGCTATAGTCCATCCGAACTGGCAAAAAGTGAGCAGACTTGGTCAATCTGTCAACTATAACCCATACTGCATCATGACTACTCTGTGTCCTTGGAAGTCCTGTAACAAAATCCATAGTTATTCGTTCCCATTTCCACTGCATCGACAAAGGATGTAACAAACCAGCTAGAACTTGATGTTCTGCCTTTACTTGCTGACAAGTTAGGCATTTGGAAACAAACTCAGCTATATCCCTCTTCATGCCCATCCACCAATAATGCTCTTTCAGCCCTCTGTACATTTTAGTTCCACCAGGGTGCATAGCAAATGGAGACTCATGTGCTTCCTTCATAATGATCTGTCTCAATTCAGCATCATTAGGAACGCACATTCTGCCCTAATGTAGCAATAAACCATCATCTCTCACAGAGAATTCAGGTTTCTTGCCCTGCTGGACTTCTTTCAGTAGCTTCTGATATTTTTCATCACTCACGGCGACCATTACGATCGATCAATCAACACCGGCTATACATGCCATGCAACTCATCTGTCCCTCATCATCAATCTCTAAAGCGGCATCTTTGTGCTTTCAATTCACATACCATGGACAAAGGAGAAACTCTGAGACTTGCCATAGTCTTGCGACTTAAGGCGTCAGCCACCACATTTGCTTTCCCTGGCTGATACTCTATTAAGCAATCATAGTCTTTAATGAGTTCTAACCATCTCCTCTGCCTCAAATTCAATTCCTTCTGGGTGCCTAAGTACTTCATGTGACACCCCTTACCCGACTACAGTGTAGCCGAGCAAGTTATGCCACTCAGTGTGCCGGAGCACTCTATTTTATCTGATTTCATTACAGTTCTTGATTTATTTATTCAAAAACTTTATTGAAGATTTAGGCTATTTTTACTAAGTGTCAAAATCTAACTAAATTGGAAATTTCAAAAATTTTAACGATAATCCGACAAAGTGTAATTTGTAATTTGGACTATGATTATTACGACAAAGACAATTTCAATATATACTCAATTTCTCAAACTTAATAGTCTCAAAAATTTTCAAACATAATGTATCTCAATACAGTATCCAGATTTCTCAGAAATCTCATTAGATTTTCAATATCTCAATATTCACAAGTATAATCTCATTATAACTTAAATTCAATTCACTTACTAAAATACTTACTTTGAATAGCTTCCATAATTCATAGGTTAATTACATGAGTTTATTTTGTACAAGATATACAAATAATTTACAATGTGCTAGGAATGAACAATATACATAACATGTATAAAATGAGCCCTATCTACATGCATTCTTTGAGAGGTGACAATCTTGAACTCTTCGACATACGCAGATCTGGACTCCAAAAATCTCGATCGATAGTCTCTGGTTTTACCTTGAAGACTGCGCGAGGAAGCAATTCCATCACGCTAAGCATTTCTGCTTAGTGGTGCAATAATATAACCAGAAATAATATATACAAGTAAAGAAAGAAATAAATGATAATTCAGATACTCAAGAATCAATTTAATTTGGTATGGTATTTCCAGTATCAACGATCTTATATACTAGTTTGTTCCTCTTTGGAAGTGCTTAGTTTATAACTTTTGATAATACTAGCGGGTATATAATTTATTCTATCCGTATTGTATTTCAAGTGCATGCGGTTACGCAATTTATATTTTTGTTATGTTTCTTTTGCTAATCTCTTTTGCTTATTCATTCAATACTTAATTTAATTGTACTGGATTTTCATTATACTTAACTTAACTTAGCTGCCTGAATTGAATAATACTTTAATTGACTGCCCAAGTAACCTATACTAGATGACTGGACTGGATAACGGGTCGTTGGCACTGGACACCGCGGTGCCTCGGGCCGTCATACCATGGGACGCAGAACGTCTACCATGTATGCAGTCAGTATGGCTAAAAAGCCATGATATCACATAATCGGCATAAAAGCCATGAATACGGGCATAAAAGCCATGAATACAGGCATAAAGCCTTTCCTTTCGCAGTACTGCTAAAACAATACCCTATTGGCATGCCAAACTATCCAAACCAATCTTGTTAGGTATACTAGGGCATTTGATATTTTAAAATGTTAATATATTGTGCTTTATGACTTCATTATTTCATGATAAATTTCAATCATAATTCATACATTCATTTGATCATTTATATGATCACAATTCACATCAATTATTCTTTTATACCATTGTACTCAAAATACTTCTCCTCTTTACAATAATGAGAACTAATGTCTCATTCATACATTAATATGGTTTATTTATCCATTCATTATGTTATTCATATTGATCACAATTCTAAACAATGGTTCACATGTACCATTGTATTCAAAACATTTTTCCTTTCTCATTTATACATTCAAGAATCTACTTATGTAATTACAAATTTTATATTTCAAGTTGAGTTACTAATATTTTATGAATTCCATTTGTGATGGGCATATATGCCCTAACTATCTATTCACATCAATTAGGTGACTTATTTTTCATGTTTCAAGTAATCCATGAATATTTCATGGATTTCAAATTTATGGCCTAAATTTCTTTTTAACAATTTTGACTAGGATGCATAGTCCATATTTGTCATACAATTCTAAGCATTTAAGCTTAGAATTGGTTCTAGGTCTTCATCTTAATTCACTAATCATTTTGATTACTATTCACCCCATTGGTCAACAAAAATGTTGACTTTTGCATAGACAATAGGTACATTGGTTTTAACACTCCCGATGTACCACATTTTGCATTTAAAACTTGTTGGAATCAATTACCAAATCCATTTCCAAGCTTATTTCAAGTTTTCATGTCACTATTCACTTCATTAGTCAACTAAAATATTGACTTTTGCATAAACAATAGGTACATTGGTTTTAATACTCCCAACATACCACATTTTTGTATTCAAAACTTGTTGGTTTTGGTCACTTTCTCAAAGCTTAGGTCATTTTGGCAAAATTGCCAATTTTTGGTTTTGGTGACACTATTCACCTCATTGGTCAACAAAAATGTTGACTTTTGCATAGAAAATATGTACATTGACTTTGGCACTTCAAACATACCACATTTTTCATTTAAAACTTGTTGGCATTAAGCATTAATACCATTTCTAAGCTTAAACCAAGGGAAGCAAAATTTTCAGTTTTTGTAGCCTAATTTTACTGTTCCATTGGGCCTTTATTCTGATTGGGAATTTGAGGAAATGGTAAACATGAAAGTTGTTCCTTATTTTGTCTAGTTGACTTTCCTTTTTGAATCACTCCATTTGGAGTTTTGTAGCTCAAGTTATGGCCAAAATAAGTTTATTGTTCACGTGCTTTATTCATCCGCACTTTTGGGTTTTGGCAGATTTTGGTCCAAATTTGGTCAGTAATTTGATCAAGTTAAGTTCATAATTTGGTCTAACTTTCTTCATATGAAATGTTCTACTATGCCTTAGGTTTTCATCAGTTCAAGAATCGCCTAAATCCGAGTTTTCTAAAGAGAGTTATAGCCATCCAAACATTACTGCTCAAATGAAAATCTGCAAAGTTGCAGGTTTGAACAGTAACTGTGACTGCCATTTGGGTTAGGTTCTGGTCATAATTTGGGGTAGGTTTCTTCATGAAAGTTGTTTGTCTATGTCTTAACTTTTTCTGTAAAAATTTCAGGTCAATTGACCAAATCTACAGTGAGTTATGGCCAAATGAACTGTTCATTTGGTCATTTCTGCAGGGGCTGTTGCAGGGTGTCCGGATTGGGGCCAAGTTTTGGTCCACTTGCTTTGGTCTTTTGGGCATGGTTTCTTCAGCAAAAATGTGCCATTATAAGCCTAGTTTCATGTCCAATTGGCCAAACATCAATTGGACCTACACAGCCAAAGTTATAGCTGTGCAAGTGGACTGAATTTTCAGTTCCTCTGCTGCACTAACAAGGCAGCCTACACATTCACTTGGCTATACTATTTTTCAGTCCAATTCATGGTCAACATACCTAAAATGGTCACTAATTGACCCTTATAATGTTATTTCACAATTCCATAAGCTAAATCCAAGTTTCACTTCTCAAAACCCTAATGTCCAATTTAAATTATCCATAAACCTCAATTAGCACACTAATTCAACATCCATGCATATTCATACCTTAAACATCATTTCTATCCATTCTAAATTCATTAAAACAATCAACCTCATCCTTCCTTAGGGCTGCCAAAAATTAAAGATGCCCTAACACATATAACTTACTTCAAACTCTTACAATTTCTTAACTTAAAATGATGCTTTAACAAGGATTAAAGGAGTGAGAGTGAAAGGATAGCACTAACCTCACTTTAACCTCTTGTAGGGCAGATTTCTTCAAGCTAAAACTTCACTTTCCTTCCTTTTCTAGGCTGCCAAAAGCTTTGTCTAGGTGTGGGATTAATTTTTGATGAAGAGACTTATGGGTTTTAGTGAGTGGATGAAGAGAAAATCAAGTTCAAAGCTTGATAAAATGGTGGAGGGAGAGGGAGAGATTCACGTCCAAATGAAGAAGAAGAACCAGAAATTTTGTGTCTTCATTTGTCATTTTTTTCTCTTTTTAATTTGGCTTATTAGGTTGTGATTGGTGGAAGCCCTCCAAATGACATCATGTGATGTCATATTTAGGATTTTCTTTCATTTTCTTTTCTTCTTTTCTCTACTCATTTTCACATTAATTTTTAGTAATATTTATTCATATTTTATGTCATATTAATTATTTACTCAACTGGACAAGTCGGCCAAAAATCACCTCGGAAGGCGAAATGACCAAAATGCCCTCCGTTTGGCTTAACGGGTCAAAATTGTCTGTACCGATTGAAAAAATTTTCTAAGTATTTTCTTGGCATTCTAATGCCATAGGAACCTCAATGACCCTTCTCTGGAGTCCCAAAAATTATTTTATAATTTTTCCCCCGGGTCTAGGGCTCCTCGTTGCGAGAACCACAACTTACCTCTGGTTACCCATCGCTTGGGCACCAGCTCTTTTGACTTAACTGTATTTTATTTCTAAAATTTTTACTAAATTTTTCTCATTAATATTTGAGTTAATTATGGTCCCTCACTTTGATTTGAATATTTTTCCGGACGTTCTAGCTGTCCGGACCGACACCGGTCACCGGAACAGTAGACTGTGCGGAATTGCTACCGGGAGGATGTTACACTTCAAGCTCTTGTGATCTATGTAAATGTAGCATTTCTCCCCATACAAATAGTGTCTCTAGATCTTCAGAGCAAAAACAATAGCTGCTAGCTCCAGATCATGTGTTGGGTAGTTCCTCTCATGCGGTTTCAGCTAGCGTGATGCATAAGCAATGACATTCCTATCTTGCATCAGTACACAGCCTAACCCATTGTGAGAAGCATCACTATAAACTGTGTATTCTTTACCCGGAGTAGGTAAAGTGAGGACTGGAGCTTCAGTCAAACACCTCTTCAACTCATCAAAACTTTGCTGGCATTTATCAGTCCACTGAAATTTTACATCTTTCCGGCGGTTTGGTCAAGGAGAAGATAACATAGAAAACCCCTTCGCAAACCGACGGTAATATCCAGCTAAACCCAGAAAACTGCGAATTTCTGTGATATTCCTGGGTGGCTTCCAATTAAGGATAGCTTCTACCTTGCTGGAATCTACCTTGATCCCTTCAGCTGACACAACATGTCCCAAAAAGGAGATTTCTTTCAGCCAAAATTCACATTTTGACAATTTGGCGTATAGCTGTTTCTCCCTTAAAGTCTCAAGATAATCCGCAGATGTCCACATGCTCCTCTGCATTCCTTGAATATATCAAAATGTCATCAATAAACACCACCACAAATTGATCAAGATATGGTCTGAAGATAGTGTTCATCAGATCCATAAAAGCAGCTGGAGCATTTGTTAACCCGAATGGCATTACTAGAAACTCATAGTGGCCATACCGAGTTCTGAAAGCAGTTTTTGGAATACTCTGCTCTTGCACCTTCGACTAATAATAACCAGATCACAAATCAATTTTGGAGAATACAGCTGCACCCTTCAACTGATCAAACAGATCATCAATGCGAGGCAATGGATATCTGTTCTTTAATGGCGTTAAGGAGATTGGTTCCACACCAGGCATAACATTAATTTCAAACTGCACTTCTCTTTCCAGAGGTAATCCTGGCAATTCATCAGGAAACACATCTGGAAAGTCATATACTGTAGGGATGTCCTTCAATGCTAGACTCCCCACTTGGGTGTCTACCACATGTGCCAAGTAGGCTTCACACCCCTTTCTGATCATTTTTCTGGCTAGTGCAGCTGAAATGATGTTTGATGGCAATAACTGCCTTTCCCCATGTATTACCACATCACTGTACTGAGGAAGGCCAAAAGTGACTGTCTTCAGCCTACAGTCAATCATGGCATGATGCCTAGCTAACCAATCCATGCCCAAGATGATATCATAATCTATGAAGGGCATTTCAATGAGATCAGACAAAAAAGTGCGTCCTTGGATCACCAAAGGACAATCTCTATACATTCTATTAACCCTAACCTCCTATCCTAACGGACTTGTTACTAGCACCTCAAAGTCCATTTTTGTACATGAAACAGCAATGCAATCAATGATGCTAGCACTCACATAAGAATGGGTAGAACCCGGATCAAATAACACAAACACATCTTGGTTAAAAGTTGAGAAGGTACTAGCCACAACATCAGATGTCTCGGCCTCTTCCCTCTATCTCATTGCATAGAATCTGACCGGAGCACTGTCTTGCTCTGAATGTTTTACTGTGCCTTGGCTGCCTACTGGGCTACCTCTACCCCTACCTCTACCTCTGCTGGGTGGTTGTGAACTTCTAGTGACAGGGCTCTGAACTGACCCTTCTGCAGTAGTAGGAGGTGGTCCAACTCTGCGACTACTGGTGCAGTCCTTGGCAAAGTGTCCTGTGCCTCCACAGTTATAACAGGCTCCAATAGCCTTGTAGCAGATCCCACCATGATTTCTTCCACATGTCTCACATTGGCAGGGAGGGTAGGAACCTCTGGTACTCTGCTGACCAGATAGGGGAGGGTTCTATCCTGAATATCTTCCCCTACCAGATTTCTTGCCACCTCTGCCATGTCCCCCATAGTTCTTCCTCTTTCCAGTAGGACCACTGGAACTCTGTTCTGCAGATTTTTCCTCTTTCTCTGTCTTTTTTGATTTCTTTTTCTCAGGAGCAGCTTCAGACTCAATTCTTTCTAACTCTAGAGCTTGAGAAATAAGTTTCGAGAAGTTAGTGTGTTTGAAGCCGACTACTTGTAATCTGATACTGGGCTTCAAGCCGGTTTCAAACCTCTTGCATCTCTCCCTGCTGGTAGAAAGTAAACTTACTGCGTAATGGCTCAGACGGGAAAATTCTCTTTCACACTCAGCCACTGATCTGCCCCCCTGTTTCAGACTTAAGAATTCTTGTAACTTCTGGTCTACATAAGCATCAGGGACATATTTCTGTCTGAATTCCCTGAGAAAGTCATTCCATGTTAGCACTGCAGGTTCTACCAGACTGTGGGGAATGGTTTTCCACCAGTCATAAGCATCCCCCTATAGCAAAGATATAGAGTATTCGAATCTGAGCTCCTCTGTGCAATGCAGCTTCTTGAATACCCTATCCATCCTTTCTAACCACTGTTCAGCCTCTAGAGGATCTACTGTGCCCTTGAACTCTGTAGCCCCATACTTCATCAATTTGTCATACTGCCTAGTAGGAGATTGTGGTTATACCACTGGTGTTTGTATTGGGACTTGAGTAGGCACATTACCAGCCATTTGTTGGAACATTGTAGCCATCTGTTGAGCGAACTAAGCAGGAAACTGCAGTACTGCAGGGGCTGGTGTTGCTGAACCACTGACATTATGTAGGCCTGGGGCATCCCCTTGCACCTCAGCCTCAATAGATTGATCGACTGAACGATCACCCTCTTCCATAGTCAATGCGAGGATTTTAGATCTCCTGAACAAATAACACAAGGAGATTTCCTCCCGTTAGTGCATGTTTATAATGTAATGTACTGTATGTATCAAACAATGATATTGAGCAGTTGTACTATGAAGAAAGAATATTCAAATAACAGGTGAAACAAAATTTAAAAACTTTGCTCTGATACCACTAAAACATGTCACACCCTACCCCTCTGTAAGGCATAACATGATCCCGTAGTATACCTAATGAATTACCAACTCCGTCTACTGATAACCCATTAAATACACTACAAGGGATTTTAAAAGCTTTTCTTACTTCTTTTACAGTGGTGAGCACTATTTACAGGTGTTAAAAACCTTTTTGAACTGAAGCGATAGAACTAACACATTTGAATTATTTGGGATTTCTGTAAAAATTTTAGCAGAGTGCCATCTGTATTTTGGATAAAACAGTTCTTCAGAAAACCTATAAAAAGCACTTCAATATTTTTCCAAATCTCAACTCCAACATATTTCTCAACTCAAATCCACAGTGATTTTTCAAAGTCTGAGATACAAGAAATATAATACAATTTTTACAAGCCAAAATAACTCATAATTATTTTACAACTTCAAGGTACAATTTGAATTTACAACTGCTCAAAATCAAAAATAATATGTACATACAGTGAACATACATTACAGTACAAAATGCAAAATGTGGTATACTCATTATACCCGAAAATCTCTCGCTGGAGGTACTAGCAGCCTAGTCTCACGCCTCAGATGTCTGTCTACTGCGACAAAGAAAAGCTATCACTGAGACAATGTCTCAGTGGTGCACAACATTAACCAAATACATCTTTAAATCACAATTCATAAATCATACAAATTGTGGATACTTAAAACCATAGTTAATTTCAAGACAGTAATTATCAACAAGAATTTAAACTCCATTTCTCAATATCACAATAAATTTCAATAAGTCAGATCATGGTTGAATTCAAAAGACAGTATATGTCAATAAGAGTTTAAATTCATTTCACAATCTCACAATACATATCAATAAATCACACACAGCTTAATCATGTTCCCAAGTTCAATTCGTCCCAAAAGCCGATGGCTAATGAGGTATTCAATTCGTCCCAAAAGTCGATGACTAATGAGGAATAACATAGCTAGCAAGCAAAAATATGAGTACTCTTCCAATTCGTCCTCAACAGGCACACACCTCAACACTTCAGCCAGAGAGGGAATTCAATTCGTCCCACCAGACAAGCTAGCGAGGAATACAATCAATATACATGATAGCTGTGGTTTCAAACCATTTACAGTGCTTTTCAATCAATAAGTATCCATCAAATATTATTCAAACAATTTTTCACAGTTTCACAATTTAAAACAATAATATGCAAATAGCCATAATTTATTTCAATTGAAAATAATTCAAAAGAAATAGCTGTTGTGCACAAACCTCTGATAACTGTCTCTTGGTCTGGACTCAGTGTTTCCTTCCCTTTTCCTGAGTCTTTGGTAACTGAGAAACACAATTTGAAGTGTTTCAGTACTAAATTAAATTGTCTCTAACGATAATGTTCGATAAGTAATTCACTGAAAGCTATTATTTGCTTAATCAACCTAATATATCGATCCTCGATGCATTCTAGGCAAATTAGGTTTTAACGTTACTAATATGTCACATTCGATAGTATTTTAGGGTTGGTACATGTTACCGATTTCATTTCCTTGTTTAGTGCATTTTATTGCAACTTGCTGGATTCCGGGATACTAGTTTGACCTAGCCGGACGACCTAGTTCCCTCGGTTTTCAGGTTTCGGTCAAAACTACAAACTTGTAGATCTATGTCTTATGGAACGCGGGGCAAAATTTTAGGTCATTCTGAGTTATGTAGACCAAGTTATGGTCATTTTACTATTGCTGGTCAAATGGCATCAAATTTGGTCATTTTAGGTTAATTTTGGTCAACTTTGGTTCGGCCAGTTTTTGGACCCGAACTTGTGCAAGTTGTTTGACTTGCTTATAGTCATTTATGGGCTTTGGTGTCTTCATAAGACTTGTAGATATGGGTCTTAACTATTCATGGTTAAAATTTCAGGTCAATTGGACCTGTTTTGAGTGAGTTATGGCCTAAACACTAACTGCTGCCCAAATGGTCAGTTTTCAGGCCTCACTTGCACTTAATCCGGATTTGGCCATTTTTCAAGCTACCTTGCAAGCAGAATTTTGGTATGTTTCCTTCATGAAAGTTGGCACATTTTGTGCCTAGTTTCACCTCCAATTGGTCTCATACCAATTGGAGTTACATATTTAGAGTTATAGGCTAAAATGCATACTGCCCTTAAATGCATTGCTTAACATCTATCAATTGCACATTTACTTGCTATAAGTCCACTTCCCTTACCAATTCTGATTTGGTACATTACCAAAACCATATATCACTTCACTTTAAAGTCACTTTGGGCAGAATACAATTATCTTCAATACACCAAATGAAACTCTAATTCACAAAGTCCAAATACAACCATAAATACACATAAACACTCCTAATTGTTACATACAATTTCCACAACCAATTTACATACATATTCATCAATCCTCAATGTCACAATTTACCCAATTTCTTCATGAATTTAAACACTCATCAAGAAGCCTTAAGGCTGCCGAAATGCTTCACATTGCCAAAGTGTCCATAATTTCGTCAACTTCAATCCTAATTGCACAATCACCACATATACATGGAAATAACTTACTAGGACATTAATCACCCTACTCAACATAATTTCCCATCAAATATATGTAAGAATAAATCATCAAATATACAACTCCATGGCTGTCAAAACTGGATATATCAATAACTCCTCAAAACTTAAAAATTTCTTCACAAAGCAAACACCCATAACATGTTTTCAAACTTTAACAAAGAAATATTCAAAAACTCAAACTTACCTATTGTTGGGACTTGCTTAATCTTCACTAAAACTTCTTAATATTGGTATCTGCTTCTTCCTTGTGAAGTGGGGATAATTTTTAATGAAGCTACCTAGGTGTTTAGAGGTGAAATAAAGGAGTTAATGGAGCTTGGAGCAAAACGGCAATGGAGGATGTCACCTTTCCATTTCGGCATGGATGAGAGAATTGGAGAAGATGAGATTTGCAGATTGTGTAATGGGTTTACACCTGCCCATTTAGTGTTTATTTTATTCCTTAGTGGTCCACTTACACAATTTAAAGCATATTATAAGTTTTACTTTCATTTATTCCACATTAACCCATAATTTTTGCTATTTATTTTAGGTACCATCCATTTAATTTTTCATTATATTTTGCAAGTGTAATATTATTTATTTTTAATGGAGATTTAGGTCAAAAGACAACTCGAGATGTCGATTGACCATAATGCCCCTGTTCGGGTTACATTCTCGATTTTTCGGTAACACCGGGTTTTGTCTGTTTTTCGATTTCTCACTTTTCCTTGTACTAATTATTTAATTTTTTTTTGATATTTCTAATGATATTTATACTTCAATTGATGTCTCTTTAAGTCCTAAAAATATTTTCCAAGGTTCCTCGCAATCCAGGGCTAGTCAACGGTCCACGCCGTGACTTCTCGGTGCGGTCACCCATTGCTAGGGTTCCCGGCTCGCTTAACTTGGTTACATTTCTTTGCTATTATTTTTCCTTTATTTTTCTTGTATTTTCTTTTCTTGTATTTCATTATTTTATGCCTCCTCACTCATAATGAAGTGTAGTTCTAGGCATCCTAGCTGTCCGGATAACACTGGTCACCGGAACAGTAGAACGCACTACCGAACATAGGGGTGTTACAATTATAGTACTGACATGGGATTATTGTGTAGAGCTACGTGCTTCCTCGTGGTACACCAAGATAAGGATGTTTGTAAGTAGTCTTTGATTTGGTATAGAAGAGTACTATTACGGGAAATAAATGTGAAAATTTTAGTTAGAAATTGAAAACTTTAAAACTAACATATTGAAAGGTCACTATTAGTTAGTGACTCGGTTACACTAATGTGAGCTATCGATACAACAGGAATTACTATAAAATTAGAGATTTTTGTATGACTATAAATTAAAAAGAATACCTTGAGGACGAAGATATCTAGACCTCGATATGGAGTCTTATAGTTATTTTGATATTTTTGTCAGAAATAAATGATTTAGGCATTTGAGACAATTGTGTGAGATAAATGTAGAATACCTAGACAAGGGCAAGTTAACAAGATTGGAGTAAGTAAAGGAGACGGAAGGACTAGTAAGGATTCTAGCATGAGAAATCAAGGAACTAATGAATAAGAGAATTTCATGAGTGAAAACACAAAAGGCAAAGGACACAATGATGGGATAGTGAGTAAAATAATGAGATAACGATATCAGTTATATGAATCCGATAAATTTCAAGGATTAAATTTTCATTTAGAGGGGAAGAATTGTAACGCCCTCACTTTACGTAGTCCGCACATTTGATTACTCCCGTGACCTAATGTCAGTCCGGACAAGTCAGGATGTCTGGAACTACACTTCAGTGATAATAAACAAGCATAAAATGATGAAATAAATAAAAATAAAATACAAAAAAAATAAAAGAAAAATAAAAGAGAGAAAGTGAAACTAAGTTAAACGAGCCGACACCGAAGCGATGGGTGACCGCACCGGGAAGTTACGGTGCAGGCAATAGCTGACCCCGGGACCGTGGGAAACCCTCAGAATTAAGTTTTGAGACATAATTAAAGACTTATTAAAGTATAATTGACATTAGAAATATCAAAGAAAAATTAATGAATTAGTACAAATAAAAATGAAAAATCGAGAAACCGAAAAAAAATCGGTGTTATCGAAAAATTGGGAATACAAACCGAATAGGGACATTTTGGTCATTTGACACCTAGAGTTGACTTTTGACCTAAATTTCCATGAAAAATTAGTAGTATTAAAATTTGAAAATGCCATGAAAATGAGAAACTTGACATATAATGTAAATAGTGAGAAATTAGGGTGTTAATTACAATTAGGGAAACTTAGGATTATTTAAATGCTTAATTAAGATTAAGTGGAGCACTGAGGGGACTATTTAAATATTAGTGGACAAGAAGGGCAGCACTAACATCATCTTCATCTTCTCCCTTCAACATTGCTGAATTGTTTTCTCTCCATTTTCCGCCATTGCCATCCCTTCATGCAAGCTTCAAAGGTCCATCTTCAAGCCATGATTTGCATAAATGGTCTTCATTAAAGTTAATCCTCACTTTGCAAGGAAGAATTTGATACTAAATTCAAGAGATTTTGGTGAAGATTTAACAAGCTCCAACAATAGGTCAGTGTTCAAATTCCTTTCTTTCTTAAGTAATGTTTGTGGGAAGCTTGAGATAAGTAAATTGATGAAGAAATTTTGAGGTTTTGATGAGTTATTATTATGTACTATTTTTGGCAGCCATGGTGATTAAAGAGCTTTGAATTTTTTCCACATGATTTGATGGGTATTGATGTTGATTGAAGTAAATAAAAGTTCTAGTAGGTTAATTATTGGTGTATGTTGAAGTTGAGTACTTGAACTGGAAATTGATTTTGAGTTTGAAATTTTCTGTGTAATTGCTTAAATGGACAGCCATGGAATTGTATATTAAATGAACTATTCTTACATGTATTGTGGAGAATTAATGTTGATTAATGTGATTTAAGGTGTTAGTAAGTTAACTTTATGTATATGTGATGATTGACCAAGTGAAAATTGGAGCTTGAAAGCAATTATGGGAGGCTTTACAATTCAGCAGCTTGTTAACTTCTTGAAGAATGCTGGAATTCATGAAGTTGTTTGATGAATTGTGGTCTTCAAGATTACTAAATGTGTATGTAAATTAGTGGTAAAGTTATATGTTATGGTAGTGGTGAAGTTATATGTTATGGTTAGGAGTGATTATGTGTATATATTGTTAGAATTGGATTTGGTGAATTGGAATTGTAATTGATGTATTGCCAATTGGTTATATATTACCCAAATTAACTATAATGTGAAGTAAGGAATGGATTTGGTACCATACCAAATCAGAATTGGTATGAGATTTAGCAAGTAAAAATGCATGTGGTTGGTGTTGAGGGAAGTATACAAGGGAAGTAGCTAAATTGAGCTATAAGTGTAAAATTGTTACCCCAATTTGTATGAGGCCAATTGGAGGCAAAACTAGACATAAAATAAGCCAACTTTCATGTAGAAGTGTTGCCCAAATTCTGCCTAGAAAATGACCTAAAAAGTGACCAAATTCGGATTGCCTAAAATGTGAACCCAAAAATTGACTATATGAACAGTAGTTAGCATTTTGGCCATAACTCACTCAAAACAAGCCCAAATGACCTGAAATTTATACTGTTGGAAAGCTTAAACATAGGGCTACAACTTTGGTGAAGACCACCAAGCCCAGAAATGCCAATTACGAAGTCAAAATAATCATCAAAGTTGGGTTACAAAAACTGGCCGAATTGACTTTGACCTAAAAATGACCTAAACTTTGCAATATAAGTGCAACTGGACCAGCAATAGTAAAATGACCATAACTTGGACCATAGAACTCCAAATGACATGAAATCAGTGCCAAAATTTCAATAAGACATAGATTTAGAATATTGGTAATTTGACCAAAACCCAAAAATCAAGGGAACTAGGTCAATTAACTTGATTAAGTTGGCATACTAAATCTAGAATTGGCACATTTGACCATAAAATCTAGAAAATTCAAGTAAGCATATCTCCCACAAGAAGTGTCCAATTTAAATGAGCCATACCAATTTGGAAAGCTAGGAAAGAGACCTAAAACTTTGCTTTAGACAACTTCCTCAAATTATAAATGTATAAAGTCAGAATTTAAGGTCAAAGCCATTGACCTAATTGAGGACTATGCCAATATAAGACCTTTGAGTCCAAGTCAACAATTTAGCTATAAATAATTCCATAAGGCTAGACAAATTACAAGTAAAATTTTCAATTGACCCTAAGATGTAGGGCAACGATATTTATGAAGAATGCTAGACCTCAATGTGATTACAAATAGTCCAACTAAATTAGTAAATTCAGAACCGAAAATACCTAATAAGGAAGTCAAAATTTAACTTTGACCTAGTTATGGTTAAATGACCATAACTTAAGTTATACAACTCCAAATGGAGGGATTCAAAAAGGAAATTAAAGAAGACACAATGAGAAACAATTTAATGAAGAGAAATTTGTTAAATTTACATTGTAGCTTGGTCCAATAGACAGTAAACATTGGCCATGAAATCTGAATAATTGCAATAAAATGCAATAAGCTTTGAAATGAAATTGGCAACATATATCAACATGTGAGGAATGAAAAATGGAACATATTAGTGACTTTAAAACTAATTCACCTAGTGTGCATTAAAGGTCAACATTATAGGTTGACTACTGAAAAGAATAGTATTAATAAAATTTAATTATTGAACCTTATTATTCGAAACAATTTAAATGAGTACTGAAACACTTTAAATTGTGTGTTTTAGTTAGAAAAGACATTGGGAAGGGAAAAGACCGACTTAGTCAAGGCCAACAGGCGACTCATCAGAGGTTTATCCATAACTAGTTTTTAATTGATTTTATTCTGAATATTTCATATGATTAAATGACGTTATTTTCCTTATGTATTATGTTTATCAAGCATTGGATTTAATTCAATGATTATTGAAATTATTATAGTGTCTATGAATTTACCTTTGTGAAATGGTATTTCAGCAAGTATTAAGCATTGTTGTGGATTTAATAAATTATGTTTTAGAAAATTTTGATAGAATATATTTTAAATTGTGATGGGCAATTTACATGGAAAAATACAAATGTATGTTTTGAATTGTGATGAGTATAAAAATTATTGGATATTAGAATTGACTTTGAATCGAATTATGTTGTGATTTATGCTCATAAAAAGGACAAGGAGATTTATGATATTATTTTGTATCTCATTATAGATGCTTGACTAGGTTATTACCCGTCTCTCTCATTTGTTGAGGAGACAATGGAGTTAGTTTTGTTTCGATTACCATGGTACATGCACAGGCTTAGATTCTCCTCTTATTAGAGGTTAGATCTAAGTTTTTTTATTATGACCCTTTCGGAAGTTTCATTATTGTGTTGTGTACTGTGCACGATGATTCAACCTCCTTGACCATAGGGAGTTAGAATCCGATTCGATCTCCCCGATCATAGGGAGTTAGAATCACCCTGAAGATGGCCCTTGTGGATTAGTCTTGCATAGTTAGTGAGATAAAGAATGGTTTTTGAATAGTAAAGAATTTCGATTTCAAATGGAATTTATGTATAATTGATTTTGTTGGAATTAATCTTTATTTTCATGATTGCTGGAATTATTTTAAATGTCCAGTTGTGATTTGATAAATTGAATTTCTTGCTCAAAGTCATTTTAACTAATGATTTATATTATTGTCAACGAAGATTTTGACTTTTGGAATTTTGTTAAATTTGGAGACTTTCAAATTAATTATTATAATTTTGTCAATGTCTATTGTACTATGTTTTAAATTATAATTGTGCACCACTGAGTTCATCACTCAGCGATAGCTTTGTATGCTATTGCAGGTGAAAAGAGCATAGAGCAGTTGAGTAAGCTTCTTTGAAGACACATTCAGATCAGCTCCAAGTATATCATAGGTATATCCATGTACGTAGGTTTTGATATATGCATGTAATAATATGTATGTAAATTATTTGAGCAGTTGTATTAAAACTCTTATAAAATATTTTGGTATGTAATTAAATGTAAATTATTGTAATGTAAATTTGATATTTCATTTACCTGTATAGTTTTGTAATATTAATTTTTGAGTCTTGTAATCAATGAAATGTTTCTTTTATGATGAGGTTGGTTTGAAAATGAAATGATTTGAATATTGAGATTGAATTATAAGATGAAATGAAGTTTATTTGAGTTGTATTTGAGAAAACATATTGGGAGTGTTTTCCTTTTCAGGTTTGAACAACTATTTTCTCAAAATACAGCCGACACTCTGCCGAAATTTTGAAAAAATTTTTATAACACCAGATTTTAATCGATGATTTAAATTTCACGAAAGTTAACTTAAAATCCCTTGTAGTATATTTAATGGGTTACCGGTAGGTGAAGTACGGTAATTCATTAGGCGTACTACGTGATCATGTTACATCTTACGGAGAAATAGAGTGTGATAAAGACTCATATTTACTTTAAAGAAAAATTAATATTTAAAAGTTTTTTCTCTTCCTTTTATGCATTTAATAAATTTTAATTTACTTTAATTTTATTTTATTTTTATTATTTTAAAATGATTTTATTATTATTATATATGAAGAATAATTTATAGCCATTAAAAAAAACTTATGGCTATTAAGTTCATTGATTTGAGAGTAATTATTAACTTATTTGATTAAAATTTATTACTAACATTTTAGAATTATAATATTTTAAATAATAATATTAAAATCTTTTTAATTAGAAAATTTTATATATATATATATATATATATATATATATATATATATATATATATATATATATATATATATATATATATATATATATATATATATATATATATATACCATGCATAGTATGGGTATTCTGCTAGTTTTTTTTTGTGATGCTAAATTTGAGAGACAGCTAAGAACGTAAAAAAATCATTTTTTTTTATTTTGTTAAAATTTTTTTTGAGGCAAAATGTGAGAGACAGCTAGGAACGTATCCATATTTAAAGTACCCTAAATTAGAAATTAAAATTTTAGAGGGATTGTGACTCTGTTTCAACCCCCGCTTTTATATTAGAAGGATGCAACATTTAGATCTAGGCTTTTGTGTATTTAACTCACAATTTGAATCTTTTTAAAATATTTTTTCATTACTTAAAGGAAAATTTTAAAAATATTAGCCAACAATTTTTTAATTTTGTTAGGTGAATAAAAACTAATCATTTAAAATTAAAAAATGGACTCATTATTTTTTTTTAATTGTGCTAATAGAAAAACTTTTAAATTACTTGAATATTGACCCTTTTAATTTTTGTACTTTATTTGGCTAATACAAAATATCAATTAATAATAATTATTATAATATTTAGATATATGGGGCCAATGATAAATATAATATATAGACCTCGGTGCTTTATGCATCTCACTCATAATTTAATTCTTTTAACTTTTTTTATTATTGAAAAGTAAATTTAAAAAATATCGGTTACTAATTTTTCAACTAAATTGGGTCAATAGAAAAAAAGGATTAAATTATTAGAATATGTCTTATTAAATTTCTTTTATTTAATTGGGCTAAAAAAAAGCAAAATTATAAAATTTTCTTTAAACAGTAAGAACATACCCACATTTATAGTCTTCTAAATTAAAAATTAAAATTTCAGAGGGATTGTGGCTCTTTTTCAACTCACTTATTCGATGTTAGACTGATGCAATATTTAGACCTAGGTATTTATGTATTTAACTCACAATTTGAATATTTTCAAAATATTTTTTTATTACTTAATGGAAAATTTTAAAAATGAGGGCTACTAATTTTTTAATTTTGTTAGGTCAGTAAAACTAATCTTTTAAAAAAAAATAAAATATGGGCTCATTAATTTTTTGGTTTAATTGGGCAAATAAAAATCTTTTAAATTACTAGAATATTAGTCAGTTAAATTTTTTGTTTTGTTGGGCTAATAAAAAAATCAATTAATGACGATTATAATATTTAAATATATTAGGGTAATGACAGATATAATAATTAGACCTAGGTATTTTAAGTACCTCACTCACAATTTTAAAATTTTAAATTTCTTTTTTATTACTTAAAAATAAATTTTAAAAAAATCGGTGATCAAAATTTTTTTCTTTGTTGGGCTAATAAAAAAAATCAATTAATGACGATTATAATATTTAAATATACGAGGGTAATGACAGATATAATAATTAGACCTAGGTATTTTAAGTACCTCACTCACAATTTTAAAATTTTTAAATTCTTTTTTATTACTTAAAAATAAATTTAAAAAAAAATCGGTGATCAATTTTTCAACTAATTTAGGCCAACAAAAAAAGTAAGTTTTAAATTATTAAAATATGGGCTCATTAAATATTTTTATTTAATTGGACTAATAAAAATTCAATCTTTTAAAATTTTGTTAAGATTTTTTTTACTCTAAATGATGAGAAACAATTAAGTATATACTTTCATTTAAAGTACTCTAAATTAAAAATAAAAATTTTGGAGAGGTAGTGGCTCTATTTTAACATCCGAGTTTGATGTTTGATGGAAGTAACATTTGGATCTAGGTATTTTGTGTATTTAGCTCAAAATATAAATATTTTTAAAATATTTTTTATTACTTAAGGGAAAATTTTAAAAATGTGGGACACTAATTTTTTAATTTTGTTAGGTCCATGAAAAAAAATCTTTTAAAAGTTAAAATATAGACTCACAATTTTTTTGCTTAATTGGGGCAATAAAAAAACTATTAAATTACTAGAATATTAGTCCATTAAATTTTTTGCTTTATATGACCAATAAAAAATGTCATTTAATGATAATTATAACATTTAGATATATGAGGCCAATGACGGATATAACAACTAGACTTAGGTGCTTTATGTATTTCACGTAGAATTTAATTCTTTTTAAATTCTTTTTTAATACTTAAAAACAAATTTAAAAAATATTTGCATCTAAGTTGACTAATAAAAAAAATTAAGCTTCAAATTGTTAAAATTTTTTGAGGGTAAATGTGATAGATAGTTTAAAACATACCCAAATTTAAAAAACTCTAAATTAAAAATTAAATTTTGGAGGGGTTGTGGCTTCTTTTCAACCCTTGAATTCAGTGTTAGATGAATGCAACATTTAGAACTAGGTGTTTTGTATATTTAACTCTCAATTTGAATCATTTTAAAATATTTTTTTATTACTTAAAGGAAAATTTGGCACATTAGGCTAGAGGATAGAAAGAAAAAAGGGGTAGACCTAAATTGACTTGGAGGAGAGTAGTACAGCATGACTTAGAAGCATTACACATTTCTGAGGATTTAACTCAAAATCGTTCAGAGTGGAAAAAGCGAATCCATATAGCCGACCCCAAATTTTTGGGATAAAGGCTTAGTTGAGTTGAGTTGAGTTGAGTTACTTAAAGGAAAATTTTAAATATGTGGGCCACCAAATTTTCAATTTTGTTAGGCCAATAAAAAAAAATCAATTAATGACGATTATAACATTTAGATAGATGGGGCCAATGATAGATATAACAATTGGACCTAGGTTTTTTATGTACCTCATTCATAATTTAATCGATTTTTTATTAGTTAAAAATAAACTTAAAAAATATCGGCGAAGGAAAATTTTAAAAAGTAGGCCACTAATTTTTTAATTTTGTTAGGTCAATAAAAATCACTTGTCATAACCCAACCTATGGACCAGATCGGCACTAAGACCTGGGTCGGCATAAAGCCCCCAAGGCCCGTAGTAAACCTTACTGTTCCCAAATCCATGACCAGGCCCATAATTCAGGCCCAATATACATATAAATTAATTTAAATTAAACTATTATAATTTTATTTCGGGCCAACTTAACTCAATGATTATTAAAAAACTCAAATTAGGGGAGCCCAGCTCAACCCTATTACATCATTTATGAACTATTCAAAAATCATAAAAAATTTTCATTTATTATTACAAAAACTTAAAATCATACTGTAATGCCCTCACCGTCGATAGTCCATACGCTCTACTGTTCCGGTGACTGATGTTTGTTCGGACAGTCAGGTTGTCTGAAACTACACTTAAATGATAGTGAGGAAATATAAAATGATGAGATAAATGATAAGAAAATACAAGAAAATTTAAGGTAAAATAAAAGACATGAAATGAAATTAAGTTAAAAGAACCATGTCCCGGACCCGCGAGAAATCCTAGGAAATAATTTTCAGATCGGTAATTCCGAAAAAAAGGGATTTTAACCCTAAGAGGGGCATTTTGGTCATTTGACATTTAAAGTTGACTTTTGACCAAAAAGTCCATTAAAAATGAGTGGTATTAAATTTAGAAAATCCCATAAAAACCCCCATGTAAATATGAAATTGCATTAGTGCAATTAAGGGAAGTTGAGTGGGGTTAAGTAGAATTTCCAAAACCTAGATTATTATATTATTAAACTAAACGTAGTGGGAGTATAAAAGGGCCTAAAGTGGCAGAATTTTTCACTCCCTTTTCCTCTTCTTATTCAACCTTCTCTCTTGGCCGAAATGGAGCTCTTCCCTTCCTCCATGGATGAGTTTCAAGCAAGCTTCATCTTTCCATTTTCATGCCATATTTCTTGCAACTCCCTTCACAAATATTGATCCCCACATTACAAGGAAGCCATTGATGGTAATTTGAAAAGGTATAGTTAAAGTTTTAGCAAGCTCAAAAAAAGGTTAGTGCCTAATCTTCCCATTTTCCTTCACTAATTCTTGTTTTGAGCTTTGGGTAAGTTAATATGCTAAAGAAATTTGAGAAATTGATGGGTAATTAGGAGTCCCCCAAATCGACAGCCAAGGGTGTCACACCCTATTCCTCTGTAAGATGTAACATGATCCCGTAGTACACCTAATGAATTACCACACTTGGCCTACCGATAACCCATTAGATATACTACAAGGGATTTTAAAACAATTTTCGTGAAATTTAAATCATCAATTAAAATCTGGTATTATAAATTTTTTTTCAAAATTTCGGCAAAGTGCCGGCTGTATTTTGAGAAAACAGTTCTTCAAACCTGGAAAGGAAAACACTCCCCATATATTTTCTCAAATACAACTCTAATAAACTTCATTTCATCTCACAACTCAATCTCAATAATCAAGTCATTTCATTTTCAAACCAACCTCATCATAAAAAAACATTTCATTGATTACAAGACTCAAAAATTAATATTACAAAACTATACAAGTAAATGAAATCTCAATTTTACATTTACAATAATTTACATTTAATTACATACCAAAATATTTTACAAGAGTTTTTATACAACTGGTCAAATAATTTACATTCATATTATTACATGCATACATCAAAACCTGTGTACATGGGTATACCTGGAGCTGATCTGAATGTCTTTTCAAAGAAGCTTACTCAATTGCTCTATGCTCTTTTCACCTGCGACAGCATACAAAGCTATCGCTGAGTGGTGAACTCAGTGGTGCACAACTATAACTTAAAACATAGTTCAATATACCTTAGCAAAATTATAGCAAATAATTTAGAAATCAGGATACTTATCAAATTTAAAAAATCAAATTATTCATTGCCAATAACATAAATCATTTGTATGAAATGACTTTGATCGTGAAATTCAATTTATTAATTCATAACCAAACAATTTTAGGTAATTCTAAAAAAATCAATTATACATAAATGATAATTGAAATCCCAATTCTTTACTATTCAAAACCATTCTTTATCTCACTAACTATGCAAGACTAATCCGCAAGGGCCATCTTCGGGGTGATTCTAACTCCTTATGGTCGGGGAGGTCGAATCGGATTCTAACTCCCTATGGTCGGGGAGGTCGAATCATCGTGCACAGTACACACCACAATAATGAATCTTCCGAAAGGGCCATAACATAAAAAAAAAACTTAGATCTAACCTCTAATAAGAGGAGAATCTAAGCCTGTGCACGTACCATGGTAATCAAAACACAACTAACTCCATTGTCTTCTCAACAAATGAGAGAGACAGGTAATAACCTAGTCAAGCATCTATAGTGAGATATAAAACAATATCACAATCCTTTTAGTGAGCATAAATCACAATACAATTCGATTCAAAGTCAATTCCAATATCCAATAATTTTTATGCTCATCACAATTCAAATCATAAATTTGCATTTTTCCATGCAAATTGCCCATCATAATTACAAACATGTTCTATCACAATTTTCCAAAACATAATTTATTCAATTCACAACAATGCTTAATACTTGTGGAAATACCATTTCACAAAGCTAAATTCATACATACTATAACAATTTCAATAATCATTGAATTAAATCCAATGCTTGTTAAACATAATACATAAGAAAAATATGTCATTTAATCATATGAAATATTCAGAACAAATCAGTTAAAAACTAGTTGTGCACAAACCTCTGATAAATGCCTCTTGGCTCTGACTAAGTGTTCCTTATGCTTCCCAATATCCTTATCAACTGAAACACACAATTTAAAGTGTTTCAGTACTCAATGAATTTGTTTCTAACAATAAAATCTAATATTTAAATTTTCTTGGTACTATTCCCTTTAATTCATTTCATTAGTCAACCTATAATGTTGACCCTTGATGCACTCTAAGTGAGTCAATTCCAATGTTACAAATATGTCACATTTTATAGCCCTTTATTGTTGGTATATGTTACTAAATTCATTTTCAAGTGTATTGCATTTTATTGCAATTTATCAGATTTTGGTATACTATTTTGACCTAGTCGGACGACCTAGTTCCCTCGGTTTTCGGGTTTTGATCCAAACTAAAAACTTATAGGTCTATGTCTTATTGCACGCGGAGAAAAATATCAGGTCATTCTGAGTTGTGTAGACCAAGTTATAGTCAATTAACTAATGCTGGACAGAATGCACCAAAATGGTAACTTTAGGTCATTTTTAGGTCACTTTTGGTTCGGCCAGTTTTGGTACCTAAATTTGTGCAAGCTATTTGGCTTGGTTCTGGCCATTTCTGGGCTTTGGTGTCTTCATAAGAATCGTAAATATATGTCTAAGCTATTCATGGTAAAAATTTCAAGTCATTTGGACCTGTTTTGAGTGAGTTATGGACAAAAAAGTAACTACTGCCCAAATGGTCAATTTTCAGGCTTTCAAGTCACTAATCCGGATTTGGTCATTTTTCAAGTCACCTTCTAGGCAGAATTTTGGTAAGCTTCCTTCATGAAAGTTGGCACATTTTGTGTCTAGTTTCACCTCCAATTGGTCTCATAGCAATTGGAGTCAAACACTTAAGGTTCTAATTCAAAACAGACACTGCCCTACTACACACATCTCATCACTTACCAATTACATATTCAACACTTACCAAATTACTTCCTTCATGCTAATTCTGGTTTGTACCTTACCATTAACACCTTTAACGACACATTTTTGGTTATTTTGGATAGCTTATAACCATTTTCGATATGCGCACTATAATACAGAATTTTCCAAAGTCCATTTACATCATTTAACCACATGAACATACCCCATTTACATACCCAATTCCAAACCATTATACACATATCCATGCTGCCATCAATAACAACATCTTAAACAACCATAAACAAGTAAAAACAAGCTACATATAATGAATTTCCATGGCTACCAAAATGTACATCTCCATTAAAACATCAAACTTCAAAAATTCTTCCATAAATCAACTACCCACAACCTTGGTTACACTTTCAATGAAACAAGAATTGAAAACACTCACTTACCACTTTTGAAGTTCTTCAAAACCTCACCCAAACTTCTTCTTTTTGCTGCCAATGTTTTCCCTAAGCTGAGTATGCAAGGTTTAATGGAGGATTTATGGTGAAAGGAAGCTTGAATCATGGATGCATGGGTGTGGATGTGAGTTTGGCCATGGAGTCTCCCATGGAGTTCATTTCAGCCACTCTTCCAAAGGTTGAAGATGATGGATTAATTCTGTCCCAATTGCTTATATAGGTGGCCCAAGATGAGAGTTAGTGGAGCACTTAGGAATAATTTAATGTTTAATTAATTAAAGTTTCATTATTTACATATTTACCTCATTTCTTTCACTATTTATATAAATGTACCACATTTTAATTTTTTTATGATAATTTCAAAGTTTAATATCATTTATTTTTAATGGACATTTAGATCAAAAGACAATTCGGGGTGTCAAATGACCACAATGCCCCTATTCGGTTGCATTCCCGATTTTTCAGTAACACCGAGTTTTGTCGTTTTATTGATTTCTCGTTTTTCTTTATACTAATTAATTAATTTTTCTTTGATATTTCTAATGACATTTATACTTCAATAGATGTTTATTTAAGTCTTAAAAATATTTTCCAGGGTTCCCCGTGGTCCAGGGCTAATCAACGGTCCACGCCGCAACTTCCTGGTGCGGTCACCCATCGCTATGGTTTTTGGCTCGTTTAACTTGGTTACATTTCATTGCTATTATTTTTCTTTTATTTTTTTTGTATTTTTTTCTTGTACTTCATTATTTTATGTCTCCTCACTAATATTTAAGTATAGTTCTAGGCATCCTATCTGTCCGGACCACACTGGTCACCGGAACAATAGAACGCACTACCGAGCATAGGGGTGTTACAAAGGGTTTTGTTGAATTTTGATGTATTTGAATGATGTAAATGAGTTTAAAGATGATACTTGGTATGGGTATATGTATGGGAAGTGATAGGAATTGAATTGTTTGAGGTTTGGTTATGAATTAGGGTTTGTAACCATAAATTTTGGGGATTTTATTTAGGTTTGAATCTGTCCAATTTGGCAGCCTTAATTAGCTTGATTATTGATTAAATTAGACACATAATTGGTGAATTATAATGTTGATTAAGGTGACTAAGAGTATAGGAATTAAATTGAAGGTATATTTGTTGATTTTGATATTTTAACTTAGGGATTTGAACAATTGTGAGTAATTAAGGATACTGCCCAATTTGGCAGCCTTGAGGAACATAGAAAATATGTAATTTCATGAATTAAATGGTGAATTATGGTGTCCATGGATATGTGGAAGTGAATTAGGCATTGATTGTTGAAATTTCATGTATTAGTCAATCATTCTATGCACATATTGTTGACCTTGACAAATTTGAATTTAGAGTTTTGAATTGCTTATTATAGACTTGTGTATACTGCTGGATATTGATTGATTGAGATGAAATGGTGATATTAGAAGTGCCATGAGTGTATACTTGAAGTTTGGGAGATAGAGAAATGAATTAATAGGAGTGTTATTTTGTGCAGGTTGTGATATTATTGAAAACAGTATATAAATGGAGTTAAAATTGACCTTGTGTGACTCCAATTGGTATGAGGCCAATTGGAGGTGAAAAGTAACCTAAAATGTACCAACTTACATGTAGAAACCATGTCCCAATTCTGCCTAAATAGTGACCAGAAAATTGATCAAATCCGGATTACATTTTTAAAGAAGCCAGAATGCCATTAACTAAGTCAAATTGTTTGCACAAGTTGAGGTACCAAAACTGTCCAAAACCATTGCAACTCAGAATTTGACCATATGAATAGTATTCACATAATGGTCACAACTCACTCAAAATAGGTCCAAATGACCTGAAATTTATACCATTGAAAAGCCTAGACATAGGGCTACAACTTTTGTAAAGATCACAGAACCCAGAAATGCCATTAACTAAGTCAAATTGCTTGTACAAGTTGAGTTACCAAAACTGCCCAGAAACATTGCAACCTAGAATTTGACCATATGAACAGTATTCACGTAAATGGTTATAACTCACTCAAAATAGGTCCAAATGACCTGAAATTTATACCATTGGAAAGCCTAGACATAGGGCTACAACTTTTGTGAAGATCACAGAACCCAGAAATGCCATTAACTAAGTGAAATTGCTTGCACAAGTTGAGGTACCAAAACTATCTAGAACCATTACAACTCAAAATTTGACCATATGAATAGTATTCACATAAATGGTTACAACTCACTCAAAACAAGTCCAAATGACATGAAATTTATACCATTATAAAGCCTAGACATAGGGCTACAACTTTCGTGAAGATCACAGAACCTAGAAATGCCATTAACTAAGTCAAATTGCTTGTACAAGTTGAAGTACCAAAACTGTCCAGAACCATAGCAACCCAAAATTTGATCATATGAACAGTATTCACGTAAATGGTCATAACTCACTCAAAACAGGTCCAAATGACCTAAAATTTATACCATTGAAAAGCCTACACATAGGGCTACAACTTTTATGAAGATCACAGAACCCATAAATGCCATTAACCAAGTAAAATTGCTTACACAAGTTGAGGTACCAAAACTGTCCAGAACCATTGCAACCCAGAATTTGACCATATGAACAGTATTCATGTAAATGATCATAAGTCACTCAAAACAAGTCCAATTGACCTGAAATTTATACCATTGGAAAGCTTAGATATAGGGCTACAATTTTCATGAAGACTACTGACCAGAAATGCCTAAAACCAAGTCAAATTGCTAGCCCAAGTTGGGTCACAAAGCTATCCAGAACTAGGTTGTCCAGAAACTACTGGACATGAACTTGCCCGACCAGTTTTGGCAAAATGGTCATAACTTGGCCTACAAGAACTCAAATGTAATAAAAATAGTGGCAAAATGTCCACAAGACACAGATAAACAAAATTGGCATTTTGAACAAAACCAAAAATCAAGAGAACAAGGTGAAATTGTTAGAACAAATCAATACATCAAAACCTGGAATCTAACCAAATTTCTCTTGACCCCAGAATAGTCTTTTAGTCATATCTTCCACTAGAAAAATCCAATTGGGATGAACCATACCTTTCCAGAAGCATGAGAAATATAGCTCCAACTTTGTTTTAGAAACCTTCCTCAAATTATGAATGCAAGAACCTCAAAAGTCACTTGCAATAACTGACCTGAACTGAAAGTCTGTTAGCATAAGATATAGGAGTTTAGGTTAGTTAATTGGCCATAAATAATTCCAAAAAACTTAAAAAATTGTGATACAAATTTCTCAATGATCATCAGACATAGCAAAACAATTTTCATAAAGAGCACTATGCCTAAAAGTGACTACAACATGTTCCATTAATTAGGTAAACTTTAAGTCTAAAAGTTGCCTAGTTAAGGAACCAAAATATGGAAATGAACCAGTTATGGTTATTTGACCATAACTTGAGTTCTATAAATCCAAATGACATTATTCAAAAAAGAAAATAAAACCAAGACATAGAGGACCAACTTCCATTAAGGAAGTGTGGCCAAACAGTAGTCACAATTTATTCAATTTGATATGCCAAAATAAGATAAAAAAGCTAAACCTAAAGAAAGGTTCTTGAAATAAATTATTAACTTATCCCTAATAAGTCACTATGTAACACCCTCTCGGTAGCAACTCCGTACATTCTACTGTTCCGGTGACCGGTGTCGGTCCGGACAGCTAGAACGTCCGGAAAAATATTTAAACTAAAGTCAGGAACCATAATTAACTCAAATATTAATAAGAAAAATTTAGGAAAAATTTTTGAAATAAAATACAACCAAGTTAAACGAGCCGGTGCCCAAGCAATGGGTAACCAGAGTGAAGTTGCAGTTCTCGCAACGAGGAGCCCTAGACCCGGGGAAAAATTCATAAAATAATTTTTGGGACTCCAGAGAAGGGTCATTGAGGTTCCTATGGCATTAGAATGCCAAGAAAATATTTAGAAAAATTTTTCAATCGGTACAGACAATTTTGACCCGTTAAGCCAAACGGAGGGCATTTTGGCCATTTCGCCTTCAGAGACGATTTTTGGCCGACTTGTCCAGTTGAGTAAATAATTATTATGACATAAAATGTGAATAAATGTTGCTAAAAATTGAATTGAAAATGAGTAGCAAAGAAAAGAAAAGAAAATGAATTAAAATTGCAATTTTAACCTCATGCTTATGTCACTAAGCACTCTCACCAAATCACCTTGTGACACATGTCCATAAACCAATTAAAATGAGTCAAATGGGCAGAAAATTGAAGTGAAAAAAACAGCAGCCCTTTCCCTTCTTCTTCAAAACGTTTTACACCTCCTCCCTCACTCCTCCATTAACAAACTTTCTAAAGCTTCAATTTCCATGCTTTCCTCACCCCAAAACCCTAAGTCACCTTCACTAAAACTTATCCACACACCCTAAGGAAGCTCTAGGCAGCCACAAAGAGGAGAAATTTTAGAGTTTTCACAAGTTCAATAAGTTGAGAAAAGAGGTTAGTGCCTATTTATACAATATACTTCTTTTATTCCATGTTAGAGACTTGAAATAAGTGAGAATTTGTAAATTAAATGAATAAAAGTTAAGTGTATGTACCCCATGGATTTTGGCTGCCCTAAGGAAGGAATAGGATTGAGTGTTTTTGATGGACTTGGAGTGAACTAGAAATCATGTTTAAAGTATATAAACATAAGGATATTGATTTAGTTAGTTAACTAGGGCAGTTTGTACAAAACCATGAATTTGAGCTAGGGTTTGGGAGTGAAAATTTGACTTTGCTTATGAAATTGTTAAATAAAATTCTAATGGTCAATTAGTGACCATTTGAGGTAAGTTGACCATAATTAGGAGTGAACTATTGCATGGCAAAGTGAAATGGGCAGGCTGCCTAGTGACAAGTGAGGAGGCGATGAGTCCAGCCTGTTTGGACTGCCATATCTTTGGCTGTGTTGGTCCAATTGGTGTTTGGCCAATTGGACATGAAACTAGACTTATAATGGCACAATTTTACTGAGAAACCATGCCCAAAAGACCAAAGCAAGTGGACCAAAAGTTGGCCCCAATCCGGATACCCTGCAATTCAATTCTGCAGAATGACCAAATGAACAGTAACTGTTCATTTGGTCATAACTCACTGTAGAAATGGTCAATTGACCTGAAAGTTTTACAGCAACAAGTTAAGACATAGACAAACAATTTTCATGAAGAAACCTACCACAAATTATAACCAGAACCTAACCCAAATGGCAGTGACAGTCACTGTTCATGGTACTGTAGATTTGGTAATTCTGCAGTTTTTCCAATCCGACCAGCTGTGGTTTTTGGACCATAACTGGAGTTACAAAACTCCAAATGGAGTGATTTTAAAAAAGAAATTCAACTAGACAAAATAAGGAACAACTTTCATGTTTACAATCTCCTCAAATTCCCACTGCAACAGTGCTTAATGAAACAGTAAAGTTAGGCTTCAAAAACTGAAAATTCTGCTTCCCTTGGTTTAAGTTTAGAAATTGTATTAATGCTTAATGCCAACAAGTTTTCAATGCAAAATGTGGTATGTTGGGTGTGTCAAAACCAATGTACCTATTTTCTATCCAAAAGTCAACATTTTTGTTGACCAATAAGGTGAATAGTGACACCAAAACTTGAAAATTCAAAATTTGAAATTAGAAATGCATCTAGGGGACTTTAAATTGCAATGGGCAATTAATACTAGCAAATGTAAAACTCAAAATGTGGGATCTTGGTGTAATTAGAATTAATATATCCACTAAGTATGAAAAAGTCAACATTTTGGTTGACTAGTAAGGTAAATAGTAATCAAAATGATTAGTAAATTAAGATGAAAACCTAGAACCAATTCTAAGCTTAAATGCTTAGAATTATATGACAAATGTAGACTATGCATCCTAGTCAAAATTGTTAAAAAGGAATTAAGGCCATAAATTTGAAATCCATGAAATGTTTATGGATTACTTGAAACATGAAAAATAAGTCACCTAATTGATGTGAATAGATAGTTAGGGCTTATATGCCCATCACAAATGGAATTCATAAAATATTAATAACTCAACTTGAAATATAAAATTTGTAATTACATAAGTAGATTCTTGAATGTATAAATGAGAAAAGGGAAAAGGTTTTGAATACAATGGTACATGTGAACCATTGTTTAGAATTGTGATTAATATGAATAACATAATGATTGAATAAATGAACCATATTAATGTATGAATGAGACATTAGCTCTCATTATTGTAGAGAGGAGAAGTATTTTAAGTACAATGGTATAAAAGGATAATTAATGTGAATTGTGATCATATAAATGATCAAATGAATGTATGAATTATAGTTGAAATTTATCATGAAATAATGAAGTCATAAAATACAAAATATTAATATTTAATGATATTATGTGCCCATGTGTTGCCTAGACATGTGTGTCAGATTGGATAGTTTGGTATGCCAATAGGGTATTGTTTTAGCAGTACTGCGAAAGGCTTTATGCCTGTATTCATGGCTTTATGCCCGTGTTCATGGCTATACGCCCGCATTCATGGCTTTATGCCAACATTCATGGCTTTTATGCCCCACTATGTGTTATTATGGCTTTTTAGCCATACTGACTGCATACGTGGTTGACGTTCTGCGTCCCATAGTATGACGGCCCGAGGCACCGCGGTGTCCAGTGCCAACGACCCGTTATCCAGTTTAGTCAGCCTGTCATAGGTTACTTGGGCAGTGAAATTTATTGAAATAAGTTAAGAATAATAGTAATAAAAAAAAATAAAAAAAATATTAGAAATTAAATAAATGAGTAAGATACTCTAAAATAAATTAGAATAGTTATTTATTAGAAAGAATTGAAATGAACTGGACCGATATCAAAATTTACTTATTATGAAATAATCTGAGACAACCTAGAAAGTATTGAGGAAATGCTAAAAGATTAGCAAAGAAAATTATAACACACATAAATATTGCAAATGTGACTTGCATTATAATATAAGCATATATTTATTATTTTTAGATCATTTTTCTTTGTACATTATTACTGTACATTGGCGAAATAAACACTTCCAAAGAAGACTAAATTACGATAAAACATATTAAATTTTAGAAACCGCATGTGAAGTATAAATAAATCTTAATTATTTAAATTATGTTTTATTTCTATCTTTATTTGTATATTATTTCCTTGTTATATTATTGCACCACTAAGCAGCAATGCTTAGCGCGATGGAATTGTTTCCTCGCGCAGGTACTGATGTTAAAGCCCAGCAAATACTAAACAGAGATTTTGGAGATTCGATCTGCAGAGCATTCAAGGTTGTCACCTCCTCAGCAATGCATGTAGATAGGGCTCACATTAAGCATATCATATCATGTATTTTGTGTATGTTATTTATTTCTTATATTGTAATGTAAATTAGCAAATTGTAATTAATTTGTATATCATGTAAATTAATGACCTATTTAATTATTGCATATGATGTAAATTAATGCAAATTTGAGAATTTTGCTATAAGAATGGAGCATGAATGAATTTGTACAAATGAGTATAGATTTAAATTACATAATGATTTTTCAAATGATGATATGAGTGTGGAAATGATTATGAAATTGAAATGTATGGATAAGATTTTATTTTAGAAATATTGTTGAATTTCAAACAGGTGAATATTGAAATACGCCAAACGATAATAAAATAGGGGAAACTCCGCTGGTTTCTCCGTTGAAAAATAATTGATATTAAATTAAATGAATTCAAAATTATTTAAGAAAAATAAGGTAAGATAAGTTAGGGTGCTCCGGCACCGATTGTAGCATGCCTTACTCGGCTACACTGTAGCCGGGTGAGGGGTGTTACACACTATATGCTAAATTGCATGAAATAGGTATGTGGGACCTACTTTCCCACTACAAGGTGACATGAAATCAGTTAATACATAAAATATAAATGACCTAAATGGTTTGTTAAACACATAATTCATACGAAAACACACTTGGAACTTATGTTTCCATCCTATATGAAATAACAATACTATGAATATGTATAGTACATGACATAAAATAAGGAGAGTGATAAATACATAAGTTATATGAATATGTACTTGGAACCTATGTTTCCATTATAATAACATGAAAATGGTATAAAGCATAGATAGTACATGAAGTGAAATAACAATATGTTATGAACCCTTAATAGTACGTAGCATGAAATAATAAAACTATAAGTGCTTAATAGTATTAAATTGCCCATAGTAAACCTAGGCTTATATTTATATAGTTGGATCGATTGGTATACCAATTAGGAAATACAGATAATAGTACTGTCCATAGAGAAGAATCATGAACTGACAATATATATCTGATATGATTGTTCTACAGGCTATATGCCTACTTATTGGTCATTGTGCCTAACCTTATTTCTGGCCTCGTGCCTGACAGTTGGCCTCATGCCTGACTATTGGCCTCGTGCCTAACAGATGTATACAGGGTAGACATATGGCTGTCTAACCCATATACTCCCGTGTATCTAGCATTATAGTTTGTTATAGGTTACTTGAGCACAAATATACAGATATGACATGAAATACACCGATATGACATAAAATACACTGATATGATTCCAAAGACTTTAATATGAGTTTAAAAAGCCAGAGAATGAAATTAATACACTGAAAAGATACTGATAATTAATTTATTTCTAAAGCACAGAAAAGTCATAAATGACTTAAACTATATAAGAAATGAACAGAAAAGATACTGTTAAATTTAACTGTTTCCAAAGTGTAGGAAATTTATAAATGTCTTAGAATTGATAACAAATTCACTGATACAACTCTAAGGAGATTGAAAATGAAATATATGCATAGATAAGGTCCTGATAAACATATTGATTTTAAAGTACTATAAAATATGCAATTGACCTAGAATTATGAAATTACACATATTATTGTCATTTTAAATCATTTAGTTATTCTGCTTTAAAATTATGCACCACTAAGCAATTTGCTTAGCACGTTAGATTTTCTATCGTGTAGGTACTGGAGACTAGCAGCCGCCATAGCAGCAACCGCCATAGTAGTGTAACACCCTCACTGTAGCAATTCAGTACATTATACTGTTCAGGTGATCGGTGTCGGTCCGGATAGCTAAAACATCTGGAAAAATATTTATGCTAAAGTGAGGAGTCATAATTAACTCAAATAATAATAAGAAAAATTTAGGAAAAATTTTAGAAATAAAATACAATCAAGTTAAATGAGCCAATGCCCCAGCGATGGGTAATCCAGTGGGAAGTTGCGGTCTTCGTAGCTAGGAGCCCTAAACCTGGGAGAAAATTCATAAGATAATTTTTGGGGCTCCAAAGAAGAGTCATTGAGGTTTCTATGGCATTAGAATGTCAAGAAAAGGCTTAGAAAAATTTTTCGATCGGTACAGACAGTTTTGGTTCTTTGAGTCAAATGGAGGGCATTTTGGTTATTTCGTCTTCAGAGATGATTTTTGACCAACTTGTCTAATTGAGTAAATAAATTATATGACATAAAATGTGAGTAAATATTGATAATAATTTAATAAAAAATGATTACAAGAGAAAGAAAAAGAAAAATGAATTTAAACTTAGTTATTACATAAGCATGATGTAAGCTTGATGTAATTAAAACCTCTTAGCCAATCAAAATTTAAAAAATACATTTATAAGACATTAAATAAGAGAAAAGAAGTCAAAATAGGAAAAAGCATTCTGCTAACCTTCAACTTCTTCCCCGAACCTCCATGGCCATTTTTCTTCACCATATTTTCAAGCTTAAAGCTTGAATTTTCTCTTTATCCATCCACTAAAATTCCTAAGCCCCTTCACTAAAATTTATCCCACATTAAGAGGAACATTTTGATTATCAAAAAGTGAGGAAATTCCAAAGTTTCTACAAGTGCAAGAAGTAGTTAAAGTGAGGTTAGTGTCCAATTCATTTTCTCTTTTCTTCATATTTCTTGTTAGAATGAAAATTTGAGCTAGGATATATGAAATTCCTTTAAAAATAAATATGTTAAGGTGTTACCATATTTTCAGCAGCCATGGATTTGTTATAGTTTTGATGGTTTCTTTGGATTAAATGAGTGAATAGGCTGCCCTTGATATGATTGTATCACTCAAAACATTAGTTTATGAGTTTAGTGCAAGAAAATGAAACTTTGGAATTTTAGGGCTAGGGTTTGAAACTCAAATATGGGGGTAGATACATTTGAACACAAAATGATGTTGTAATGGTCATTTAGTGACCATTTGGTGTAGTTTGAATTGGAAATGGAGTAATTGGTGACATTAACTAATGTAGAGAATTAGACCGCCTTAAGTGTGCATTCTGGACCCTTTGAGTTTAGTGTGCTCTTGGGAACATAACTCAAGCTAGGTAACTCCAATTGGTGAAAGGCTAATTGGAGGTTAGACTAGACACAAAATTCAACAACTTTAATGAAGGAACCTATCCCAGAAAACCAACCTAAGTGGCTCTAAAAATTGACCTAATCCGGGTGACCAATATGCAGTCCCTGGAAAATGACTAAATGAATAGTGTTCATTCATTTGGGCATAACTTAGTGTAGAAAGGTCCAATTGACCTGAATTTTTACCAGTAGAAATCTGAGACATAGACCTACAACTTTCATGAAGAAAATAAACCACAAATTTTGACCATAACATGTCCAAAAACTGACCTGCAATCAGTGTAGAAAAACTGCAGAATTAATTCTGCCTAGAAATTCTGGAAAAATTGCAATCCGGCCAGTTATGGTTTTTAGGCCATAACTTGAGCTACAAAACTCCAAATGGAGTGATTCAAAAAGTGAAATGTAACTAGACACAATAAGGAACAACTTTGATGAAGAACATTTGGCCAAATTCTCACTGTAGAATGGCTTAATGGAACAATGAACTCTAGCAGCCAAAACTAAATTTTTTTATTTATTCACTATTGGTTAGAAGTATGGATTGACAACTAATGCCAACACTTTTGGGAACCAAAATGTGGTAAATTTATGTGATTAGGAATTATGTAGCTATTATGCATTGGAAAGTCAATAATTTGACCTAAATAGTAAAATGAATAGTAACCTTACATGTAAAGCATGAAAATTCAATCAAAAACTTGGTAATGTGCCCTAGTACACCTAGTAAGATTGGTTTGGATAGGTTGGCATGCCAATAGGGTTCAGTTAGCAGTACTGCACATGGCATTATGCCATTCTGTGAATTTATGGCTTTTAGCCATTCTGATATTATGGTGATACTTGGCCTTATGCGTAATAATTATTACAGCTTATTAGCTGTTCTGTTGCACACCGAGAGATACATATGTGACTGATGGTGTGACGGCCCGAGGTCATTGGTACCCAGTGCCAGTTTACCCGTTTATCCAGTCCAGTCATCCAGTATAAGTTACTTGGGCAACCAAACATGGAAGTTGATAAATTTAATGAAATAATGGATACAACAAGTACCAAATAAATAAGACTATAAATAATTACAAAAAATTTATCTACATGAGACATCAATATACACACTGCATATTTATTTCCTTTTAGTTCCTTTTATTTTATTATTGACACCACTAAGCATTATTGCTTAACGCATTGCTTTTTGCCATGGTACTAGAGATACGGAGCGCGATCCCAGTAGACCCCAGTCTGGGTGAGAGTCAGATCTGCTAGTGTCCTGTGTTACCTCTTAGCTACAGTGCATTGGTAGGATGCTAGGCTACATTTTGTAATTTGTGTTTTGTATTTTTGTAAATTTTATAATTAAACTTTTATTTTGTCATGTATATTGAAACTTATGTGATTATGTATTAATAAAATTATCTGTAAATGGTGTTCATAAATGAAAGTTGAGTATTTATTTATGATTTGAGTATAAATATGATGTGAATTGAATGATTGGAAAGTTCGAGAAATTGATGAGAAATTATTGAAAATTGATGTGATAATTGGGAGTTGTGGAATAGAATGATTATTGGAAGTGCTTTTCACAGGTTCCAAAGAAATGTGTTCTCCATTTTTAGCCGGTACTCTGTTGGATTTTCTATAAAATTTTTAGAACCTCAAATGAATTTATAATTTCAATAAATGACTTAAATGAGTCAAATCTCCCAAATTACATTTCATCATCATAAAGAAATAAGTTAAGGAAGGATAAAAATAATTGAGATAAAATTTGGTGTTTCAGTACACAGTGTGACATATCTTGCTTGGCTATACTGTAGACGGGTAAGCGGTGTCACATTTAGTGGTATCAGAGCAAGGTTTAGGTGTTTCTGGGTCTAGATCGAGTCCATACCATGCATTGTATTTGTAAGAGTCGAGGTGACACTAATACAGATCTGTTTGGTTTTCTTATTTTGATTAGGATATGGACCCCATGTCATAGAGGGCAATTGAGGAGGAAGTGGAGAGTCATGCTCCACCTGCAGCAGCTGAGACTGGGGTAGGGGAGAACCCGCTCCACTAGCTCCAGCAGAGCCTGCTCAGCTTTCACAGGCCATGTTCCAGCAAATGGCCGAGTGTTTCAGACAAATAGCAGGGGTAATGCCACCATCACCACCTCCACAGCAGAAATCCCATCTGGAAAAATTGAGAAAATTTGGAGCAGTGGATTTCTTTGGAAAGAGAGAAGATAATTTTGTTGTAGCTGAGAACTGGTTAAATAGAACAGGAAGGGTTTTAAAACAACTCCACTGCACTCCAGAGCAAAACTTAGAAGCTGCTGTATCTTTACTGCAAGATGATGCATATCAATGGTGGGATATAGTGTCTAGTGAAGTGTAGCCAGAACAAATAACCTAGGACTTCTTCCTCTTTGAGTTCAAAAAGAAGTATGTGGGTAGTGTATATCTGGAAAAAAAAAGAAGAGAATTCATAACCTAAGGCAGAGACAAGTGACAGTGGCAGAGTATGAAAAAGAATTTGCTAGTTTAAGTCGTTATGGAAGGAAGATAGTCCCTAATGAGGCCGAAAGATGTAAAAGAATTGAAGTGGGGCTAAATGACAACATAAAGATAATGATTACTGTCTTGGGAATTACAGACTTCACCAAGTTAGTCGAAGCTGCAGTAAAAGTTGAGAAAGTTAGAATAAGTGAGCAGACTAGAAGAGATAGACAGTAGAAGAGGAGTCCAGGTCAGTCTAGCTCATCTCCTGCACCTGGAAAGAAGTTTAGAGGTCCACCTGCTTAGAGTTCAGGTCAGCCTCAAGGTCAGGGTCAGTCCCAGGGGCCCAGGCCACAGTTCACACCTAGGAGAGGCCAGTCCACACCATCAATGGGCAGCTCTCTAGGGAAGGTGTTTAAGGGACTAGCCCCAGCATCTTTTGCTTGTCCACACTGCCTGAAATGGCATAAAGGGGAGTGTTGGAGAGTGACAGGTGCTTACTTAAGGTGTGGGTCGACAGAGCATTAGTTAAAGAACTGTCCACGTAGAACTACTATAGTTGCTCCAACACAAGCAGATAGACCTGCCCCTGCACCTCAAAGGGGTAGGAAGTTCGGTAAATCTGAGGCAGTTGGTCCATCACATAGACCTGCATCTAAGCCAGCCGAGAGGCCAGAGGCCTGAGTACCTGCCAGAGCTTATGCCATAAGAGCTCAGGAGGAGCAAGATGCCCCGGACGTCATCAGGGGTACATTCTCCCTCTACAATACATCTGTGCATGCATTGGTGGATCCAGGATTCACTCATTCATCCATCAGCATCAACTTATCCGTAGAAGGGGGATATTAGTAGGGGAGAGTGACCAAGACATTCTGGTCACTAATCCACTGGGCTACAGTGTAGTGGTGAACAAGGTGTACAAAGGTTGCCCATTAAGGATGTAGGGGTATGAATTCTTGGCAGACCTGATTGAATTGCCTTTCCATGAGTTTGACGTGATTTTGGGAATGGACTAGTTGTCACGTCATCAGGCAATGGTTAATTGTAAATTGAAGAGGATTTCCTTGAAAATTCTTGAGGGTAATGAGATTACAGTTATGTGGGAAAGGATAGATTTCTTGTCCAATATCATCTCAGCCACAATTGCAAGAAAACTGATGAGAAAAGGCTGTGAAGCCTACCTAGCACATGTGGTGGATACTAGGTAGGCTAAGCTAGATCTATATGACATAACCACAGTAAGAGACTTCCCAGATGTGTTCCCTGAAGAATTGCCTGTTTTGCCACTAGAAAGGAAAGTCAAATTTGCTATTAAGATACTGCCGGGTACAACACCAATCTCTATTGCTCCTTATAGGATGGCACCTATTGAGTTAAAGGAGTTGAAAATCTAGTTGCAGGAGTTATTGGATAAGGGGTTCATACGCCACAGTGTGTCACTATGGGGATCTCCAGTGCTGTTTATAAAGAAGAAGGATGGGACATTGAGATTGTGCATCGATTACCGACAATTGAATAAAGTGATTGTGAAGAACAAGTATCCGTTGCCTAGAATTGATGATCTGTTTGATCAGTTGAAGGGAGCAGGAGTATTTTCTAAAATTGATCTCAGATCAAGGTATTATCAGTTGAGGGTGAAGAATGCAGATGTGCCAAAAACTGCATTTAGGACCCTGTATGGGCATTATGAGTTCCTGGTGATGCCCTTTGGCCTAACAAATGCACTAACAGTATCCATGGAGCTTATGAACCGTATCTTCCATCCATATCTAGATTGGTTCATAGTGGCCTTTATTGATGATATTTTGGTATATTCTAAGACTAGGGAAGAACATGATGAGCATTTGAGGATTATTCTGCAAACCCTGAGAGAAAAGAAGCTGTATGCTAAGTTGTCCAAGTATGACTTCTGGTTGAATGAGATTGCATTCCTTAGACACATAGTGTCAGTTGATGGGATTAGAGTGGATTCCAAGAAAATAGAAGCAGTGATGGAATGGAAGCCTCCCAGAATTACAACTGAGGTCAGAAGCTTCTTGGGGCTAGCTGGGTATTATAGAAGATTTGTGAAGGGATTTTCTTTAATAGCTGCTCCAATGACCAAGTTGTTATACAAGAATATCATATTTGACTGGAATGACAAGTGTCAGGCCAGTTTTGAGAAGTTGAAGGCTATGTTGACAGAGGCACCAGTGTTAACACAGCCATTATCGGGAAAGGACTTTGTGGTCTACAGTGATGCCTCGCATAATGGGTTAGGGTGTGTATTAATGCAAGAGGAGAAGGTGGTCACCTATGCTTCCAGGCAACTGAGGCCACATGAATAGAATTACCCTACCCATGATTTAGAACTTGCAACAATTATCTTCGCACTGAAGATATGGAGGCACTACTTGTATGGTGAAAAGTGCTACATTTACATAGACCACAAAAGTCTAAAATATTTGCCAACTTAGAAGGAGCTCAACCTTAGACAGAGGTGATGGATTGAGTTCCTGAAGGACTATGATTGTGTGATTGATTGCGATCTTGGGAAGGCAAATGTAGTTGCTGATGCTTTGAGCAGAAAATCCATCACAGCTTTGAGATTATTGAATGCCCGTCTATCCTTGGCTCTAGATGGAGTTATTTTAGCTGAGTTGCAAGTGAGGCCAAACCTGCTACAGCAGATTTTAGATGGGCAGAAGGTAGATGAGAAGTTAATGGCTACTATGAGCAAAATCTCAGAAGGGAAGGCAATTGACTATGAAGTGAAAGCAGATGGGTGTCTGTACTACAAAGGAAGAGTGTGTGTACCAGATGATGGGGAATTGAAAGCCAGTATTCTAAAAGAGGCACACACCAGTGTTTATGCTATGCACCTAGAAAGTACAAAAATGTATCATAATCTGAAGCTTCAGTATTGGTGGCCTGGTATGAAGAAGGATATAGCTGACTATGTGACTAAATGCTTGCATGTCAGCAAGTCAAGGAAAAACATTAAGTTCCATCGGGTTTGCTACAGCCCATACGCATACTTGAATGGAAATGGGATCGAGTCACCATGGATTTTGTAAGTGGTCTACCTCTCACCTAGAAGAAGCATGATGCAATATGGGTGATAGTTGATAGATTGACGAAGTTAGCACACTTTCTGCCAATTAGGATTGACAACTCACTAGAGAAGTTAGCAGAATTGTATATCAGTGAGATAGTTAGACTGTATGGAATTCCACTTTCCATCATATCTGATAGAGACCCTAGGTTTACATCGAGATTTTGGAAGAAGTTGCATGAATCCTTGGGTACAAAACTCCACTTCGGCACAGCTTTCCATCCTCAGACGGATGGGCAATCAGAAAGAGTAATCCAGGTAAACATTGAAACCAATTGAATTAATACAAATATTGAATTAAAATGATAATAATAACATGAGATATATGTTAGGTCCTTGAGGATATGCTGAGGAGTTGTGTCATTGAGTTTGATGGAAGTTGGGATAGATACCTCCCACTGGCAAAATTTGCATACAACAATAGCTACTAAGCTAGCATCCAAATGGCCCTGTATGAAGCACTGTATGGGAGGAAATGTAGAACTCTAGTGTGTTGGACTGAATTGGGCGAAGACAAACTGGTAGGGCCAGACCTAGTGAAAAAGACTGAGGAAAAGGTAAAGCTAATTAAAGCCAATCTGAAGGTTACCTTAGACAGACTGAAATCTTATGCCGATTTCAAGAGAAAAGAGATAGAATATGAAGTTGGAGATAAGGTGTTTCTCAAAGTCTCACCATGAAAAAAGGTATTGAGGTTTGGAAGAAAAGGTAAGTTAAGCCTTAGGTTCATTGGCCCATATGAAGTCATTGAACATGTGGGTCCAGTGGCCTACAGGCTAGCTTTACAACCAGAGCTAGACAAGTATAACAATGTGTTTCACGTATCTATGCTAAGAAGATACCGCTCAGATCCTTCACATGTCATCTCCATGGAAGAAATTGAATGTAACACCCCTATTTGTATAGCCTGGTATATTTTGTCACACCCTACCCCTCTGTAAGGCATAACATGATCCCGTAGTATACCTAATGAATTACCAACTCCGTCTACTGATAATCCATTAAATACACTACAAGGGATTTTAAAAACTTTTCTTACTTCTTTTACAGTGGTGAGCACTATTTACAGGTATTAAAAACCTTTTTGAATTGAAGTGATAGAACTAACATATTTCAATTATTTGGAATTTCTGTAAAAATTTTGGCAGAGTGCCATCTGTATTTTGGATAAAACAGTTCTTCAGAAAACCTGTAAAAGCATTTCATTATATTTCCAAATCTCAACTCCAACATTTTTCTCAACACAACATATTTCTCAACTCAAATCTGCAGTGATTTTTCAAAGACTGAGATAAAAGAAATATAATACAAATTTTTACAAGCCAAAATAACTTATAATTATTTTACAACTTCAATGTAAAATTTTTATTTTACAATTGCTCAAAACCAACAACAATATGTACATACAGTGAACATACATTACATTACAAAATACAAAATATTGGTATACTCATTATACCTGGTAGTCTCTCGCTGGAGATACTAGCAGCCTAGTCTCACGCCTGCTCTGTCTGCCTACCGCGACAATAAAAAGCTATCGCTGAGACAATGTCTCAGTGGTGCACAACATTAACCAAATACAACTTTAAATCATAATTCATAAATCATTCAAATAGTGGATACTTAAAACCATAGTTAAATTCAGAAGACAGTGAATGTCAATAAGAATTTAAACTCCATTTCACAAATTATTAAAGCTCATAATAACACAATTTAGTTAAATAATTTAAGAACACAGTGTTGCTAATTCATACACAACTTAGGCCATGACACAATTTTCCGATCAATGCTAGCATTTAAGGGTACTTACCAAAGCACCTGCAGGCATTACATATCGCCGTCCCTGCAAGCCCTTGGGTGGTACCTATTAGAGCACTTGCAGGCGTTACGTATCGCCATCCCTGCAAGCTCCTGAGTTCACTCGTGAGAGTTCCCAAGAATCGTAGGCGTTACGTATCGCCGTCCCTACTTTGCTCTGATAACACAAAACACCTTTTATCTCAAAATTTCCAAAGTCATAATTTCATTCACAAGATGGCAACATAATTCATAATTAACTTCAACATTCACAAATCACACTAAATCAATTTTTCCACAGTTTTAAACCATTTACAATGTTTTTCAAGCAATAAGTATCCATCAATATCATTCAAACAATTTCTCACAATTTCAAACCATTTACAGTGCTTTTCAAGCGATAAATATTCATTCAAACACATTTCCACAATTTAAAACAATAATGTACAAATAGTCATAATTCATTTCAATTGAAAAATTCAAAAGAAATAGTTGTTGTGCACAAACACAATCTAAAACAATAACATACAATTAATCATATGAAATATTATTCAGAGCAAAATCAGTTGAAAACTAGTTGCGCACAAACCTCTGATGACTGTCTCCTGGTCTGGACTCAGTGTTTCCTTCCCTTTTCCTGAGTCTTTACTAACTGAGAAACACAATTTGAAGTGTTTCAGTACTAAATTAAATTGTCTCTATCGATAATGCTTGATAAGTAATTCACTGAATTCAATTATTCACTGAATACCTTTATTTGCTTAATCACCTAATATATCGACCCTCGATGTGTTCTAGGTAAATTAGGTTTTGACGTTATTAATATATCATTTTCGATAGTATTTTAGGGTTGGTACGTGTTACCAAACTCATTTCTATGTATACTGCGTTTCCTTGCATTTTATTGCAAATTGATGGATTTCCGGGATACTAGTTTGACCTAGCCGGACGACCTAGTTTCCTCCATTTTCGGGTTTTGATCGAAACTACAAACTTGTAGATCTATGTCTTATGGAACGCGGGGCAAAATTTTAGGTCATTCTGAGTTAAGTAGACCAAGTTATGGTCATTATACTATTACTGGTCAAATGGCATCAAATTAGGTCAATTTTAGGTCAATTTGGTCAACTTTGGTTCGGCCAGTTTTTGGACCCGAACTTGTGCAAGCTGTTTGACTTGCTTATGGTCATTTCTGGGCTTTGGTGTCTTCATAAGACTTGTAGCCATGGGTCTTAACTATTCATGGTTAAAATTTCAGGTCAATTGGACCTGTTTTGAGTGAGTTATGGCCTAAACACTAACTGCTGCCCAATTGGTCAGTTTTCAGGTTTCAATTGCACCTAATCCGAATTGGTCATTTTTTTATGTCACCTTGCAAGCAGAATTTTGGTATGCTTTCTCAATGAAAGTTGGCACATTTTGTGCCTAGTTTCACCTCCAATTGGTCTCATACCAATTGAGGTTACACATTTAAAGTTATAGGCTAAAATGTATACTGCCCTTAATTACCTTGCTTAAACATACATCAATGACACATTTACCTTACTATATGTCCACTTCCCTTACCAATTCTGTTTTGGTACATTACCAAAACCATATACCACTTCACTTTAAAATCACTTTGGGCAGATTACACACATCCTCAATACACAAAATAAACTCAAATTTACAAAGTCTAAGTACAATCACATATACACATAAACATTACTAATTCCTACATACACTTTACACAACTAATTTATATACATATCCATCAATCCTCAATGTCATAATTCTGCCAATATCTTCATGAACTCATACATTTATCAAAGAGTCCCAAGGCTGCCGAAATGTTCTACAATACCAAAGTGTCCCACAATTCGTCAATCTCCAAGTCAAGTACACAATCACCACATTTTCATGGAAATAACTTACTAGGATATTAAATCCCTCTACTCAACATGAATTTACATCAAATATATGTAATAATAAATCATCAAATACACAACTCCATGGCGTTCCAAACTGGATATATCAAGAACTCTTTAAACTTGAAAATTTTCTTCACAAAGCACACACCCATAACATGTACACAAAGTTTAACAAAGCAATATTCAAAATTGTAAACTTACCTATGGCTGGGACTTGCTAAACCTTGACTAAACTTCTTGATTTTGGTATCAAGCTCTTCCTTATGATGTGTAGACAATCTTTAATGAAGAAACCTAAATGATTGGAAGTGAAATGAGGAGGTTAAATGAAGCTTAAGGAAAACGGCAATGGTGGACTTCCAATCCTTCATTTCGGCAAGGTTAAGAGCACTTGGAGAAGATGAAGTTTCTGATGGTGTAATGGAATTACAGCTGCCCCATTTTGTTTTTATTTTATTCATTAGTGGCCCACTCACACAAATTAATCATTTAATAAGTTAAATTCTCACTTATTCCACATTAAACCCTTAATTCTTGTTATTTACTTTAGGTACCACCAAATTAATTTTTCATTTTATTTTCTAAGTGTAATATTATTTATTTTTAATGGACATTTAGGTCAAAATACAATTCGGGATGTCAAATGACCATAATGCCCCTGTTCGGGTTGCATTCCCGATTTTTTGGTAACACCGGGTTTTGTCTGTTTTTCGATTTCTCACTTTTCCTTGTACTAATAATTTAATTTTTCTTTGATATTTCTAATGATATTCCTACTTCAATTGATGTCTCTTTATGTCCTAAAAATATTTTCTAGGGTTCCCCGCGGTCCAGGGCTAGTCAACGATCCACGCCGTGACTTCCCGGTGCGGTCACCCATCGCTAGGGTTCTCGGCTCTCTTAACTTGGTTACCTTTCTTTGCTATTATTTTTCCTTTGTTTTTCTTGTATTTTCTTTTCTTGTATTTCATTATTTTATGTCTCCTCCCTCATAATGAAGTGTGGTTCTAGGCATCCTAGCTGTCCGGATAACACTGGCCACCGGAACAGTAGAACGCACTACCGAACATAGGGGTGTTACAATTCTCCCCCCCTTAAAATAAATTTCATCTCGAAATTTTACCTGGCTTTAGTCTCTGAACAGCTGTGGGTGCTGTCTCCTCATATCCTCTTCACGTTTCCAAGTAGCTTCCTGGCCTGAATGATGGTTCCACAGCACTTTAACCAGGTATATCTGTTTGTTCCTCAGCTGCTTCACCTCATAAGCCAGAATTTTTATGGGTTCTTCCTCATATGAGAGGTCTGGTTTTACCTCAATCTCTTCAACTGATTGTACATGAGATGGGTCAGATCTGTACCTCCTTAACATGGACACATGGAAGACACTGTGTATCCTTGCTAGCTCTGGAGGTAATGCCAACCGATATGCCAAAGGACCCACTCTTTCCAGAACTTCATACGGTCCAATGAAACGAGGACTCAGTTTTCCCTTTCTGCCAAATCTCATAATTCTCTTCCAAGGAGAAACTTTGAGGAATACCTTATCACCCACTGCATATTCAATATCTCTTCTTTTCAAATCAACATAGGACTTCTGACAGTCTGATGCAATTTTGAGCCTATCTCTAATCAATCTAATCTTTTCCTCTGTCTGCTGGACAATTTCTGGCCCAATCATCTTCCTTTCACCTACTTCATCCCAACATAAAGGAGTTCTGCACTTTCTGCCATACAAAGCTTTATATGGAGGCATCTTTATGCTTGATTGGTAGCTGTTGTTATAAGCAAATTCAATCAAAGGCAAGTGTGTATCCCAACTACCTTCAAATTCAATCACACAAGCCCGTAGCATATCCTCCAATATCTGAATAACCCTTTCAGACTGGCCATCTGTCTGTGGGTGGAATGCTGTGCTGAAGTTCAATCTAGTTCCTAGGGCTCTCTGAAGACTACCCCAGAATCTAGAAGTGAACCTAGGATCTCTATCAGACACAATTGATACTGGCACTCCATGAAGGAACGGAAGCGTGAAAAACACAAGATTATACCATTGAATTCAAAATTTTTCACCTAGGGTCACATGCACCATGCAAGATTTATTTTTATCTATTTGATTTCAATGATAAACAACATATTAAAACTCTTTTAATATGTTTTTGGATCTGTATTTCCCATTTAAGATTTTAAAATTAATCAGATTAATTTTAGAACCCTAGATTAAATCAAGAACGATTACACTAACCTCTTGATGTGCTGCAGCGTGTCTGCGCCTTTGAGATTCGTCTTCAGGACACCAAATGTTGTCCCTCTAGCTTGTCCACACCAAGAACACCTATGGCAGCCCTTGAACAGCTTCTAAAGCCTTTTCTATTAATTAGAAATTCAAGTTCTGCCTTTTAAGAGATTAGAGATGCAAACAGGACACTAGAAACAATTTCTAGTGTTCTTAATTCAAGAGATTGATGGCTAATCTCTTTGAATTGATGAGAGATGAAGAGAAATAGCTGGAGAGGCTCAAAGTGGCGTGACATATGAGAGGAGAGGCTGCTGGTTATGTTTTCTTTTCATAACCACACTTAAATAGCTAGATTAACACATTAAACCCTAGCCACATGTCACCTTTTGATTAGCTCTAGGTTTAAGTGACCCAATCACATTGTGCCAAGTGTCAAACCTATATTTAATCTTGATTTTAATCATCTTACATGATTAAAAATATTTGGCAAGCTTATGTGTTATGCCATGTGTCACCATCTCATGGTGCCACGTGTCACACTGAAAAATGACCAAAATGCCCCTGTGTCTTAATTTTGAGTTCTTAACCCAAAATAATTATTTTCTTCTTCAAATTAATTTATATCAAATATAAATTAATTAATTAATCTCTATTAATTAATTTCTCATCAATTAAATTCATATTTAAACACTTTAAATATAAATTTAATTTATACTACACATCCAATAATCTAGATTTGGTTTCAAGTCATGCTAGGGACTTTGCAATCTAATTGCAAACCAAACCTATTTAATTAATCAATTAAACTCTTTAATTAATTAATTAAATCATATTTAAATAGGTGATAACTTGTGTATGTGTGTGACTTACTAGGCTCATCACTAATTGGCAATGAGACATGATATCAACTCTTAATATCATTAGAACTCTTTCTTACCATAAATGATTTCTCTAAATCATTTTATGAACCTCATAGACCATGGTTAACACCTAGCATAGCATGCCATGGCCACCCAATTAGTAATAAGGTTTACCTTAAATGAACCTATAATCATATGTTACCATGCACTAGAATCTCTCTGTTACAAAATCCCAACTCAAGCTGGAGTCATGGTTTATGTCAAACTCCATTTGCTATGAATATTATGTTCTCTTTTAATTCCAGTCCTTGATTAAAAGATTTTTCTCATCAGAAACTCTTTTCTGAATAAATCTATCTGTCTTGGCCAGGAACTTGAAACATCAAGAACAATTAAATGAACATAGGATTTTATCTCTATTTACTTAGAGGAACAGATTCCTTCTTGATCAACACCTACCTCCATATATAACTAGCAGGAGCCAACACATGCCCATATACCCATACATAGTACAAGTATGAAAGCAGTATCAAACTCAAACTACCTATATACAAGATAACTGTGCTATCTCAGGTCTAAAGATTATATGCACTGATATGATTTATGACAAAACATTGACAAGAGTAAACTCCATGTGCTTGTCATAAGTGTCACTGGTTCGGCCTACTTATCATTTATAAGTGCCTATCATATTTGTTATATGGCATGAGACTCACCATTCCATCTTATTTATATCTCATATAAATAACTTGGGAACAAACATGAATACAATCTTTCTGGATAAGTCATGTCCTTATTATGAAGTATCCTCGATTGTGAACCTATTTATGATACTTTGTGCTAGAAATATTGTCACTCATATTCTTAACAACTTAAGAATAATATTTCTAACAAAATATCAATGGACCTTTTCTATTACACATAAATATATTATGTAAACGGAAAAGTGGAAATGCCTTTTATTAATAAAAATATGTACAAGATACATACTAAATGATATGCTCTAGGGCATACTACTAACAATCTCCCACTAGCACTAGAGCCATTCATTACAATACCTTAGACCCATCTTCTCAAGATGCCGGTCTAACTGAACTTGTGACAAAAGCTTAGTGAATGGATCAGCTGGATTTTTCAGCTGATGTTATTTTTCTGCATGGCTATATCGCCTTGCCCAACTATATCTCTGATAATGTGGTAGTGCCTTTCTATGTGTTTGGATTTTGGGTGAGACCTTAGTTCCTTAGCTCAGATGATCGCTCCATTATTATCACAGTGTAGTGGAACTGCTGACTGAATGGAATGAACTACTGTAAGTTCTCACGAACTTCTTTATCCAAAGCGACTTCTTTTGCAAAGATTCGATGCAAAGAATATACTCACCTCTGTAGTGGAATCTGCAATCGTGCTCGCTTTGGAACTCTTCCAACCGATCGCACCTCCATTACAAATGAACACATATACAGAAGAAGACTTTCTATCATCGATATCCGATTGGAAATCGTAATCGATAACCATCCAATTGCAAGTCTCCACCTCCATAAATCAAGAATAAATCCTTAGTTCTTCTCAAGTACTTAAGGATATTCTTGACAGCTATCCAGTGTTCCAAACCTGGATTGGATTGATACCTTCTAGTCAAACTAACAGCATATGCGATATCCGGCCTAGTACACAACATTGCATACATTAAACTTCCAATAGCCGAAGCATATGGAATCCTGGCCATCTTATCTCTTTCTTCAGGTGTCTTTGGAGACATCTCTTTAGAAAGGTGGATACCATGTCTCACTGGTAACAATCCTCTCTTGGAATCAAGCATGTTAAACCTCTTTAACACCTTTTCCAAGTATAGACTTTGGGATAAACCAATTATTCTTTTCGCTCTATCTCTATAGATGCGAATCCCAAGAATATAGCCTGCCTCCCCTAAGTCTTTCATGGAGAATGTATTTGACAACCATACCTTTATAGTCGTCAACATACCTGTGTCATTACCTATCAACAGTATGTCATCCACATATAAGACAAGGAAAGTGATAGCACTGTCACTAACCTTCTTATATACACATGGCTCATCCTCATTTTTGATAAAACCAAAGGATTTAATGGCTTCATCAAAATGGATGTTCCAACTCCTCGAAGCTTGTTTCAACCCATAAATGGATCGCTTTAGCTTGCATACCTTGGAACCATCTTGGGATTCAAATCCCCTAGGTTGTTCCATGAAAATGTTTTCTTCAATGTATACATTGAGAAAAGCTGTTTTGACATCCATCTGCCAAATCTCATAATCATAGTATGCAGCTATTGCTAATAAAATCCTAATTGATTTAAGCATGGCAACAAAGCAGAAAGTCTCCTCATAGTCGATTCCTTGCCTTTGGCGAAACCCTTTCGCTACGAGCCTTGCCTTATAGGTCTCTACCTTTCCATCAGAACCAATTTTCTTCTTGAAAACCCATTTGTTCCCTATAGGTACAATACCTTTAGGTGGGTCAACAAGATCCCAAACTTGATTCTTATACATGGAATCAATCTCGAATTTCATAGCATCAATCCATTTTGAAGAGTCTATATCCGATATAGCTTCTTCATAGGTAAGTGGATCATCTCCATGATCTACTTCTTCATGAGTAGACAACTCTTGTTCTTCTTCATGAAGAAAACCATATCTCACCGGTGGGTGAGATACCTGGTTGTTCTACGAGGAACAGTGTAGATGTTTCATCAATGGGTATAGGTTGACTAGATGGATCTATATCCATCGATGCTGGTTGGTCGAATTCTCCAATTCTAACTCTATTTGCCTTCCTTTGCCTCCTTCTTGAACAAACCGTTGTTCAAGAAATGTGGCATCTCTACTTATCACAACCTTTTGTGAAGTAGGCAAATAAAAATAATATCCAAAACTATCTTTTGGATATCCAACAAATCGACCTTTTACGATCCGGTCTCCAATTTATCGGTGTTCACTTTTGATATAAGTCGACAATCCCAAATCTTAACATGCTTAAGACTTGGTTTTCTTTCATGCCATATCTCATAAGGTGTGGAAGAAACCGATTTTGATGGAATCCTATTCGTAATATATAAAGTCGATTCTAATGCAAATCCCCAAAAGGAGATTGGCATATCAAGATAGCTCATCATACTACGTACCATATCCAATAGGGTACGATTTCTCCTTTCAGATACACCATTCATTGTGGCGTTCTGGAGGAGTTAGGCGAGAAACAATGCCATGCTCTCTCAAGTATTCATCAAATTCAAGACTCAAATATTCACCTCCACGATCCGATCAAGAGCTTTAATATTTTTTCCTGTTTGATTTTCTACTTCAGATTTAAATTCTTTGAACTTTTCAAAGGATTCATGTTTGTATTTCATCAAATACAAATACCCAAACCTTGATTTATCATCAGTAAAGGTAATAAAATAATGAAAGCCCCCTCTAGCCATTTCTTTAAACGGACCACATACATCACTATGTATTAGTTCCAAAATATTTTCAGCTCTTAGCCCTTGTCCAACAAAGGGTGATCTAGTCATTTTGCCTTGAAGGCAAGATTCACAACTTGGAGTAGGCTCAGAGCCCAATGAGGATAGAATCCCCATTTTCTCCAATTTTGCAATCCTATCTTCTGCAACATGACATAACCTTAAGTGCCAAATATATTTTGAACTTGAGTTGGTTTTCACCACGGCATTGCTTTCATTTAGATTGCTATACTCTGGCCAGTGAAAACACTTTCTTACTGGCAATGGAAACACTTTCTTACTGGCAATGGAAACACTTTCCTATTGGCAATGGAAACACTTTCCTGTTGGCAGTGGAAACACTTTCCTTTGCCTTCATCAGCTTTAGTCTTCCTTTTCTGTTTAGCTATTTTCTTAGAAGGACCAGGAATCTGAGGTTTCTTTTTCTTATTGCCCTTCTTCTTGTTGGACTTTCCAGCAGAAGAAAATGCAACCAAAGCTACCTCTTTTCCTTTATTGCCTGGCATATTCTTTTGGGCAATAACCAGCATGTTGAGTAAACCAGCTAAGGTGCATTCCTATTGAGTCATATGGAAATTTGTCACAAAATTCCCAAAAGACTTAGGAAGGGACTGAAGGATCAAATCCGTCTGTAGTTGGAAATCCATGTTGAAGTCAAGATGTTCCAACTGCTCAATCAGCCGAATCATCTTGTGGACATGATCCCCAACATTCTGTCCCTCAGACATCCTCATATGGAATAGCTGTCTAGATATCTTATACCTAGCATTCCTGCTGTGCTCACCATACAACTCTTATAGGCGAAGGAGGATCTCACTCGCACTCTGCATGTTCTCATGTTGCTTCTGTAACTCATTACTCATGGAAGCAAGCATGTAACACTTAGCTCTCATATCATGCTCCTTCCACTTGTCCAAAGTTTCATGTTCCTCTTGTGTGGACTCTGGAGGTAAGGGACCAGGAACATTTGAATCTAGAACATATCCTATATGTTCAAGGTTCAGGACAAGTTTCAAATTTCTTAGCCAATCAGACAGATTAGGTCCTGTCAACCTGTTGTGATCAAGTATGCTTGCAAGGATATTGGATGGTGGTGGTTGTTTTGTGCTCATTTTTATCAGAAAATTAACTGCAGAAATAACCAGATTAATTAGTAAATGTATCATGTAATTAACCAAATATGATTATGGTCTTTTAATCAAATTGGTCCTCCCACTAACTTAGCGAATCCTACACTTCCAAAGTAGAAAACGGAAATCCTAGTTGGATGGATTTCTAGTGGGTGATTGAATTCTTATAATTCTATTGATCATCCTCAGGTACATCCATTATTGGAATTACAATAAACTATAAGTGAGCAACTTCCTTGCCCATCACATCTCATGTAAGGTTCAATCCTTTACCTAGCCCCTAATGCTCAAAATCTCAGGTACATCCATTATTGACTTATCTTGCATTAGTTAAGTTGATCCCATTGAGCCAGTAATTATGCAAATAATTTTAATGTCCTCAGGTACATCCAATATTGGCCACCAAACCATTTACATATTTACAACATCTCATGCTTAACAATTATTCTTAAGAAAATCTCTTAAATTAATTGCATCTCATGCAACTATTTAAAATTTCTTAAAATAATTGCCCCAATGGAGGGCTTATGTTATAATTACTTTAATTATAGCATTTCCAACTTAATCATTTGTTTGGAAGATTTTATAGCCATCCTAATTACTATTAAGGTCTCACTTTGCACATTATCCATTTAGCATGCATATATCATATAATTGCATACATTCCCATACATCTCATGCATTCATGGATAAGCGAGAAATATGGTATGATCATGGACTTTCTAAGGGATTCAATTCTGAGCCACCAAGAATTGAATCGGCATTCCTAGGTGCATTTCATTCATTCATTTTACAAGAGTTGCTGAAGGAGTACATAATCAACACTTGATCTTGAATTCCTCCCACTGGTCCCACCAATGCTCTTGACCTCCTTGAACTTCTTGCAATCCAATATTACATAGTAATCCTTGGCATACCAAGGCGAATTTACAAGAACTTAAATAAATGAAATTACAACCCAAAAATATTACAAACTTAATAATACATGCCCAAAATAAATTAAAATAAATTAATTTACAATCCCAAAGAAACATAAAAGAAATAAATCCAATCACATTGGTCTTTTATAGTCCATGATCATCCATCATGCATATCACTATTTAACAATTAAATAAAACATACATACTTATATTAAATTGAATATCTCATATTCAACTTAAAAGTTCAGATTTGAATATGATTCAAATAAATTTAAAAATTCAGATTTGAATCTCATTCAAACAAATTTAAAAATTCAGATTTGAATCACATTCAAACAACTTCAAAAATTCAGATTTGAATCACATTCAAATATTTTTTAAAAAATTAGATTTGAATCACATTCAAATATTTTTTAAAAAATCAGATCTGAATTTTATTGAATCAATTTTAAAAAATCAGATTTAAATATGATTCAAACAACTTTAAAAATTCAGATTTGAATCACATTCAAACAACTTTTAAAATTCAGATTTGAATCACATTCAAATATTTTTTTAAAATTCTGATTTGAATCATAATTTAATTGTGTGATTAAAACAACTAATTAAACACTTTAATTAGTCAAAGAATAGGCCTTAGATCATACAACAATTGCAGAATTAAAAACCAAACCTTGAACCACCCATGGAACCATTGTTACCGCCACCTATGGTGGCTTCACCATGTGTGACGCCACACCTCTTAATCCAACCAGCTATGAATCAATCATCTCATGATCAAATCACACAATTAAATCATATAATCAACAATCTAAATGGCAAATATAGTGGCTCTGATACCAATTGAAGGAACGGAAGCGTGAAAAACACAAGATTATACCATTGAATTCAAAATTTTTCACCTAGGGTCACATGCACCATGCAAGATTTATTTTTATCTATTTGATTTCAATGATAAACAACATATTAAAACTCTTTTAATATGTTTTTGGATCTGTATTTGCCATTTAAGATTTTAAAATTAATCAGATTAATTTTAGAACCCTAGATTAAATCAAGAACGATTACACTAACCTCTTGATGTCTTTGCGTATGCGCGCTTTGAGATTCGTCTTCAGGACACCAAATGTTGTCCCTCTAGCTTGTCCACACCAAGAACACCTATGGCAGCCCTTGAACAGCTTCTAAAGCCTTTTCTATTAATTAGAAATTCAAGTTCTGCCTTTTAAGAGATTAGATATGCAAACAGGACACTAGAAACAATTTCTAGTGTTCTTAATTCAAGAGATTGATGGCTAATCTCTTTGAATTGATGAGAGATGAAGAGAAATAGCTGGAGAGGCTCAAAGTGGCGTGACATATGAGAGGAGAGGCTGCTGGTTATGTTTTCTTTTCATAACCACACTTAAATAGCGAGATTAACACATTAAACCCTAGCCACATGTCACCTTTTGATTAGCTCTAGGTTTAAGTGACCCAATCACATTGTGCCAAGTGTCAAACCTATATTTAATCTTGATTTTAATCATCTTACATGATTAAAAATATTTGGCAAGCTTATGTGTTATGCCATGTGTCACCATCTCATGGTGCCACGTGTCACACTGAAAAATGACCAAAATGCCCCTGTGTCTTAATTTTGAGTTCTTAACCCAAAATAATTATTTTCTTCTTCTAATTAATTTATATCAAATATAAATTAATTAATTAATCTCTATTAATTAATTTCTCATCAATTAAATTCATATTTAAACACTTTAAATATAAATTTAATTTATACTACACATCCAATAATCTAGATTTGGTTTCAAGTCATGCTAGGGACTTTGCAATCTAATTGCAAACCAAACCTATTTAATTAATCAATTAAACTCTTTAATTAATTAATTAAATCATATTTAAATAGGTGATAACTTGTGTATGTGTGTGACTTACTAGGCTCATCACTAATTGGCAATGAGACATGATATCAACTCTTAATATCATTAGAACTCTTTCTTACCATAAATGATTTCTCTAAATCATTTTATGAACCTCATAGACCATGGTTAACACCTAGCATAGCATGCCATGGCCACCCAATTAGTAATAAGGTTTACCTTAAATGAACCTATAATCATATGTTACCATGCACTAGAATCTCTCTCATACAAAATCCCAACTCAAGCCGAGTCATGGTTTATGTCAAACTCCATTTGCTATGAATATTATGTTCTCTTTTAATTCCAGTTCTTGATTAAAAGATTTTTCTCATCGTAAACTCTTTTCGAATAAATCTATCTGTCTGCCAGAACTTGAAACATCAAGAACAATTAAATGAACATAGGATTTTATCTCTATTTACTTAGAGGAACAGATTCCTTCTTGATCAACACCTACCTCCATATATAACTAGCAGGAGCCAACACATGCCCATATACCCATACATAGTACAAGTATGAAAGCGATCAAACTCAAACTACCTATATACAAGATAATCGTGCTATCTCAGGTCTAAAGATTATATGCACGATATGATTTATGATAAAACATTGACAAGAGTAAACTCCATGTGCTTGTCATAAGTGTCACCGGTTCTACTACTTATCATTTATAAGTGCCTATCATATTTGTTATATGGCATGAGACTCACCATTCCATCTTATTTATATCTCATATAAATAACTTGGGAACAAACATGAATACAATCTTTCTGGATAAGTCATGTCCTTATTATGAAGTATCCTCGATTGTGAACCTATTTATGATACTTTGTGCTAGAAATATTGTCACTCATATTCTTAACAACTTAAGAATAATATTTCTAACAAAATATCAATGGACCTTTTCTATTACACATAAATATATTATGTAAACGGAAAAGTGGAAATGCCTTTTATTAATAAAAATATGTACAAGATACATACTAAATGATATGCTCTAGGGCATACTACTAACAATCCATGCAATTTTACAATCTCATATATGTACAATCTGGCCAATCTTTCCAGGCTATAGTCCATCCGAACTGGCAAAAAGTGAGCAGACTTGGTCATTCTGTCAACTATAACCCATACTGCATCATGACTACTCTGTGTCCTTGGAAGTCCTATAACAAAATCCATAGTTATTCGTTCCCATTTCCACTTTAGTACTGACAAAGGATGTAACAAACTAGCTAGAACTTGATGTTCTGCCTTTACTTGCTGACAAGTTAGGCATTTGGAAACAAATTCAGCTATATATCTCTTCATACCCATCCACCAGTAATGCTCTTTCAGCTCTCTGTACATTTTAGTTCCACTAGGGTGCATAGCAAATGGAGACTCATGTGCTTCCTTCATAATGATTTGTCTCAATTCCACATCACTAGGAACGCACATTCTGCCCTGATGTAGCAATAAACCATCATCTCTCATAGAAAATTCAGGTTTCTTGCCTTGCTGGACTTCTTTCAGTAGCTTCTGATATTTTTCATCACTTTGAGCAGCCATTCTAATCTGATCAATCAACACTGGTTGTACATGCCATGCAACTACTGTCTGTCCCTCATCATCAATCTCTAAACTGGCATGTTGTGCTTTCAATTCATATACCATGGACAAAGGAGAAAATCTGAGACTTGCCGTAGTCTTGCGACTTAAGGCGTCAGCCACCACATTTGCTTTCCCTGGCTGATAGTCTATTAAGCAATCATAATCTTTGATGAGTTCTAACCATCTCCTCTGCCTCAAATTCAATTCCTTCTGGGTGCCCAAATACTTCAAGCTCTTGTGATCTGTGTAAATGTAGCATTTCTCCCCATACAAATAGTGTCTCTAGATCTTCAGAGCAAAACAATAGCTGCTAGCTCCAGATCATGTGTTGGGTAGTTCCTCTCATGCGGTTTCAGCTGGCATGATGCATAAGCAACGACATTCCGATCTTGCATCAGTACACAGCCTAGCCCATTGTGAGAAGCATCACTATAAACTGTGTATTCTTTACCAGGAGTAGGTAAAGTGAGAACTGGAGCTTCAGTCAAACACCTCTTCAACTCATCAAAACTCTGCTGACATTTATCTGTCCACTGAAATTTTACATCTTTTCGATGCAGTTTGGTCAATGGAGAAGATAACATAGAAAATCCCTTCACAAACCGACGGTAATATCCAGTTAAACCCAGAAAACTGCGAATTTCTGTGATGTTCCTGGGCGGCTTCCAATTAGGGATAGCTTCTACCTTGCTGAAATCTACCTTGATCCCTTCAGCTGACACAACATGTCCCAAAAAGGAGATTTCTTTCAGCCAAAATTCACATTTCGACAATTTGGCGTATAACTGTTTCTCCCTTAAAGTCTGCAGTACAATCCGCAGATGTCTGTCATGCTCCTCTGCATTCCTTGAATATATCAAAATGTCATCAATAAACACCACCACAAATTGATCAAGATATGGTCTGAAGATAGTGTTCATCAGATCCATAAAAGCAGTTGGAGCATTTGTTAACCCGAATGGCATTACTTGAAACTTAGAGTGGCAATACCGAGTTCTGAAAGCAGTTTTTGGAATACTCTGCTCTTGCACCTTCAACTGATAATAACCAGATCGCAAATCAATTTTGGAGAATACAGCTGCACCCTTCAATTGATCAAACAGATCATCAATGCGAGGCAATGGATATCTGTTCTTTATTGTCACCTTATTCGACTGCTGGTAATCAATACACAAGCGAAGAGTGCCATCTTTCTTCTTAACAAACAATACTGGCGCTCCCCAAGGTGACACACTAGGGCGGATGAAGCCCTTTTCAAGTACTTCTTGCAATTGTATCTTCAACTCCTTCAACTCTGCTGGTGCCATTCTGTATGGCGTTATGGAGATTGGTTCCACACCAGCCATAACATTAATTTCAAACTGAACTTCTCTTTCCGGAGGCAATCCTGGTAATTCATCAGGAAACACATATGGAAAGTCATGTACTGTAGGGATGTCCTTCAATGCTGGACTCCCCACTTGGGTGTCTACCACATGTGCCAAGTAGGCTTCACACCCCTTTCTGATCATTTTTCTGGCTAGTGTAGCCGAAATGATGTTTGATGGCAATAACTGCCTTTCCCCATGTATTACCACATCACTGTACTGAGGAAGGCCAAAAGTGACTGTCTTCAGCCTACAATCAATCATGGCATAATGCCTAGCTAACCAATCCATGCCCAAGATGATATCATAATCTCTGAAGGGCATTTCAATGAGATCAGATAGGAAAGTGTGTCCTTGGATCACCAAAGGACAATCTCTATATATTCCATTAACCCTGACCTCCTGTCCCAGCGGACTTGTTACTAGCACCTCAAAGTCCATTTGTGTACATGGAACAGCAATGCAATTAATGGTGCTAGCACTCACATAAGAATGGGTAGAACCCAGATCAAATAACACAAGGAGATTTCCTCCCGTTAGTGCATATTTATAATGTAATGTACTGTATGTATCAAACAATGATATTGAGCAGTGGTACTATGAAGAAAGAATATTCAAATAACAGGTAAAAAGAAAATTTAAAAACTAGCTCTGATACCACTAAAACATGTCACACCCTACCCCTCTCTAAGGCATAACATGATCCCGTAGTATACCTAATGAATTACCAACTCCGTCTACTGATAATCCATTAAATACACTACAAGGGATTTTAAAAACTTTTCTTACTTCTTTTACAGTGGTGAGCACTATTTACAGGTATTAAAAACCTTTTTGAATTGAAGTGATAGAACTAACATATTTGAATTATTTGGAATTTCTGTAAAAATTTTGGCAGAGTGCCATTTGTATTTTGGATAAAACAGTTCTTCAGAAAACCTATAAAAGCATTTCATTATATTTCCAAATCTCAACTCCAACATTTTTCTCAACACAACATATTTCTCAACTCAAATCTGCAGTGATTTTTCAAAGACTGAGATAAAAGAAATATAATACAAATTTTTACAAGCCAAAATAACTCATAATTATTTTACAACTTCAATGTACAAATTTTATTTTACAACTGCTCAAAACCAACAACAATATGTACATACAGTGAACATACATTACATTACAAAATACAAAATATTGGTATACTCATTATACCCGGTAGTCTCTCGCTGGAGATACTAGCAGCCTAGTCTGCTGCCCTGTCTGTCTATCTACCTGCGACGGCAATAAAAAGCTATCGCTGAGACAATGTCTCAGTGGTGCACAATATTAACCAAATACAACTTTAAATCATAATTCATAAATCATTCAAATAGTGGATACTTAAAACCATAGTTAAATTCAGAAGACAGTGAATGTCAATAAGAATTTAAACTCCATTTCACAAATTATTAAAGCTCATAATAACACAATTTAGTCAAATAATTTAAGAACACAGTGTTGCTAATTCATACACAACTTAGGCCATGACACAATTTTCCGATTAATGCTAGCATTTAAGGGTACTTACCAAAGCACTGCAGCGCATTACGTCGCCCTGCAAGCCCTTGGGTGGTACCTATCAGAGCACTTGCAGGCGTTACGTATCGCCATCCCTGCAAGCTCCTGAGTTCACTCGTGAGAGTTCCCAAAAATCGTAGGCGTTACGTATCGCCATCCCTACTTTGCTCTGATAACACTAAACACCTTTTATCTCAAAATTTCCAAAGTCATAATTTCATTCACAAGATGGCAACATAATTCATAATTAACTTCAACATTCACAAATCACACTAAATCAATTTTCCACAGTTTCAAACCATTTACAATGCTTTTCAAGCAATAAGTATCCATTAATATCATTCAAACAATTTCTCACAATTTCAAACCATTTACAGTGCTTTTCAAGCGATAAATATTCATTCAAACACATTTCCACAATTTAAAACAATAATGTACAAATAGTCATAATTCATTTCAATTGAAAAATTCAAAAGAAATAGTTGTTGTGCACAAACACAATCTAAAACAATAACATACAATTAATCATATGAAATATTATTCAGAGCAAAATCAGTTGAAAACTAGTCGTGCACAAACCTCTTATGACTGTCTCCTGGTCTGGACTCAGTGTTTCCTTCCCTTTTCCTGAGTCTTTACTAACTGAGAAACACAATTTGAAGTGTTTCAGTACTAAATTAAATTGTCTCTATCGATAATGCTTGATAAGTAATTCACTGAATTCAATTATTCACTGAATACCTTTATTTGCTTAATCACCTAATATATCGACCCTCGATGTGTTCTAGGTAAATTAGGTTTTGACGTTATTAATATATCATTTTCGATAGTATTTTAGGGTTGGTACGTATTACCAAACTCATTTCTATGTATACTGCGTTTCCTTGCATTTTATTGCAAATTGATGGATTTCCGGGATACTAGTTTGACCTAGCCGGACGACCTAGTTCCCTCGGTTTTCGGGTTTTGGTCGAAACTAAAAAATTGTAGATCTATGTCTTATGGAACGCAGGGCAAAATTTTAGATCATTCTGAGTTAAGTAGACCAAGTTATGGTCATTACACTATTACTGGTCAAATGGCATCAAATTAGGTCAATTTTAGGTCAATTTGGTCAACTCTGGTTCGGCCAGTTTTTGGACCCGAACTTGTGCAAGATTTTTGACTTGCTTATGGTCATTTCTGGGCTTTGGTGTCTTCATAAGACTTGTAGGTATTGGTCTTAACTATTCATGGTTAAAATTTCAGGTCAATTGGACCTGTTTTGAGTGAGTTATGGCCTAAACACTAACTGCTGCCCAATTGGTCAGTTTTCAGGTTTCAATTGCACCTAATCCGAATTGTCATTTTTTTATGTCACCTTGCAAGCAGAATTTTGGTATGCTTTCTCAATGAAAGTTGGCACATTTTGTGCCTAGTTTCACCTCCAATTAGTCTCATACCAATTGAGTTTACACATTTAAAGTTATAGGCTAAAATGTATACTGCCCTTAATTACCTTGCTTAAACATACATCAATGACACATTTACCTTACTATATGTCCACTTCCCTTACCAATTCTGTTTTGGTACATTACCAAAACCATATACCACTTCACTTTAAAATCACTTTGGGCAGATTACACACATCCTCAATACACCAAATAAACTCAAATTTACAAAGTCTAAGTACAATCTCATATACACATAAACATTACTAATTCCTACATACACTTTACACAACTAATTTATATACATATCCATCAATCCTCAATGTCATAATTCTGCCAATATCTTCATGAACTCATACATTTATCAAAGAGTCCCAAGGCTACCGAAATGTTCTACAATACCAAAGTGTCCCACAATTCGTCAATCTCAATGTCAAGTACACAATCACCACATTTTCATAGAAATAACTTACTAGGATATTAAATCCCTCTACTCAACATGAATTTACATCAAATATATGTAATAATAAATCATCAAATACATAACTCCATGGCTGTCCAAACTGGATATATCAAGAACTCTTCAAACTTGAAAATTTTCTTCACAAAGCACACACCCATAACATGTACACAAAGTTTAACAAAGCAATATTCAAAATTGTAAACTTACCTATGGTTGGGACTTGCTAAACCTTGACTAAACTTCTTGATTTTGGTATCAAGCTCTTCCTTATGATGTGTAGACAATATTTAATGAAGAAACCTAAATGATTGGTAGTGAAATGAGGAGGTTAAATGAAGCTTAAGGAAAACGGCAATGGTGGACTTCCAATCCTTCATTTCGGCAAGGTTAAGAGCACTTGGAGAAGATGAAGTTTCTGATGGTGTAATGGAATTATAGCTGCCCCATTTTGTTTTTATTTTATTCATTAGTGGCCCACTCACACAAATTAATCATTTAATAAGTTAAATTCTCACTTATTCCACATTAAACCCTTAATTCTTGTTATTTACTTTAGGTACCACCAAATTAATTTTTCATTTTATTTTCTAAGTGTAATATTATTTATTTTTAATGGACATTTAGGTCAAAAGACAATTCGGGATGTCAAATGACCATAATGCCCCTATTCGGGTTGCATTCCCGATTTTTCGGTAACACTGGGTTTTATCTGTTTTTCGATTTCTCACTTTTCCTTGTACTAATAATTTAATTTTTCTTTGGTATTTCTAATGATATTCCTACTTCAATTGATGTCTCTTTAAGTCCTAAAAATATTTTCCAGGGTTTCCCGCTGTCCAGGGCTAGTCAACGGTCCACGCCGTGACTTCCTGGTGCGGTCACCCATCGCTAGGGTTCTCGGCTCGCTTAACTTGGTTACCTTTCTTTGCTATTATTTTTCCTTTGTTTTTCTCGTATTTTCTTTTCTTGTATTTCATTATTTTATGTCTCCTCCCTCATAACGAAGTGTGGTTCTAGGCATCCTAGCTTTCTGGATAACACTGGCCACCGGAATAGTAGAACGCACTACCGAACATAGAGGTGTTACATATTTCACCGCTCCAGTGACCGAAGTCGGTCCGGATAATTAAGGAGATTAGAACCATACTTAAGACAAGTAGATAAAATATAATCACAAATAATTAGTAATGTCCAATTAGTTAAGTATAAACAAGAAAAACAGAACATAAGAAGTTAAACGAGCCGAGAGTCGCAGCGATGGATGACCTTCTCGAGAATGACTGCGAAGTCATTTTAAACTCAAATTTCGAACCGTAAAATGTGACGCCGCGGTCCTTAGGACCCTTATAAACATAGTGGAAAAGAGAAAATCACGAAAAAGAATTGTTAAGCCAGTCAAATAATTAGGTCAGGGAGCCGGAAGAAATATACAATTAATTGCAAATCGGGATGAACTAGCAAGGGGCAATTTGGTCAATTGACCCCGAGAGCTGACTCCTGACCTAACTGTCAAATAAAATTGGAGAAAAGGAAACTTCGGGATTGAGAATTAAATTAAAGAACTAATAGAAAAATAAATAAAAAAAGAAAACAAAGAGAAAATGGAAAAGTCAAAAGGTGATGACATCATGGATGACCTCATGCATGATGCCATAAAGAATAAAATTAATTTATTTACTTATTTTGGATTTTTGGTCTTCCTAAAGAGATAAAAAAACAAAAGAAAAGAAAAGAAAAAAAAAATTAAAAGCCTTATCTTCCTCAAAGTGCCGCCTCCCATCCTTCTCTCTCCCCCACCATTGCAAATCTCATTTAAAGCTTGCTTCAAGCTTTGAAACCATCATTAAACCCCAAATCCTCCCATACTTGCTTCATAAAAACTTGATTTAATCACTTGAGAGGAAGATTGGTCATCAAAGAATTAAAGAAAATTGAGAGGAAGTGAAAGTTCAAAGACACCTAACAAGGTTAGTAATGCAAACTTCAAGTTTTTAGTTTAATTAGTGTATGTATAGCATCAAGAACATAGAAACAAGCTTAAAATGAAAAGAAAAATTGGTTGAGGGACTAAACTGATTTTCAGCCAGCTTGGTTATGAGGATGATTTGCATGAATTGAATGGTTTGAAAAGGGTATATAAACCTTAGTTAGTTGAATGACTATGGTTAAAGGCATGGAATCAAGTAAATGCAAAAATTAGTGTGAATTAGGGTTTGGACATTAGGGTTTAGGGACCAGAAATGTGAAGAAGTGCTAAATGATGTCTTTGACATAGTTTAAGGAGAGAAATGGTCATTTGTGACCTAATTAAGTGTGTTAGAAGTGTTTGAATCAAAGCCAAATTCGGATTGGGTATGCAGCATGACCAAAAGTCAACTTTGAGGGACCAAAAATGAAATTTTACATGTCCAATTGGTATGGGACCAATTGGGAATGAAAATAGGCACTAAATGACACAATTTTCATTTAGGAAGCATGCCCAAAAAGCGACCAAACCTAGTGAACAAATTGACCAAAGTTGGAAAATTACAGGCTGCCCTGTAGAAACTGACCAAATAAACAGTGTTTGTTCATTTGGTCATAACTCGAGCTAGGCAGGTCAAAATGACCTGAAATGTTATTAGTGGTTAGATGAGATATAGACCTAAAACTTTCATGAAGAACACAAACTCAAATTATGCCATTAACCCAATCAAATTATTGAGCAAAATTGAGTCACTGAATCTGCAGAACTGCAGATTTACCATATAAATAGTAAAGTTTCAATGGCTGTAACTCTCTCTAGAAGACTCGGATTTAGGTGATTCTTAAACTGATGGAAACCTAAGACATAGCATAACATTTCATATGAAGAAAATTTGACCAAATTATGGACTTAACTTGATCAAATTGCTGAAGGAAGTTGGATCAATAAATCTGCAGAATCAAATTCTGCAGCATGAACAGTAACCATAATTTGAGTATAACTTTAGCTAAAAAACTCCGATTGGAGTGATTCAAAAAGGAGAATAAAATTAAGACAATAGGGAACATTTTTTATGAAGAAAGTTTTGTCAAATTCCAACAGTAAAAGGACCAAGAAACAGTGCAACTTAGGACTCCAAAACTGAAAATTGGCAATTTTGCCTAAAATACCTAAGTTTTGAGAAAATGACCAAAACCAACAAATTTAGTGACCAAAATGTGGTATGTTGGTGAAGTTGGAGTTCCCATACCTATTAAGCCTTAGAAAGTCAACAATTTGACTTGAATAGTGTAGTGAATAGTAACCCAAAACACAAAAATTTCAAGAACATCGAGTTTAGCACGTTAGAGCTAGGTAAAAGTGAAGCTAAATTTATTTGGATTTATGTTAAGTTATAGTACTGAAACATTGTAAAATTGTGTGTTTCAATTGGAAAGAATACCGGGAAAGAATACCGGGAAAGAACCCGAGCAACCGAGTCGAGGCCAAGAGGCGACTCGCTTGAGGTTTGTGCACAACGTGTAATTTTTGTAAATTATTTGCTGCATATTGTTTTGAATGATTTGAAAAAGTGAATTGAGACATTATTTATGATGCTTTAATCGAAATTGTTGAAAGTTACTGTGCATATTTGATATGACAATGTTTAGCAAATTATTAAGATAAGTTTTGAAACCACAGTATCATGACCATATATTTGAACACCTCACTAGCACGACTAGTGGGGGTAATTAGTTTCGAATTTTGATTCCTTCTCTGGAGAAGTGTTGAGGTGTGCCAGTAGAAGAGGATGTGAATGGATATCCATATATTTGAGCTAGCTAGCCTTGTGATGTGATTTCTCTTTAGCCTCTGGCTATTGAGATTCTATTTGTTTCAAATGGCATGATCTAATTGTGGGTTTTATGAAATGTGTTTTGATACTTTGAAATGAACTTGGTTTGCATTAAAATCTCATAATTCATGTTTTCTGTTTAATTTTCATGTTTAGTCAAATTTTTGAATAAATGTGATTTATATTTTGCATAAAGATTATTTTAGTATGTTATGCACCACTGAGTCCTAGTATTCAGCTATAGCTTCTATTGCTGTCACAGATACAGAGACTAGAGGAGCAGCAGACTGAGCTGCTAAGGATTAAAGATCATTCAGCTTGAAGTTATCGGGTATAATTTATACCCTAATTGTGAATATTTCTTTTGGTGTATGTATTGCATATAAAAGTATAGACATGTAAATGGGTCTTGAGCAGCTTGTACAAAATTTGTATGAAGTTTGTAATAAAGTTTAGTCTATATTTCTTTTAATGTAAATTTTGTAAGGATGTATACAAATTGTTTTGTCTCTAATGAAAAATGAGTGGAACTATTTTATTTAATTTGAATGAAATGTATTGCTAGTATTTTGAGGATTATTGAATTTTGAACTTGAGAAATTGATTGAAATGATTATGGAGTTGTTGAAATGGATTGAGTTTGATTGTGAAATTGAAGTAGTTGTTGAGAAAACATTTTTAGAAGTGCTTTTTACAGGTGTTTGAAGAAATATTTTCTCAAAGTATAAACGAAACTCTGTCAAAATTTTTATAAAATTTGCGGAAAAATAAAATGGGCCAAAAGTTTTAACTAGTTTTTAATTTCAATTAAATGTTTTGAATACCTATTAGAAAACGCTCACCACTTATCAAAAATAAGAAAATTGTTTTAAAATCCCTTGTAGGGTACTTAATGAGTTATCGGTAGATGAAGTGCGATAGTTCATCAGGTATTCTACAGGATCATGTTATGCCTTACAGAGGGGTAAGGTGTGACATGTTTTAGTGGTATCAGAGCCTGGTTTTTGAAGTATGTTTTAACTTGAGAATTTATGTCTTTTCCTTGTTAAGTACAACTACTCAATGTCCATATTTGTTACATACAGTGCATTACATCATAAATATGAACTAACGGAGGGAAATCTCCTTGTGTTATTTGTTCAGGAGATATCCTACTCCAGACTGAAATGGAAGAAGGGGATCGCTCAGTTGAGCAATTTGTTAAAGCTGAGGCACAAGGGGAAGCTTCAGCTTTACAGAATGTCAGTGGGTTAGTAGCACCAGCCCCGCAAATGCCGCAGTTTCCTGCACAGTTCGCACAGCAGATGGCTGCGATGTTTCAACAAATGGCTGGGGGTATGCCCGCTCAAGCTCCATCCCAGACATCTGTGGCACAACCACTGTCTCCTCGGCATAAAGTATGATAAATTATCAAGTATGGGGCTGCATAATTTAAGGGTACTGTGGACCCTTTAGAGTCAGAGCTAGGGCTTGAAAGTATTGACTGAGTATTTAAGAAGCCGCACTGCCAAGATGAATCAAGTTTGAGTATTCGTGTCGCCATCGCAAGGGGATGCATATGATTGGTGGAAGACCATCCCCATAGCTTGGCTGAACCACGGTCTTGACTGGGATGACTTCATCGAGAATTGCATGTAAATACATCCCAGATGCATATGTTGATCAGAAACTGCAAGAATTTTTGAGTTTGAAACAAGGGAATAGATCAGTGGCAGAGTATGAGAGGGAGTTCTCCCGCTTAAGTCATTATGCTGGGAGTCTCTTTTCCACCAGCAAGGCAAGGTGCAAGAGATTTGAGACGGGTTTGAAGCCTAGCATAGGGATGCAAGTTGTGGGATTTCGACACAGCAATTTCTCAGAGCTCATGGCTTAAGCACTTGAGTTGGAAAGAATAGAATCAAGAGCAACCGCAGTGAAAGAAAAGTCGGAGAAAGCTGAGAAATCAGAAAAAGACAAGGGGGAAAAATCAGTAGAGCCGAGTTTTGGTGGGACTTTTGGGAAAAAGAAGAAGTTTAGTGGACCCAGCAGGGGTCGAGGTGGCAGATTTGGTAGGGGCAAATTTTCTGGACAGAGACCCCCTTGATCCGTCCGCCAGCCGAAAGGTGGGTTCACATTCTCGCCGCCTTGTGAGACTTGTGGCAAGATTCATGGGGGGGAATGTTATTGGGCCACCGGAGCTCGCGAATCATGAGGCAAGGGTCATTTAGCAAGAGACTGCACTAGTGCTCCGTCTTCGAGTTATGGTCCAGCTCCTACTACTGCCGAGGGATCTATTCAGAGTCCTGCTCCCAGAGGTTCATAGTCAGTTGGTAGAGGAAGAGGTAGAGGTAGAGGCACTACTTCAGGGAGTCAGGGCACGGTTGGTCAATCAGCATAAGGAAGTGCTTCAGCCAGAGTCTACACGATGAGACAGCGAGAAGAGACTGAGACTTCTGATGTGGTAGCTGGTACATTCTCTATCTCTGATCAAGAAGTATTTGTATTGTTTGATCCGGGTTCAACCCATTCATATGTTAGTGCTAGCATAGTCAGTTCACTTGCTGTTCGATGTGTGTAAATGGGTTTTGAAGTACTAGTAACTAGTCTGTTAGGACAAGAGGTCCGGGTCAACAGAATCTATAGAGACTGTCCTTCGGTGATCCAAGGACATGTTTTCCTGTCAGACTTGATTGAAATGCCCTTCAGAGAGTATGATATCATCTTAGGCATGGATTGGTTAGCCAAGCATCATGCCATGATTGACTGTAGACTGAAGACAGTCACTTTTGGTCTCCCTCTATATGGTGATGTGGTAATACACGGGGAGAGGCATTTACTGACATCAAACATCATTTTGGCTACACTAGCCAAAAGGATGATCAGAAAGGGGTGTGAAGCATACTTGGCAAATGTGATAGACACCCAAGTGGGGAGTCCAGCACTAAGGGACATCCCTACGGTATGTGACTTTCCGGATGTGTTTCCTGATAAATTGCCAGGATTACCTCCAGAAAGAGAGGTGCAGTTTGAAATTGATTTTATGCCTGGTGTGGACCCAATCTCCATAACGCCATATAGAATGGCACCTGCAGAATTGAAAGAATTGAAAGTGCAATTGCAAGAGTTGCTTGACAAGGGCTTTATTCACCCTAGTGTGTCACCTTGGGGAGTGCCAGTGTTGTTTGTAAAGAAGAAGGATGGCACTCTCCGCTTGTGTATTGATTATCTGCAGTTGAATAAGGTGACAATAAAGAATAGATATCAATTGCCCCGCATTGATGACTTGTTTGATCAGTTGAGGGGTGCAGCTGTGTTCTCCAAAATTGACCTGAGATCAGGTTATTGTCAACTGAAAGTATAAGAGCAGAGTATTCCTAAAACTGCCTTCAGAACCCGTTATGGCCATTATGAGTTTTTGGTTATGCCATTCGGGTTAACTAATGCTTCGGCTGCTTTTATGGATCTGATGAACACTATCTTCAGACCATACCTCGACCAGTTTGTTGTGGTATTCATTGATGATATATTGGACTATTCGAGGAATGCAGAAAAGCATGATAGACATCTGCAGATTGTACTGTAGACATTGAGGGAAAAATAGCTATACGCCAAATTATCAAAGTGTGAATTTTGGCTGAAGGAATATCTTTCTTGGGGTATGTACTATCAGAAGAGGGCATCAAAGTTGTATCCAAGTAAGATTGAAGTTGTCCTTAATTGGAGACCACCCAGAAATGTCACAGAGATTCACAGTTTTCTGGGTTTAGTTGGATACTACCGTCGATTTGTGAAGGGATTCTCCGTGCTGGCATTTCCATTGATTAAGCTGCTTAGAAAAGATGTGAAATTTCAGTGGATAGATAAATGCCAACAGAGTTTTGATGAATTGAAGAAATGTTTGACTGAAGCTCCAATCCTGACTTTACCTACACTAGGTAAAGAATACACCGTGTACAGCGATGCTTCTCACAATGGGTTAGGCTGTGTATTGATGCAAGATCGAAATGTCATTGCCTATGCATCACGCCAGCTGAAACCGCATGAGAGGAATTATCCGACACATGACTTGGAGCTTACAGCTATTGTGTTTGCTCTTAAGATCTGGAGACACTATTTGTATGGGGAAAAGTGTTACATTTACACAGATCATAAGAGTTTGAAGTATTTGGCCACCCAGAAAGAGTTGAATTTGAGACAGAGGAGATGGTTAGAGTTAATAAAAGACTATGATTTTCTGATAGACTATCAGCCAGGGAAAGCTAATGTTGTGGCTGATGCCTTAAGTCGCAAGACTATGGCAAGTCTATGGGTTACTCCTCTGTCTTTGGTGCATGAGTTAACATCATTGCATGCCAGCTTAGAGATTAGTGATGATGGGCAGACAGCAGTGGCGTGGCATGTACAGCCATTATTGATTGATCAGATCAGAATGGCTGCTCAGAATGATCAGAAGTATCAGAAGCTATTGGAAGAAGTCAGGCAGGACAAGAAATCAGAATTCTCAATCAGAGATGATGGTCTACTACTACACCAGGGCAGAATGTGTGTTCCTAATGATGTCGATTTGAGGCAGATCATTTTGAAGGAAGCACATGAGTCTCCTTTTGCCATGCACCCTGGTGGCACAAAAATGTATAGAGGGCTAAAGGAGCATTTCTGGTGGATGGGTATGAAAAGGAATGTGGCAGAGTTTGTATCCAAATGCCTAACTTGTCAGCAAGTAAAGCAGAGCATCAAGTACCCCCCGGGTTGTTACATCCATTACCAGTACCAGAATGGAAATGGGAGAGAATAACGATGGATTTTGTGATGAGACTTTCGAGGACACAGAAGAGTCATGATGTAGTTTGGGTCATTATTGACAGACTGACCAAGTCTGCTCATCTTCTGCCAGTCCGGATGGACTACAGTTTAGAAAGATTGGCCAAGTTTTACATTGATGAGATTGTGAGACTACATGGAGTGCCAGTATCCATCGTATCAGACAGAGATCCTAGGTTCACTTCTAGATTCTGGGGTAGTCTTCAGAGAGCCCTAGGAACTAGACTGAACTTCAGTACTGCATTCCACCCACGCATGCATGGCCACCCGAGAGGGTAATTCAGATCTTGGAGGACATGCTACGGGCTTGTGTGATTGAATTTAAGGGCAGTTGGGACACACACTTGCCTTTGATTGAGTTTGCTTACAACAACAGCTACCAATCAAGCATTGGGATGCCTCCATATGAAGCTTTGTATGGCAGAAAATGTAGAACCCCGTTGTGTTGGGATGACATGGGTGAAAGAAAGATGATTGGACCTGAAATTGTTCAGCAGACTGAGGAGAAGATCAGGGTGATCAGAGATCGACTTAAGACTGCATCAGACCGTCAGAAGTCCTACATTGATCTGAAGAGAAGGGATATTGAGTATGCAGTGGGTGAGAAAGTTTTCCTCAAAGTTTCTCCTTGGAAGAGAATTATGAGATTCGGCAGAAAGGGGAAACTAAGTCCTCGTTTCATTGGGCCATATGTGGTTCTGGAAAGAGTGGGTCCTTTGGCATATTGTTTGGCACTACCTCCAAAGTTGGAAAAGATACATAATGTCTTCCATGTGTCTATGTTGAGGAGGTATCAATCAGACCCATCTCATGTACTACCAGTAGAAGAAATTGAAGTGAATCCAGACCTCACCTATGAAGAAGAACCCATAGAGATTCTGGCTTATGAGGTGAAGCAGTTACAAAACAAGCAAATACCATTGGTAAAAGTGCTGTGGAACCATCATTCGGGCCAGGAGGCTACTTGGGAACGAGAAGAGGACATGAGAAGATAGCACCCACAACTGTTCAGAGATTGATACTAGGTAAAATTTCGAGACAAAATTTATTTAAGGGGGGGAGAATTATAACACCCCTATTTGTATAGCCTGGTATATTTCACTGCTCCGGACAATTGAGGGGATTAAAACCATACTAGATAAACCATAAACACAAATAATTAGTAATGTCCAATTAGTTAAGTATAAACAAGAAAAACAGAACATAAGAAGTTAAACGAGCCGAGAGTCACAGCGATGGGTGACCTTCTCGGGAACGACTGTGAAGTCATTTTAAACTCAAATTTTGAACCATAAAATGTGACACCGAGGTCCTTATGACCCTTATAAACACAGTGGAAAAGAGAAAATCATGAAAAAGAACTGTTAAGCCAGTTAAATAATTAGGTTAGGGAGCTAGAAGAAATATGAAATTAATTGCAAACCGGGATTAACTGGCGAGGGGCAATTTGATCAATTGACCCCGAGAGCTAACTCCTGACCTAACTGTCAAATAAAATCGGAGAAAAGAAAACTTCAGGATCGAGAATTAAATTAAAGAATTAATAGAAAAATAAATAGAAAAAAAAAAGAGAAAATGGAAAAGTCAAAAGGTGATGACATCATGCATGACCTCATGCATGATGCCATAAAGAATAAAATTAATTTATTTACTTATTTAGATTTTTGGTCTCCCTAAAGAGATAAAAGACAAAAGAAAAGAAAAGAAAAAAAAAATAAAAGCCCCATCTTCCTCAAAGTGCCGCCTCCCATCCTTCTCTCTCCCTCACCATTGCAAATCTCATTTAAAGCTTGCTTCAAGCTTTGAAACCATCATTAAACCTCAAATCCTCCCATACTTGCTTCACAAAAACTTGATTTAATCACTTGAGAGGAAGATTGGTCATCAAAGAATTGAAGAAAATTGAGAGGAAGTGAAAGTTCAAAGACACCTAACAAGGTTAGTAATGCAAACTTCAAGTTTTTAGTTTAATTAGTGTATGTATAGCATCGAGAACATAGAAACAAACTTAAAATGAAAAGAAAAATTACTTGAGGGACTAAAATAATTTTCGGCCAGCTTGGTTATGAGGATGATTTTCATGAATTGAATGGTTTGAAAGGGGCATATAAACCTTAGTTAGTTGAATGACTATAGTTAAAGGCATGGAATCAAGTAAATGCAAAAATTAGTGTGAATTAGGGTTTGGACATTAGGGTTTAGGGACCAGAAATGTGAAGAAGTGCTAAATGATGTCTTTGACATAGTTTAAGGAGAGAAATGGTCATTTGTGACCTAATTAAGTGTGTTAGAAGTGTTTGAATCAAAGCCAAATTCGGATTGGGTATGCAGCATGACCAAAAGTCAAATTTGAGGGACCAAAAATGAAATTTTACAAGTCCAATTCGTATGGGACCAATTGAGAATGAAAATAGGCACTAAATGACACAATTTTCATTTAGGAAGCATGCCCAAAAAGTGACCAAAACCTAGTGAACAAATTGACCAAAGTTGGAAAATTGCAAGCTGCCCTGTATAAACTGACCAAATGAGCAGTGTTTGTTCATTTGGTCATAACTCGAGCTAGGCAGGTCAAAATGACCTGAAATTTTACCAGTGGTTAGATTAGATATAGACCTAAAACTTTCATGAGAACACAAATGCAAATTATGCCATTAACCCAATCAAATTATTGAGCAAATTTGAGTCACTGAATCTGCAGAACTGCAGATTTACCATATGAATAGTAAAGTTTCAATGGCTATAACTCTCTCTAGAAAACTCCAATTTAGGTGATTCTTGAACCGATGGAAACATAAGACATAGAATAACATTTCATATGAAGAAAATTAGACCAAATTATGGACTTAACTTGATCAAATTGCTGAACGAATTTGGATCAATAAATCTGCAGAACCAAATTCTGCAGCATAAACAGTAACCATAATTTGAGTATAACTTGAGCTACAAAACTCTGATTGGAGTGATTCAAAAAGGAGAATAAACTTAATACAATAGAGAAAATTTTCTATGGAGAAAGTTTTGCCAAATTCCAACAGTAAAAGGACCAATGAAACAGTGCAACTTAGGACTCCAAAACTGAAAATTGGCAATTTTGCCTAAAAGTCCTAAGTTTTGAGAAAATGACCAAAACTAACAAATTTAGTGACCAAAATGTGGTATGTGGGTGAAGTTAGAGTTCCCATACCTATTAAGCCTTAGAAAGTCAACAATTTGACTTGAATAGCATAGTGAATAGTAACCCGAAACACAAAAATTTCAAGAACGTCGAGTTTAGCACGTCAGAGCTAGGTAAAAGTGAAGCTAAATTTATTTTGGATTTATGTTAAATTCTAGTACTGAAACATTGTAAAATTATGTGTTTCAGTTGGAAAGAATACAGGGAAAGAACCCGAGGAACTAAGTCGAGGCCAAGAGACGACTCGCTTGAGGTTTGTGCACAATGTGTAATTTTTGTAAATTATTTGCTGCATATTGTTTTGAATGATTTGAAAAAGTGAATTGAGACATTATTTATGATGCTTTAATCGAAATTGTTGAAAGTTACTATGTATATTTGAAATGACAATATTTAGCAAATTGTTAAGATAAGTTTTGAAACCACAGTGTCATGACCATATATTTGAACATCTCACTAGCACGACTAGTGGGGGTAATTAGTTTCGAATTTTGATTCCTTCTCTGGAGAAGTGTTGAGGTGTGCCAGTAGAAGAGAATGTGAATGGATATCCATATATTTGAGCTAGCTAGCCTTATGATGTGATTTCTCTTTAGCATCTGGCTATTGAGATTCTATTTGTTTCGAATGGCATGATCTAACTGTGGGTTTTATGAAATGTGTTTTGATACTTTGAAATGAACTTGGTTTGCATTAAAATCTCATAATTCATATTTTGTGTTTAATGCTCATATTTAGTCAAATTTTTGAATAAATGTGATTTATATTTTGCATAAAGATTATTCTAGTATGTTATGCACCACTGAGTCCTAGTACTCAGCGATAGCTTCTATTGCTGTCGCAGATACAGAGACTAGAGGAGCAGCAGACTGAGCTACTAAGGATTAAAGATCATTCAGCTTGAAGTTATCGGGTATAATTTATACCCTAATTGTGAATATTTCTTTTGATGTATGTATTGCATATAAAAGTATGGACATGTAAATGGGTCTTGAGCAGCTTGTACAAAATTTGTATGAAGTTTGTAATAAAGTTTAGTCTGTATTTCTTTTAATGTAAATTTTGTAAGGATGTATACAAATTGTTTTGTCTCTAACGAAAAATGAGTGAAACAATTTTATTTAATTTGAATGAAATGTATTTGCTAGTATTTTGAGGATTATTGAATTTTGAACTTGAGAAATTGATTGAAATGATTATGGAGTTGTTGAAATGGATCGAGTTTGATTGTCAAATTGAAGTAGTTGTTGAGAAAACATTTTTAGAAATGCTTTTTACAGGTATTTGAAGAACTGTTTTCTCAAAGTATAAACGAAACTCTGTCAAAATTTTTATAAAATTTGCGAAAAAATAAAATGGGCCAAAAGTTTTAATTAGTTTTTAATTTCAATTAAATGTTTTAAATACCTATTAGAAAACGCTCACCACTTATCAAAAATAAGAAAATTGTTTTAAAATCCCTTGTAGGGTACTTAATGAGTTATCGATAGATGAACTGCGATAGTTCATTAGGTATTCTACGGGATCATGTTATGCCTTACAGAGGGGTAAGGTGTGACATTGAAATACAACCATATTTGACATATGAAGAAGAACCCATACGGATCCTGGCTTGAGAAGTGAAAGAGTTGAGGAATAAGCAGATTTCACTGGTAAAAGTGCTTTGGAGGCACCACAATACCTAGGTGGCAACTTGGGAAAGTGAAGAGACGATGAGGCAACAGTTCTCTCAATTGTTTACATCAGGTAAATTTTGAGGACAAAATTTAAATTAAAGGGGAAGAGTTATAACACCCTCACTATGGCAATTCTGTGCATTCTATTGTTTAGGTGACCGATGTCGGTCCGGACAGCTAGAATATCTAGAAAAATATTTATACTAAAGTGAGGAGTCATAATTAACTCAAATAATAATAAGAAAAATTTAGGAAAAATTTTAGAAATTAAATACAACCAAGTTAAATGAGCTAATGCCCTAGCGATGGGTAACCCAGTGGGAAGTTGCTGTCTTCGCAGCTAGTATTCCTAAACCCAGGAGAAAATTTATAAAATAATTTTTGGGACTCCAGAGAAGAGTCATTGAGGTTTCTATAGCATTAAAATGCCAAGAAAAGGCTTAGAAAAATTTTTCGATCTGTACAGACAGTTTTGGCTCTTTGAGCCAAACGGAGGGCATTTTGGTCATTTCGTATTCGAAGATGATTTTTGACCAACTTGTCTAATTGACTAAATAAATTATATGACATAAAATGTGAGTAAATATTGATAATAATTTAATAAAAAATGATTACAAGAGAAAGAAAAAGAAAAATGAATTTAAACTTAGTTATTACACAAGCATGATGAAAGCTTGATGTAATTAAAACCCCTTAGCCAATTAAAATTTAACAAATACATTTATAAGACATTAAATAAGAGAAAAGAAGTCAAAATAGGAAAAAGCATTCTGCTCACCTTCAACTTCTTCCCCGAACCTCCATGGCCATTTTTCTTCACCATATTTTCAAGCTTAAAGCTTGAATTTTCTCTTTATCCATCCACCAAAATTCCTAAGCCCCTTTACTAAAATTTATCCCCACATCAAGAGGAACATTTTGATTATCAAAAAGTGAGAAAATTCCAAAGTTTCTACAAGTGCAAGAAGTAGTTAAAGTGAGGTTAGTGTCCAATTCATTTTCTCTTTTCTTCATAGTTCTTGTTATAATGAAAATTTGAGCTAGGATATATGAAATTTCTTTAAAAATAAATATGTTAAGGTGTTACCATATTTTCAGCAGCCATGGATTTGTTATAGTTTTGATGGTTTCTTTGGATTAAATGAGTGAATAGGATGCCCTTGATATGATCGTATCACCCAAAACATTAGTTTATGAGTTTAGTGCAAGAAAATGAAACTTTGGAATTTTAGGGCTAGGGTTTGAAACTCAAATATGGGGTTAGATGCATTTGAACACAAAATAATGTTGTAATGGTCATTTAGTGACCATTTGGTGTAATTTGAAATGGAAATGGAGTGATTGGTGACATTAACTAATGTAGAGAATTAGACTACCTTAAGTGTGCATTCTGGACCCTTTGAGTTCAGTGTGCTCTTGGGAACATAACTCAAGCTAGGTAACTCCAATGGGTGCAAGGCCAATTGGAGGTTAGACTAGACACAAAATGCAACAACTTTGATGAAGGAACCTGTCCTAGAAAACCAACCTAAGTGGCTCTAAAAATTGACCTAATCAGAGTGACCAATATGCAGTTCTTGGAAAATGATTAAATGAATAGTATTCATTCATTTGGCATAACTCAGTGTAGAAAGGTCTAATTGACCTGAATTTTTACTAGTAGAAAGCTGAGACATATACCTATAACTTTCATGAAGAAAACAAACCCAAAATTTGGCCATAACATGTCTAAAAACTGACCTACAATCAATGTACAAAAACTGCAGAATTGATTCTGCCCAGAAATTCTAGAAAAATTACAATCCGGCCAGTTATTGTGTTTAGGCCATAACTTGAGCTACAAAACTCCAAATGGAGTGATTTAAAAAGTGAAATGTAACTAGACACAACAAGGAACAACTTTGATGAAGAACATTTAGCCAAATTCTCACTGTAGAATGGCCTAATGGAACAGTGAACTCTAGCAATCAAAACTGAAATTTTTGATTTATTCACCATTGGTTAGAAGTATGGATTAGCAACTAATGCCAACACTTTTGGGAACCAAAATGTGGTAAATTTATGTGATTAGGAATTATGTAGCTATTATGCGTTGGAAAGTCAATAATTTGACCTAAATAGTAAAATGAATAGTAACCTTACATGTAAAGCATGAAAATTCAATCAATAACTTGGTAATGTGCCCTAGTACACATAGTGAGATTGGTTTGGATAGGTTGGCATGCCAATAGGGTTCAGTTAGTAGTACTGCCCATGGCATTATGCCATTCTGTGATTTTATGGCTTTTAGCCATTCTAATATTATGGTGATACTTGGCCTTATGCCTAATAATTATTACAGCTTCTTAGTTGTTCTGTTGCACACTAGGAGATACATATGTGACCGATGGTATGACGACCCGAGGTACTTGATAGCTAGTGCTAGTTTACTCATTTATCAAATCCAGTCATCCAGTATAGGTTACTTGGGCAACCAAAAATGAAAGTTGATAAATTTAATGAAATAATGGATACAACAAGTACCAAATAAATAAGACTACAAATAATTACCAAAAATTTGTCTGCATGAGACATTAATATACACACTGTATATTTATTTCCTTTTAGTTCCTTTTATTTTATTATTGACACCACTAAGCATTATTGCTTAGCGCGTTGCTTTTTGCCACGCGTAGGTATTAGAGATACAGAGCGCAATCCCAGTACCATGTTAGAAGAAAGAATACAAGTAATGAAGGAAAGGATTATGTATTTGTCTGTGTATTATTTACAGAGATATTACATCTATTTATACATGAGAATATGAGCTAATTAAGACAAGAATAATAATTGTTATAATTATGCTACAAATCTCCTATAATCATGCTAATTGCTGTAATTATGCTACATAAATCTCTTATAATCATGTAATTGCTGTAATTATGCTAACACCCCCCCCTCAAACTCAAGGTGGTAGCACATGTGCCAACTTGAGTTTGCTTAAGAGATCTTGAAAGTGAGCGGGAGGATACATTTTGGTGAATATATCAGCGGTTTGGCTGACAGAGGAGATAGGGAGTCAGATCTGCTAGTGTCCTGTGTCACCTCTCAGCTACAGTGCATTGGTAGGATGCTAGGCTACATTTTGTATTTTGTGTTTTATATTTTTGTAAATTTTATAATTAAACTTTTATTTTATCATGTATATCAAAACTTATGTGATTATGTATTAATGAAATTATCTATAAATGGTGTTCATAAATGAAAGTTGAGTATTTATTTATGATTTGAGTATAAATACGATGTGAATTGAATGATTGAAAAGTTTGAGAAATTGATGAGAAATTGTTGAAAATTGATGTGATAATTGGGAGTTGTGGAATAGAATGATTATTGGAAGTGTTTTTCATAGGTTTCGAAGAACTGTTTTCTCCATTTTTAGTCGATACTTTGTCGAATTTTCTATAAAATTTTCGAAATCTCAAATGAATTTATAATTTCAATAAATGACTTAAATGAGTCAAATCTCCCAAATTGCATTTCATCATCATAAAGAAATAAGTTAGGGAAGGATAAAAATAATTGAGATAAAATTTAGTGTTCCGGTACACAGTAATGCATATCTTCCTCGGCTATACTGTAGATGGGTAAGGGGTGTCACAAGTAGTGTTCGAATAGAGCTCCGACCAAATCTGCTACCTTCCAGAGTCACCTCACTAGTCTTTTGTATTTTGATAGGGCCCATGTATAGACTAGTATTTTGGTTCATTGTATATAATCATGATATAATTACTAGTTTGTGATGTAAATAAAAATTGTAAATATATTTTGGGTTGTAAATAAAGTTATGAATTTCTGCATATAAATTCCCCTATGAATGAATGAATGAAAAGTGTATTCACTTGAAATTGTATGAGTAAGAAAAGATATGTTATAAGATAAGATGAATAGAACATATATGAAATGAAATTGTTTTGACAGGTAACTATTGGAACTCGCCAGATGCTAATAAAATAGATGAGACTCTGCCCGGGTCTCCACAGAAACAAGTTATTCAAAAAAAAAAAAAATTCCACATGTTTTCTATAAAATTTAAAATTAACAATAGACATGACAGGATAAGATAGGGTGCTTCGGTACCGAGTGTGGCACTTCTCGCTCGGCTACACTGTAGACGGGTGATGGGTGTTACACATACAATCCCTGACAAGATTAATGCTACTGCTATTACATGCAGAGTTCTAAATTATAAATTTAGAGAATAATAATAATATTAAGTAATTATTGATAACTTTCGAAGAAAGAAATAGGTTATTCTGAAAAAGGTTTCCTCCTGTAGCTTGGAAAAAAAAATAGAGTGAATAGGAGTGAGCGTTCAACTTAAAGAGTAAAATACCAATTTTAAGTACAATTTTTATAGCTATCTAAAGCTAATGCATCCTAAAGAGTGGAATACAACACTATCAAAATTTTCATACACATCACATCATAACAGCAAAAAGGCAAATTGAAGCACTCACACACCCAATAATATTCAAATAGTACATATATGAGAGTTGATCCCCTATACAGCTCTCTTAATCCAACCTCTACCAGTGAGTGTCTCTCAAGCTGGACTTTCGCTTAATAAACCAAATGTGGGGGCTAGTGAGATCATCTCGAGCTGTGCCTACCCCGACTTATCCATAAAGGATCGGGTCCCAGCGAGCGTCTCTTAAGCCGCGTCTACTCATCCTATCCATATGCAATACCACACGCATGCTAATGCACACACTGCTCCAAATTACTATAAACAACATCAATGGCACTTCATCAATTATGAATGCAATATAAAATGTGCCTAGTGTTTAACTACATAGATACATATTTATAAGTGATGCATGGGCATGCCTGAAAGTATAATAATATTGAAATTATAATTAAAATTAATATTTTACTCACAGTACACTAGAGACAACTATAGAGGTTGGGTGAAGAAAGATGGTTGACCTTGATAACCAGCATAATTTTATTGTGGATTTATTAGTGCTAATTCAAATAAAAATAAATTTAAAAAGGCAAACACATCCTAATTTATACCGAAAATTCAGTAGAGTTTCCTCTGTACCTAAGACCTAAGTAGGCCGAACCAGTGACGCATATCACAAGCACATGGAGTTTACTCTTGTCAATGCATTGTCATATATCATATCAGTGCATATAATCTTTAGATCTGAGATAACATAGTTATCTTGTATATAAGTGGTTTGACTTTGATACTGCTTTCATACTTGTACTATGTATGGGTATATGGGCATGTGTTGGCTCCTACTAGTTATATATGGAGATAGGTGTTGATCAAGATGGAATCTGTTATCGTAAGTAAATAGGGATAAAATCCTATGTTTATTTAATTGTTCTTGATGTTTCAAGTTCATAGCCAGAACAGAAAGATTTAGTCAGAAAAGAGTTTCTAATAAGAAAATCTAATTAATCAAGAACTGGAATTAAAAGAGAACATAATATTCATAGCAAATAGGGTTTGACATAAACCATGACTCCACGAATTGGGATTTTATAACAGAGAGATTCTAGTGCATGTTAACATATGATTATAGGTTCATTTAAGGTATTTCTTGTTACTGATTGGGTGGCCATGGCATACTATGCTAAGTGTCAACCATGGTCTATGAGATGCCTAAAATTATTTAGAGAAATCATTTATGGTAAGAAAGAGTTCTGATGATATTAAGAGTTAATATCATATCTCATTGCCAATTAGTGATGAGCCTAATGAGTGACACACATACACAAGATAATCGCCAAGTAAAATGTGATTTAATTGATTAATTAAAGAGTTTAATTAATTAATTAAATAGGTTTGGTTTGCAATAAGATTGTAAAGTCCCTAGCATGACTTGAAACCAAATCTAGGTTATTGCATGTATAGTATAAGTTAAATTTATATTTAAAGTGTTTAAATATAAATTTAATTGTGAAAAGTTAATTAATAGAGATTAATTAATTAATTTATATTTGATATAAATTGATTAGAAGAGGAAAAATAATGATTTTGGGTTGAGAACTCAAAATTACAACATAAGGGTAATTTGGTCATTTCACATAGTGACATGTGGCACCATGAGATGGTAACACATGGCATCATATAAGTTTTCCATTTGTCTTCCTAGCATACAAGTGATCAAAGTCAAGATTAAGTCTTGCTTTGACACTTGGCTTAATGTGATTAAGTCAATTAAAAATAAGATGCAATGTGATGGTGACATGTGGCATAGAGTTTAAGTGATTACTTGACCTAATTATATAAAGAGATGTTATAAGAAAAAATCAGCCACCCTCTCCATTCTCTTCCTCAAGGTGGCGGCACACCTCTCTCTCTCTCTCCTCTTCATCTTCTCTTATCAATTCAAAGAGAATTGCCTAAAATCCTTTGAATTAAAATTGCTAGAAATTGTTTCTAGTGTCCTATACACACATACAATCTCTCTAAAGGTATGAACCCAATTTATAATTGGTTGGCAAAGGCTTGAGAAGCAAATTGGGGGCTGCCCATTGATGATCTTGGTGTGGACAAGCTAAAGGGACAACACTTGGGGTCCTAGGTGCTTCTTAAGGTGGCAATTACATCCACAGTGCATCAAAGAGGTTAGTGCTCTAACTTCTCTTTTAAACTAGGGTTTAAATGAATTAATTTGTTAATTCACAATCTTGAATGGAAAACGTAGATCCTAATACATATTAAAAGTGTTTTAATATGCAATTGAGCATTGAAATTAATTAGACACATAAGAGATGTGGTATGATGCATGTAACCGTAGAAGAAATTTTTTTTTTGAAATTCAATGCTCTAATGAACCAATCACCATGCTTTCGCTCCTTTAATTGGTATCAGAGCCATTATATTTGCTATTTAGATTGATTATTGAGATTTAATTGTGTGATTGAATTAATCTAAAGTTATTTGGATTAACCAATGGTGGCGGTATGCATGTTGAGGTCCTCATGTGTGGCGGCTTGCATGGTTGTGTACACCAACCATGCGCATGGTTTTGGGTTTGATGTATGGGGTTGGTTTTTAAGGCCCATAATTAGGCCCATGCTTAACTAAATTGTTTAATTAAGAATTTTAATCACACAATTAAAGTTTGATTCAATTGTTTGAATGAGATTCAAATCTGAATTTTTAAATTTATTTGAATGAGATTCAAATATGAATTTTTAAATTTGTTTGAATGGGATTCAAATATGAATTTTTTAAATTTTTTTGAATGAGATTCAAATATGAATTTTTAAATTTGTTTGAATGAGATTCAAATCTAAATTTTTTAGTTGAATATGAGATATTCAATTTAATTTTAGTATGTATGTTTTATTTAATTGTTAAATGGTAATGTGCATGATGAATGATCATGGACAATAAAAAACTAATGTGATTGGATTTATTTCTTTTATTTTTCTTTGGATTGTAAAATAATTAATTTTATTTTGGTGGCATGTATTATAAGTGTTGTAATAATTTGGGTTGTAATTTCATTTATTTAAGGACTTTAAAGTCCATATTCTTGTAAATTTGCCTTGGTATACTAAGGATTATAATGTAATTGAATTGAAAGAAGATCAAGGAGGTCAAGAGCATTGGTGGGACCAGTGGGAGAAATTCATGATCAAGTGTTGATTATGTACTCCTTCAGCAACTCTTGTAAAATTAATGAATGAAATGCACCTAGGAATGCTCTGATTCAATTCTTGGTGGCTCGGAATTGAATCCCTTATAAAGTCTATGATCATACCATATTTATTATTTATTCCATGTATGCATGAGATGTATGGGAATGTATGTAAGTATATGATATATGTATGCCAAATGGATAATGTGCAAAGTGAGACCATAAAAGTAATTAAGCCGACCACTAAATCTTCCAAACAAATGATTATGTTGGAAATGGTATAATTAAAGTAATTATATCATGGGCCCTCCATTGAGGCAATTATTTTAAGAAATTTTAAATATTTGCATGTGATGCATTTAATTGAAGAGATTTTCTTAAGAATAATTGTTAAGCATGGGATGTTGTAAATATGTAAATAGTTAATGGCCAATAATGGATGTGCCTAAGGACATTAAAATTATTTGCATGTTTACTAGCTTAGTGGGATCAACTTAACTAATGCAAGATGAATCAATAATGGATGTACCTGAGATTTTGAGCATTAGGGGCTAGATAAATTATTAAACCTCATATGAGATGTGATGGGCAAGGAGTTGCTCACTTATAGTTTATTATATTTCCAATAATGGATGTGCCTAAAGATGATCAATAAGACTATAAGAATTCAATCACCCACTAGAAATCCAGCTAACTAGGATTTTCGTTTCCTACTTTGAAAGTGTAGGATTCACCAAGTTAGTGGGAGGACCAATTTGATTAAATTACCATAATCATTTTGGTTAATTACTTGATACATTTACTAATTAATCTAGTTATTTTCTACAGTTATTCTTATGATAATAATGAGTACACAATAACCACCACCATCCAATATCCTTGCAAGTATACTTGATCACAATAGGTTGACAGGAACTAATCTTTCTGATTGGCTAAGAAATTTAAAACTTGTCCTGAACCTAGAATGTATTGGATATGTTTTAGACTCTAATGTTCCTGGTCCCTTACCTCCAGAGGCCACTCAAGAGGAACATGACACTTTGGACAAGTGGAAGGAGTATGATATGAGAGCCAAGTGTTACATGCTTGCTTCTATGAGTAATGAGTTACAAAAGCAACATGAAAATATGTAAAGTGCTAGTGAGATCTTCCTTCACCTGCAAGAGTAATATGGTGAGCATAGCAGAAATGCTAGGTGTGAGTTATCTAGGCAGCTATTCGGCATGAGGATGTCTGAGGGACAGAACGTAGGATATCATGTCCACAAGATGATTCGGCTTATTGAGTAGCTGGAACATCTTGACTTTCATATGGATTTCCAACTATAGACGGATTTGATCCTTCAGTCTTTGCCTGAGTCATTTGGGAATTTTATGACAAATTTCTATATGACAAAGCAAGAGTATACTTTAGTTGGGTTGCTTAACATGCTGGTTATCGCCCAAAATAATATGCCGAGCAATAAAGGAAAAGAGGTAGCTTTGATTGCATCTTCTTCTGCTGGAAAGTCTAAAAAGAAGAAAGGTAATAAGAATAAGAAACTTCAAATTCCTGGACCTTCTAAGAAGATAGCCAAATAGTAGGGCAAGAACGAAGCTGACAAAGGCAAAGGAAAGTGTTTCCACTGCCAGAAGGATGGGCACTGGAAAAGGAACTGCCCAGAGTATAGCAATCTAAATAAATGTAATGCCATGATGAAAATCAACTCAAGTTCAAAATATATTTGGTACTTAAGATTAGGTCATGTTGCAGAAGATAGGATTATAAAGCTAGAGAAAATAGAGATTTTATCCTCATTGGGTTCTAAACCTACTCTAACTTGTGAATTCTGCCTTCAAGGCAAAATGACTAGATCACCTTTTATTAAACAAGGGCTAAGAGCTGAAAATATTTTGGAATTGATACATAGTGATGTATGTGGTTCATTTAAGGAAATGGCTAGAGGCGATTTTCATTACTTTATTACCTTTATTGATGATAAATCAAGGTTTGGGTATTTGTATTTGATAAAATACAAACATGAATCCTTTGAAAAGTTCAAAGAATTTAAATCTGAAGTAGAAAATCGAAAAGGAAAAAGTATTAAAACTCTTCGATCAGATCGTGGAGGTGAATACTTAAGTACTGAATTTGATGAATACTTGAAAGAGCATGGCATTGTTTCCCAGCTAACTCGTCTAGGAACGCCACAGCTGAATGGTGTGTCTGAAAGGAGAAATCGTACCCTATTAGATATGGTACGCAGTATGATGAGCTATACTGATATGCCAATCTCCTTTTGGGGATTTGCATTAGAATTAGCTTTGCATATTTTGAATAGGATTCCATCAAAATCAGTTTCTTCCACACCTTATGAGATATGGCATAGAAGAAAATTGAGTCTTAAGCATGTCAAGATTTGGGGTTGTCCAGCTTATATCAAAAAGCTTAATATTGATAAATTAGAAACTAGATTAGAAAAAGGTCAATTTGTTGGATATCCAAAAGAAAGTTTTGGATATTATTTTTATTTACCTACATCACAAAAGGTTGTGGTAAGCAAAGATGCCATATTTCTTGAACAACAGTTTATTCAAGAAGGAGGCAAAGGAAGGCAAATAGAGTTAGAATTAGAGAATTCTGACCAACCAACAGATCAAATGGATATAGATCTATCTAGTCAACCTACACCTATTGATGAAACATCTACAGTAATTCCTTGCAGATCAACCAGGATATCTCACCCACTAGTGAGATAAGGTTTGCTTCATGAAGATGAACAAGAGTTGTTTACTCATGAAGAAGTAGATCATGGAGATGATCCACTTACCTATAAAGAAGCTATATTAGATATAGACTCTTCAAAATGGATTGAAGCTATGAAATCCAAAATTGATTCCATGCATAAGGACCAAGTTTGGGACCTTATTGACCCACCTGAAGGTGTTGTACCTATAGGGAATAAATGGGTTTTCAAAAAGAAAATTGGTTATGATGGACGGGTAGAGACCTATAAAGTAAGGCTAGTAGTGAAAGGGTTTCGCCAATGGCAAGGAATCGACTATGAGGAGACTTTCTCGCCTGTTGCCATGCTTAAATCAATTAGGATTCTATTAGCAATAGCTACATACTATGATTATGAGATTTGGCAGATGGATGTTAAAACAGCTTTTCTCAATGGATACATTGAAGAAAACATTTTCATTGAACAACTTAGGGATTTTGAATCCCAAGATAGTTCCAAGGTATGCAAGCTAAAGCGATTCATTTATGGGTTGAAACAAGCTTCGAGGAGTTGGAACATCCGTTTTAATGAAGCTGTTAGTAGTATGCCCTAGAGCATATCATTTAGTATGTATCTTGTACATATTTTTATTAATAAAAGGCATTTCCACTTTTCCGTTTACATAATATATTTATGTGTAATAGAAAAGGTCCACTGATATTTTGTTAGAAATATTATTCTTAAGTTGTTAAGAATATGAGTGACAATATTTCTAGCACGAAGTATCATAAATAGGTTCACAATCGAGGATACTTCGAAATAAGGACATGACTTATCCAGAAAGATTGTATTCATGTTTGTTCCCAAGTTATTTATATGAGATATAAATAAGATGGAATGGTGAGTCTCATGCCATATAACAAACATGATAGGCACTTATAAATGATAAGTAAGCCGAACCAGTGACACTTATGACAAGCACATGGAGTTTACTCTTGTCAATGTTTTGTCATAAATCATATCAGTGCATATAATCTTTAGACCTGAGATAGCACAGTTATCTTGTATATAGGTAGTTTGAGTTTGATACTGCTTTCATACTTGTACTGTGTATGGGTATATGAGCATCTGTTGGCTCCTACTAGTTATATATGGAGGTAGGTGTTGATCAAGATGGAATCTGTTCCTCTAAGTAAATAGAGATAAAATCCTATGTTCATTTAATTGTTCTTGATGTTTCAAGTTCCTGGCCAGGACAGATAGATTTATTCAGAAAAGAGTTTCTGATGAGAAAATATTTTTAATCAAGAACTGGAATTAAAAGAGAACATAATATTCATAGCAAATGGAGTTTGACATAAACCATGACTCTAGCTTGAGTTGGGATTTTGTAACAGAGAGATTCTAGTGCATGGTAACATATGATTATAGGTTCATTTAAGGTAAACCTTATTACTAATTGGGTGGCCATGGCATGCTATGCTAGGTGTTAACCATGGTCTATGAGGTTCATAAAATGATTTAGAGAAATCATTTATGGTAAGAAAGAGTTCTGATGATATTAAGAATTGATATCATGTCTCATTGCCAATTAGTGATGAGCCTAGTAAGTCACACACATACACAAGTTATCACCTATTTAAATATGATTTAATTAATTAATTAAAGAGTTTAATTGATTAATTAAATTGGTTTGGTTTGCAATTAAATTGCAAAGTCCCTAGCATGACTTGAAACCAAATCAAGATTATTGGATGTGTAGTATAAATTAAATTTATATTTAAAGTGTTTAAATATGAATTTAATTAATGAGAAATTAATTAATAGAGATTAATTAATTAATTTATATTTGATATAAATTAATTAGAAGAAGAAAAATAATTATTTTGGGTTGAGAACTCAAAATTAAGACATAGGGGCATTTTGGTCATTTTGCAGTGTGACACGTGGCACCATGAGATGGTGACACATGGCATAACACATAAGCTTGCCAAATGTTTTTAATCATGTAAGATGATTAAAATCAAGATTAAATAGAGGTTTGACACTTGGCACAATGTGATTGGGTCACTTAAACCTAGAGCTAATCAAAGGGTGATATGTGGCAAGGGTTTAATGTGTTAACCTAGCTATTTAAGTGTTGTTATGAGAAAATAAAATACAACCAGTAGCCACACTCCTTTGTCACGCTACTTTGAGGGTTTTTATCTCTTTTTCTTCATCTCTTATCAATTCAAAGAGATTAGCCATCGATCTCTTGAATTAAGAACACTAGGAATTGTTTCTAGTGTCCTGTTTACATCTCTAATCTCTTAAAAGGCAAAACTTGAATTTCTAATTAATAGAAAAAGCTTTAGAAGCTATTCAAGGGTAAGATGATTAAAATCAAGATTAAATATAGGTTTGACACTTGGCACAATGTGATTGGGTCACTTAAACCTAGAGCTAATCAAAGGGTGACATGTGGCAAGGGTTTAATGTGTTAACCTAGCTATTTAAGTGTTGTTATGAGAAAATAAAATACAACCAGCAGCCACACTCCTTTGTCACGCCACTTTGAGGGTTTTTATCTCTTTTTCTTCATCTCTTATCAATTCAAAGAGATTAGCCATCAATCTCTTGAATTAAGAACACTAGGAATTGTTTCTAGTGTCCTGTTTACATCTCTAATCTCTTAAAAGGCAGAACTTGAATTTCTAATTAATAGAAAAAGATTTAGAAGCTATTCAAGGGCTGCAATAGGTGTTCTTGGTGTGGACAAGCTAGAGGGACAACATCTGGTGTCCTGAAGACGAATCTCAAAGGCGCAGACACGCTGCAGTGCATCAAGAGATTAGTGTAATCGTTCTTGATTTAATCTAGGGTTCTAAAATTAATCTGATTAATTTTAAAATCTTAAATGGCAAATACAGATCCAAAAACATATTAAAAGAGTTTTAATATGTTGTTTATCATTGAAATCAAATAGATAAAAATAAATCTTGCATGATGCATGTGACCCTAGGTGAAAATTTTTGAATTCAATGGTATAAACTTGTGTTTTTCACGCTTCCGTTCCTTCAATTGGTATCAGAGCCACTATATTTGCCATTTAGATTGATGTTTATATGATTTAATTGTGTGTTTGATCATGAGATCAAGAGTTTATTGCTGGTTGCAAAGTCAAAGTGGCGGCACAAATGATGAACACCATGGTGTGCATGGTTGATGCATCATAATGGTGTGCAAAGGTAAATGGATGGTGAATGTGCAATTGTTGTATGATTTAAGATCCATTTTATGTCTAATTAAATTGTTTAATTAGAATTTTTATCACACAATTAAATTATGATTCAAATCAGAATTTTAAAAATTGTTTGAATGTGATTCAAATCTGAATTTTTAAAGTTGTTTGAATGTGATTCAAATCTGAATTTTTAAATATGTTTGAATGAGATTTAAATCTGAATTTTTAAATTTATTTGAATCATATTCAAATCTGAATTTTTAAGTTGAATATGAGATATTCAATTTAATTTAAGTATGTATGTTTTATTTAATTGTTAAATAGTGATATGCATGATGGATGATCATGGACTATAAAAGACCAATGTGATTGGATTTATTTCTTTTATGTTTCTTCGGGATTGTAAATTAATTAATTTATTTTAATTTATTTTGTGCATGTATTATTAAGTTTGTAATAATTTTTGGGTTGTAATTTCATTTATTTAAGTTCTTGTAAATTCGCCTTGGTATGCCAAGGATTACTATGTAATATTGGATTGCAAGAAGTTCAAGGAGGTCAAGAGCATTGGTGGGACCAGTGGGAGGAATTCAAGATCAAGTGTTGATTATGTACTCCTTCAGCAACTCTTGTAAAATGAATGAATGAAATGCACCTAGGAATGCCCTGATTCAATTCTTGGTGGCTCAAAATTGAATCCCTTAGAAAGTCCATGATCATACCATATTTACTGCTTATCCATGAATGCATGAGATGTATGGGAATGTATGCAATTATATGATATATGCATGCTAAATGGATAATGTGCAAAGTGAGACCTTAATAGTAAATAGAATGACCATAAAATCTTCCAAACAAATGATTAAGTTGGAAATGCTATAATTAAAGTAATTATAACATAGGCCCTCCATTGGGGCAATTATTTTAAGAAATTTTAAATAGTTGCATGAGATGCAATTAATTTAACAGATTTTCTTAAGAATAATTGTTAAAGCATGAGATGTTGTAAATATGTAAATGGTTTAGTGGCCAATATTGGATGTACCTGAGGACATTAAAATTATTTGCATAATTACTGGCTCAATGGGATCAACTTAACTAATGCAAGATAAGTCAATAATGGATGTACCTGAGATTTTGAGCATTAGGGGCTAGGTAAAGGATTGAACCTCACATGAGATGTGATAGCCAAAGAATTGCTCACTTATAGTTTATTGTAATTCCAATAATGGATGTACCTGAGGATGATCAATAGAATTATAAGAATTCAATCACCCACTAGAAATCCATCCAACTAGGATTTCCGTTTTCTACTTTGGAATTGTAGGATTCGCTAAGTTAGTGGAAGGACCAATTTGATTAAAAGACCATAATCATTTTGGTTAATTACATGATACATTTACTAATTAATCTGGTTATTTTCTGCAATTAATTTTCTGATAAAAATGAGCACAAAACAATCACCACCATCCAATATCCTTGCAAGCATACTTGATCACAATAGGTTGACAGGACCTAATCTGTCTGATTGGCTAAGAAATTTGAAACTTGTCCTGAACCTTGAACATATAGAATATGTTCTAGATTCAAATGTTCCTGGTCCCTTACCTCCAGAGGCCACACAAGAGGAACATGAAACTTTGGACAAGTGGAAGGAGCATGATATGAGAGCTAAGTGTTACATGCTTGCTTCCATGAGTAATGAGTTACAGAAGCAACATGAGAACATGCAGAGTGCGAGTGAGATCCTCCTTCACCTACAAGAGTTGTATGGTGAGCACAGCAGGAATGCTAGGTATGAGATATCTAGATAGCTATTCCGTATGAGGATGTCTGAGGGACAGAATGTTGGGGATCATGTCCACAAGATGATTCGGCTGATTGAGCAGTTGGAACATCTTGACTTCAACATGGATTTCCAACTACAGACGGATTTGATCCTTCAGTCCCTTCCTGAGTCTTTTGGGAATTTTGTGACAAATTTCCATATGACTAAACAGGAATGCACCTTAGCTGGTTTACTCAACATGCTGGTTATTGCCCAAAAGAATATGCCGGGCAATAAAGGAAAAGAGGTAGCTTTGGTTGCATCTTCTTCTGCTGGAAAGTCCAACAAGAAGAAGGGCAATAAGAAAAAGAAACCTCAGATTCCTGGTCCTTCCAAGAAAATAGCTAAACAGAAAAGGAAGACTAAAGCTGATGAAGGCAAAGGAAAGTGTTTCCACTGCCAACAGGAAAGTGTTTCCATTGCCAATAAGAAAGGGTTTCCATTACCAGTAAGAAAGTGTTTCCACTGGCCAGAGTATAGCAATCTAAATGAAAGCAATGCCGTGGTGAAAAACAACTCAAGTTCAAAATATATTTGGCACTTAAGGTTATGTCATCTTGCAGAAGATATGATTACAAAATTGGAGAAAATGGGGATTCTATCCTTATTGGACTCTGAGCCTACTCCAACTTGTGAATCTTGCCTTCAGGGCAAAATGACTAGATCACCCTTTGTTGGACAAGGGCTAAGAGCTGAAAATATTTTGGAGCTAATAGATAGTGATGTATGTGGTCCATTTAAAGAAATGGCTAGAGGGGGCTTTCATTATTTTATTACCTTTACTGATGATAAATCAAGGTTTGGGTATTTGTATTTGATGAAATATAAACATGAATCTTTTGAAAAGTTCAAAGAATTTAAATCTGAAGTAGAAAATCAAACAGGAAAGAGTATTAAAGCTCTTCGATCAGATTATGGAGGTGAATATTTGAGTATTGAATTTGATGAATACTTGAGAGAGCATGGCATTGTTTCTCAGCTGACTCCTCCAGGAACACCACAACTGAATGGTGTATCTGAAAGGAGAAATCGTACCCTATTGGATATGGTACATAGTATGATGAGCTATACTGATATGCCAATCTCCTTTTTGGGGATTTGCATTAGAATTAGCTTTGTATATTCTGAATAGGATTCCATCAAAATCAGTTTCTTCCACACCTTATGAGATATGGCATGGAAGAAAACCAAGTCTTAAGCATGTTAAGATTTGGGGTTGTCCAGCTTATATCAAAAAGCTGAACACTGATAAATTGGAGACCAGATCAGAAAAGGGTCGATTTGTTGGATATCCAAAAGATAGTTTTGGATATTATTTTTATTTGCCTACTTCACAAAAGGTTGTGATAAGTAGAGATGCCACATTTCTTGAACAACAGTTTGTTCGAGAAGGAGGCAAAGGAAGGCAAATAGAGTTAGAATTGGAGAATTCTGACCAACCAACATATCAGATGGATATAGATCCATCTAGTCAATCTATACCCGTTGATGAAACATCTACAGCTGTTCCTCGTAGAACAACCAGGGTATCTCACCCACCAGTGAGATATGGTTTTCTTCATGAAGAAGAACAAGAGTTGTCTACTCATGAAGAAGTAGATCATGGAGATGATCCACTTACCTATGAAGAAGCTATATCAGATATAGACTCTTCAAAATGGATTGATGCTATGAAATTCGAGATTGATTCCATGTATAAGAATCAAGTTTGGGATCTTGTTGACCCACCTGAAGGTATTATACCTATAGGGAACAAATGGGTTTTCAAGAAGAAAATTGGTTCTGATGGAAAGGTAGAGACCTATAAGGCAAGGCTAGTAGCGAAAGGGTTTCGCCAAAGGCAAGGAATTGACTATGAGGAGACTTTCTCACCTGTTGCCATGCTTAAATCAATTAGGATTTTATTAGCAATAGCTGCGTACTATGATTATGAGATTTGGCAGATGGATGTCAAAACAGCTTTTCTCAATGGATACATTGAAGAAAACATTTTCATGGAACAACCTAGGGGATTTGAATCCCAAGATGGTTCCAAGGTATGCAAGCTAAAGCGATCCATTTATGGGTTGAAACAAGCTTCGAGGAGTTGGAACATCCATTTTGATGAAGCCATTAAATCCTTTGGTTTTATCAAAAATGAGGATGAGCCATGTGTATATAAGAAGGTTAGTGACAGTGCTATCACTTTCCTTGTCTTCTATGTGAATGACATACTATTGATGGGTAATGACACAGGTATGTTGACAACTATAAAGGTATGGTTGTCAAATACATTCTCCATGAAAGACTTAGGGGAGGCAACCTATATTCTTGGGATTCGCATCTATAGAGATAAAGCGAAAAGAATAATTGGTTTATCCCAAAGTCTATACTTGGAAAAGGTGTTAAAGAGGTTTAACATGCTTGATTCCAAGAGAGGATTGTTACCAGTGAGACATGGTATCCATCTTTCTAAAGAGATGTCTCCAAAGACACCTGAAGAAAGAGATAAGATGGCCAGGATTCCATATGCTTCGGCTTTTGGAAGTATAATGTATGCAATGTTGTGTACTAGGCCGGATATCGCATATCTCGTTAGTTTGACTAGCAGTATCAATCCAATCCAGTTTGGAACATCGATAGTCACAAGAATATCCTTAAGTACTTGAGAAGAACTAAGGATTTATTCTTGATTTATGGAGGTGGAGACTTGCAATTGGATGGTTATACTGATTCTGATTTCCAATCAGATATCGATGATAGAAAGTCTACCTCTGGATATGTGTTCATTTGTAATGGAGGTGCAGTCAGTTGGAAGAGTTTCAAACAGAGCACGACTGCATATTCCACTACAAAGGCTGAGTATATTGATGCATCAGATGCTACAAAGGAAGCTGTTCGGATAAAGAAGTTCGTGACAGAACTTACAGTAGTTCCTTCCATTGAGTCAGCAGTTCCACTACACTGTGACAACAATGGAGCAGTCATACAGGCTAAGGAACTAAGGTCTCAACCAAAATCCAAACACATAGAAAGGCACTACCACATTATCAGACATATAGTTGGGCAAAGGCGATATAGCCATGCAAAAAAATAACATCAGCTGAAAAAATTCAGCTGATCCATGCACTAAGCCTTTGTCACAAGCTCAGTTAGACTGACATCTTGAGAAGATGGGTCTAAGGTATTGTAATGAATGGCTCTAGTGCTAGTGGGAGATTGTTAGTAGTATGCCCTAGAGCATATCATTTAGTATGTATCTTGTACATATTTTTATTAATAAAAGGCATTTCCACTTTTCCGTTTACATAATATATTTATGTGTAATAGAAAAGGTCCTTGATATTTTGTTAGAAATATTATTCTTAAGTTGTTAAGAATATGAGTGACAATATTTCTAGCATGAAGTATCATAAATAGGTTCACAATCGATGATACATCATAATAAGGACATGACTTATCCAGAAAGATTGTATTCATGTTTATTCCCAAGTTATTTATATGAGATATAAATAAGATGGAATGGTGAGTCTCATGCCATATAACAAACATGATAGGCACTTATAAATGATAAGTAGGCCGAACCAGTGACACTTATGACAAGCACATGGAGTTTACTCTTGTCAATGTTTTGTCATAAATCATATCAGTGCATATAATCTTTAGACCTGAGATAGCACAGTTATCTTGTATATAGGTAGTTTGAGTTTGATACTGCTTTCATACTTGTACTGTGTATGGGTATATGGGCATCTGTTGGCTCCTACTAGTTGTATATGGAGGTAGGTGTTGATCAAGATGGAATCTGTTCCTCTAAGTAAATAGAGATAAAATCCTATGTTCATTTAATTGTTCTTGATGTTTCAAGTTCCTGGCCAGGATAGATAGATTTATTCAGAAAAGAGTTTCTGATGAGAAAATATTTTTAATCAAGAACTGGAATTAAAAGAAAACATAATATTCATAGCAAATGGAGTTTGACATAAACCATGACTCTAGCTTGAGTTGGGATTTTGTAACAGAGAGATTCTAGTGCATGGTAACATATGATTATAGGTTCATTTAAGGTAAACCTTATTACTAATTGGGTGGCCATGGCATGCTATGCTAGGTGTTAACCATGGTCTATTAGTTTCATAAAATGATTTAGAGAAATCATTTATGGTAAGAAAGAGTTCTGATGATATTAAGAGTTGATATCATGTCTCATTGCCAATTAGTGATGAGCCTAGTAAGTCACACACATACACAAGTTATCACCTATTTAAATATGATTTAATTAATTAATTAAAGAGTTTAATTGATTAATTAAATTGGTTTGGTTTGCAATTAAATTGCAAAGTCCCTAGCATGACTTGAAACCAAATCAAGATTATTGGATGTGTAGTATAAATTAAATTTATATTTAAAGTGTTTAAATATGAATTTAATTAATGAGAAATTAATTAATAGAGATTAATTAATTAATTTATATTTGATATAAATTAATTAGAAGAAGAAAAATAATTATTTTGGGTTGAGAACTCAAAATTAAGACATAGGGGCATTTTGGTCATTTTGCAGTGTGACACGTGGCACCATGAGATGGTGACACATGGCATAACACATAAGCTTGCCAAATGTTTTTTAATCATGTAAGATGATTAAAATCAAGATTAAATATAGGTTTGACACTTGGCACAATGTGATTGGGTCACTTAAACCTAGAGCTAATCAAAGGGTGACATGTGGCAAGGGTTTAATGTGTTAACCTAGCTATTTAAGTGTTGTTATGAGAAAATAAAATACAACCAGCAGCCACACTCCTTTGTCACGCCACTTTGAGGGTTTTTATCTCTTTTTCTTCATCTCTTATCAATTCAAAGAGATTAGCCATCAATCTCTTGAATTAAGAACACTAGGAATTGTTTCTAGTGTCCTGTTCACATCTCTAATCTCTTAAAAGGCAGAACTTGAATTTCTAATTAATAGAAAAAGCTTTAGAAGCTATTCAAGGGCTGCCATAGGTGTTCTTGGTGTGGACAAGCTAGAGGGACAACATCTGGTGTCTTGAAGACGAATCTCAAAGGCGCAGACACGCTGCAGTGCATCAAGAGGTTAGTGTAATCGTTCTTGATTTAATTTAGGGTTCTAAAATTAATCTGATTAATTTTAAAATCTTAAATGGCAAATACAGATCCAAAAACATATTAAAAGAGTTTTAATATGTTGTTTATCATTGAAATCAAATAGATAAAAATAAATCTTGCATGATGCATGTGACCCTAGGTGAAAATTTTTGAATTCAATGGTATAAACATGTGTTTTTCACGCTTCCGTTCCTTCAGAATCCATTAAGTCATTTGGTTTTATTAAAAGTGTGGATGAACGATGTGTATATAAGAAGGTTAGTGATGGTGCTATCACTTTGCTTGTCTTATATGTGGATGACATTCTGTTGATAGGTAATGACATAGGTATGTTGACAACTATCAAGGTATGGTTATCAAATACATTCTTCATGAAAGACTTAGAGGAGGCAACCTATATTCTTGAAATTTGCATCTATAGAGATAGAGCGAAAAGAATAATTAGTTTATCCCAAAGTCTATACTTGGAAAAGGTGTTAAAGAGGTTTAACATGCTTGATTCCAAGAGAGGATTGTTACCAGTAAGACATGGTATCCACCTTTCTAAAGAGATGTCTCCAAAGACACCTGAAGCAAGAGATAAAATGGCTAGGATTCCATATGCTTCGGCTATTGGAAGTTTGATGTATGCAATGATGTATACTAGGCTAGATATTGCACATGCTGTTAGTTTGACTAGCAGGTTTCAATCTAATCCAGGTTTGGAACACTGTATAGCGGTAAAAAATATCCTTAAGTACTTGAGAAGAACCAAGGATTTATTCTTGATATATAGAGGTGGTGACTTGCAATTGGATGGTTATACTGATTCTGATTTCTAATTAGATATCGATGATAGAAAGTCTACCTCTGGGTTTATGTTCATTTGTAATAGAGGTGCAGTCAGTTGGAAGAGTTCCAAACAAAGTACAACTGCTGATTCCACTATAGAGGCCGAGTACATTGCTGCATCAGATGCTGCAAAAGATGTTGTTTGGATAAGGAACCCCAGTCTCACCAGAAATCCAAACACATAGAAAGGCGCTACCACATTATCAGAGAAATAGTTGGGCGAGGCGATGTAGCCATGCAGAAAATAGCATCAGCTGAAAATCTAGCTGATCCATTCACGAAGCCTATGTCACAAGCTCAGTTAGACCGACATCTTGAGAAGATGGGTCTAAGATATTGTAATGAATGGCTCTAGTGCTAGTGGGAGATTGTTAGTAGTATGCCCTAGAGCATATCATTTAGTATGTATCTTGTACATATTTTATTAATAAAAGGCAATTTCACTTTTCCATTTACATAATGTATTTATGTGTAATAGAAAAGGTCCATTGATATTTTGTTAGAAATTTTATTCTTAAGTTGTTAAGAATATGAGTGACAGTATTTCTAGCACAAAGTATCATAAATTGGTTCACAATCGATGATACTTCACACAGGACATGACTTATCCAGAAAGATTGTAATAATGTTTGTTCTCAAGGTATTTATATGAGATATAAATAAGATGGAGTGGTGAGTCTCATGTCACATAACGAACATGATAGGCACTTATACAAGTAACTCCCTCACCATAGGTAGTCCATACATTCTATTGTTTCGATGACTAATGTCTGTTCGGAGAGCTAGAATGTCTAGAACTACACTTAAACTATAGTAATGAGGCATAAATTGATGGAATAAATGTTAAAAAAAATATAGGAAAAATTTAGAAAAAATAAAATAAAAATTTAGAGAGTTTATTAATTGGTATAAAAAAAATAAAAATAATTCGATATGCAATATGAAGGGCAATTTGGTCATTTCACCCCAAGAGGTGAATTTTAACCTAAATGTTAAATTAAAATTTAGAGAATGAAATAATTAACATAAATTAAAATTTATGAAATAAGTTAGGAAAATGAGAAGAGAAAAGAAAAGAAAAGAAAAGAAAAGAAAAGCTTATGGAAATTCAAAAATTTAAAGTACAAAAATTAAAAATTATAAATAGACATTAGAGGACAAACTCTCACCCACTTCAATCTTCTTCCTCCATTTATTCTCTCTCTCTTTGCCCCTTGGAGCCGGCTGCATGCTCCCTCTTTCCTCCATCATTGTCAAGCTTTAAAGCTTGATTTCCCAAGTTTCTACCCATCCAAACCCATAGCTCACTTCATTAAAAATTTACCCTACTCCATAAGGAAGCTATAGACACCCATAGGAAGCAAGAAAATTGAAGTTTGGGAAGCTCAAGTAAGGTTAGTGCACTAATCCCTCTTCTTCTCTTCATTAAACATGAAAAGCATGTTTAGCCAAGTATAAAATTCATGAAATTAAAAAGAAAATCTTGAGGAAAGAACCCTTGAATTTTCGGCAGCCATGGAACCTTGAGGTTTGTTGCTTTTAAGTGATGAAAAATAGTTCCATGAGAATGTGTGATAAGTTGATATGTTTGGGAGTTTGATTATATAGTGTTGTGCAAATTTGAAACTTTGAAAACTAGGGTTTGTGTAAATGATTGAGAACTTTATGTAAATGCTTGAAATTGACCTATTGAGTTGAGATTGTTGCTTATAGAAGTGTTATACATGCAAATTAAAGTAAGGAAGTTGGAGGAGAATGAATTTTGGAAGTGTCAATTTTCTGCAGGTTTAGACTCGATGAGTCCAGTGGGTTTGAGGAACCATAACTGAAAATGTGCGACTCCAATTGATATGAGGCTAATTGGAGGTGAAATTAGACTCAAAATAGCCCATTTTTCATGGGGAAACTGTGCCCAAATTTTGTAAGAAACTTGACCTAAACACTGCCCAAATCCAGATTACCCTGCACCAAACCTAGAAAATGACCAAATGAACAGTGCATATTCATTTGGTCATAACTCCCTCTATAATGGTCCAAATGACCTGAATTTGAAACCATTGGAAATCTTAGATATAGGGTTACAATTTTCATGAAGACCACTAAACCCAAAAATGCCAAAACCAAACCAAATTGCTAGCCCAATTTGGGTCACAAAACTGCCCAGAATTAGGTTGCCTAGAAACTGCTGGACATAAAATCACCTTACCAATTTTGGCAAAATAGCCATAACTTGGTCTACAAGAACTCAAATGGAATGAAACCAGTGGGAAAATATCCACAAGACATAGACCTACAAAATTGGTATTTTGACCAAAACCCAAAAATCAAGAGAACTAGGTCAAATAGTTAGAACAATTCACTGCATCAAAACCTGCAATCTGACCAAACTTCACTTGACCCTAAAATAGTCTTTTAGTCATAAATCCCATTAGAAAAATTCAATTGAGATGAGCCATACCTTTCCAAAAACATGAGAAATAGGGATATAATGTTTTTGTAGAAACCTACCTCAAATTATACTTGTAAGAACCTCAAAAAGTGACCTACAATCACTGTCCTAAACTGAGCCCCTGTTGGCATAGGGTACATGAACCCAAGTCAGTTAATTAGCCATAAATAATTCCACAAAACTTGAAAATTTGTGATACAAATTTCTAAATGATCATAAGACATAGGGAAACAATTTTTATGAAGATCATCATGTCTAAGAGTGACTGCAACCTATTCCATTAATTAGGTAAACTCTACATCCAAAAGTTGCCTAGTTAAGGAACCAGAATTTGGAACTGAGTCAGTTATGGTTATCCGGCCATAACTTGAGTTCTAAAAATCAAATTGACATTATTCAAAAAGAAAATAAAGATAAGACATAGGGGAACAACTTCCATAATAGAAGTATGGTCAAACAGTGGCTGCAAACTGATCAAATGGACAGGTAAAGGTGAGACACAAAAACTGAAACTAAAGAAAGGTCCATAAGATACATTATCTTATGGTAGGGAATTTAACCCTAACAAGCTATTGAACACTAAACTATATGAAAGAGGTATGTGGGACGTATTTTCTCACTATAAAGTGATATGAACATTCAAATAAATATGTAATAATGTGTAATTGCGCATAGTATACCTAGACTTATTTATTTAGTTTGGATCGATTGGTATACCAATTAGGGGCTACAGATAGCAGTACTGCCTACCGAGAAAATCATGAACTAACAATATATGTCTGTTATGATTGTTTTACAGGCTATATGCCTACTTATTGGCCATTGTGCCAACTTTATTCTGGCTTTACAAGCCTGACAGCGGGCCTCATGCCTGATAGATATATACTGGATAGACATATAGTTGTCTAACTAGTATACTCTTGTGTATCCACCTTAGATAATTTGTTATAGGTTTCTTGGGCACTAATAATAATTAATTAAGACTAAATATACATTAAGTAAATAGAAAAGATCCTGATAATTTAAACTATTTCCAAAGTGAAATGTAAAATACCTGGAAATTATAAAATTGCCATATATAGAATTATTATTTAAATTGTCCAGTTATTGTTATTATGAATTATGCACCACTAAGTGTTATGCTTAGCCCGTTGGTTTTCCATCGTGTAGGTATTGGAGACCAGTCCGAGCAGCCGCAGCAGTAGCACCAGTAGTGCCCTGATAGAGCTCTAACCAGATCTGCCACTGTCCAGAGTCAACTCACCAATCTTTTATATTTTGGTAGGGCCTATGTATAAACTAGTATTTTGGTTCATTATATCTAATCATGATGTAATTACTAGTTATAATGTATTTCATTTTGAACTTGTAATTAAACTTTAAGATTGAAATGAAAACTTATAATTTATTATCTATGAATTTCCATATGAATGCTATAGATGATACTTCATTTTGAGATCTCATAAATATTGTAAATGATATGATAAAGGAGAATATGATATAGAAATATGTGAAATGAATATGAACATGTTAACAGGTGATTAGTGGAAACCCGCAAGATGCTAATAAAAGAGGGGAGGCTCTGTCCGGGTCTCCACAGAAATAAGTTATATAAAAAAAAAATCTACACATGGATTACTACTTTTAAATGATATTAAAAGTTTACAATAGATATGATAAAATAAGATAGGGTGCTCCAGCACTGAATGTGGCACTTCTTGGTCAGCTATACAGTAGATGGGTAAGGGGCGTCACATTTAGTGATATCAGAGCAGAGGTTTAGGTAGTCCTAGACCTAGATAGTTAGAAATAGATAGAGTGCATCACATGCATAGGCCTTTAAATAGAGTCAAGGTGACACTAATGCAGATATGCTCTTTGTCTGTTTTATAGGATCAATGGCATTTGATCCTTCAGAGCACGGACCTCCAGGACAGATAGAGGAGAAGGTACAAAGTCATGCACCGGCACCTGCTCCTAGTAGGGAGCAAGGCAATGGAGCCGAGTCATCCCAAGGTACTATAAGGAGAGCACAGTAGGCCTTCCTGGAAGCTGCTCCATCAAGTCATCGGAGCCATTCCACAGCCACAGCCACAGCCACCTCCACCTCCACAACCACAGCCACAACCATTACCACCTGTATAGCCACCACTGCCCCCACAGCCACAACCTATACATAGATCTCCACTAGAGAAACTGCAAAAGTATGGGGCAGTTGAGTTCAGGTGTAACACCCCTACTTGTATAGCCTGGTATATTTCACTGTTCCGGTGACCGGAGTCGGTCCAGATAATTAAGAGAATTAGAACCACACTTAAGACAACTAGATAAGCTATAAACACAAATAATTAGTAATTGCCAATTAGTTAAGTATAAATAAGAAGAACAGAACATAAGAAGTTAAACGAGCTGAGAGTCACAGTGATGGGTGACCTTCTCAGGAACGAATACGAAGTCGATTTAAACTAAAATTTCGAACCGTAAAATATGACGCCGCGGTCCTTAGGACCATTATGAATACAGTGGAAAAGAGAAAATCACGAAAAAGAATTGTTAGGCCAGTCAAATAATTTAGTCAGGGAGCCGAAAGAAATATTGAATTATTTACAAATCGGGTTAAACCGGCGAGGGGCAATTTGGTCAATTGATCCCGAGAGCTGACTACTGACCCAACTGTCAAATAAAATCGGAGAAAAGAAAATTTCAGAATCGAGAATTAAATTAAAGAACTAATAGAAAAAAAAAAGAGATAAAATGAAAAAGTGAAGGAAGATGACATCATGCAAGACATCATGCATGATGCCATAAATCCTATAATTAATAAATTAATTAAATTGAATTTTTGGTCTTTCATAAGACATAAAAGAAGGAAAAGAAAAGAAAAAAAAAATAAACCAAAAGTCTTCATCTTCCTCAAAGTGCCGCCTCTCTCTCCCCCAAGTTCTCTCTCAAAATTTTCCTCCTTGAAAGCTTATTTTTAAGCTTTCTAAACATTAATTTCACCATAAATCCTTTAATTTTCTTAAGAAAAATTATAAGCAAATCTTGGAAGGAAGATTAGAAGGAGAAGAATTGAAGAAAATTGAGAGGCAGTGAAGATCAAAGACTTCACCTAAGGTTAGTAATGCAAACTTCAAATTTTTAGTTTAATTAGTGTGTGTATAGCATCAAGAACATAGAAATAAACTTAAAATGAAAAGAAAATTTTATTAAGGGACTAAACTGAATTTCGGCCAGCTTGGCTTACTATGCATATGTTTGAGTTTTGATTGAAATTAAATGGTAAGCAAGTTTGTATGGATGTGCTAATAAGATTGGTATGCTAAAATGTGGTTAAATGCAACAAGTTAGTAAGTTAGGGTTTTGGGACACTTAGGGTTAGAGACAAAAATGTGAGAAACTTGTAAATGGTGTCTTTGACCTAAGGTGAAGTGAGAAATGGTCATTTGTGACCTAATTAAGTGTGTTAGAAGTGTTTGAATCAAAGCCAAATTCGGATTGAGTGTGGTCATGCTGTTATCTTTGAAGGACCAAAAATGAAATTTTACAAGTCCAATTGATATGAGACCAATTGGAAATGAAAATAGACACTAAATGACACAATTTTCATTCAGGAAGCATGCCCAAAAAGTGACCAAAACCTAGTGAATAAATTGACCCAATCTAGAAAATCTCAGTCTGCCCTGTACAAATTGACCAAATGAACAGTGTTTGTTCATTTGGCCATAACAGGTATAAATGACCTAAAATTTTACCAGTGGATAGATGAGATATAGACCTAAAAGTTTAATGAAGAACACAAACCCAAATTATGCCAGTAACCAAGTCATTTGGCCACCCAAATTTGATGACCTAAAACTGCCAGAATCAAAATTTGCCCAGAAATCTGGGTTAAGTCCATTCTGGTAGACATGGTTCAAATGGCTATAACTTCAGCTACAAAACTCCAATTGGAGTGATTCAAAAAGAAGAATAAACTTAAGACAATAGGGAACATTTTCTATGAAGAAAGTTTTGCCAAATTCTAATAGTAAAATGACCAATGGAACAGTGCAACTCAAGACGCCAAAACTGAAAATTTGCAAATTTGCCTAAAAGACTTAGAATTTGAGTAAACAACCAAAAGAAACAAATTTAGTAACCAAAATGTGGTATGTAGGTGAAGTTGGAATTCCCATACCTATTAAGCCTTAGAAAGTCAACAAATTGACTTGAATAGTACCATGAATGGTAACTCCGAAACACAAAATTTAAAGAATGTCAAGTTTAGCACATTAGAGTTAGGTAAAAGTGATTTTAAATTTATTTTTGGATTTATGTTAAGTTATGATACTAAAACACTATAAATTGTGTGTTTCAGTGGAAAAGAATACCGGGAAGGAACCCGAAGAATCGAGTCAAGGCCAAGAGGCGACTCGCTTAAGGTTTGTGCACAAAAATTTTTAAATTATAGTTTTCATAATGGAAATTGATTTGTTATACATTGTGAATGTATTTTGTTCATTATGAATTTCGAGAATGTTGTGTTGCCTATTCTATAATGGAAATTTGGAATGAAAATTATTTATTGATTTGTATGAAATATTTGAACAATATGGTTTTGAATTTAGTTATGGCTTTGAAAATCTTATTTGAAAAATTGTGTGTTGCCTACTTTGAAAATGAAAAGTTTGGAATGAAATATAATTTGTGAATTGTATGAAATATTTGAATAACTTGACTTAAATTGTTTTGAATAATTTGAAATATTGAATTGTGACATTACCATGATGAAGTATTTATGATGCTTTTGATTTAAATTGTTTTTAATTCACACTTGGCATGACAATATTAATATGTTCCTCCTCCACTTGTGGGGTGAGTTTGATATTTAATTATATTCCTCCCTCTCTGGCTTTTTAGTCCGAGGGGCGAGTTTGGATGAGTACTCATTAGCTAGCTAGCCACCTCTCTCATTGATTTCGATTAGTGGGGTGAGTATGCCTTGTCGTGATTTACACACGACATGTTTGGAAAATTTTGTGTCACGGCCTAAGTTGTGTTATTGTTTGGCAACACTATGTTTATTAAATTGTTTGATCAAGTTGTGCTATATTAAGCTTTAAAAATTATGATTTGTTATAAATATGATTTGTGAAAAAAATTGTGAAATACGATTATGAGATTTTTGATTGATGATTTGTTCATAAATGTCTTATATTATGCATTTTATGCTTTATTGTGCACCACTGAGTATTTATATACTCAGCGATAGCTTTAACTTGCTGTCGCAGATAGAGAAAAGGACATAGTAGCAGAGCGAGCTGCTACAGTTAGAGAGGAGAACAATTGAAGAATTTTTGTACGGGTATTTGTCTATACCTTGGTAGTTTAGTTTGATGTAAATATGATAGTATGCATATGTATCTCTGTAATTTGAGCAGTTGTACAGATAAAATTGTAATAATATTATTTTTTAGATTTTGTATCTATAAATTAACTTATGATTGTAAATTAATGATTTAAAATGCAATGTGCATGAGTTATGAAATGTTTTGAGATATTAATTCTTGAATTGAAATTTGGATTTTAAATTGAAGTGTTACTATTGCTGTTGATTTGAAATTTGGTGGTTGCAAATGGAATTGTGATTAAGAAATATATTGGGAGTGTTTCTATTTTCAGGTTTTGAAGAACTGTTTTCTCAAAATATAGACGGCACTCTGCCGAAATTTTTGTAAAAATTGCGGAGATTTTAAATATCTAAGAATTTAATTTATGTTTGGACTTTAAATAAAGGTTTTTAAAATTTGAAAAAAAAAATTTTTTTACCCATCAATTTCAAAATGAACGAAAATTGTTTTAAAATCCCTTGTAGTATATTTAATGGGTTACCAGTAGGTGAAGTACGGTAATTCATTAGGTGTACTACGGGAACATGTTACATCTTACGAGGAGTAGGGTGTGACATGTTCAGTGGAATCAGAGCAAGGTTTTAAAATAAATTTTGAACTGTGAATTTGAAATATTTTGTCAGTAAATACAACTGCTCAAATGTTTGATATATATGACATATTTACATCATGAATATGCACTAACGGAGGTCAACCTCCTTGCGTTTGTTATCAGAGAGTAGAAAATTTCTAAAAAATGAAATGGAAGAGGGAGATCATTCCGTAGAGCAATCTGTCGAGGCTGAGGCTCAAGGATAAGCTCCAACACTCTATAATGTGAGTGGGTCAGCCACTCCAGCTCCTACTCAAGCACCGCAGTTCCCTGCTCAGTTTGCACAGCAGATGGCTGCGTTCTTTCAACAAATGGTAGGAAATGTGCCACCTCAAGCACAGACACAAGCACCTGCAGCACAACCACGGCCTCTGGCTCTGCAATATGAGAAATTAATGAAATTTGGGGCTACAGAATTCAAAGAAACAGTGGATCCACTGGAAGCAGAACAGTGGTTAGAGAGGATGAAACGGGTTTTCAGGAAGTTACAGTGTGCACAAGAGCTAAAGTTTGAGTATTCTGTTTCCTTGTTGCAAGGGGATGCGTATGAATGGTGGAAGACCATCACCCACAGCCTGGTAGAACCTCCAGTCCTTACTTGGTCAGACTTTTTGAGGGAGTTTCGATAGAAGTGGGTCCCTGATGCATATGTGGATATGAAGTTACAAGAATTCTTGAGTTTGAAACAAAGGGACAGAACCATAGCAGAATATGAGAGAGAATTCTCTCTACTGAGCCACTACGCTGGAAGTTTAGTCTCCACCCCCAGAGACAGATGTAAGAGGTTTGAGTCCGGGTTAAGGCCGAATCTGAGGATGCAAGTTGTGGGATTCAGACATCAGAATTTCTCTGAGTTGATCTCACAGGCCCTAGAATTGGAAAGGATAGAATCAGAAGGGGCAGTGAAGAAGGGTACACAAGAGAAAGAGAAAATAGAAAAGGTTACTGGTCAAGCTACTGAGAGTGGCTCTGGAAAAGAAAACATTTTGGAGGATCTAGCTCGCGTGAATCAGGTAGAGGTATATCTTTTAGACAGAAACCATCCCAATCCGATCAGTAAACTCAACAGAGACGCAGAAATAGGCTATTGGATCAACTTTGCAAGACTTGTGGTAAACCACATAGTGGAGTATGTTATAGAGCTATAGGAGCATGTTTCAATTGTGGAGGGACTGGTCATTTTGCTAAGGATTGCATAAGTCCACGCCGTTATGGATCATTTACCAAGGCAGAAGGATCAGCCCAAGTTTCTACCCGAAGAGTTTACCAACAGTTGGTAGAGGCAGAGGCAGAGATAGGGGTAGTACACCTAGAAGTCAAAGTACTGTGAAGCAACCAGGACAAGGTGATGCTCCAGTGAGAGTATACACTATGCGACAGAGGGACGATGATGAGACTTCTGGTATGGTTGCTGGTATTTTCTCAATTCTTAACTGAGATATGTATATGTATAAAAAAAAATCAAATTTGATATGTTAGTGAATAGTCTTTTTAAAATTAATTTTGGAAAAGTTTGTCAGTGAAAAGTATTTACTAGCACACAAGAATTTGTAAAGTTAATTAGTAAGCTTAATTATCTAAGGAAAGAGAACCTAATAGTAAGTTATAGTAATATAGCTACCTTAGATGCGGGTAAGGGTATTACTGCTGATAGATGTCAGTGGGTACCATAATCAAAATAAGTTCAAGATATTAGTGAATTTAAAAGAAATAAGATATAGGGAAGTTTGTTCTATTGGGATGTATCGTAGTAACTATGCAATATTCTTGATGTTTGTGCTGTAAGCTGCAGATTACAGTACTGACTTGGGATTTATTGTGTAAAGCTACGTACTACCCAATAGTACACAAGAATAAGAATAGTTGCAAACGGCATCTGTTTTGGTACAGTTATGATAAGATAAAGTTTTCTTATTGGAAAGGAGTTTGAAAATCCTAACTTGGGATTTAAAACTCTAAAGTTAGAATATTAAAAGGTTATAGTTCAGTACAAAACAAAATAATGACTACACATCAGTGCAAAATAAGCTATAGAATATCGATAGATAAAAATAAATAGAACAGTAAGAAATGAGAAAAATACTAGATGAGGAATTGCCACCAAGGCAAGCAATTTACTTAAGATGCGTAACAATATTGTAACATCCCCATTGCACGTGTTTTGTACGTTCAATTGCTCCAGTAGTCAAATAACAGTCCAGGTAAGTCAGTATGTCTGGAACTACACTTCGGTGACAGTGAACAGACATATAATGATGAAATAAATAAAAAGAAAATACAAGAAAAATCAAACAAAAATGAAAGAGAGAAAATGATGCTAAGTTAAACGAGCCGGCACCACAGCGATGGGTGACCGCACCGAGAAGGCCATTGCTGACCCCAGGACCACGGGGAACCCTCTGAATATAATTTTGAGACATAAATAAAGATTTATTGAAATGTAATTGACACTAGAAATATCAAAGAAAAATTAATAAATTAGTACAAAGAAAAATAAAAAATCGAGAAACAGACAAAAATCGGTGTTACAGAAAAATCAGGAATATAAACCGAAGCGGGGTATTTTGGTCATTTGACACATAGTGTTGCCTTTTAACCTCAATCTCCATTAAAAATAAATGATATTACACTTAGAAAATGTCATGAAAAAATTAAATTGTGATACATTATAAGAATAGTGAAAGAAATGGGGGATAAAATCCAATTTATGAAACTTTGAATAATTAACATTAAAATCCAAGTTAGTGCTCCACTAACTTGGATATTGGGACCCTTATCACAGCCTTGGGACAGCAGATAGCACTCACCATCATCTTCTTCATCAGCCCATTTTACTTTGCCGTAATGAATTCTACCATGGAAATCACCATGGCCACCCCACATGCAATCTCCATGGGCGCATGATCAAGCCATCCTTTCCACTTCTTTCCTTCATTAAAGCTTGCCTACTTACCTTGGGGAAGATATTGGCAACAAGAAAAACCAGATTTGGTGAAGTTTTGATAAGCATCAAAAGTTGTAAGTGTCCAAAATCCCTCCCTTGCGTTGGTAAAGCTTGTGTTTAGGTTGAGGTGAGCGTTTTGGTGAAGAGAAATGAAAGAAATAGTGAGAAATGAATTTGTCCATTTTTGGCAGCCATGAACCCTTGTTGAGCTTGAGTTATTTTTTCTTCTAATGAATGAAAATGAAGGTTGATTGATTCAAATGAAAGTTAGAGTAAGTTTGTGCACAAGTATGTACATGTAGTGTTTAGATTAAAGGTGTGAAATGGAACCTTGAAGCCTTGAGCAAACTGCCATGTTTGGCAGCCCCTACTAGCATGAATTTGTGTGTGAATATATGGTTATTAATGATATATGTTAATGTCAATTTGTGGGCAGCAAGTGTAAATGATATTGAAGTATGAATATGTTGAAGTATATGTGTAATATTAACATTGAAGTATGTTGAATTTGGGTGGATGTAAATATTGAAGTTTAATGGTGTATTGTGTGCCTTGTGGACTTGAGTATTCTGCCCAGAATTTTTTCTGGAATTGTGTACAATATATGTATAGAAGTGTTGTTGATTGAATATTGTAGTAATGAGGAGGAGGAGGAACATTAAATTGGAAGTGTATGAGCTTTGTGCAGGTTGTGTATTGAAGGCAGCACCTAAATGAGGCCATAAGTGCAAAACTATGAACCCAATTGGTATGAGGCTAATATGGGGTGAAACTAGACACCAAATAGGCCAACTTTCATGTAGAAAGGTTGCCAAAATTCTGCCTAGAAACTGACCTTAAAAAGTGACCAAATCCGGATTAGTGCATTTGAGGCCTGAAAACTGACCATTTGGGCAGCAGTTAGTGTTTAGGCCATAACTCACTCAAAACAGGTCCAACTGACCTGAAATTTTGACCATGAATAGTTAAGACCTATATCTACAAGTCTTATGAAGACACAAAATCCCAGAAATGAACAGAACCAAGTCAAATGGCTTGCACAAGTTCGGGCACAAAAACTGCCGAACCAAAAGTGACCTAAAAATTGACCAAATTGTGCACCAAAAGTGCAATCTGTCCAGCTTTAGCAAATTGACCATATCTTGGTCTACACAACTCGGAATGACCTGAAATTTTGCCCTGCGTGCAATAAGACATAGAGCTACAATTTTACTTCTTTGACCCGAAGCTAAAAACCAAGGTAAATAGGACTTTAACCTAGACCAATCTAGCACACAAAAATAGAGAATGTGACATTTTGCATACAATGATGCTTGAAGCATTTTGGCAATGAATGCCAACTTGTAAAAATGGTAAATTGCACTATATTGGCAGCATATTGAGATTTAAATTGTGACATATTGATGCTAGAAATAACTTATCCATATTACCTAAAAAGGTCAACACATGTATTGACTTGTGAATTATATAATAGTTAGTAAACTCCAAAGATTGAAGAAGTAAACAATTAATTTATAATGTGCCCTAGTTTGCCTAGTTGACTAGTATGGATAGGTTGGCATGCCAATAGGATTCTGACAGCTGTTCTGTAAATGGCTTTATGCCATACTGTGTTTTTACGGCCTATTATGCCGCACTGTGACTTTAATAGCCTACGGCTATACATATTGTGTATTTATTTTTGGCTTATCGCCAGATTGACTATATGGCTTTTTAGCCACGCTATTTGCACACCGGGAGACACTTTGTGACCGATGGTGTGACGGCCCGAGGTACTAGGTACCCAGTGCCAGTATATCCGTTTATCCAGTCTGGTCAGTATATAGGCTACACGGGCAGTAATTCAAGTACTATTAAATTCAAATACCTAAATCCAATCTACTGACATACAGCACCACCAAAAATTTGTAAACACTTTATTTACCTTATTTTAGTGTATATTTCTTTACATTTGGCACCACTAAGCAAAATTGCTTAGCGCGTTGCTTTTGTAACGCGTAGGTATTGGAGACACAGCTGGGGAGCCCAGCAGACCTACTACCGGGTGAGACATCAGATCTGCACAGGAGTCCAGAGTCATCTGCACTGCATTGCATACATGGTAGGACTTAGGATATCTTGTATTTTGTACTTTTGTTGTATATTTGAAATTTGGCCTTGTATTTTGTAATATTATGAAAGCTTTAAAGTTTGTAATATTTTGTACATATTAAATAATATGGAGATTTTCTCAGATATATTTAAATTATTATGGATCAGTATTATGGAATCATGTTTAATGACTGTAAAAGTCTATTGACTTTATTGAGAAATAGGGACTGTGAAATATTTGAGATTTTGATATCATAATATTAAATTGTTTTCAACAGGTTTGGAAGGACAGTTAGTCCTAAATATAAACGGCACCTTGCCAAATTTTTATTACCAGTCTTGAAACACTGATTTTAACAAAGTATGACAATAGTATCAACATGATATGAATATTTCATAAATGACTTCTTAAAATCAAATTGAGTTCAAGAAATGAGATAATCACAGACTAGGTGTTCAAGACGCCGTAGCATGCCTTGCTCGCCATATCCGTAGACGGGTGAGGGGTGTTACATTTAGTGGTATCGAGCACGGTTTAGGCGCTTACGACCTAGATAGATTGCACATCATGCATTGCATTGTAAGTGTTAAGATGACTCTAATGCAGATCTTTTGATTTGTTTTGTTATTTTGATCAGAATATGGACTCCACATCGCAGAGAGCGGTCAATGAGGAAGTGGAAATTCATGCTCCATCTATGACTGAACCAGGAGACAGGAGGGAACCTGTTCCCCCAGTACCAAATGCATCAGCCACATTTCAGCAAATGGCTGAGTTCTTTAGACAGATGGCATGAGTTATGCCACCACTACCTCCTCCACATCAAAAATCTCATATGAAGAGACTCAGGAAGTTTAGAGCAGTGGACTTTCTGGGCAAAAGAGAAGATGATTCTGTCACAGCTGAAAACTGGTTGGACAGAACTGGAAGAGTATTGAAACAACTTCATTGTACTCCAGAGCAGAATTTGGAAGTCAGATTATCACTCTGCAGGATGATGCATACCGGTGGTGGGATACAGAACTAGTGAGGTGCCACGAGCAGATAACTTGGGATTTCTTTCTCACTGAGTTCAGAAAGAAGTATGTGGGCAGTGTATACTTGGAAGAGAAGAGAAGGGAGTTTATTACCCTACGCCAGAGACAGCTGACAGTGGCTGAATATGAAAGAGAATTTGTCAGACTTAGCCGCTATGGACGGGAAATAGTCCCTAATGAGGCAGAGAGATGCAAGAGATTTGAGGAAGGACTCAATGATAACATTAAAGTAATTATTACAGCCTTGGGGATTACAGAGTTTGCCAAGTTAGTGGAAGCTGCACTGAAGGTTGAAAAAGTTAGAATGAATGAGCAGAACAGAAGGGACAAACAGCAGAAAAGAGGTCAGGGTCAGACCGTACATCTTCTACCCCTAGTAAGAAATTCAGAGGTTCGCCTACTCAGAGTTTTAGTAGAGCACCAAGTCAAGGTCAGTCATAGAGGCCCAAATCTCAGTTTGTACCAAGGAGAGGCCAGTCCACCCCTTCAGTGGCTAGCTCTCCAGGGACAGGGTACAGGGGACCAGCCCCAACGGTATCTGTTGCTTGCCCACATTGCCAAAAATGGCATAAGGGTGAGTGTTGGAGGATGACAGGTGCTTGTTTACGGTGTGGAGTCCGAGATTGTCCACGCAGAACTGCTACATCCACTCTGGTATCAACTGATAGGCCTACCCCTCCAGCTCCAAGGGGTAGAAGGCCGGGTAAGGCTGAGCCAGCCAGTACTTCATAGAAACCTGTGTCAGAGTCTGTGGAGAGAGCAGAAGGCAAAAAACCAGCCAAAGCCTATGCTATAAGGGCACAGGAGGAACAGGATGCTTCAGATGTTATCAAGGGTACGTTCCTCCTTTATAATACTTCTGTGCATGCATTAGTAGATCCTGGATCTACCCATTCATATATTTGTATCAAGCTGCCCGTAGGAAAGGGAATACCAGTGGAGGAAAATGACCAAGACATCCTGGTCACAAATCCGCTAGGCCACAGTGTGCTAGTAAACAAGGTGTATAAGGGCTGTCCATTGAAGATTCAAGGGAAAGAGTTCTTAGCAGACTTAATTGAACTGCCTTTCCATGAGTTTGATGTGATTTTGGGAATGGACTGGTTATCCCATCATCAGGCAATAGTAGATTGTAAATTGAAGAGAATCTCTCTGAAAACTGTTGAGAACAAAGAAATAATAGTTGTGGGTGAAAGGACAGATTTCTTGTCCAATGTCATCTCAGCTACAGTTGCAAGGAGATGGTTGAGAAAAGGGTGTGAAGCCTATCTGGCACACGTGGTTGACACTAGGCAGGGTAAACTTAACTTATCTGACATACCCACAGTAAGGGATTTCTCTGAGGTGTTTCCAGAGGAATTGCCTAGTTTGCCACCAGAAAGGGAAGTTGAATTTGCTATTGAGATTATGCCGGGTACAGCTCCAATTTCAATTGCTCCATATAGGATGGCACCTGCTGAATTGAAAGAGTTAAAAATCCAGCTACAAGAATTACTAGACAAGGGGTTCATACGCCCCAGTGTGTCACCGTGGGGAGCTCCGGTACTGTTTGTAAAGAAGAAAGATGGGACACTGAGGTTATGTGTTGACTACCGGCAGTTAAACAGAGTAACAGTGAAGAACAAGTATCCGTTGCCTAGAATTGATGATCTGTTTGATCAGTTGAAGGGAGCCGGTGTGTTTTCTAAGATTGATCTCAGATCAGGGTATCATCAGCTAAGGGTTAAGGATGCAGATGTGCCTAAGACTGCATTTAGAACCCGGTATGGGCATTATGAATTCCTGGTGATGCCATTTGGGTTAACAAACGCTCCAGCAGCATTCATGGACCTTATGAACCGTATCTTCCATCCATACTTAGATCGGTTCGTAGTGGTCTTCATTGATGACATCCTGGTGTATTCCAAGGATAAAGCAGAACATGATGAGCATTTGAGAATTGTTCTGCAGACTCTAAAAGAGAAGAAATTGTATGCTAAATTGTCCAAATGTGAGTTCTGGTTGAATGAGATTGCATTCCTTGGACATGTAGTATCAGTTAAAGAGATTAGAGTAGATCCCAAGAAGATTGAAACAGTGATGGAATGGAAGCCTCCCAGAAATACAACTGAGATCAGAAGTTTCTTGGGGTTAGGTGGATATTATAGAAGATTTGTAAAGGGATTTTCCCTGATAGCTGCTCCAATGACCAAATTACTGCACAAGAATATGAAATTTGACTGGAATGACAAGTGTCAAGCCAGTTTTGAGAGGCTGAAGGCTATGTTGACAGAGGCACCAGTGTTAACACAGCCAATGTCTAGAAAAGACTTTGTAGTCTACAGTGATGCCTCACATAATGGGTTAGGGTGCGTACTGATGCAAAAAGGAAAGTGGTCGCATATGCTTCCAGGCAATTAAGGCCACATGAAAAGAATTACCCTACTCATGATTTAGAATTAGCAGCAATTATCTTCGCATTGAAGATATGGAGGCATTACCTGTATGGAGAAAAATGCTACATATACACAGACCATAAGAGTCTGAAGTATCTGCCAACCCAGAAGGAACTTAATTTGAGATAGAGGCGATGGATTGAATTCCTGAAAGATTATGATTGTGTTATTGACTACCACCCTGGGAAGGCAAATGTAGTCGCTGATGCTTTAAGCAAAAAATCTATTGTAGCATTAAGATCTCTGAATGCCCAACTATCCTTAACTCATGATGGAGTTATTTTGGCTAAGTTGCTAGTGAAGCCGAATATGTTACAACAGATACAGGATGGGCAGAAGACAGATGAGAAATTAATGGCTGTTATGGGCAAAATCACTGAGGGGAAGGAAACTGAATATGAAGTGAAAGAAAATGGGTGCCTGTACTATAAAGAAAGAGTGTGTGTTCCAGATGATAAAGAGTTGAAAACCAGTATTCTGAAAGAAGCACATAACAGTGTGTATGCTATGCACCCAGGAAGCACAAAAATGTACCATGACCTGAAACTCCGATACTGGTGGCCAGGTATGAAGAAGGACATAGTTGACTATGTAACTAGATGCTTGACATGTCAGCAAGTCAAAGCAGAACATCAAGTTCCATCAGGTTTGTTACAGCCCATAAACATACCTGAATGGAAGTGGGACCGAGTCACTATGGACTTTGTCAGTGGTCTACCTCTCACTCAGAAAAAGCATGATGCAGTATGGGTGATTGTGGATAGGTTAACCAAATCAGCACATTTTCTGCCAATCAGAACTGACTACTCACTGGAAAAGCTAGCAGAATTGTACATCAGTGAGATAGTTAGACTACATGGAATTCCACTTTCCATTATATCTGATAGAGACCCGAGGTTTACATCTAGATTTTGGAAGAAATTACAAGAATCCTTGGGCACACAACTCCATTTTAGTACGGCTTTTCATCCTCAGACGGATGGACAGTCAGAAAGAATAATCCAGGTCCTCGAGCATATGCTGAGAAGTTGTGTTATTGAGTTTGAGGGAAGTTGGAAGAGATACCTTCCACTGGCAGAATTTGCATATAATAATAGCTATCAAGCTAGCATACAAATGGCACCCTATGAAGCACTGTATGGGAGAAAATGCAGAACACTTGTATGTTGGACTGAATTGGGTGAAGATAAGCTAGTGGGGCCAGACCTGATAAAACAGACAGAGGAAAAGGTGAAACTGATAAAGGCCAATTTGAAAATTGCCTCAGACCTACAGAAATCTTATGCTAACTTGAGGAGAAAAGACATTGAGTATAAAGTTGGTGAGAAGGTATTTCTCAAAGTATCACCATGGAAGAAAGTGTTGAGATTGGGGAAAAAGGGAAAATTAAGCCCTAGGTTCATTGGCCCATATGAAGTTATTGAACATGTGAAACCAGTAGCCTACAGATTAGCCTTACCATATGAGCTAGACAAGATACATAATGTGTTCTATGTCTTGATGCTCAGAAGATACAGATTAGATCCTTCACATGTCATCTCAGCAGAAGAAATTGTGGTACAACCTGACCTGACATATGAAGAAGAACCAATTAAAATCTTGGCACGAGAGGTAAAAGAGAAATAAGACAATTCCACTAGTGAAAATCCTATGGAGACACCACAACATGGAAGAGGAAACATGGGAGAACGAGGAGACAATGGGACAACAGTTCCCTCAGCTCTTCACATCAGGTAAATTTTGAGGACGAAATTTTTATTTAGAGGGGAAGAGTTGTAACATCCCCATTGCACGTGTTCTGTACGTTCAATTGCTCCAGTAGTCAAATAACAGTCCAGGCAAGTCAGTATGTCTGGAACTACACTTCGGTGATAGTGAACAGACATATAATGATGAAATAAATAAAAAGAAAATACAAGAAAATCAAACAAAAATGAAAGAGAGAAAATGATGCTAAGTTAAACGAGCCGGCACCACATCGATGGGTGACCGCACCGAGAAGGCCATTGCTGACCCCAGGACCGCGGGGAACCCTCTGAATATAATTTTGAGACATAAATAAAGATTTATTGAAATGTAATTGACACTAGAAATATCAAAGAAAAATTAATAAATTAGTACAAAGAAAAATGAAAAATCGAGAAACAGACAAAAATCGGTGTTACTGAAAAATCAGGAATATAAACCGAAGTGGGGTATTTTGGTCATTTGACACATAGTGTTTGCCTTTTGACCTCAATCTCCATTAAAAATAAATGATATTACACTTAGAAAATGTCATAAAAAAATTAAATTGCGATACATTATAAGAATAGTGAAAGAAATGGGGGATAAAATCCAATTTATGAAACTTTGAATAATTAACATTAAAATCCAAGTTAGTGCTCCACTAACTTGGATATTGGGACCCTTATCACAGCCTTGGGACAGCAGATAGCACTCACCATCATCTTCTTCATCAGGCCATTTTACTTTGCCGTAATGAATTCCACCATGGAAATCACCATAGCCACCCCACATGCAATCTCCATGGGTGCATGATCAAGCCATCCTTTCCACTTCTTTCCTTCATTAAAGCTTGCCTACTTACCTTGGGGAAGATATTGGCAACAAGAAAAACCAGATTTGGTGAAGTTTTGATAAGCATCAAAAGTTGTAAGTGTCCAAAATCCCTCCCTTGATTTGGTAAAGCTTGTGTTTAGGTTGAGGTGAGTGTTTTGGTGAAGAGAAATGAAAGAAATAGTGAGAAATGAATTTGTCCATTTTTGGCAGCCATGAACCCTTGTTGAGCTTGAGTTATTTTTTCTTCTAATGAATGAAAATGAAGGTTGATTGATTCAAATGAAAGTTAGAGTAAGTTTGTGCACAAGTATGTACATGTAGTGTTTAGATTAAAGGTGTGAAATGGAACCTTGAAGCCTTGAGCAAACTGCCATGTTTGGCAGCCCCTAATAGCATGAATTTGTGTGTGAATATATGGTTATTAATGATATATGTTAATGTCAATTTGTGGGCAGCAAGTGTAAATGATATTGAAGTATGACTATGTTGAAGTATATGTGTAATATTAACATTGAAGTATGTTGAATTTGGGTGGATGTAAATATTGAAGTTTAATGGTGTATTGTGTGCCTTGTGGACTTGAGTATTCTGCCCAGAATTTTTGCTGGAATTGTGTACAATATATATATAGAAGTGTTGTTGATTGAATATTGTAGTAATGAGGAGGAGGAGGAACATTAAATTGGAAGTGTATGAGCTTTGTGCAGGTTGTGTATTGAAGGCAGCACCTAAATGAGGCCATAAGTGCCAAACTATGAACCCAATTGGTATGAGGCCAATATGGGGTGAAACTAGACACCAAATAGGACAACTTTCATGTAGAAAGGTTGCCAAAATTCTACCTAGAAACTGACCTTAAAAAGTGACCAAATCCGGATTAGTGCATTTGAGGCCTGAAAACTGACCATTTGGGCAGCACTTAGTGTTTAGGCCATAACTCACTCAAAACAGGTCCAATTGACCTGAAATTTTGACCATGAATAGCTAAGACCTATATCTACAAGTCTTATGAAGACACAAAATCCCAGAAATGACCAGAACCAAGTCAAATGGCTTGCACAAGTTCGGGCACAAAAACTGCCAAACCAAAAGTGACCTAAAAATTGACCAAATTGTGCACCAAAAGTGCAATCTGTCCAGCTTTAGCAAATTGACCATATCTTGGTCTACACAACTCGGAATGACCTGAAATTTTGCCCCGCGTGCAATAAGACATAGAGCTATAATTTTGCTTCTTTGACTCGAAGCTAAAAACCAAGGTAAATAGGACTTTAACCTAGACCAATCTAGCACACAAAAATAGAGAATGTGACATTTTGCATACAATGATGCTTGAAGCATTTTGGCAATGAATGCCAACTTGTAAAAATGGTAAATTGCACTATATTGGCAGCATATTGAGATTTAAATTGTGACATATTGATGCTAGAAACAACTTATCCATATTACCTAAAAAGGTCAACACATGCATTGACTTGTGAATTATATAATAGTTAGTAAACTCCAAAGATTGAAGAAGTAAACAATTAATTTATAATGTGCCCTAGTTTGCCTAGTTGACTAGTATGGATAGGTTGGCATGCCAATAGGATTCTGACAGCTGTTCTGTAAATGGCTTTATGCCATACTGTGTTTTTACGGCCTATTATGCCAAGATCAGTGACTTTAATAGCCTACGGCTATACATATTGTGTATTTATTTTTGGCTTATCGCCAGATTGACTATATGGCTTTTTAGCCACGCTATTTGCACACCGGGAGACACTTTGTGACCGATGGTGTGACGGCCTGAGGTACTTGGTACCCATTGCCAGTATATCCGTTTATCCAGTCTGGTCAGTATATAGGCTACATGGGCAGTAATTCAAGTACTATTAAATTCAAATACCTAAATCCAATCTACTGACATACAGCAGCATCAAAAATTTGTAAACACTTTATTTACCTTATTTTAGTGTATATTTCTTTACATTTGGCATCACTAAGCAAAATTGCTTAGCGCGTTGCTTTTGTAATGCGTAGGTATTGGAGACACAGCTGGGGAGCCCAGCAGACCTACTACCGGGTGAGACATCAGATCTGCACAGGAGTCCAGAGTCATCTGCACTGCATTGCATATATGGTAGGACTTAGGATATCTTGTATTTTGTACTTTTGTTGTATATTTGAAATTTGGCCTTGTATTTTGTAATATTATGAAAGCTTTAAAGTTTGTAATATTTTGTACATATTAAATAATATGGAGATTTTCTGTATATATTTAAATTATTATGGACTGTATTATGGAATCATTTAATGATCAGAAAAGTCTATTGACTTTACTGAGAAATATGGACTGTGAAATATTTGAGATTTTGATATCATAATATTAAACTGTTTTCAACAGGTTTGGAAGGACAGTTAGTCCTAAATATAAACGGCACCTTGCCAAATTTTTATTACCAGTCTTGAAACACTGATTTTAACAAAGTATGACAATAGTATCAACATGATATGAATATTTCATAAATGACTTCTTAAAATCCAATTGAGTTCAAGAAATGAGATAATCACAGACTAGGTGTTCCGGCACGCCGTGTAGCATGTCTTGCTCGGCTATACTGTAGACGAGTGAGGGGTGTTACAAATATTTCAAACTATTTTATCAACAAAGAAATAAGTTAAACCAAAGCAAACAAGATAGTGTAAAATGGCACATAGGCCTTGGTCATAAATGGAGATGGTAAGATAATGGTTATGGACCTATGGCCAAGAAAGAAAAGACTACAAAGGAAAATAATTACTAAAACAACAGCAAGAAAAGACTAAAATATTCTAAACTAAACTGAAGGTTGCATCAAATAATCAAGAGATTTGATAAGAAAAGAGTAAAACTAAGTTCTCACCCATAAGATCACACGAGGTCCTAGAAAAACAGATCCATTCGCACACAGATTTGCTTACCTCAAAAATTGAAATGAATTTGAATCTAACTTATGACAGAAGCTCATAAGGAACATGACACACGAGGTGAGCGATCGATGAGTAAATAGTATTGGTTAAAGTGCTAAGGAACCATCGTTCAAGCCAGGAATCTACTTAGGAGCGTGAATACGACATGCAAAGACAGCACCCACAACTGTTCAGAGACTGATACCAGATAAAATTTCGAGGACGAAATTATTTTAAGGGGGAAAGAATTGTAACACCCCTACTTGTATAGCCTGGTATATTTCACTGTTCTGGTGACCGGAGTCGGTCCGGACAATTAAGAGAATTAGAACCACACTTAAGATAACTAGACAAGCCATAAACACAAATAATTAGTAATTTCCAATTAGTTAAGTATAAATAAGAAGAACAGAACATAAGAAGTTAAACGAGCCGAGAGTCACAGCGATGGGTGACCTTCTTGGGAACGACTACAAAGTTGATTTAAACTCAAATTTCGAACCGTAAAATATGATGCCGCAGTCCTTAGGACCATTACGAACACATTGGAAAAGAGAAAATCACGAAAAAGAATTGTTAAGCCAGTCAAAATAATTTAGTTAGGGAGCCGCAAGAAATATTGAATTATTTACAAATCGGGTTGAACCGGCGATGGGCAATTTGGTCAATTGACCCCGAGAGCTGACTCCTGACCCAACTATTAAATAAAATTAGAGAATAGAAAATTTTAAAATCGAGAATTAAATTAAAGAACTAATAGAAAAAAAAAAGAGAGAAAATGAAAAAGTGAAGGAAAATGACATCATGCATGACATCATGCATGATGCCATAAATCTTATAATTAATAAATTAATTAAATTGAATTTTTGGTCTTTCATAAGACATAAAAGAAGGAAAAGAAAAGAAAAAAAAATAAACCAAAAGTCTTCATCTTCCTCAAAGTGTCGCCTCTCTCTCTCCCAAGTTCTCTCTCAAATTTTTCCTCCATGAAAGCTTATTTTTAAGCTTTCTAAACATTAATTCCACCATAAATCCTTTAATTTTCTTGAAGAAAAATTATAAGTAAATCTTTGAAGGAAGATTAGAAGGAGAAGAATTGAAGAAAATTGAGAGGAAGTGAAGATCAAAGACTTCACCTAAGGTTAGTAATGCAAACTTCAAATTTTTAGTTTAATTAATGTGTGTATAGCATCAAGAACATAGAAATAAACTTAAAATGAAAAGAAAAATTTATTGAGGGACTAAACTGAATTTTGGCCAGGTTGGGTTACTATGCATATGTTTGAGTTTTGATTGAAATTAAATGGTAGGCAAGTTTGTATGGATGTGCTAATGAGATTGGTATGCTTAAATGGGGTTAAATGCAACAAGTTAGTAAGTTAGGGTTTTGGGACACTTAGGGTTAGAGACAAAAATGTGAGAAATTTGTAAATGGTGTCTTTGACCTAAGGTGAAGTGAGAAATGGTCATTTGTGACCTAATTAAGTGTGTTAGAAGTGTTTGAATCAAAGCCAAATTCGAATTGAGTGTGGTCATGTTGTTATCTTTGAAGGACCAAAAATGAAATTTTACAAGTTCAATTGGTATGAGACCAATTGGGAATGAAACTAGACACTAAATGACACAATTTTTATTTAGGAAGCATGCCTAAAAAGTGACCAAAACCTAGTGAATAAATTGACCCAATCCAGAAAATCTCAGTCTGCCCTGTACAAACTGACCAAATGAACAATGTTTGTTCATTTGGCCATAACTTGAGCTAGGTAGGTCTAAATAACCTGAAATTTTACCAGTGGACAGATGAGATATAGACCTAAAACTTCATTGAAGAACATAAACCCAAATTATGCTATTAACCAAGTCATTTGGCCACCCAAAGTTGATGACCTAAAACTGCCAGAACCAAAATTTACCCAGAAATCTGGGTTAAGTCCAATCTGGCAGCTATGGTTCAAATGGCTATAACTTGAGCTACAAAAATCCAATTGGAGTGATTTAAAAAGGAGAATAAACTTAAGACAATAGGGAACATTTTCTATGAAGAAATCTTTGCCAAATTCTAATAGTAAAATGACCAATAGAACAGTGCAAATCAAGACACCAAAACTGAAAATTTACAAATTTGCCTAAAAGACTTAGAATTTGAGTAAACAATCAAAACCAACAAATTTAGTGACAAAATGTGTTATGTGGGTAAAGTTGGAATTCCCATACCTATTAAGCCTTAGAAATTCAACAAATTGACTTGAATAGTACCATGAATAGTAACCCTGAAACACAAAATTTAAAGAACGTTAAGTTTAGCACATTAGAGTTAGGTAAAAGTGAATTTAAATTTATTTTTGGATTTATGCTAAGTTATGATACTGAAACACTGTGAAACTGTGTGTTTCAGTGGAAAAGAATACCGGGAAGGAACCCGAAGAATCGAGTCAAGGCCAAGAGGTGACTCGCTTATGGTTTGTGCACAAAAATTTTTAAATTATAGTTTTCATAATGGATATTGTTTTGTTATACATTATGAATGTGTTTTATTCATTATGAATTTCGAGAATGTTGTGTTGCCTATTCTACAATGGAAATTTTGAATGAAAATTATTTATTGATTTGTATGAAATATTTGAACAATATGGTTTTGAATTTAGTTATGGCTTTGAAAATCTTATTTGAAAAATAGTGTGTTGCCTACTTTGAAAATGAAAAGTTTGGAATGAAATATAATTTGTGAATTGCATGAAATGTTTGAATAACTTGATTTAAATTGTTTTGAATAATTTGAAATATTGAATTGTGACATTACCATGATGAAGCATTTATGATGCTTTTGATTTAAATTATTTTTAATTCACACTTGGCATGACAATATTAATATGTTCCTCCTCCACTTGTGGGGTGAGTTTGATATTTGATTATATTCCTCCCTCTCTGGCTTTCCAGTCTGAGGGGCGAGTTTGGATGAGTACTCATTAGCTAGCTAGCCACCTCCCTCATTGATTTCGATTAGTGGGGTGAGTATGCCTTGTCATGATGTACACACAACATGTTCGAAAAATTTTGTGTCATGGCCTAAATTGTGTTATTGTTTGGCAACACTATGTTTATTAAATTGTTTAATCAAGTTGTGCTATATTAAGCTTTGAATATTATGATTTGTTATAAATGTGATTTGAGAAAAAAATTGTGAAATACGATTATGAGATTTTTGAATGATGATTTGTTCATAAATGTTTTATATTATGTATTTTATGCTTTATTGTGCACCACTGAGTATTTATATACTCAGCGATAGCTTTAACTTGCTGTCGCAGATAGAGAAAAGGACTTAGTAGTAGAGCGAGCTACTACAGTTAGAGAGGAGAACAATTGAAGAATTTTTGTATGGGTATTTGTCTATACCCTGGTAGTTTAGTTTGATGTAAATATGATAGTATACGTATGTATCTTTGTAATTTGAGCAATTGTTCAGATAAAATTATAATAATATTATTTTTAAGATTTTGCATCCGTAAATTAACTTATGATTGTAAATTAATGATTTAAAACACAATGTGCATGAGTTATGAAATATTTTGAGATATTAATTCTTGAATTGAAATTTGGATTTTAAATTGAAGTGTTACTATTGCTGTTGATTCGAAGTTTAGTGGTTGCAAATGGAGTTGTGATTAAGAAATATATTGGGAGTGTTTTTATTTTCAGGTTTTGAAGAACTGTTTTCTCAAAATATAGACGGCACTTTGCCGAAATTTTTGTAAAAATTATAGAGATTTTAAATATTTAAGAATTTAATTTATGTTTGGACTTTAAATAAAGGTTTTTAAAATTTGAAAAAAAAATTTTTTACCCATCAATTTCAAAATGAACGAAAATTGTTTTAAAATCCCTTGTAGTATATTTAATGGGTTACCGATAAGTGAAGTGTGGTAATTCATTAGGTGTACTACGGGAACATGTTACATCTTACGACGAGTAGGGTGTGACATCAGGGGTAAGAAGGAGGATGATCTAGCCACAACAAAGTATTAGCTAGAGAGGACAGAGAGGGTATTGCAGTAGTTGGAATGTGCTTTGTCACTGCTATAGGAGGATGCTTATAGATGGTGGGTGACAGTATCGAGAGTGGTACAGCCTGCACATATCACTTGGGAGTTCTTTCTGGCTGAATTCAGAAAGAAATACATCAATTATGTGTATTTGGAGGCCAGAAGGATAGAATTCCTGACACTGAGATAGAGGCAACTTACAATCTCTGAATATGAGCGGGAATTCATGAGACTCAGTGGATATGCATTGGAGTTGATGTCCACAGAAACTAATAAGTGTAGAAGGTTTGAAGACGGACTGAATGATAACATCAGGCTAATAGTGACATCTCACCACTTCACAGAATTCTCTCTATTGGTAGCATCAGCCTTTGATGTGGAGAGAGAGAAAAATGAAGAACAGTCCAGAAAGGATAGGCAACGCAAGAGGGTTTCTGGATCTGGTCAGTCCGGTTTAGCAGACACGGGTAGTAAGAGGCCCAAGGTGTCTCAAGGTCGGGGCAAGAAGCAAAAGTCTCAGTTTGCTCTAAGGAGAGGAGGAGGACAGTCTGGTGCATCAGTGGGTAGTTCACCTGGTGCAACCACACAGGGATTAGCCCCACCACCCACTTGTACCCATTGTGGCCGACCCCACAGAGGAGAGTGCAGATTGTTAACTGATGGGTGTTTTAGATGTGGGTCTACGATAGCAACACAGAGGAGTAGAATACCTGCGAGACCTGATATAGTTGGCACATCATAGAGGCCTACTGTAGAGATAGTTCAGAGGCAGAAGACTAGGGTAGCACCTCATACTTATGCTATGAGACCTCGAGATGAGCTAGAGCCAGTTGATGTCATTAGAGGTACATTTTCTCTACATGATCTCTTAGTATGTGCATTGATTGATCTTGGTTCCATACATTCATATGTGTGCATCACACCGCTAGTTGATAGAGGGGTACAGATAGAGGAGTTAGAGGAGGACATACAAGTCACAAACCCTTTAGGCCATAGTGTCATGGTTAAAAAGGTCTACAAGGGTTGTCCTCTGAGGATACAGGGTTGTGAGTTTTCAGCTGACTTGATTGAGCTACCATTCCATGAGTTTGATGTGATATTGGGATGGATTGGTTATCACATCATCAGGCAATGGTAGATTGTTGATTAAAGATGATGTCATTATAAACAGCAGAAGGGGATGAGATTATAGTTGTGGGTGAAGGAATGGGTTATCTTTCTACCATCATATTAGCCACAACAGCCAGAAGATTGATAAAAAAGGGCTGTGAGGCTTTCTTAGCACATGTGGTTGGCACCAGGAAGACTAGCCCAAGCATATAGGAGATTCCCATAGTATGTGCATTTTCGGATGTGTTTCTGGAAGAGTTGATGGGTTTGCCACCTGATAGAGAAGTGGAGTTTGCCATAGAGGTTATGCCAAGTACTGCACCGATGTCCATTGCTCCATATAGGATGGCACCTACTGAACTAAGAGAGTTGAAAGTTCAGTTACAGGAGCTACTAAACAAGGGCTTCATAAATCCTAGTGTGTCACCCTAGGCGGCACCAGTGCTATTTGTGAAGAAGAAGGAAGGTAACCTTCAGCTATGTATAGATTACCAGCAGATGAATAAGGTGACTGTGAAAAACAAATATCCTTTACCTAAGGTAGATGACCTGTTTGATCAGTTGAGGGGAGCTAGAGTATTCTCCAAGATAGATCTCAGATCAGGCTATCACCAGTTGAGAGTGAAGGAGACAGATGTTCCTAAAACTACTTTCAAGGCCCAATATGGACACTCTGAGTTTCTAGTGATGCCATTTGAGTTGACAAATGTACCAGCAGCTTTTATAGACCTAATGAACCGCATCTTTCATCCCTACTTGGATTGGTTTATTGTGGTCTTTTAGATGACATCTTGGTGTATTCTAAGAACTAGGAGGAGCATGATGAACACCTGAGAGTAGTACTACAGATACTGCGAAAAAAGCAGTTGTATGCCAAGTTGTCCAAGTGTGACTTCTGGTTGGATGAGATATCCTTCCTTGTACACATTGTGTCAGCAGATGGGATCAGGGTAAATCCAAAGAAGATTGAAGCAATAGTTGAATGGAAGCCTCCTAGAAATGTAACAGAGGTCAAAAGCTTTTTGGGTTTAGCTGGATACTACAAGAGATTTGTGAAGGGATTTTCCCTTATAGCAGCCCCACTGACTAAGTTACTGCATAAGAATGCAAAGTTTGACTGGAATGATAAATGTCAAACTAGCTTTGAGAAGCTGAAGGCTATGCTTATAGAAGCTCCAGTGTTGACACAGCCAGAGTCAGAGAAAGACTATGTGATCTACAGTGATGTCCTCACAATGGGCTTGGGTGTGTTCTGATGCTAGAAGGGAAAGTAGTAGCCTATGCTTTCAGACAGCTAAGACCACATGAAAAGAACTACCCAACTCATGATCTGAAATTGGCGGTAATAATATTCACATTGAAGATATGTAGGCATTACCTATATGGTGAGAAATGCTACATCTATACGGATCATAAGAGTCTGAAGTATTTGCCAATCCGGAAGAAACTCAATCTGAAACAGAGGAGATGGATTGAATTCCTTAAAGATTATGACTATGTGATCGACTATCACCCAGGAAAGGCAAATGTATTAGCTGACGCCCTAAGCAGGAAGTCCATGATGGCTTTGAGAGCATTGAATGCTCAGTTATCTTTAGCATAGGATGGAGAAATTTTGGCTGAGTTACTTGTAAAGCCAAGCTTGTTACAGCAAATACAAGAAGCACAACAAAGGGATGAAAAGTTGCTAACTGTTATGGGCAGAATTCAAGAGGTGATGGAGACTGACTACGAGTTGAAAGGAGATGGGTGCCTGTATTATAAAGGCAGAATCAGTGTACCAGGAGATGAGGAGCTAAAGAAGAATATCTTGAAAGAGGCGCACAGTAGCTTTCATGCTATGCACCCAAGAAGTATCATGATGTACCAAGACTTGAAAACACATTATTGGTGGCCTGGAATGAAGAAAGAGATTGGTGATTTTGTGACTAGATGTTTGACATGCCAATAGGTTAAGGCTGAGCATTAGGTTCCATCAGGGTTGTTGCAACCTATATCCATACTAGAGTGGAAATGGGATCGCATGACCATGGATTTTATGACTGGGCTAATATTGACACAGAGGAAGCATGATACTATATGGGTGATTGTGGATGGATTGATCGAGTCAGCTCACTTCCTACCAGTTAGAGCTGATTACTCACTAGAGAGATTAGTAGAGATTTACATAGATGAGATAGTCTGGCTACATGGAGTGCCCATATCGATCATATCTGACTGAGACCTGAGATTTACTTGGAGATTTTGGAAGAGGCTACAGGAGTCTTTAGGCACTCAACTGCACTTCAGTACGACTTTTCATCCACAGACGGATGGACAGTCAGAAAGGGTGATTCAGGTAACCCTTAGAACTTAATGAATTGCTATAATTATTAAAGGAATGATAATAACAACCTAACACAAATTACATGAATGACATGATATGATAGGTATTAGAGGATATGTTAAGAAGCTGCATCATTGATTTTGAAGGAAGTTGGGAGAAGTATCTTCCTTTGGTAGAGTTTGCTTATAACAACAGCTACCAAGCCAGCATAAACATGGTTCTATATGAAGCATTGTATGGGAGGAGATGCAGGACTCCCTTATGCTGGACAGAAATGGGTCAAGAAAAGGTAGTGGGCCCAAATTTGGTGAGACAGACTGAGGAAAAAGTGAAACTCATCAGAGACAATTTGAAAGTTGCCTCAAATAGATAGAAGTCATATGCCGACCTGAGGAGAAAGGATATAGAGTATGAGGTTGGCGATAAGGTGTTTCTCAAGGTATCACCTTGGAAGAAAGTGATAAGATTTGATAAGAAGGGTAAGTTGAGCCTGAGGTTTATTGGTCCATACGATGTCATTGAGCGTGTAGATCCAGTAGGCTACAGGCTAGCTTTACCACCTGAGCTAGACAAGATTCACAATGTGTTCCATGTGTCGATGCTCAGGAGATACAGATTAGATCCTTCACATGTCATTTCAGCAGAAGAGATAATTGTACAACCTGATTTGACATATGAAGAAGAACTAGTCAGAATCTTAGCATAGGAAGTGAAAGAACTCAAAAACAAGAGGATCCCACTAGTGAAAGTCTTGTGGAGACACCACAATACAGAAGAAGCGACATGGGAGAGCGAGGAGACGATGAGGCAGCAGTTCCCTCAGCTCTTCACATCAGGTAAATTTTGAGGACAAATTTCTATTAGAGGGGAAGAATTGTAATGCCCTCACTGTAGGAAGTCCGTACATTCTATTGTTCCGATGACTAATGTCTATTCAGACAGCCAGAATATCTGAAACTACACTTAAACTATAGTGAGGAGGCATAAATTGATGGAATAAATGTTAAGAAAAATATAGGAAAAATTTAGAGGAAATAAAATAAAAATTTAGAGAGTTTATTAATTGGTATAAAATAATAAAAATAACCCGATATGCAATATGAAGGGCATTTTGGTCATTTTCATCCTAAGAGGTGAATTTTGACCTAAATGTCAAATTAAAATTTAGAGAATAAAAAAATTAACATAAATTAAAATTTATGAAAAAAATTAGAAAAATGAGAAGAGAAAAGAAAAGAAAAGAAAAGAAAAGAAAAGCTTATGGAAATTCAAAAATTTAAAGTACAAAAATTATAAATTATAAATAGACACTAGAGGATAAACTCCCACCCACTTCCATCTTCATCCTCCATTTCTTCTCTCTCTCTTTCCCCCTTGGAGCCGGCTGCATGCTCCCTCTTTCCTCCATTGTTGTCAAGCTTTAAAGCTTGATTTCCCAAGCTTCTACCCATCAAAACCCATAGCTCACTTCATTAAAAATTTACCCCACTCCATAAGGAAGCTATAGACAACCATAGGAAGCAAGAAAATTGAAGTTTGGGAAGCAAGAAAATTGAAGTTTGGGAAGCTCAAGTAAGGTTAGTGCACTAATCCCTCTTCTTCTCTTCATTAAACATGAAAAACATGTTTAGCCAAGTATAAAATTCATGAAATTAAAAAGAAAACCTTGAGGAAAGAACCCTTGAATTTTTGGCAGCCATGGAACCTTGAGGTTTGTTGCTTTTAAGTGATGAAAAATGGTTCCATGAGAATGTGTGATAAGTTGACATGTTTGGGAGTTTGATTGTGTAATATTGTGCAAATTTGAAACTTTGAAAACTAGGGTTTGTGTAAATGATTGAGGACTTTATGTAATGCTTGAAATTGACCTATTGAGTTGAGATTGTTATTTATAGAAGTGTTATGCATCCAAATTGAAGTAAGGAAGTTGGAGGAGATTGAATTTTAGAAGTGTCAATTTTCTGCAGGTTGGGACTCAATGAGTCCAGTGGGTTTGTGGAACCTTAACTTAAAATGTGTGACTCCAATTGGTATGAGGCCAATTGGAGGTGAAATTAGACTCAAAATAGCCCATTTTTCATGCAGACACCATGCCCAAATTTTGTCAAAAACTTGACCTAAACACTGCTCAAATCTGAATTACCCTACACCAAACCCAGAAAATAACCAAATGAACAGTACATATTCATTTGGTCATAACTCCCTCTATACTGGTCCAAATGACCTAAATTTGATACCATTGGAAAGCCTAGATATAGGGCTACAATTTTCATTAAGACCACTGAACCCAGAAATGCCAAAAACCAAACCAAATTGCTGGCCCAATTTGGGTCACAAAACTGCCCAGAATTAGGTTGCCTAAAAACTGCTGGACATAAACTCACCTGACTAGTTTTGGTAAAATGGCCATAACTTGATCTACAAGAACTCAAATGTAATAAAACCAGTGGAAAAATGTCCACAAAACATAGACCTACAAAATTGGTATTTTGACCAAAACACATAAATCAAGAGAACTAGGTCAAATAGTTAGAACAATTCACTTCATCAAAACCTGCAATCTGACCAAACTTCACTTGACCCCAAAACAGTCTTTTAGTTATAACTCCCACTAGAAAAATTCAATTGAGATGAGCCATACCTTTGTTAAAATTTGTGAAATAGGGCTACAACTTTGTTTTAGAAACCTACCTCAAATTATGCTTGTAAGAACCTCAAAGAGTGACCTGCAATCACTGTCCTGAACTAAGCCCCTGTTGGCACAGGGTACATGAACCCAGGTCAGTTAATTGGCCATAAATAATTCCACAAAACTTGAAAATTTGTGATACAAATTTCTCAATGATCATAAGAAATAGGGCAACAATTTATATGAAGATCACCATGTCTAAGAGTGACTGTAACCTGTTCCATTAATTAGGTAAACTCTAAGTCCAAAATCTACCTAGTTAAGGAACCAGAATCTAAAACTGAGTCAGTTATGGTTATCCAACCATAAATTGAGTTCTAAAAATCAAATTAACATGATTCAAAAAGGAAAATAAAGATAAGACATAGGGAAACAACTTCCATGAAGGAAGTGTGGTCAAACAGTGGCTGCAAACTAATCAAATGGATAGGTAAAGTTGAGACCCAAAAACTGAAACTAAAGAAAGGTCCGTAAGATAAATTATCTTATAGTAGGGAATTTAACCCTAATAAGCTGTTGAACACTAAACCATATGAAAGAGGTATGTGGAACTTATTTTTCCACTATAAAGTGATATGAACATTCAAATAAATATGTAATAATGTGTAATTGCTCATAGTATACCTAGACTTATTTATTTAGTTTGAATCGATTAGTATACCAATATATGTCTGGTATGATTGTTCTACTGGCTATATGTGTGACACCCCTTACCCATCTACAGTGTAGCTGAGCAAGTTATGCCACTCAGTGTGTCGACGCACCAATTTATGTTTCTATTACAATTTATCCCTTTTAATTGATTTATTTTCAATTTTGATAAATCTAAATTTTTTCGTAAATTTTATAGAAAATCCGGTAGAGTACTGGCTGTAAATTGAAAAAACAGTTCTTCTGAACCTATTTAAAAACACTTCCAATATAATTTTCCAATTCCAAACTCCATTTTACACATTCAAGTCAATCTCAAAATCTCAATCTCAAATCACAACATTATTTTCAAAATTTTTTTCTTTTCACTTCGCATCATCACTGAAAGCACATTCATATTTCTCAACATTTCATTTATCAACATACATTATACAGAAAATTTCGATAACATGAAATTTCATATAATTACATTATTACATAATTACAAGAGTTGATAGTTACAATCCCAAAACTAATACATAAATCAAAATGCAAAATACAAAATGCTACCCAAAATCCTAATATCCTACCGTATGCAGTGCAGATGTGAGGTGACTCTGGACTCCAGATGCAGCTCTAAATGCTCACCCTGCCTGATGTCTACTGGGCTCCCAAGCTAGGTCTCCAGTACCTGCGCGAGCCAAAAGTGACGCACTAAGCAATTCTGCTTAGTGGTGACAATATAAAATAAAAAAATATATATAATAAAAATAATTATGCATAATGTATGTTTACATTTTTGGGTAAACTTAATTTCTGATATTATTTGCAGTGTTATTCAAATAAAATTTTGGTAAGGTTTATTATCATTGCCCGAGTAACCTATATTAGTCGACTGGACTGGATAAATGGGTAAACTGGCACTGGCTACTAAGTACCTCGGACCATCACACCATCGGTCACATTGTGTCTTCCGGTGTGCAATAGAACAGCTAATAAGTTGTAATAATTATCAGGGATAAAACCCAAGTATATCAACTCAAATAACATAGCCAAAGGCTATTATGTCACAGAATGGCATGGGAAGCCATGAAACACAGAATGGCATGAAGCCATATGCAATACTGCTAACAGAACCCTATTGGCATGCCAAGCTATCCAAACCAATCTTGTTAGGTATATTAGGGCATATTACACTTTTAAATTTCACAAATTTTGAATTTCAAGTTCGAATGTTACTATTCATTTCATTAGTCAACTAAAATATTGACTTTTGCATTGACAATAGGTATATTGGTTTAAATATCATCAACACACCACATTTTGCATTTTAAACTTGTTGGTATTGGTTGCCAATACCATTTCTAAGCTTAATGCTAATTAGACAGAATTTTCAATTTTCATGCTTTGTATTTACTGTTCCATTAGTCATTTTTGCAGTGGGAATTTGGCAAACTGATCAACATGAAAGTTGTTCCTTATTTTGTCTAGTTGTATTTCCTTTTTTAAATCACTCCATTTGGAGTTTTGTAACTCTAGTTATGGCCCAAAAACCACAACTGGCCAGATTGAAATTTTGTCCAGAATTTCTGGACTGACCAAATCTATAGTGCTAGGAATAGTGAATGCAACTCAACTTTTGATTATGTTCTGGTCATAATTTGGGTTGGGTTTCTTCATGAAAGTTGTTGGTATATATCTCAGCTTGTTGCTAGTAAAATTTCAGGTCAATTGGAAGTTTTTACACTGAGTTATGGCCAAATGACCAAACACTGTTCATTTAGTCATTTTGCCCAGGCAGACTGCAGGTCACCCGGATTAGGGCAATCTTTTGGTCTACTTGGTTTGGTTTTCTGGGCATGATTTCTTCACCAAAGTTATTCCATTATGTGTTTAGTTTCATGTCCAATTGGATTTGCACCAATTGGACCTCTATAATTCATGTTATTGCTGCCCAAACCTGCTAGAGTCATGTCCAATTTTGCAGGTCACCAAGGGCAGCCACACCAAACCCAAATTCAACTACTCAACACACTTCATTTTTTATTTAAACAGAACCAAATGGTCACTAATTGACCATTAAAACCTATTTTCATCATTACATGGCATTTTTCCACCCTAAACCTTAACTCAACATTTCAAACCATGCATTAGGATTACATTTCATCAATCCGCATAAAAGAGACATATTGTGGGCAGCCATACTAACCTTTTAACTTCATTAAAATCATCACAATCTTGCCCTAACCAAGGCTACCGAAACTTAGGGTTTACATACAAATGGTATTCCATCATTTTCCTTATCATTTGCACTCATTCATAATTATTAAACATGAATTTAAAGTGAAATTCAAGTTTAGGTCACTAACCTCTATGGAGTGAGATTTTTCCACTTGCTAAAGCTCTTCCTTTTCCTTTCTTTTTGCTCCCAAAAGACTCTCCAAGGTGTAAGAACACTTTTTTGTATTGCTAGGATAGGGTTTTGTTTGGTAGAAGTTGGTGAAATCAAGCTTGAAAAAGCTTGAAAATGGTGGCTATGGTGGAGGCTCACGACAAAGAAGAAAGAAGAAATGAGAGTTCTAATTTTTGTTTCATTTTCCAGCCCATTTTGTTTCTTTAAAATAAAGTTATGCCATGTGTCCATATTAGATAGGTTGGGAGAACTTTAATGACATCATTATGATGTCATAATGCCATTTTCTTTTATTTTCTCTCTATTTCTTGTCTAATTAATTTCAATTAAATTTTTAACAACATTTAGTCATATTTTATGTTATATAAATTATTTATTTAACTGGACAAGTTGGCCAAAAATCATCTCTGAAGATGAAATGACCAAAATGCCCTCCGTTTGGCTTAACGAGCCAAAATTGTCTGTACCAATTGAAAAATTTTCCTAAGTATTTTCTTGGCATTCTAATGCCATTAGAACCTCAATGACCCTTCTTTGGAGTCCCAATAATTATTTTATAATTTTTCCCCTGGGTCTAGGGCTTCTAGTTGCGAGAACCGCAACTTCTCACTAAGTTACCCATCGCTAGGGCACCGTCTCATTTAACTTGGTTGTATTTTATTTCTGAAATTTTTTCTAAATTTTTCTTATTAATATTTGAGTTAATTATGGTTCCTCACTTTAGTTTAAATATTTTTCTAGGCGTTCTAGCTGTCCGGACTAACACTGATCACCGGAACAGTAGACTGTACGGACTAACTAAAGTGAGGATATTACAACTCTTCCCCTCTAATAAAAATTTCGTCCTCAAAATTTACCCAATGCAAACAGTTGAGGGAACTGTTGCCTCATCATCTCTTCACTTTCCCAAGTTGCTTCTTCAGTGTTGTGATGCCTCCAAAGCACTTTCACCAGTGGAATTTGTTTATTTCTCAGTTCCTTCACTTCCCGAGCTAGGATCTGTATAGGTTCTTCTGTATATGTCAAGTCCGGTTGGATTTCAATCTCTTCCATGGAAATGACATGTGAAGGGTCTGAGCGATATCTTCTCAGCATGGAAACATGGAATACATTATGGATTTTATCCAATTCTGGTGGTAAAGATAGTCGATAGGCCACTGGTCCCGCACGTTCAATGACTTCGTATGGGCTAATGAACCTAGGGCTTAACTTACCCTTTCTTCTAAATCTTAGTACTTTCTTCCATGGTGAGACCTTGAGAAATACTTTATCGCCAACTGCGTACTCTATCTCTTTTTTCTTCAAGTCAGCATATGATTTCTGTCTATCTGAGGCAACCTTCAGGTTAGCTTTGATTATCTTCACTTTTTCCTCAGTCTGTTTCACCAGGTCTGGTCCTACCAGCTTATCTTCGCCCAATTCAGTCCAACACAGTAGGGTTCTACATTTTCTCCCATACAGTGCTTCATACGGAGCCATTTGAATGCTAGCTTGGTAGCTATTGTTAGATGCGAATTCTGCCAGTGGGAGGTATCTATCCCAACTCCCCTCAAACTCAATGACACAACTCCTTAGCATATCCTCCAGGATCTATCATATAATTCACATTGTTACTATCATTTCAATTTATTATTTGTGAAAATTCAATTAGTTCTTAGGTTTACCTGGATTACTCGTTCTGACTATCCGTCCATCTGAGGAAGAAAAGCCGTGCTAAAACGGAGTTGTGTGCCCAAGGCTTCTTGCAACTTTTTCCAGAATCTCAATGTAAACCTTAGGTCTCGGTCAGATATGATGGAAAGTGGGATTCCATGCAGTCTAACTATCTCACTGATATACAATTCTGCTAGCTTCTCCAGTGAGTAGTCAGTCCTAACTGGTAGAAAATGTGCTGACTTCGTCAATCTATCCACTATCACCCATACTGCATCATGCTTCTTCTGGGTGAGAGGTAGACCACTAACAAAATCCATAGTGACCCGGTCCCATTTCCATTCAGGTATGCTTATAGGCTGTAGCAATCCTGATGGAACTTGATGTTCTGCTTTAATTTGCTGACATGTCAAACACTTAGTCACATAGTCAGCTATATCCCTCTTCATACCAACCCACCAATAATGAGGCTTCAAATCATTATACATTTTCGTGCTTCCCGGGTGCATAGCATAAACACTAGTGTATGCTTCTTTCAGAATACTAGTCTTTAGTTCCCCATCATCTGGCACACACACTCTTCCTCTGTAGTATAGATACCCATCTGCTTTCACCTCATATTCAGTTTCCTTTTCCTCTGAAATTTTACCCACAATGGCTATTCATTTTTCATCTGCCCTCTTTCCATCTTATATATGTTGTAGCAAGGTTGGCCTCACTTGCAACTCAGCCAAAATAGCTCCATCTTGAGCTTAGGACAGACAGGCATTTAGTGATCTTAAAGCTGTGATGGACTTCCTGCTTAAAGCATCAGCAACTACATTTGCCTTCCCAGGATGATAATCTATCACACAATCATAGTCCTTGAGGAACTCAATCTATCACCTCAGTCTAAGATTGAGCTCCTTCTGGGTTGGCAAATATTTTAGACTCTTGTGGTCTGTATAGATGTAGCATTTTTCACCATATAAATAATGCCTCCATATCTTTAGTGCGAAGATAATTGCTGCTAACTCCAGGTCATGAGTAGGGTAGTTCTGTTCATGTGGCCTTAACTGCCTGGAAGCATAGGCGACCACTTTCCCCTCTTGCATCAATACACACCCTAGCCCATTATGTGAGGCATCATTGTAGAACACAAAGTCTTTTACCGATACTGACTGTGTTAACACTGGTGCTTCTATCAACATAGACTTTAGCTTCTCAAAATTAGCTTGGCACTTGTCGTTCCAGCCAAATTTCACATTCTTGTGCAGCAACTTGGTCATTGGAGTAGCTATAAGAGAAAACCCCTTCACAAATCTTCTGTAATACCCAGCTAGCCCCAAGAAACTTCTGACCTCAGTTGTATTTCTAGGAGGCTTCCATTCCATCACTACTTCTATCTTTTTGGGATCCACTCTAATCCCCTCTGCTGATACTATGTGTCCAAGGAAGGAGATTTCACTCATCCAGAAGTCAGACTTGGACAGCTTAGCATACAGCTTCTTTTCTCGTAGGGTTTACAGAATAATCCTCAAATGTTCATCATGTTCTTCCCTAGTCTTGGAATACACCAGAATATCATCAATAAAGACCACTACAAACCGATCTAAGTATGGATGGAAGATACGGTTCATAAGGTCCATAAATGCTGCTGGTGCATTTGTTAACCCAAACGGCATCACTAGAAATTCATAATACCCATACCGGGTTCTGAATGTAGTTTTTGACACATCTGCATCCTTTACCCTCAACTGATGATACCCTGATCTGAGATCAATTTTTGAAAATACACCGGCTCCCTTCAACTGATCAAACAGATCATCAATTCTGAGCAATGGATATTTATTCTTCACAGTTACTTTGTTCAACTGTCGGTAATCAATACACAATCTCAAAGTTCCATCCTTCTTCTTCACAAATAGCACCGGAGCTCCCCATGGTGACACACTGGGGCGTATGAACCCCGTATCAAGTAACTCCTGCAACTGAGTTTTCAACTCCTTCAATTCAGTGGGTGCCATCCTCTAAGGAGCAATAGAAATTGGTGCTGTACCCGGCATTACCTCAATAGCAAACTCGACTTCCCTTTCTGGTGGTAAACCAGGCAACTCTTCAGGAAATACATTTGGGAAGTCTCTTACTGTGGGTATATCACCTAGGTTTGGCTTAGCCTGCCTCGTATCAACCACGTGTGCTAGGTAAGCTTCACAGCCTTTTCTCTTCAATCTTCTTGCAACTGTGGCTGAGATAACATTGGACAAGAAATCTGTCCTTTCACCCACAACAATAATCTCATTACCCTCAGAAGTTCTTAGAGAAATCCTCTTCAATTTGCAATCAACTATTGCCTGATGACGTGATAACCAGTCCATTCCCAAAATCACATCAAACTCGTGGAAGGGCAATTCAATTAGATCTGCCGAGAATTCATACCCCTGAATCCTCAACGAGCAACCTTTATACACCTTATTCACTACCACACTATGGCCTAGTGGATCTATGACCAGAATGTCTTGATCACTCTCCTCTACTGGAACTCCCCTCTCTATGGGTAGTTTATGCAAATGCAGGAATGAGTGGATCCTAGATCCACCAATGCATGCACAGAAGTGTTGTAGAGGGAAAACGTACCCCTGATGACATCCAAGGCATCTTGCTCCTCCTGAGCTCTGATAGCATAGGCCCTGGCAGGTACTTTAGTATCTGGCCTCTCAACTGATGGACTGCAGGCCTCAGTGATGGACCAGCTGCCTCAGATTTACCGGGCTTCCTACCCCTTTGTGGTGCAGGAGCAGGTCTGTCAGCTTGTGTTGGAGCAACTGTAGTAGTCCTCTTCAGACAATTCTTGATATGATGTTCTGTAGATCCACACCGTAAGCATGCACCAGTCACTCGCCAATAATCCCCCTTATGCCACTTCTGACAGTACTGACAGGCAGAAGATGCTGGGGCTGGTCCCCTAAACACCGTCCCTGAAGAGCTGCCCACTGATGGTGTGGACTGGCCTCTCCTAGGTGTGAGCGTGGTGCAGGCCCCTGTGACTGACCCTGACCCTGTGGTGGTCTTGAACTCTGAGTAGGAGGACCCTTACTCTTCTTACTGGGAGTAGAAAATGCACTGGACTGACCCAGACCCCTCTTCTGCTGTCTTTCCCTTCTATTTTGTTCATTTATTCGGACCCTTTCCACTTTTGATGCAACATCTACTAGCTTAGCAAAATCCGTGATCTCCAATGCTGTGATCATGACTTTGATGTTGTCATTGAGCCCTTCTTCAAACCATCCGCACCTCTCTGCCTCTGTAGGGACTATCTCCGTCCCATATCGGCTCAGTCTGACCAACTCACGTTCATACTCAACCACTGACAATTGCCTCTGTCTCAGACTGATAAATTCTCTTCTTCGCTCTTCTAAATACACTTTGCTCACATATTTCTTCCTAAACTCTGTGAGAAAGAATTCCCAGGTGATTCGTTTAAGTTGCACCTCACTGGTTACTGTGTCCCACCACTGATATGCATCATCCTGAAGTAGGGACACAACACCCATCAGGTTCTGCTCGAGGGTGCAATTTAGCTGTTTCAGCACTCTGATGGTTCTATCCAACCAGTTTTCTGCGGCCATGGGATCATCCTCCCTCTTCCCAAAGAAATCCACAGCCCCATGTTTTTGCAATTTCTCCATATGGGACTTCTGTGGTACTGGTGGAGGTTGTGGCTGTGGTTGTGGTGGTGGAATTGCCCCCATCATTTGCCGATAGAATTCAATCATTTGTTGAAATAGAGCAACTGAGGTTGGGCAGGTGCCTCAGCTGCTGGTGGAGCAGATTCTCCCCTGCCTCCAGATTCAGCCCTTGGTGGAGCACGACTCTCCACCTCTTCATCAACTACTCTTTATGAAGCAGGATCCATATCCTATTCAAAATAAGAAAACAAACATATCTGCATCAGTGTCACCTCAACACTTATAAATGAAATGCAATGGTATGCACTCTATCTAGGCCTAAAAAAGCCTAAACCGATGCTCTGATACCACTAAATGTGACACCCCTTACCCGTCTACAGTGTAGCCGAGCAAGTTATGCCACTCAGTGTGCCAAAGCACCAATTTATGTTTCTATTACAATTTATCTCTTTTAATTCATTTATTTTCAATTTTGATAAATCTGAATTTTTCTGCAAATTTTATAGAAAATCCAGCAGAGTGCCGGCTATAAATTGGAAAAATAGTTCTTCTGAACTTGTTTAAAAATACTTCCAATATAATTTTCCAAATCCAAACTCCATTTTACACATTCAAGTCAATCTCAAAATCTCAATCTCAAATCACAACATTATTTTCAGAATTTTTTTCTTTTCACTTCACATCATCACTGAAACCACATTCATATTTCTCAACATTTCATTTATCAACATACATTATACAGAAAATTTCGATAACATGAAATTTCATATAATTACATTATTACATAATTACAAGAGTTGATAGTTACAATCCCAAAACTAATACATAAATCAAAATGCAAAATACAAAATGCTACCCAAAATCCTAATATCCTACCGTATGCAGTGCAGATGTGAGGCGACTCTGGACTCCAGATGCAGCTCTAAATGCTCACCCTGTCTGATGTGTGCTGGGCTCCCTAGCTAGGTCTCCAGTACTTGTGCGTGGCAAAAGTAACGCGCTAAGCAATTCTGCTTAGTGGTGACAATATAAAATAAAAAAATATATATATAATAAAAATAATTATGCAGAATGTCTGTTTACATTTTTGGGTAGACTTAATTTCTGATATTATTTGTAGTGTTATTCAAATAAAATTTTGGTAAGATTTATTATCATTGCCCGAGTAACCTATATCAGTCGACTGGACTGGATAAACTGGTAAACTGGCACTGAGTACTAAGTACCTCGGACCATCACACCATCGGTCACATTGTGTCTCCCGGTGTGCAACAGAACAGCTAATAAGCTGTAATAATTATCAGGGATAAAACCCAAGTATATCAACTCAAATAACATAGCCAAAGGCTATTATGTCACAGAATGGGATGGGAAGCCATGAAACACAGAATGGCATGAAGCCATATGCAGTACTGCTAACAGAACCCTATTGGCATGCCAAGCTATCCAAACCAATCTTGTTAGGTATACTAGGGCATATTACACTTTTAAATTTCATAATTTTTGAATTTCAAGTTTGAATGTTACTATTCATTTCATTAGACAACTAAAATGTTGACTTTTGCATTGACAATAGGTATATTGGTTTAAATATCATCAACATACCACATTTTGCATTTTAAACTTGTTGGTATTGGTTGCCAATACCATTTCTAAGCTTAATGCTAATTGGACAAAATTTTCAGTTTTTATACTTTGTTTTTACTGTTTCATTAGTCATTTTTGCTGTGGGAAATTGGCAAACTGATCAACATGAAAGTTGTTCCTTATTTTGTCTAGTTGCATTTCCTTTTTTGAATCACTCCATTTGGAGTTTTGTAGCTCTAGTTATGGCCCAAAAACCACAACTGGCCGGATTGAAATTTTGTCCAGAATTTCTGGACTGACCAAATCTACAGTGTTAGGAATACTGACTGCAACTCACCTTTTGATTATGTTCTGGTCATAATTTGGGTTAGGTTTCTTCATGAAAGTTGTTGGTCTATATCTCAACTTGTTTCTGGTAAAATTTCAGGTCAATTGGACCTTTCTACACTGAGTTATGGCCAAATGACCAAACACTATTTATTTGGTTATTTTGCCTAAGCAGACTGCAGGTCACCCAGATTAGGGCAATCTTTTGGTCCATTTGGTTTGGTTTTCTGGGCATGGTTTCTTCACCAAAGTTGTGCCATTATGTGTCTAGTTTCATGTTCAATTGGCCTTGCACCAATTGGACCTCTATAATTCAAGTTATTGCTGCCCAAACCTGATGGACTCATGTGCAATTTTGCAGGTCACCAAGGGCAGCCAAACCAAACCCAAATTCCACTACTCCACTACTCAACATACTTCATTTTTTATTTAAACAGAACCAAATGGTCACTAATTGACCATTAAAATCTATTTTCATCATCACATGGTCAAAATCCCTTTTTTCCACCCCAAACCTTAACTCAACATTTCAAACCATGCATTAGGATTGCATTTCATCAATCCACATAAAAGAGACATATTGTGGGCAGCCATACTACCCTTTTAACTTCATTAAAATCATCACAATCTTGCCCTAACCAAGGCTGCCGAAACTTAGGGTTTACATACAAATGGTATTCCATCATTTTCCTTATTATTTGCATTCATTCATATTTATTAAACATGAATTTAAAGTGAAATTCAAGTTTAGGTCACTAACCTCTATGGAGTGAGATTTTTCCACTTGCTAAAGCTCTTCCTTTTCCTTCTTTTTGCTCCCAAAAGACTTTCCAAGGTATAAGAACACTTTTTTGTGCTGTTAGGTTAGGGTTTTGTTGGGTAGAAGTTGGTGAAATCAAGCTTGAAAAAGCTTGAAAATGGTGGCTATGGTGGAGGCTCACGGCAAAGAAGAAAGAAGAAATGAGAGTTCTGATTTTTATTTCATTTTTCAGCCCATTTTGTTTCTTTTAAATAAAGTTATGCCATGTGTCCATATTAGATAGGTTGGGAAAACTTTAATGACATCATTATGATGTCATAATGCCATTTTCTTTCATTTTCTCTCCATTTCTTGTCCAATTAATTTCAATTAAATTTTTAACAAAATTTAGTCATATTTAATGTTATATAAATTATTTATTTAACTAGACAAGTTTGCCAAAAATCATCTCTGAAGACGAAATGACCAAAATGCCCACCGTTTGGCTTAACGAGCCAAAATTGTCTGTACCGATTGAAAAATTTTCCTAAGTATTTTCTTGGCATTATAATGCCATAAGAACCTCAATGACCCTTCTCTGGAGTCCCAATAATTATTTTATAATTTTTCCCCTGGGTCTAGGGCTCCTAGTTGCGAGAACCGCAACTTCTCACTAGGTTACCCATCGCTAGGGCACCGACTCATTTAACTTGGTTGTATTTTATTTCTAAAATTTTTTCTAAATTTTTCTTATTAATATTTGAGTTAATTATGGTTCCTCACTTTAGTTTAAATATTTTTCCGGGAGTTCTAGTTGTCCGGATCGACACTGGTCATCGAAACAGTAGACTGTACGGACTAGCTAAAGTGAGGATGTTACAATATGCCTACTTATTGGCCATTTTGCAAAGCTTTATTCTGGCTTTATAAGCCTGACAGCGGGCCTCGTGCTTGACAGCTGGCCTCGTGCCTGACAGATGTATACTAGATAGACATATGGCTGTCTAACTAGTATACTCCCTTGTATCCACCTTGGATAATTTGTTATAGGTTTCTTGGGCACTGATAATAATTAATTAAGACTAAATATACATTAAGTAAATAGAAAAGATCCCGATAATTTAAATTATTTCCAAAGTGAAATGTAAAATACCTGGAAATTATGAAATTGCCATGTATATAATTATTATTTAAATTGTTCAGTTATTGTTATTATAAATTATGCACCACTAAGCGTTATGCTTAGCGCGTTGGTTTTCCATCACGTAGGTATTGGAGACCAGTCCAAGCAGCCACAGCAGCAGCACCAGTAGTGCCTTGACAGAGCTCTGACCAGATCTACCACTGTCTAGAGTCACCTCACCAGTCTTTTGTATTTTGGTAGGGCCCATGTATAGATTAGTATTTTGGTTCATTATGCCTAATCATGATGTAATTACTAGTTATGATGTATTTCTTTTTAGACTTGTAATTAAACTTTGAGATTAAAATGAAAACTTGTAATTTATTATCTATGAATTTCCATTTGAATGCTATAGATGATACTTCATTTTGAGATCTCATAAATATTGTAAATGATATGATAAAAGAGAATATGATATGGAAATGTGTGAAATAAATATGGACATATTAACAGGTGATTAGTGAAAACTCGCCAGATGCTAATAAAATAGGGGAGGCTCTATCTGGGTCTCCACAGAAATAAGTTATAAAAAAAAAATTTCTACACATTGATTACTAATTTTAAATGATATTAAAAGTTTACAATAGATATGATAAAATAAGATAGGGTGCTCCACCACCAAATGTGGCACTTCTTGCTCAGCTATACAGTAGACGGATAAGAAGCGTCACAATACATGATAAGTAGGCCGAACCAGTGATGCATATGATAAGCACATGGAGTTTACTCTTGTCAATGCATTGTCATATATCATATCAGTGCATATAATCTTTAGACCTGAGATGACACAATTATCTTGGATATAGGTGGTTTGAGTCTGATACTGCTTTCATACTTGTACTATGTATGGGTATATGAGCATGTGTTAGCTCCTACTAGTTATATATGGAGATAGGTGTTGATCAAGATGGAATCTGTTACCCTAAGTAAATAGGGATAAAATCCTATGTTCATTTAATTATTCTTGATGTTTCAAGTTCCTAGCCAGGACAGACAAATTTAGTTAAAAAAGTGTTTCTGACAAGAAAATCTAATTAGTCAACAACTGGAATTAAAAGAGAACATAATATTCATAACAAATGGGGTTTGAAATAAACCATGACTCCAGCTCGAATTGGGATTTTATAACACAGAGATTCTAGTGCATGGTAACATATGATTATAGGTTCATTTAAGATATTCCTTATTACTGATTGGGTGGTCATGGCATGCTATGCTAGGTGTCAACCATGGTCTATGAGATGCCTAAAATGATTTAGAGAAATCATTTATAGTAAGAAAGAGTTCTGATGATATTAAGAGTTAATATCATATCTCATTGCCAATTAGTGATGAGCCTAGTGAGTCACACACATACACAAGATAATCACCAAGTAAAATGTGATTTAATTGATTAATTAAAGAGTTTAATTAATTAATTAATTAATTAGATTTAGTTTGTAATAAGATTGCAAAGTCCTTAGTATGACTTGAAACCAAATCTAGGTTATTGCATGTATAGTATAAGTTGAATTTATATTTAAAGTGTTGTGAGAAATTAATTAATAAAGATTAATTAATTAATTTATATTTGATATAAATTGATTAGAAGAGGAGAAATAATTATTTTGGGTTGAGAACTCAAAATTACAACATAAGGGTAATTCGGTCATTTCACATGGTGACATGTGGCACCATGAGATGGTGACACATGGCATCATATAAGTTTGCCATTTGTCTTCCTAGCATGCAAGGTGATCAAAGTCAAGATTAAGTCTAGCTTTGACACTTGGCTTAATGTGATTAAGTCAATTAAAAATAAGATGCAATGTGGTGGTGACATGTGGTATAGGGTTTAAGTGATTTATTGACCTAATTGTATAAAGAGATGTTATAAGAAAAAATCAGCCACCCTTTCCATTCTCTTCCTTAAGGTGGTGAAACACCTCTCTCCCTCTCCTCTTTATCTTGTCTCATCAATTCAAAGAGAATTGCCCAAAATCCTTTGAATTAAAATTACTAAAAATTATTTCTAGTATACACATATGCAACCTCTCTAAAGGTAAGAACCTAATTTATAATTAGTTGGCAAAGGCTTGAGAAGCAAATTGGGGGCTACCCATTGGTGATCTTGGTGTGGACAAGCTAGAGGGACAACACTTGGTGTCCTAAGTGCTTCCTAAAGGTGTCAATTACATCCATAGTGCATCAAAGAGGTTAGTGCTCTAACTTCTCTTTTAAATTAGGGTTTAAATGAATTAATTTATTAATTCATAATCTTGAATGGCAAACATAGATCCTAACACATATTAAAAGTGTTTTAATATGCAATTGAGTGTTAAAATTAATTAGGCACATAAGAGATGTGGTATGATGCTTATAACCCTAGAAGAAATTTTTAAAAAAAAATTCAATGCTCTAATGAACCAATCACCATACTTCCACTCCTTCAGAATCATCCCCAAAGCTTGCCGGAGCTACCACCGGAACCACCGCTCACGGTGGTTGGCCGTCGGTGACATCTGCCGAAACTGGTCATACAAAAATATTCCTCTCCTTTTCCTGAGTCTATAGGTGGTCTTGAATCATCGATCCAACGGTCGGATTATCAAGAATCTCGTCGGAAAGTAAAAAAAAAAAAAAGTCAATTTTCTCTCTCCTCGCCAGTGCTAGAAATGGCCACCAAATCCGGCAAGGCTGGTCTTATCTGAAAGAGCTCTCTATTATGAGTCCATAGCCTCTGGAATTACTCCGATCGGACGTTAGGATTGCCAAATATGAGTGTTCAAAGTTTAGGACTATTTCTCTCTCTCTCTCTCTCTCTCTCTCTCTCTCTCTCTCTCTCTCCACTACTGGCTGGATTCTAGGCTGCTGCCGCCACTGGTGATGTCGCCGGTGAGTGTGGAGCCATCAGGGAGGTCGCCAGCCGGTCACCGAAGAAAGGAAAAAGAAGAAGAGAGGGGACGAGATGAGAGAGAAATGGGTGGGGGGGGTGAGGAAGAGCTCCTCCCGATTTTCTAAAAAAAATTATTTTTTTTTCAGCTGACAATTGAAGTGATTCCACTGTCACTCCCACTGCCACACACAAAGTCACCTAAATTTTTTTTTTAATTTTTGGGTTATTACACCACTCTTTCAAAAAATAAAATATGGACTTATTAATTTTTTGTTTAAATAAAAAAATTTTAAATTACTAGAATATTGGTCCCTTAAATTTTTTGCTTTATTAGCCAATAAAAAAAATCAATTAATGATGATTATAACATTTACATATATGGGGCTAATGACGGATGTAACATCTATACCTATCTAGTTTATGCACTCCCTCACAATTTAATTCCTTTAAAATTTTTGTATTACTTAAAAATAAATTTAAAATATTAGTGGCTAATTTTTCAACTAAGTTGAGTCAATAAAAAAAAATGAGCATCAAATTATTAGAAAATGAGCTCAATAAAATTTTTATTTGATTCAGCTAACCAAAAAAATCAACTTTTAAAAATTTTGCTAAGATTTTTTTGATGCTAAATATGAGAGACAACTAATTACATACCAATATTTAAAGTATTTTAAATTAAAAATTAAAAATTTGGAGGGACCATCACCCTGTTTCAACCCCCGAGTTTGATATTAGACAAATGTAACATTTATACTTGGGTGTTTTGTGTATTTAACTCACAATTTGAATTAAGGGTGAACATTTGGTTAACCAAACCGAATTCTCAACTAACCAAATTATTAACCAACTCTAAAATTATTAACTGAACCGAACCAAAATTGAAATGAAACTGAAATTAACCGAAACCAAAAATATTTGGGCGGTTATCTGTTATAACCGAAATAACCGAAAAAATAAAAAATATATTTTACATTATTAATTATTTAATAAAATATTAATAAAAATATATTTATATTCTTTTTAATTTATAAAAAATAATAAACATGATTTAATATTAATAAGATTATAATTATAAGTTAAATATTATTATAAAATCATAAAAATAATAATTATAAATAATATAATATTAATAAAATTAAAATTAATATATTAATTAATTGAAATTCGGTTATTTTGGTTAGTTCGGTTACCAAATCAAAGGTAACTAAATTGACAACCAAAAATCGAAAATTTTTATTATTACTGGTCGAAAATCGAACCGAACCGAAATTACTCTTACCGAAATAACCAATTTTTTTCGATTCGATTTAATTATTTAGTTATAACCGAATAATGCATGCCCTTAATTTAAATATATTTAAAATATTTTTTATTACTTAATGAAAAATTTTAAAAGTGTGGGCTAGTAATTTTTCAATTTTGTTAGGCCAACAAAAACTAATCTTTAAAAAATTAAATTATAGGCTAAATAATTTTTCATTTAATTGGGCTAATAAAAAATCTTTTAAATTATTAACATATTGGCCCATTCAATTTTTTTGTTTATTAGGCCAATAAAAAAATAATTAATGACGATTATAACTTTTAGAGTTATAGGGCTAATAACGGATATAACAACAAGACTTAGCTGTTTTATATACGTTACTCAAAATTTAATTCTTTTTAAATTCTATTTTATTACTTAAAAGTAAGCTTATAAAATATTGGCAATCAAATTTTCAGCTAAATTGAGTCAATAAAAAAATAAACTTCAAAATATTAGAATATAGACTACATAAATTTTTATTTTATTGTGCTAATAAAAAAAATAACTTTTTAAAATTTCATTAAAATTTTTTGAGGCTAAATATGAAAGATAGTTAAGAATATACCAACGTTTAAAATACTCTAAATTAAAAATTAGAATTTTGGATGGGTTATACTTCGATTTAACCCTTGAGTTTGATATTAGATAGATGTAACATTTAGATTTAGTTGTTTTGTATATTTTACTCACAAGTTGAATCTTTTTAAAAAAAATTTCGATACTTCAAATAAAATTTTAAAAATTGGGCCCACTAATTTTTATTTTTATTAGGTCAATAAAAATTAATCTTTTAAAAAATTAAAATATAAACTCATTAATTTTTTTATTAAATTGGTTCAATAAAAAAATTTTAAGTTAGTAGTATATTAGTCCTTTAAATTTTTTGCTTTATTGGGCCAATAAAAAATGTATTAATAACGATTATAACATTTAGATATAATGACTAGACCCAGGTGTTTTATATGCCTCACTCATAATTTAATTCTTTTTTATTATGTAAAAATTAATTTAAAAAAATATCGATATCCAATTTTTCATCTAAGTTGGTCCAACAAAAAAATAAGCTTTAAATTTTTAGAATATGGACTCATTAAATTTTTATTTAATTGGGCTAATTAAAAAAATCAAACTTTTGAAATTTTATTAAGATATTATTATACGTGAGAGGCAATAAAAAAAATATCAATATTTAAAATACTCTAAATTAAAAATAAAAATTTTGGGAAAGTTGTGGCTTTGTTTCAACCTCGAATTTGGTGTTAGACAGATGTAATATTTAAACCTAGGTATTTTGTGTATTTAATTCATAATATGAATTTTTTAAAATATGTTTTTATTACTTAAATGGAAATTTTAAAAATGTGGTCAACTAATTTTTCAATTTTGTTATGTCAATAAAAACTAACTGTTTGAAATTTAAAATATGGCCTCATTAATTTTTTCTTTTTGTTCTATTAGGCCATTAAAAAAATTTTAAATTACTAGAATATTGGCCTATTAATTTTTTTACTCTATTGGACCAATAAAAAAATTAATTAATAACAATTATAGCATTTAGATACAACTAGACTTAGTTATTTTTATGCACTCCCTCACAATAATTCTTTTTAAATTATATTTTATGACTTAAAAATAAATTTAAAAAAATTAGCGATCAAACATTCATCTATGTTGAGCCAATAAAAAGATAAGCTTCAAATTATTAGAAAATCAGCTCATAATTTCTTTTAATGGAGCTAATTGAAAAAAAATCAAAGTTTTAAAATTTTATTATTTTTTTTTAAGGCTAAACATGGGAGGCAATCAAGAATATACCCACATTAAAGTACACTAAATTAAAATTTAAAATTTTGGAGAGGCTGTGGCTCTGTTTCAATCATCGAGTTTGGTGTTAAATGGATACAATATTTAGACTTAGGTATTTTGTGTATTTAACTCACAATTTGAATATGTTTAAAATATTCTTTTTATTACTTAACGGAAAATTTTAAAAATGTAAGCCACTAATTTTTTGTTTTTATTTAGTAAATAAAAACTAATTTTTTAAAAATTAAAATATGGACCAGTAATTTTTTATTTTAATTGGGTCAATAAAAAAATTTTAAATTACTAGAATATTGGCCCATTAAATTTTTTGATTTATTGGGCAAATGAAAAAATAAATTAATGACAATTGTAATATTTAAATATATGAAGCCAATGATGGACATAACAACAAGACCAAGCTATTTTATGTACTCGCTCGCAATTTAATTCTTTTTAAATTCTTTTTTATTGCTTAAAAACAAATTTAAAAAATACAGACGACAAATTTTTTAACTAAGTTGGGCAAATAATAAAAATAAACTTCAAATTATTAGAAAATGGGCTCATTAAGTTTTTTATTTAATTAGGCCAATGAAAAGAATCAACCTTTTAAACTTTTTCTTTTTAATTTTTTTTTTTTGCAACTAAATGTGAGGAAAATTTAAGAACATACCCATATTTAAAGTACTTAAAATTAAAAATTAAAATTTTTGGAGATGTTGTGACTCTCTTTGAACCCCCGACTTAGCGCATAGATTTTAATTTGAATCAACCCATATATTTTAATAAAATTTTAAAAGATTGTTTTTTTATTTACCTAATTAAATAAAAAATTTAATAAGACATATTCTAATAATCTGAATAAAAAATTTGAAGCTTAATTGGTGTGAAAATGTTGTATATTTTTTACCTTTTAATATTAACTAGTTTTTTTTTAAATATGCGTTACACATTTTCTATACTCATTATATATATTAGTAATTTAATATTTTTATATATAATGTTTTATGTGATATAATATTATTATAATATATTGATTATTATTATTATTATTATCATGATATATAATAATTTTTCATTTTTCATGAAATATATGTTGTATGTACACTTATCATTTTTAGATTAAGTTAATGAGATTGAAAATATACTAATGGAAATAATAAATTATAGAGATGAAATTTATTATGAAAAATTTATTATTATAATATAATTTTATAATTGTAAGTGTTTTATAAATATATAAATTTAACTATTTGTTATTTTGTTGGTTCATATGTTTACATGTTAAATTTTTCAATAATGAAGTGTTGAGTATATGGATCTTCTATTAATGGAGCCTGGTAGTGCTGCCTGTTCTTCCATTGACATTTGATGATTTACTACCTTCTATGGGCCATAGAGGTAACAAATTCCTGAAATAGTAGTATTGTAGAAGATTTCTTTGGTCGTTTAAAATAAAAAAGGACTAGTTGTTGCAAGGGTTTTGCAGTGATCAGACAATTCTCACTGAAGTGGAAAGTGAGGTGTCATCACTTTATTTTTGAAAAAAATTAAAGAAAACCTTTTAATTTTTAAAAATTTAGAAAAAAATGTTTTCCACTTCTAGTTTAGAGATTCGGGGTTTGGGGTCCACACACGTGTGGGGAAGGTGTTAGGCACCCTACATCATTCCTCAATGGGATAGGTAGATTTAAGAATGTGCTCTTTCTAATTTAATGCCGATAATTTTATTATAGTTTAAATTATAATATTGGTTCCTTGTATTTGCTATATAAAAGATGGAATGCATAAATATAGGAATGCTCAATGTTTCACTATTAGAGTAAACCAAATAGAAAAGTAAGTGGGATGACCCTAAAAGTGAATGTTGACTCCATTTTATTATTTAATTAGAATCCTCCCTCCTCAAAACTAGGACTCTAATCTTGAAGAGGTATCATTTTGTTCCTAGAGATTTATAATGAGTAATGAATATTCTCAATTTACCCATCATTAATCTCATCATTAGTGACCAAACAATTGAGGGTGTTATGTGTGAAGTGAATATTTTATAAAAAAAATAAAACTTAAAAAAACTAATAAAATTGAATTAAGATGGGTTTCGATTTTCACTCCTTTCGATTGAGACTTCAATTCAAAGAGAATGTGTTGATTCAAACCTAGACAATTTAATTCATTAATGAGAACTCTCAATCAATGAATCAAAGTCCCATCATTAGTATAATTGACTGTTATTCTCTGCCCATGTTTATTACTTATAGATATACCGAAATCCGATGGCATTTCTCTCTAAAACTGGATACTTTTCCATAACCTGCAAAGAGACATTGTCCTAGCCTGCACATCTATACATGCATCTTCAAAGAATTTTGTACTAACTAATTCTTGAATTCTAAATTAAGTCTTATGGACAATTTTACACCCTACTATTCATCGTCCTATTTGTATATTCAATTACCTTAGAGAGAAATTTTAGATGGTATTAAAAATTAAAACCGATATAATAATTTTAAAAATTCTAAAAAAGATTATGGATATTGATTGAACAAAATGACAAAAGGAGTATTTAAAACTTTTAGAAAAGGTCCAAAGAAGGATTCTTCCTTGAGCCAAAATTAAGATACTATTGTATAAAATTTTGGTATAGGTTCAAAGAAAAACATTCCCTTAAACCCGAGAACATGAATAGGGTTGTATACTTTTATAAGTGCATACTTAGGGAGGGTTGAGAAAGAACTCTCCCTCGAACCTAGGAACACAAAAGAATATGTTTATATAAAAATGGGTCTTAAGAGTTCAAAGAGGAACTCTCCCTTGAACCCAAAAGCATGAGAAGGATATAAAATCAATTTGAAGGTTCAAGGAAGGACTTCCCCTTGACCCAAAAGCAGAAAAATGTTGCATTTAAAAAAAAAAAAAAAAAAAAAAAAAAACTTAGCATAGGTTAAAGGAAAGACTTTCCTTTAAACCTAAGGTCATGAAAAAAAGTTGCATACTTTTATAAATACACTTAGGGGGGGTTCCAGGAAGAACTCTCCCTTGAACCCCATATCATAAAGAGATTGTGTTTCAAGGATATTATTTTTATTATCATAAGGTCATTTTAAGAAATGAAGGAGATGGCTATACAAACCTCAAGGGAATGAGAACATGACCATTTGTTATTATCCAAATGTAAAAAGAATTACTAAACATATCATAATAACAAAATAGCAAATGCCACCAAGTGACACTGGCTTTCATAAGACTCAATAAACCATGAAATACCATGAATACTATCATTGGATTCTTGCAAGAGAGATAATGAAATTTCTATGATATAGAACCAAAATGAAACACTTATGATGTAATGAAACAAAGTATCAAAGTGCAAAATTATTATCAACCCTCTATTGTTTACTCCAATAGTACCAAAAAGTGGAAGTGAACTCCATTAAACATAAAAAAAACTATCAATTGAAAGAAATAAAATAAACTCTAAATTTTGTACCACTAAATACTTAAATTACAATAGCACGATTTGATCACATTTTGAAGGAAACTTGGCAAAAAACCTGAAAATGAAATTTTACTTTCAATGAAATTTAAAAGAAGATGCAATAGTTGATTCTCCTTTGTCTCTTATGCTACCAATAAGAAATCTGAATAGCAAAAGAGGCAAGAAACTATTAAATAACCTTTTGAAGGAATGAGTTATAATACAGCTTTTAGGGGGTTGAGATCGTTTCTCAATTCAAAATGGGGAGCTCTCTAAGAGCTATGGCTTTGGGAGCGGGAAGATTCTTTAGAGAAGGGCACTCAAAGGAAAATCTCTCTGTTCACCACCTTTCTGCTATTTTCAAAAACAAAAAAGGCTCCCTCTCTCACATTAAAACTTCAAGTATTTATAGAAGGATTTAAGATGAAAAGGAAAGGTTGAGATTTGAAAGGACAAAATCTAAAGGTCAGAATTCAAAGAGATCAATAATCAAGGGTGGAGATTAAATCAGGACTCTTTTATTTTTATTTCTTTGATCCAAAGGTCAAGAGTTATGCCTTACAAGTTAGATCAAAGGTTAGGATTCAAAGGTACAAAATTTATCTTTATTACCTTTTAATCCTAGGGTCAAGAATTTATCCTTGCAAGTAGTATCAATGGTAAAGATTAAAAAGGTACCAGAATGCTTTAACTAACTCAATCTGAATGTGAAATTTTAGACTCTAAAACTTAGGGCTATGATTTAATGGCATATTTTTATCCGATGGCCAAATGATGCTATTGTGGAATTCCTGGATATCGGGTCTGACCATATTGAGGGGGGTCCTATTTCTGAAGTTCTGCCATGCCTTTATAGTGGGTGGGATGGAGTTTAAGTATGTACAATTCCTGACATAATGCCCATTTTGCCCTAATCTCGAGATATGTCAATTTCTATATCTGATCTCTTTGATCGGTCTTGTCACACCCTACCCCTCTGTAAGGCATGACATGATCCCGTAGTATATCTAATGAATTACCAACTTCGTCTACTGATAACCCATTAAATACACTACAAAGGATTTTAAAACTTTTCTTACTTCTTTTTACAGTGGTGAGCACTATTTACAGGAGTTAAAAAAAATTTTTGAACTGAAGTGAAACAGCTAACACATTTGGATTATTGGTAATTTCTGTAAAACTTTTGGCAGAGTGCTATCTGTATTTTGGAATAAAACAGTTCTTCAAAAACCTGTAAAAAGCACTTCCATGCCTTATACCAATGAATATGGAGTTGCCCTAATTGATGTCCTTATTGTCATCCGGTAAGCGTGAAGGGAAAAAGGGAACATGTCATGCCAATCTTTATAAGTGATGGTTATTTTCTCCATTATTCTCTTGAGATTCTTATTTGAAGCCTTGACAGGTCAATTCATTTGAGGTCGATAGGGTGATGAATTAAGGTGACGAATCTTATACTGATCACACAACTTTTGGACATTTGAACCATTCAAATTTTTAGCATTATCAATGATAATCTCACTAGGAAGGCTATATCTGCAAATGATATTGTTCTTGAGAAACTTTATGGCTGCATTTTGAGTAACATGAGCATATGAAGTAGCCTCAACCCACTTAGCAAAATAATCAATGGATACCAAAATGAATCTGCACCCATTTGAAGCTTTTGGAGTAATTGGACCAACAACATCAATGCCCCACTTTGCGAATGGCCATAGAGCTACCTAATTGTAAAGTTAATGGGTAGGGGCATTTATCCGATTAGCATAAATTTGACACTTATGACATTTTTTAAAGTAATCAATGTAGTGTTTTTCTAAGGTAGTCCAATAATACCCTCGCCACAAGATATGCCTAGCCATCATATGTCCATTGGCATGTGTGGCATAATTTCCATCATGAGTTTCAAAAAGAATCCTTTTGGCCTTATTTGCATTAACACATCTCAACAATTCACCATTGAAATTTCTTTTGTATAGGATTTCACCACTGGGAAAATACCCTAAGGCTAATCTCCTGATCATCCTTCTTTCATTCTTACTTGCCCCTTGTGGGTATTCTCTGGTTTTGATATACTGCTGGATGTCATGATACTAAGGTTTCCCATCTATTTCCTCTTCAATCATAAAGCAGTATGCTAGCTCATCCCTTGTTTTTATTAACAATAACTGCACCTCTTACACTTCTTCCATTTGAGTCATAACTGCTAGTGTGGCCAAAACATTTGCAAATTGGTTCTTATCATAACCCAGATTAGTTAAAGAGATCTCTTCAAACTTTTTAATCAACTCAAGGACATATTTTTGATATGGGATTTGTTTAGGGTCTCTCATTTGTCATTCTCCCTTCACTTGATAGATTATCAAAGCTGAATCTCCATATGCTTCTAATTTCTTCACTTTCATTTCAATCACAGCTTGCAAGCCACTCACACAGGCTTCATATTTAGCAACATTATTATTGCACTCAAATCTTAGGTTGACTACTACTGGGAAATGTTTCCCATCTGAGGATATTAGTACTGCCCCAATTCCACTATCAGAGAGGTTAACTACTCCATCAAAATATATTCGCCATACGTCATCTTGCACTTCTGTTTTTTCATCTATTGCATTAATATGTTCATTAAGAAACTCAAAATCCAAAGCCTCATAATCATCAATTGGATTTTCTGCTAAAAGATCTGCTATCTCACTTCCCTTTATCGCTTTCCTTATCATATAGATAATGTTATATTGTGAAAGGATGACTTGCCACTTGCTATCCTTCCTGATATGAATGGGCTTTCAAAGTCATACTTGATTGGATCCATCTTGGAGATGAGCCAAATTTTATAGTTCAACATGTAATGCTTGAGACGATGTGTTGTCCAAGCTAACGCTCAACAGGTCCTTTCCGCAAATCAATATTGCACTTCACATTCATTGAACTTTTGCTTAAATAGTAAATAACTCTTTCCTTTCTTCTTGTATCATCATGTTGTCTCAAGATACAAGCCATAGAGATTTGATGAACTGCCATGTATAAAATTAATGGTCTACCCCGTGTCAGGGGAACTAAAACAGTTGGATTTGACAAATATTGCTTAATTTTCTCAAAGGCTTCTTGACATGCCTCATCCCATTTTGCTGTGGTGTTCTTCTTTAGCAACTTGAAAATTGGCTCGGCTTTAGCGGTGAGATTAGAGATAAATATGGAGATATAATTCAATTTCCTAAGGAAGCTACGTATATCCCTTTCGATTTTTAGGGATGGCATTTCTTAAATGGATCTAATTTTATTTGGATTAATTTCTATCCCTTTTTCATTAATTATAAATCCTAGCAATTTTCCTGACTTTGCCCTAAATACACATTTTGCTGGTTCAACTTCAACTAATATTTCCTTAGCCTTTCACTCACTTTTCTTAAAACCTCTACATGGCTTTTTACCCCTCTTGATTTGATAATCATATCATTCACATAAACCTCTACTTCTTTATGCATCATATCATGGAATAATGTAACCATGGCACGTTGATATGTAGCCCCAGCATTTTTCAGCCCAAAAGGCATAACTTTATAATAAAATATCCCTCATTGAGTAAGGAAAGCCATTTTCTCCTTGTCTAATTCATCCTTTAGAATTTGATTGTACCCTGAAGATCCATCAATGCATGAAAATCTACCCAACCTGTCACATTATCAACTAGCACATTAATATGCAGGAGTGGAAAGTCATCATTCAGACTAGCCTTATTGAGATCCCTATAATCAATACATACTTTTACCCTACCATATTTCTTCATTACTGGGAGTACATTAGCTGTCTATTCTGGTATTTTACTACCTCTAGGAACCTAGCATTATATAGCTTTTTAATTTCATCCCTGACTTTTAGCAATGTGTTAGATCCTTCTCAATTTTTGCTTTATGGGCACTACCCCTGGAATTAAAGGGAACATGTGAGTTATAATTTAGGGATCTAAACCAGGCATATCATCATAGCTCCATGAAAATATATCTATGAATTCTCATAATAACTGAATCACGCCTTTTAATTCATCATTGTCTACCACTTTGAGTTCCTTCTTATTTTCTTCTGTTCTTAAATTTAGGGTGTTCATCCCATCTTCACAAGGCATAAGACTGGGTTAATCCAATTTTGGCCATCTTATTATTTCTTTTAGGGGTATACACTCTTCCTTTTCATCGGAATCACTAGCTTCCATGGCAATTATGGGTCTTTTAAAGTTAATCTGAGGAATATCAGTGTCAATTGAATTATTATGATTTAGTTGATCATCAATCCTGAGGAAATTAAAATGTAGTGATTAAAATACTGGTATCTGACAAGTGGTTTTATAAATAAAGAAAAGGCAGAGCAAAAGGAAAAAAATGGACAAAAGATTTTGGAAAATGTGCTATTAATTCATTAATATTTAATTATAACATAAGGTCCATTTATATAAAGTTCCATTTGACACTATGGACTAAGTGATCAAGTGTTGGTAACTAATATATATTACTTTAAAAGGAGCACTGGAACATCTTTTGCTTCCTAATTGCTAAGCTATTTACCTTCTTCCATTGGCATAATTAGTATATCTAGTATAAGACCTAGTTGCAAAACATTAATGGACAAATCTGACAGAGATTCCTCCACCTATTCTTTGATTTCCTAAATGACTGGGAAGGAATGGGTAATTTTAGTAGCTGAAAGGAAAATGTCTTCAATATGGGGAACAACCCTCTTTTCATTATGCTACTAATCAAAGCATTGGTCACGAAGCATATATCTCATTCTGAATCTCCCCTCCATTAAGGCACCTTTGTTATACCCTAGCTCTAAATGCCCCTTTTCTTCTTATAATAGCTATGGGTTCCATAATTCCCTATAACTTAGTGCCAAGTCCTTTTCCCTCTTCATATCCATTCTTGAGCATGACCTTTGCCACCATACCAGAAACCCTCTTTTCTTTCTTTGGCATCCCATGTAATTTTAATGCCTGAAAAGAGCTTTTTAGTGCTTGTTCAGTTATTTCTATGTATGGGACAGACTGAGGCTTGGTAACTAGCATGGCTTCTTCCCCTCTGATAGTTATTATCTTGTCATTAATGACATTTGATTCTTTGATGCAAAGAAGAGGGTACTGCATTGGCTACATGGATCCAGGGTCTTACCAATAACATGGTATAAGCTAGTTTGATATTCATCACTTGAAAAGTGACATCAAAAGTACATGCCCCAATTTAGAGTGGCAACTCAATGTCTCCCAGCACATCTCTTTTGGTTCAATCAAAAGCTCTAACTATCATGTTGCTCGAATGCATCAATGATGGTCCAATTAGGAGCTTAGCCGAGGTGGCACTTGGCAATACATTAAGCACTGACCCATTTCCGATTAGGACCCTAGCCACCATGCATCCTTTGCATTTTACTATCACATGTAAAGCCTTAGTGTGCTTTAAACTAGCTGGGTTAATCTCATCATCTGAAAAAGTGACAAAATTAGAGGCTTAAAATTATCCAACAATCCTTTCAAATTGGCCAGGTGTGATTAGGTGTCACATAGGCCTGGTTCAACACTTTTTGTAATTCTTGATGATGTACATTTGAACTCAAAATTAAGGACAAAAGTGAGATTCTGGCTGGTATTCTTTTTAGCTACTCTATCACATCATATTCACTTTGTTTCATCATTTATAATAACAATTCACCCTCGTCCCTCTTCTCACTAGCTTCTCCCTTTTCAACTTCTCTGGCACTTTCTTTAGCATTTTCTACTAGCTCCCTTACCTTCACTTTTCTTTTTTTTTTTTCTTTTCAACCTCTTCTGGGCCACAACACCTTCCACTTCTAGTTATATACTCTACTTCCCCATTAAGTAGAGGTGGGCTGGTGGTATGGTTTGTCTGTTAAATGATTGGTTAAGATGATTGGGGGATTAGGTTAGGTTTGAGCTCAGGTATTTGCTTGTTCAGGAGAGTTGTGCTGCCTACAGGATATGAAGGTCATGTGAAGGTAATTTTAAAGTTAGAAGGGCAAGGGAGGTATGGCCTTAGTGTGGTAATGGCTTGAGTATAAGTGTGATTCAGGGTAGGAATAGAGGAATTGCTTAAAGCATCTTGGGTTAACACTTGGATATTGTAATTCCATGATACAGTGTGGGTGTCAGTCACTGGGAGTTGTGAAGGTGCTCTAATGACAACTCTCAGTGGAACCGATAAGGTTGGTGCGATGGGAATAAAAAACACTATTCTTGGTCCAAGAGTGGAACTTAGGTTGCTTTCATTGCATCCAGTTGAATTTACTTCTTCTCTTTCCTTTACTTTTAATTTCTTTTGGCATTTCAATATCTTGAACATCAACAACTTTGAAACTTCACTCTTAAATTCTTCACAGCCCACTATTTTATGATCCTCTTCCCCTCTATGATAAGCATAACATGATCCTGGCTGGCCACCTTTAAGCTTCAACTTATTAGGGCTTAGATACCTTTCATTCCTTGCAAATTCAAAGATTTCTCCAAAGAATAAACTTAATTGCTCAACTTTAGGAACCAAATCATCATCTATAGACTCCACTATATTCACATTGCTTCCTCTTCCAGAATCATGGTTTGGCAATGGATTTGTTGCCACACTAGGACCTTTACTACCCCCTTCTATCTTCAACCATCCATTCCTAATAAGAGACTGTACTTTGCCTCTTAGCGCCCCACAATTATCAGTCAAATGACCAATTGCACCTCCATGATATTCATATTGAGCACCACTTAAGATATGGAGGTTGTAAAGCGTCCAGTGGTATAAGGACAATTTGATTAATGCTTAGCAGATAGTAATAGATCTTGCTTAAAGACATTAGAAGGGAAAGATCAGGATTCTTGGGTGGTCTGGGGTTAGTCAGGGCTATTGATGGTTGAATGAGAGAATTTGGTTATGTTGGTGGCCTATAAGTGTAGGCATTTTATGGTGATGGAAATTATTGAAGATGAGGGTAAGAATAATGTTGGAATTGTGAAGGGACATTAGCCACCATTGAGTTTTGAGTAGGGAATTGGGGATAAAAAGTATTTTGTGAAGGGCGTGATTAGTAAGCCTGTTTAGCCACAACATGAACCTCTCCTTCTTTTTTCTTTCCTGGATTAATAATCCTTTTTACTGTATTTTCTCCCACGGCTTCTTATAATCTCCCTAGTCTCAAATTTGCTTTAATCCTTTCTCCAGTCTGTATAATGTTAGTGAAGCTATTGGAGGTATTCCTAATCATCAAGTTAAAGTAAGGAGTTTTTAGAGTTTCAATGAATAAAGAACAAAGCTCATTATAGTTAGAGTTTCTCTTCATCTTTGAGCATATTCCTTGAAACTCTCACCCTCTTTTTGCACGAGATTTTGGAGGTCTCTTCTGGTTAGGGCTACATTATAGTTAAACTTATACTATTTTAGAAAGGCATCTGCCAAATCCTTCCAGGAGTGTAGTTTACTCCTATTTAGCTAAACATACCAGCGCAAAGCTAGGCCTATAAGATTGTCATGGAAAAAGTGGATTAGTAACTTATCATCCTTAATTAACACTAACATTTTGGTTAGGTAAATGGCCAAATGTATGCGCGGGTCTGAAGTGCCACTGTATTTTTCAAATTATGGAATCTTAAATTTTGAGGGCACTATTAGATCTGGGGCTAACCACCAAGCTAATATGTCTACTGAGCCATACATGTTTAAGCTTTCAATAGCCCTCAGATGCTTCTCTAGAGCTACAAGCTTCCCACTTTCCACTTTATCTTTTCCTTTATCTACTCTAGTTGATTCATACATCATTCCTCCTACCAATGGATACTGTGAACTAGCAGCTTGTGGTGCTAAAGGAATAGGCATGATTATAGGATTAGGGGTTGGTGTATAGCATTTAACATATGGCAAAACCTGGCTATAAGGTGGGTTAACAGGTTGGGTCATGATAGGGAAAGATGACTCATTTGCTTAGAATAATGGAATATTTGGATTAGCTTGGACATTAGTAACCAGATCAGTGTTAACTTGACTTAGATTAGGGGGTTGGAAAGTCAAGGATGCTAAGGCTTGACCCTGGGATTGCTGGTTACTTGAATCCCCAGTCATTATTGGCAAGACACTTGCAGAGATATTCTGGTCATGAGAGGGAATTACTATCTCCTTATTATGAATCATTTCCCTCATCATTTTCATCAGTTTAAAAACTTGTTCCTTTAATTTAGAAACTTTCCCTTACAGATTTTGGGCCTGTTCTTACTCTTCCATTATGATTCTCCTTGTTCGAGCTTGGATTAAGTAAACTCTCAATTGGGAGCTTGATTGTCTCACCAAATTTGCTTTAAGTCTAGTAATGTTGATAATTTTTCCTGTTAAGAATGTGCATACGTTAGTTCAATTCATTATTTTTATCTGATTATTTATTATTTTGTTTTTGGTTATTTTATCAGAAGGATACTGTGATAGCTTGGCTGTCGTGTCATTGTTTGCAAAGGGTATTTTGAATCATCTACGTAATGGCATCATCCAATAGTCAAACCATGAATGACGGGGTCGTATACATGTCCATGATACTTGTTCATGTAACGTACATGACTTTTCACTCAACCCTAATAAGGATAAATCCTATGGGGGTCTTGTTATTCATTCATTATCACAAAACATATCACTAAAATCCTTTCATTGCATTAATATCTAGGATCATTCATGATCATATATATTACAAAACTTTTTGAGCAAAAATTTTGCTAATGTCTAGGTTCTAGAAGGCTCTGCAAGATGTTATGGCATTTCTTCAAGTATTCATATAACCTTTCTTCTTGTCTTGCTGGATTGAATATGTGCAAGGTATACTCTGATTCTGGTAATAATTCTCGTTTTCCCTGGAATACCATCATTTCTAATCTGTCAACATTTTCTTTAGTTCAAGATAGAGATTGACATAATGTTCTTTTTCAATTTTCTCCTTAGCAAATTCTTTCAGAATATCATTGATCAACTAAGCTTGAAAGTCGTATTTAATCCATTTCTTATCTATTTCTTGTTCATATTTACCCACTAGCACTTTTGATGATTAAGCTCTTCTTGTAACCTATTATTCTGCATCTTAGCTTTTTTTATTTTCCCTCGAAGCATCGATTTCTCTTTTTCCCACTGGGCTTTACTTTCCTCATACTCTGCTTTAGTTGCCCATATTTCTTCTCTAAACCTTTTTCCTTCATTTTTCACAGCTTATTGAATATCCTAGGCTGATTTATCTTTCTCTGCCTCTAACTGCATAATTTGTTCCTACAACTATTAATTTTCAAGTATTATCTTTTGGAAGTGATTTTCTAATCTAGCACTAGCTTCTTCACAATAGTCCTCAATAGTATTCCCCTATGGCAATTTATTCTCAAGACCCATCAGGTTAGGAACATCATACTCTTTATCTCTCTTTTCCCTCTACATCGAATAGCCTTCCATCATGCTAGGCCCTTTAGGTGAACGATTCATCGAGGTTACTCTTTCCCAAGATTTGTGTAATGTTTTTAATTCATCCCCTTTACTAGTTTCATGGTAGAAATGAACTTTCAAAAATTCTTTGGCTTGCGGAATGAACTAGGTAGAATCAAATTGCCTCATTATTAAAGCCAGTAAGTAACTTGCACATCCAATCACCCCTACTAAAGGCACAAACTGATAATCCCTTATGCTGAATATGAAAGGTTGACCCAGATTCCAAAGCTTTCTCCAATAATAGTTCTACCTGTTATAGCTCATAATAACCTCTTGCCACTGCTGTTCATTCTTCTCTTTACTACTATCTTCAACATTTTATAGCTCATAATAACCTCTTGCCACTGTTGTTCATTCTTCTCTTTTACTACTATCTTTAATAATTTTTTCTATAATGGGTTGATTAGAGTACCAGGTCAATCCTTTGGTTTCCCGTGGGCAAATATGGCTTAAGATCCATAGATACAATAACTGATTACAACATTTTAAACTTCCTTCATCCTTTTCTCAATAATAGGTCAAAGTTAAAAAAAGTTTCAGCAATAATGGCAGGGATTAGGTTTATGCTTTGCTTTTCATCCACCTGGAATATCTCCACCACATTTTGATTCACTACATCTAGAGGTCCTAGTAGCAAAACTAATCCATAAATGCTCAAAGCAAACATCCTCATAGCAAGCTCCATCTTCCCATTTTGAATGTGCTGGTCAAAGATTTTCTTAATGTAGGTCCATGACCACCCATGGGAATTACCCTTAATAGCTTCTTTAGCTTTTGCCTCCTCCACTGAAATGCCTACTTGGCTGGCGAACCACTTCCAAGTTTGTCTATAATCAAGATGGAGGTATATATGATTCTAAGCTGTATAAGGTATCACTAGTAGTGACTGATATTCTTCTATTGTTTGTATTATATCAATGTCATTAAAGGAGAAGATCTTGCAGGTAGGGTTCCACAAAAACAACAATGCTTTCAAGGCACAGTCTTGCACCTTGACTCATAACAAAGAGGCAATCTTCCCATACTTCTTTTCAAATATTATTTGCATGTGTGAAGAAGTAACTTCCAGCATGTAAGCAAACTATCGAAATTGACTGATCTTGTTTCAACCTTAGTATGATCAAACGGTGGTAGTGAACGAACTTCTGTGTCAATATCCTTGCCTTTTGCTTGCAAAGATTCTAAATTTTGAATTAGATTATGCCACCATTGAATGTTTTATTCTCATTGTGAGTTCTCATCAACTGACTAACTTGAAGATGCCATAGTGACTATTCTTGCATACCCTTCACAAACAAAATGCTTTATGATACTGGATCTAGAAAAATGCTATATTAGAACATAAAAAATTAAAAGAAAAAAATGTCTCGACATTGAGACTTTACGAGAAATTTCTCATAAATGTAAATGTTTATGCAGGTACTATTTTATTTAAGTAATTTCTAGTCATACTATTAAGGCAAATGATATCTATACATCTATCAAAGTAGGAAGATGTTTAGACTACTTAAATAGTATGATTCAAAATTAATTTTTTTTTTATTTTTAAAAAACACGAAAGTTCTTAAGTAATCATTGTACTAACTACAAGCTAAGAGGAATCACACTTCTATCCATGAATAAAGTGATGACAAATAAAAATGAAGGAGAAGAAAGTATGTCCCTTATGTCCTAAAAATGGGATAATTCTAACACTAGCTAAGTGCTATCTAATAGAATGGCTCTATCCTCAAAGGTGGTTTGTTATGGCTCTTGATTAATGTACTAGTTTACTTGAGGGCTAATTCACTAAGGTTAAAAAGGTTCTCAAATTATCCCTACTGTAAATGATAGAGTCTCATTTCATTACCATGATACTGACGGGGAAAACCCACGGGTATCATAATAAATGAAACAAGTTCCAATCTAAGTAGAAGTTCTCATGGGGGAAAACCACAGGTATCGTTACACGACTTCGTCCTACTTCCTGAAGGGTAAAATAGCTCGAGTCTAGGGCTTAAGTGTGTGAGGACATTGTGTAAATGTTAGGTGTGTGAAGGGATATACCAACCTCTTCCCTTTTAGGGGAAACCAAAACTACACACCACCCATCCATCATGAAGGCAAATATTCAAACAACAATCATATAACAGAATAGTTGTTAATAAGCAAGGTAAAAGAATCATAGCAATAATTTATGTAGTTAAAAATATATTAAATTTGATAAAACACAAGAACCCTCGGTATTTCATAGGTTAAACTCCATAATTATTGACATTATCCTATAAGAGCACAAGATTAAATCCACCTTTAGACCTCTGGACTAGAAGTTAGGGTAATATGTATCCCCATTAGAGTTGCCAAGCTGTTGCAAGAGTTTTGCAGTCACCAGGTAATTCTCACTAAAGTGAAAAGTGAGGAGTCACCGCTTTAATTTTGGGAGAAATAAAAGAAAATCTTTTAATTTTTAAAAATTTAGAAAAAACATGTTTTCCACTTCTAGTCCAGAGATTCAGGGTTCGGGGTTCGTATATGTATGGGAAAGGTGTTAGGCACCCCACATCATCCCTCAATGGGGTAGGTAGATTTAAGAGTGTTCTCTTTATAATTTAATGCCAATAATTTTATTAGAATTTAAATTATGATATTGGTTCCTTGTATTTGCTATATAAAAGATGGAATGCATAAACATAAGAACTCTCAATGTCTCACTATTAGAGTAAACCAAATACAAAAGTAAGTGGGATGACCCTAAAAGTGAATTTTGACTCCATTTTATTATTTAATTAGATTCCTCCCTCCTCAAAACTAGGACTCTAATCTTAAAGAGGTATCATTTGGTTCCTAGAGATTTATAATGAGTAATGAAGATTCTCAGCTTAGTTATCATTAATCTCATCATCAGTGCCCAAACAATTGAGGGTGTTATATGTGAAGTGAATATTTTAAAAAAAAAAATGATACCTAAAACTGATAAAATGGAATTAAGATGGGTTTTGATTTTCACTCTTTTTGATTGAGACTTCAATTCATAGGGAATGTGCTAATTAAAACCTAGATGATTTAATTCATTAATGAGAACTCTCGATCAATAAATTAAAGTCCCATCATTGGTATAATCGATTATTATTCTCTGCCCATATTGATTCAATTTGATAAATTATTAATGCTTTTAATATTTTTATTACTTATAGTATACTAAAATCCAATGGAATTTCTCTCTAAACTATATATTTTCCACAACCTACAAAAAGACATTATCCTAGCCTGCACATCTATACATGCGTCTTCAAAGAAAATTATACTGACTAATTCTTGAATTATAAATTAAGTCTTACGAACAATTTTATACTCTACTATTCATCATCCCATTTGTATATTCAATTACCTTAGAGAGAAATTTTAGATGGTATTCAAAATTAAAACTGATATAATTATTTTAAAAAATTTGAAAAAGATTATGGATATTGATTGAACAAAATAACAAAAGGAGCATTTAAAATTTTTGGATAAGGTCCAAAGAAGGATTTTCCCTTGAACCAAAAGTAAGATAGTGTTGTATAAAATTATTGGTATAGGTTTAAAGAAAAATTTTCCCTTGAACCTGAGAACATGAATAGGGTTGTATACTTTTATAAATGCATATTTAGGGAGGGTTGAGAAAGAACTCTCCCTCAAACCTAGGAACACAAAAGAATATGTTTTTATAAAAAGGGATCTTAAGAGTTTAAGGAGGAACTCTCCCTTGAACCCAAAAACATTAGAAGTATATAAAATCAATTTGAAGGTTCAAGGAAGGACTCTCCTATTACCCAAAAGTAGAAGAATGTTGCATTTAATAAAAATACTTCACATAGGTTTAAGGAAAGACTTTCCCTTGAACCTAAGGTCATGAAAAAAGTTGCATACTTTTATAAATGCACTTAGGGATGGTTCTAGGAAGAACTCTCCCTTGAACCCCATATCATAAAGAGGTTGTGTTTCAAGGATATTATTTTTATTATCATAAGGTCATTTTAAGGAATGAAGGAGATGGCTATACAAACCTCAAGGGAATGAGAACATGACCATTTGCTATTGTCCAAATGTAACAAGAATTACTAAACATATCAGAACATCAAAATAGCAAATACCACCAAGTGACACTAGTTTTCATAAGACTCAATAAACAATGAAATACCATGAATACTATCATTGGATTCTTGCGAGAGAGATAATGAGATTTCTATGATATAGGACCAAAATGAAATACTTATGACGTAATGAAACAGAGTATCAAAGTGCAAAATTATTATCAACCCTCTATTGTTTACCTAAGGGTCCAACAGTATCAAAAAGTGGAAGTTAAGTCCATTAAAAATAAAAAAAAACTATCAATAGAAAGAAATAAAATAGACTCTAAATTTGTACCACTAAATGCTCAATTACAACAGCATGATTTGATCACATTTTTTGAAGGAAACTTGGAAAATAAACTGAAAATGAAATTTTACCTTCATTGAAATTTAAAAGAAGATGCAATAATTGATTCTCCTTTGTCTCTTATGCTAGCAACAAGGAATCTGAGTAGCTAAAGAGGCAAGAAACAGTCAAATAACCTTTGAAAGAATGAGTTATAATACAGCTTTTAGAGGGGTTGAGATCATTTTTAAATAAAAAATGGGGAGCTCTCCAACAGCTATGGCTTTAGGAGTGGGAAAATTCTTTAAAGAAGGACACTCGAAGGACAAACTCTCTATTCACCACCTTTTTGTTGTTTTCAAAACAAAAAAAAGAAGCCCCCCACTCTCACAGTAAAACTTTAAGTATTTATAGAGGGTGAAAACCCTAAAATGGACGGTCAGGATTCAAGATGAAAAGGAAAGGTTGAGATTTGAAAGTACAAAATCTAAAGGTTGGAATTCAAAGAGATCAATAATCAATGGTGGAGATTAAATCAAGACTCTTTTATTTTTATTTCTTTGATCCAAAAGTCAAGAGTTATGCCTTATAAGTTGGATCAAAGGTTGGGATTCAAAGGTATAAAATTTGTCTTTGTTACTTTTTAATCCAAGGGTCAAGATTTTATCTTTATAAGTAGTATCAATGGTAAAGATTGAAAAGGCACCAGAATGCTTTAACTAACTCAATCTGATGGTGAAAATTTAACCTCTAAAACTTAGGGCTATGATTTAATGGTATATTTTTATCTTATGGCCAAATGATGCTATTGTGGAATTCCTGGATGTCGAGTCCGATCATATTGAGGGGGGTCCTATTTTTGAAGTTCTGCCTTGCCTTTATAGTGGGTGGGATGGAGTTTAAATAGGTGCAATTCTTGACATAATGCCTGTTTTGGCCCAATCTTAGGGTATGCTGATCTCTTTGTCCGATCACTTTGACTGGTCTCTTTGTCTAATCTCTTTATCCGATCTTTTTGTCTGATCTCTTGAAGGCTAGCTAGAATGCTCTAGGAATTATTTTGAGGGCTAGATCTGTGGTTGAGGTCAAAAGTGTAGTTTTCTTTTGGCTCTGAGCTCGACTGGGTGAGCTCTAGCTCAGTCAGTCTTACTAGCCTTTCTTCTCTATATCCAAGTCTTTAGGGTTGGGAACATAGTCATTCTGAAACTTGAGCATCAGTGGTATATCTCGAAAACTTGAAAAAGCATTAAATGTTCCCTCTATCCGAGACATCACTTTAAACTTCCTGATCATTAATACACCCCTTATATATGTATATAGGTGATTCTGTCATTTTACACTTCTATTATCTTTGCTTTCCTTTAAATTTTCCCTGGTAGGTTACTCTCTATTACAAGCACTTTTTCGGTGATGTGACTCCATCAACAAAAGTTAGCGCTCTTTTCCTTCATATTTCTCTCTGTTTCTTTTCTTCTTTGTTGGAAATGATTGACACCGATAGCCAGCGAATGACGAGTCCCCTTTCCATTTAGTTCTCATGGAGTTTCGATAACAAGTGAGGACCAATGGTTAGAATGATGTTGAAATGCCGACGGAACTAACTTTCAATCCAAGCAAGGAGCGAGCACTAAAACCAAAGAAAGAATCTCTTCCAGTGGATGAAGTTAATTCAGTCCTCCAAACTTATGAGCTAACTCAAATAAGCTAAGAATTCAGCCTTTCGGAGAATAAGTACGAGCTCATAAGATGCCATAGAGATTTTTGAACAGATTACAGTTTTGAGGAAAGAGATCATATTATTGTATATGAAGAGCAACTAAAAGTGGGGTTACGATTCCCTTTAAAACAACTCTACAAAGACATACTAAGCTATCACCGTGTCTGTGTTGTGCCACTACACCCGAACTCATGGCGAACTTTATTAGCCTTCTGAGGCTTATGTTGAGCTAAGGGTTTAGTACCAACAGTGAAGATATTTATCGAGCTAATCATTTCAGAAGACGTAAAAATGATGAATACTGGTTCTTCCAGGTAAAGCTGAACTGTGGGCTTTTCATTGAGCTTCCTTCTTCCTTAAAGAACTAAAAAGATCGATTCTTTATTCAATAGAGTCGAGATCCCCATGGTTTTGATGGTGTTCCATGAAGCTAGAACCATTTTGTAAACCCCTATTTGCATAGCCTGGTATATTTCACTATTCAGATGACCGGTGTCGGTCTAGATAATTAAGGGGATTAGAACCACGTCTAAGACACCTAGAGAAGCCCTGAACACAAATAATTAGTAATTGTCAAGTAGTTAAGTATAAATAAGAAAAATAGAACATAATAAGTTAAATGAGCCAAGAGTCACAGTGATGGGTGACCTTCTCGGGAAGGACTACGAGATTGATTTAAACTCGAATTTCGAACTGCAAAATGTGACGCTGCAATCCTTAGGACTATTGCGAACACAGTGGTAGAGAGAAAATCATAAAAAAGAATTGTTAAGATGGTCAAATAATTAGGTTAGGGATTTGGAAGAAATATTAAATTATTTATAAACCGGATCGAACTAGCGAGGGGCAATTTGGTCAATTAACCCCTAAAGCTGACTACTGACCTAAATGTCCAATAAAATCAGAGAAAAGAAAATTTTGGGATTAAGAATTAAATTAAAGAACTAAAGAAAAATAAATGAAAAAAAAAAGAAGAAAAAGGAAAATTTGAAAAAGGTTAATTACATCATGCATGACATCATGCATGATGCAATAAATCTAATATTTAAAAAATTGAAAATTGTGGGATAATTATGTATTAAAAGAGCATAAAATAACAAAAAGAAAAGAAAAAAAAAATTGATTTCTTCTTCCATTTCCATCACGTCTCATCTCTCTCTCATTTTTTCTTCTTCCACTAATGAAGCTCACTTTCAAAGCTTCCTTAACCCAAAAATCAGCCATAAAACTTGTAGATTTTTTAATTAAATCTTATTTTTGGATCTTGCTAAACAACTTAGGTGCTAAAAGAAGATAGGCATTGAAGATTTGAGAAGAGAAAGTTTTGTCTAAATAAGGTTAGTGAAGTTATTCCAAATTTCTCTTTAGATTTATGCTCATGTGCATGAGTTAAACTTAGATATTAATTTAAAACGAAAAGAAAACAATTGTTGAGAGACTATATATGAATTCGGCCAGCAGTAGTTTAAGGTTGAAATGGGTGATTTTGATGCAAATTATGAAGTAGTTAAGTGGGAATGAGTGTATAAATACTAAATATACATTTAGAATTCAACAAATGAGCTAAACATGGAAGTTAGGGTTTTGGCACCTAGGGTTTGGGAGATAAAATTTTGAGAATTGGTCAAATAGTATGTTTGACCTTGTTTGAGCTGAAAATGGGTAATGTATGACCAATTGTGGTGTGTTGGAAGTGTTGGAACCAAATGGAAATTCGGATTGATTATGGACATTCTGCAGGCAGCAGGACCAAGGTCTTTTTCAGGGACCAAAACTGAAAAATTACCAACCCAATTGGTGTGATGACAATTGGGAATGAAACTAGACACAAAATGGCACATTTTTCATTTAGGAATCATGCCCAAAAAGTGACCATAGCATAGTGAACAAATTGGCCAAATCCGGAATTGGGTGTTCTGCTCTGTACAAAAATGACCAAATGAACAATGAACAATGTGTTCATTTGGCCATAACTTGGGCTAGATAGGTCCAAATAACCTGAAATTTACCAGTAGATAGTTGAGACATAGCCCTACAACTTTCATGAAGAACACAAACCCAAATTATGCACTTAACCAAGTCATTTAGCCACCTAAAGTTAGTGACCTAAAACTGCCAGAACCTAGAAATTGCCCAGAATTCTGGGTAAAACTAAATCCGGCCAGCCATATTCAAATGGCTATAACTTGAGCTACAAAACTCCAAATGGAGTGATTCAAAAAGGAAAATAAATTTAAGACAATAAGGAACAACTTCTATGAAGAAAACTTAGCCAAATTCTAATAGCAACATGACCAATGGAACAATACAAAACAGGATACCAAAACTGAAAATTTGCAATTTTGCCTAAAAGACTTAAGTTTTGAGAAAACAACCAAAACCAACTAAATTGGTGACCAAAATGTGGTATGTGAGTATAGTTGGATTTCCCATACCTTTTAAGCATAAGAAAGTCAATATTTTGACTTGAATAGTACCATAAATAGTAACCTCAACATAAAAATTTTCAAGAATATAAGTTTAAGTATATTGGGGCTAGAATTGAACATATATGAATTAATTATTAGAATTATTGTGAGGCAAAGATATTGAGACACTATAAATTTCGTGTTCCAGTAGAAAAAGACCCGGAAGGTCTAAGGGACTGAGACAAGGCCTAGAGACGACTCACGTCAGGTTTGTGCACAATAAACCTTATTTAAGCATTTTATCATTGAAAATTTGATTTAACACGCATTATGAAATTTCTGTGTTAATTATGAGTTTAAAAGTTTTTGTGTTGCCACTTTGTGAACGAAAAGGTGACTTTGGAAATTTAGTGTGATTTGTATGAAATATTTGAACAAATTGCTTTAAATTGATTTCGGATTCACACTTAGCATGACAGTGCCTTATTATTCCTCCTCCATTTATGGGGTTGAGATTGATTAATTTCCTCCCTCTCTGGTTTACCAGTTGAGGTTGTAGATCGGATAAGTACTCATTAGCTAGCTAGCCACCTCCCTCATTGATTTCGATTAGTAGGGTTGTAGATTGCTTTGTCATGGTGTACAATGTGGTATTGATCGAAAATTTTGTGTCATGGCTTAAGTTGTGTATGAATTGGCAACACTATGTTTATTAAATTGTTTGACCAAAATTGTACTATAATGAGTTTTGATAATTTGTGAAATGTGATTGAGAAATATTTTAATTGTGATTTATCAACATATGTTATATGTATTACATTTCAAATTTTTATTGTGCGCCACTGAATATTTTTATACTCAGCGATAGTTTATTTTGCTGTCGCAGATAAGGGCAAGGAAAAAGCAGCAGGGTGAGCTGCTGAATTGACAAGGACTTCGTTTATCTTTTTATACGAGTATTTATTTATACCCTTGTAGTTATTTGATGTAAATATTGTAATGTCTATGTATTAATGTAAAGTTGAGCAGTTATACAGTAAATTGTAATAATGTTATTTTGGATTTCCTTTTTATAAATTAAGATCTGTATTTGTAAATTAAGTATTATATGCAATGTGAATGAATTTATGAAGTATTTTGAGATGACAATTTTGGTTGAATTATAGACTTAAATTGAATTGTGTTGACTTGAGTCCTTTTGGTGGTTGGGAGTTGTGGAAACAATTATTGGAAGTGTTTTTACAGGTTTTTGAAGAACTGTTTTCTCAAAATACAAACGGCACTCTGCTGAAATTTTTTCAAAATTTACGGACAAATAAAAATGGATAAAATTTTTTACTATTTTGAAATGTCAATTAAATGTTTTTAATTCCTACTAAAATGCTCACCACTTCCAAAAAGTAAGAAAATGATTTTAAAATCCCTTGTAGGATACTTAATGAGTCATCGGTAGATGAAGTTTGGTAGTTCATTAGGTATTCTATGGGATCATATTATGCCTTGCAGAGGGTTAAGGTGTGACATGTTTTAGTGGTATTAGAGCATGGTTTTGTAATGAATTTTGACTCATGTTATGCCTTGCAGAGGGGTAAGGTGTGACATGTTTTAGTGGTATCAGAGCATGGTTTTGCATTGAATTTTGACTATGTATGTGAATATTTCTTTGATAAGTACGACTGCTCAAGTGTGTTTAATTGATACATATAACATATTTACATCATGAATATGCACTAACGGAGGTCAACCTCCTTGTGTTTGATCTCAGGAAGTAGAAATTTTTGGGAAATGGAATGGAATAGGGAGATCATTCTATGGAGCAATCTATCGAGGCTGAGGTCCAAGGGGAAGCACAAGTACTCCAGAACGTGAGTGGGTTAGCCACTCTAGCTCCTACTCCAGCACCGCAGTTTCCTACTCAGTTTCCACAGCAGATGGCTGCATTTTTCCAACAAATGGCAGGAAATGTGCCACCTCAAGTTCAGATGCAAGCACCTGCAGCACAACTACAGCCCTCGGCTCGACAATATAAAAAATTAATGAAATTTAGGGCCACTGAGTTTAAGGGCACTGTGGATCCACTGGAGGCAGAACAGTGGTTAGAGAGAATGGAATGGGTTTTTAGAAAGCTACAGTGTGTAAAAGAGCTGAAGTTCAAGTACTCTGTTTCCCTATTGCAAGGGGATGCATATGAATGGTGGAAGACCATCCCCCACAACTTGGTTGAGCCACCTGTGCTGACATGGACAGACTTCCTGAGGGAATTCAAGCAGAAGTGGGTCCCTGATGCTTACGTGGATATGAAGTTATAAGAATTCTTAAACTTGAAGCAAAGAGACAGAACAACAGTAGAGTATGAGTGAGACTTTTCAAGGTTAAGTCATTATGCTGGAAGCTTAGTCTCCACCCCCAGAGACAGATGTAAGAGGTTTGAGGCTGGGTTGAGGCCTAGCTTAAGAATGCAAGTTGTGGACTTCTGACTTCAGAATTTCTCTGAGTTGATCTCACAGGCCTTGGAATTAGAAAAGATAAAATCAGAAGGGGTAGTGAAGAAGGGCACTCAAGAGAAAAAAAAAAGACTGAAAAGGCTACGGGTCAGGGTACTGAGAGTGGTTTTGGGAAGAGGAAACAGTTTGGGGGATCCAGCTCTCGCAGATCTGATAGAGGCAGATACTCTGGCCAAAGACTACCCCAGTCTGGTCAGCAGACCTAGCAGGCATCTCGAGGAGCTTTATCTGTAATGATCGGGCTCCAACTACTAGAGGAATTGTCCACTTTGGCCATAAACCTCACGGTTTGTCCCATAGGTGGAATAAAAACTTCCCAGGAGGTCACTCATCCTAGGATTTCTCTCAAGCGAGCACGCTTAACCCTAGAGTTCTTCCAACTCTCTAGGCCATTCCACCAAAAGGCGCCTCTAGTGATTAGTTCCCCCATTTTATAAATTATTACTTTTTGAACCCAAGACCAACTCCGTGCTTTGCCGATTTGGGATTTGCCTAAGGGACCTTTCTCCCCCCCTTTTGGGACTCAGCGTCCTCGCTGAGGTTTGCCCCACCATGACACACCCTACCCCTCCGTAAAGCATAACATGATTTCGTAGTATACCTAATGAATTACCAACTTCGTCTACTGATAACCCATTAAATACACTATAAGGGATTTTAAAACTTTTCTTACTTCTTTTTATAGTGGTGAGCACTATTGACAGGTGTAAAAAAAAAAATTAACTGAAGTGAAACCAAATAACACATTTGAAGTATTAACAATTTCTGTAAAAATTTTGGCAGAATACCATCTGTATTTTGAATAAAACAGTTCTTCAAAAACCTATAAAAGCACTTCAAATATATAATTCCTTAATCCCAAACTCCAATAATTTGTTCAACACAATAAATTTCTCAACATTATCAACTCAGTTCAACAATCAATTTTCCAGTGTTTCCAAAAAAAAAATGAGATAAGATAAATTTATCACAATACTTTTACAGGCCAAATAGTTTACAATTTTACTTTACAACTGCTCAAGACCAAGTACAATATATACATACAGTGCATATACATTAAAATAAAAACTACACAATATGGTATACTCGATATACCCTGCGAAATCTCAAAATATGGTACAAGCAGCCTACTCTGCTGCTCTATCCATCTGTCTACCTGCGACAGCAATGAAAAAGCTATCGCTAAGTAAAATTTACTCAGTGGCGCTCAATAACAATTTAAAATGCGATATGTAAAACTTTTGTTAACAATTTACAATCCAAACAATTCACAATTTTTCAAAGCTCATATAACACAAATTTGATCAAACAATTGAATAACACAGTGTTGCCAATCAATAACACAACATAGGTCATGACACAAACTTTTTCGAACACGCCGTGTGTACATCACGACAAGGCACACTCACCCCACTAATCGAAATCAATGAGGGAGGAAGCTAGCTAGATAATGAGAACTCATCCACACTCACCTCAGACTGGTAAGTCAAAGAGGGAGAAATATAATCACACTCACCCCATAAATGGAGAAGGAACATAGTAACATTGTCATGCCAAGTGTGAATCAAAACAATTCTAAATCACAATATTTCATACAAGCCACAAATCACATTTTATCTCAAAATTTCCATTTGCAAAGTAGGCAACACAATAATTTCTAAATAAAATTCCCAAAGTCAAAACAATCAAAATTATTGATAACTCAATTCTCCAAATAAATTTTCTGGTAAAAGCAGTGAATATAAAAAGTATTGTGCACAGACCTTTGATAAATGCCTTTTGGCCCTGACTCAGTGTTCCTTATGATTCTCAATATCCTTTTCAATTGAAACACACAATTTAAAGTGTTTTAGTACTCAATGAATTTGTTTCTAACAATAAAAACCAATATTTAAATTTTCTTGGTACTATTCCCTTCAATTTATTTCATTAGTCAACTTATAATGTTGACCCTTGATGCACTCTAAGTGAGTCAATTCTAATGATACCAATATGTCACATTTTATAGCCCTTTAGTGTTGGTATATGCTACCAATTTCATTTCTAAGTGTATTGCATTTTATTGCAATTTACCGGATTTCGGCGTACTATTTTGACCTAGCCGGATGACCTAGATTCCTCGGTTTTCGGATTTCGGTTCAAACTACAAACTTGTAGGTATATGTCTTATTACACGCAGGGCAAAATTTTAGGTCATTCTGAGTTGTGTAGACCAAGATATGGTCAATTTACCAATGCTGGACAGAATGCACTAAAATGGTAAGCTTACGTCTTTTTTAGGTCACTTTTGGTTCGGCCAATTTTGATACCTGAAATTGTACAAGCTATTTGGCTTGGTTCGAGCCATTTTTGGGCTTTAGTGTCTTCATAAGAATTGTAGATCTATGTCTGAACTATTCATGGTAAAAATTTCAGGTCATTTTGACCTGTTTTGAGTAAGTTATGGTCAAAACACTAACTGCTGCTCAAATGGTCAATTTTCAGGCTTTCAAGTCGCTAATCCGAATTTGGTCATTTTTCAAGTCATCTTCTAGGTAGAATTTAGGTAACATTTCTACATTAAAGTTGGCCTAATTGGTATCTAGTTTCACCCTCCATTGGCCTCATACTAATTGGGTTCACATTTTTGCACTTATGACCTAATTTTGGTGCTTCCAACACACACAACCTACATTTGACAATTATACTTCTAATTTTGACAATTCTCCTCCTCCCAATACTTCAACATTTAATCATGGCACTTCTATATATATCGTACACAATTCCAGCAAGCATTTTGCGCTGAACACTCAAGTGTTCAATGCACACAATACACCATTCAATTTCAACATTCACTTCCATCAAAATTCAACATACCTCAATATCAATATTATACATACACTTCCATATACTCATACCTCAATATCAACTACACATGCTGCCCACAATTTAACATTATGAAATTTCATCAATAAATTACATATACTCACATACAATTTCATTGTAACACCCCTATGTTCGGTAGTGCGTTCTACTGTTCCTGTGACCAGTGTTGTCTGGACAGCTAGGATGCCTAGAACAACACTTCAATATGAGTGAGGAGACATAAAATAATGAAATACAAGAAAAACAAAGCAAAAATAATAGTAAAGAAATGCAATCAAGTTAAGCGAACCGAGAACCCTAGCGATGGGTGACCGCACTGGGAAGTCACGGCGTGGACCGTTGACTAGCCCTGGACTGCGGGGAACCCTGGAAAATATTTTTAGGACTCAAATAAATATTTATTGAAGTATAAATATCATTAGAAATATCAAAGAAAAATTAAATAATTAGTAAAAAGAAAAGTGAGAAATCAAAAAACAGACAAAACCCGGTGTTACCGAAAAATCGGGAATGCAACCCGAACAGGGGCATTGTGGTCATCTGAAACCCCGAGTTGTCTTTTGACCTAAATGTCCATTAAAAATAAATAATATTACATTTGGAAAATGTCATGAAAAATTAACTTAGTGGTACCTAATATAAATAGCAAAAATGGGGTTCAAATTAGGTAATTAACATATTTAAGCATATAATATAATTGATTTCATGTGTTCTGTTCAAGGAGCTCAGATTTGAATACTCAGTATCTTTGCTACAGGGGGATGCTTATGACTGGTGGAAAACCATTCCCCGCAGTCTGGTAGAACCTGCAGTGCTAACATGGAATGACTTTCTCAGGGAATTCAGACAAAAATATGTCCCTGATGCTTATGTAGACCAGAAGCTACAAGAATTCCTAAGTCTGAAACAGGGGGGCAGATCAGTGGCTGAGTATGAAAGGGAATTTTCCCGCCTGAGCCATTATGCAGTAAGTTTACTTGCTACCAGCAGGGAGAGATGCAAGAGGTTTGAAACTAGCTTGAAGCCCAGTATCAGATTATAAGTAGTCGGGTTCAAACACACTAACTTCTCTGAACTTGTTTCTCAAGCCCTAGAGTTGGAAAGAATTGAGTCTGAAGCTGCTCCTAAGAAAAAGAAATCAGAGAAGATAGAGAAAGAGGGAAAATCAGTAGAACAGAGTTCTAGTGGTCCTACTGGAAAGAGGAAGAACCATGGGGGACATGGCAGAGGTGGCAAGAAGTTTGGTAGGGGAAGATATTCAGGACAGAAACCTCCACTATCTAGTCAGCAGAGTTCCAAAAGTTCCTACCCTCCCCGCCAATGTGAAACTTGTGAAAGAAATCATGGTGGGATATGCTATAAGGCTATTGGAGCCTGTTATAAATGTGGAGGCACAGGACACTTTGCCAAGGACTGCACCAGTAGTCACAGAGTTGGACCACCTCCTACTACTACAGAAGAGTCAGTTCAGAGCCCTGTCACCAGAAGTTCACAACCACCCAGCAGAGGTAGAGGCAGGGATAGAGGTAGCCCAGCAGGCAGCCAAGGCACAGTAAAACATTCAGAGCAAGACAGTGCTCCAGTCAGAGTCTATGCAATGAGACAGAGAGAAGAGGTAGAGACATCTGATGTTGTGGCTGGTACATTCTCAACTTTTAATCAAGATGTGGTTGTGTTATTTGATCCGGGTTCTACCCATTCTTATGTGAGTGCTAGCATCATTGATTGCATTACTGTTCCATGTACAAAAATGGACTTTGAGGTGCTAGTAATAAGTCCGCTAGGACAGGAGGTCAGGGTTAATAAAATGTATAGGGATTGTCCTTTGGTGATCCAAGTGTAGGAACGGAAGCGTGAAAAACACAATATTATACCATTGAATTCAAAAATTTTCACCTAGGGTCACATGCACCATGCAAGATTTATTTTTTATCTATTTGATTTCAATGATAAACAACATATTAAAACTCTTTTAATATGTTTTTGGATCTGCATTTTCCATTTAAGATTTTAAAATTAATCAGATTAATTTTAGAACCCTAGATTAAATCAAGAACGATTACACTAACCTCTTGATGCCTTTGCAGTGTGTCGCGCTTTGAGATTCATCTTCAGGACACCAAATGTTGTCCCTCTAGCTTGTCCACACCAAGAACATCTATGGCAGCCCTTAAACAGCCTCTAAAGCTTTTTCTATTAATTAGAAATTCAAGTTCTTCCTTTTAAGAGATTAGAGATGTAAACAGGACACTAGAAACAATTTCTAGTGTTCTTAATTCAAGAGATTGATGGCTAATCTCTTTGAATTGATGAGAGATGAAGAGAAATAGCTGGAGAGGCTCAAAGTGGCATGACAAATGAGAGGAGAGGCTGCTGATTATTTTTTTCTTTTCATAACCACACTTAAATAGCTAGGTTAACACATTAAACCCTAGTCACATGTCACCTTTTGATTAGCTCTAGGTTTAAGTGACCCAATCACATTGTGCCAAGTGTCAAACCTATATTTAATCTTGATTTTAATCATCTTACATGATTAAAAAATATTTGGCAAGCTTATGTGTAATCCCATGTGTCATCATCTCATGGTGCCACGTGTCACACTGTGAAATGACCAAAATGCCCCTATGTCTTAATTTTGAGTTCTTAACCCAAAATAATTATTTTCTTCTTCTAATTAATTTATATCAAATATAAATTAATTAATTAATCTCTATTAATTAATTTCTCATCAATTAAATTCATATTTAAACACTTTAAATATAAATTTAATTTATACCACACATCCAATAATCTAGATTTGGTTTCAAGTCATGCTAGGGACTTTGCAATTTAATTGCAAACCAAACATATTTAATTAATCAATTAAACTCTTTAATTAATTAATTAAATCATATTTAAATAGGTGATAACTTGTGTATGTGTGTGACTTACTAGGCTCATCACTAGTTGGCAATGAGACATAATATCAACTCTTAATATCATCAGAACTCTTTCTTACCATAAATGATTTCTCTAAATCATTTTATGAACCTCATAAACCATGGTTAACACATAGCATAGCATGCCATGGCCACCCAATTAGTAATAAGATTTACCTTAAATGAACCTATAATCATATGTTACCATGCACTAGAATCTCTCTATTACAAAATCCCAACTCAAGCTGGAGTCATGGTTTATGTCAAACTCCATTTGCTATGAATATTATGTTCTCTTTTAATTCCAGTTCTTGATTAAAAAGATTTTTCTCATCAGAAACTCTTTTCTGAATAAATCTATCTGTCCTGGCCAGGAACTTGAAACATCAAGAACAATTAAATGAACATAGGATTTTATCTCTATTTACTTAGAGGAACAGATTCCATCTTGATCAACACCTACCTCCATATATAACTAGCAGGAGCCAACACATGCCCATATACCCATACATAGTACAAGTATGAAAGCAGTATCAAACTCAAACTACCTATATACAAGATAACTGTGCTATCTCAGTCTAAAGATTATATGCATCGATATGATTTATGACAAAACATTGACAAGAGTAAACTCCATGTGCTTGTCATAAGTGTCACCGTTCGGCCTACTTATCATTTATAAGTGCCTATCATGTTTGTTATATGGCATGAGACTCACCATTCCATCTTATTTATATCTCATATAAATAACTTGGGAACAAACATGAATACAATCTTTCTGGATAAGTCATGTCCTTATTATGAAATATGCTCGATTGTGAACCTATTTATGATACTTTGTGCTAGAAATATTGTCACTCATATTCTTAACAACTTAAGAATAATATTTCTAACAAAATATCAATGGACCTTTTCTATTACACATAAATATATTATGTAAACGGAAAAGTGGAAATGCCTTTTATTAATAAAATTATGTACAAGATACATACTAAATGATATGCTCTAGGGCATACTACTAACAATCTCCCACTAGAACTAGAGCCATTCTTTACAATATCTTAGACCTATCTTCTCAAGATGTCGGTCTAATCGGAGTGTGACATAGGCTTAGTGAATGGATCACCTGGATTTTCACCGATGCTATTTTCTGCATGGCTACATCGCCGCCCAACTATTTCTCCGATAATGTGGTAGCGCCTTTCTATGTGTTTGGATTTCGGTGAGACCTTGGTTCCTTAGCTCAGTATGATCGCTCCATTATTGTCACAGTATAGTGGAGCCGACTCAATGGAAGGAACTACTGTAAGTTACATCACGAACTTCTTTATCCAAGCGACTTCCTTTGCGACATCGATGCAAAGAATATACTCACCTCGATGAGTGGAATCTGCGATCGTGCTCTGTTTGGAACTCTTCCAACCGATCGCACCTCCATTACAAATGAACACATATCCAGAGGTAGACTTTCTATCATCGATATCTGATTGGAAGTCAGAATCAGTATAACCATCTAATTGCAAGTCTCCACCTCCATAAATCAAGAATAAATCCTTAGTTCTTCTCAAGTACTTAAGGATATTCTTGATTGCTATCCAGTGTTCTAAACCTGGATTGGATTGATACCTGCTAGTCAAACTAACAGCATATGCGATATCCGGCCTAGTACACAACATTGTATACATTAAACTTCCAATAGCCGAAGCATATGGAATCCTGGCCATCTTATCTCTTTCTTCAGGTGTCTTTGGAGACATCTCTTTAGAAAGATGGATACCATGTCTCACTAGTAACAATCCTCTCTTGGAATCAAGCATGTTAAACCTCTTTAACACCTTTTCCAAGTATAGACTTTGGGATAAACCTATTATTCTTTTCGCTCTATCTCTATAGATGCGAATCCCAAGAATATAGGTTGCCTCCCCTAAGTCTTTCATGGAGAATGTATTTGACAACCATACCTTTATAGTTGTCAACATACCTATGTCATTACCTATCAACAGTATGTCATCCACATATAAGACAAGGAAAGTGATAGCACTGTCACTAACCTTCTTATATACACATGGCTCATCCTCATTTTTGATAAAACCAAAGGATTTAATGGCTTCATCAAAACGGATGTTCCAACTCCTCGAAGCTTGTTTTAACCCATAAATGGATCGCTTTAGCTTGCATACCTTGGAACCATCTTGGGATTCAAATCCCCTAGGTTGTTCCATGAAAATGTTTTCTTCAATGTATCCATTGAGAAAAGCTGTTTTGACATCAATCTGCCAAATCTCACAATCATAGTATGCAGCTATTGCTAATAAAATCCTAATTGATTTAAGCATGGCAACAGGCGAGAAAGTCTCCTCATAGTCTATTCCTTGCCTTTGGCGAAACCCTTTCGCTACTAGCCTTGCCTTATAGGTCTCTACCTTTCCATCAGAACCAATTTTCTTCTTGAAAACCCATTTGTTCCCTATAGGTACAATACCTTCAGGTGGGTCAACAAGATCCCAAACTTGATTCTTATACATGGAATCAATCTCGGATTTTATAGCATTAATCCATTTTGAAGAGTCTATATCTGATATAGCTTCTTCATAGGTAAGTGGATCATCTCCATGATCTACTTCTTCATGAGTAGACAACTCTTGTTTTTCTTCATAAAGAAAACCATATCTCACTGGTGGGTGAGATACCCTGGTTATTCTACGAGGAACAGCTGTAGATGTTTCATCAATGGGTATAGGTTGACTAGATGGATCTATATCCATCTGATATGTTGGTTGGTCAGAATTCTCCAATTCTAATTCTATTTGCCTTCCTTTGCCTCCTTCTTGAACGAACTGTTGTTCAAGAAATGTGGCATCTCTACTTATCACAACCTTTTGTGAAGTAGGCAAATAAAAATAATATCCAAAACTATCTTTTGGATATCCAACAAATCGACCTTTTTCTGATCTAGTCTCCAATTTATCAGTGTTCAGCTTTTTGATATAAGCTGGACAACCCCAAATCTTAACATGCTTTAGACTTGGTTTTCTTCCATGCCATATCTCATAAGGTGTGGAAGAAATTGATTTTGATGGAATCCTATTCAGAATATACAAAGCTGATTCTAATGCAAATCCCCAAAAGAAGATTGGCATATCAGTATAGCTCATCATACTACGTACCATATCTAATAGGGTACGATTTCTCCTTTCAGATACACCATTCAGTTGTGGCGTTCCTGGAGGAGTCAGTTGAGAAACAATGCCATGCTCTCTCAAGTATTCATCAAATTCAGTACTCAAATATTCACCTCCACGATCTGATCGAAGAGCTTTAATACTTTTTCCTGTTTGATTTTCTACTTCAGATTTAAATTCCTTAAACTTTTCAAAGGATTCATGTTTGTATTTCATTAAATACAAATACCCAAACCTTGATTTATCATCAGTAAAGGTAATAAAATAATGAAAACCCCCTCTAGCCATTTCTTTAAACGGACCACATACATCACTATGTATTAGTTCCAAAATATTTTCAGCTCTTAGCCCTTGTCCAACAAAGGGTGATCTAGTCATTTTGCCTTGAAGACAAGATTCACAAATTGGAGTAGGCTCAGAGCCCAATGAGGATAGAATCCCCATTTTCTCCAATTTTGCAATCCTATCTTCTGCAACATGACATAACCTTAAGTGCCAAATATATTTTGAACTTGAGTTGGTTTTCACCATGGCATTGTATTCTTTTAGATCACTTGCATTCAATTTGTGTTTGTCATTATTATCCAAATAATAAAGACCATCATTCATATAACCCGAACCAACATATTTATTTCCAAAATAAATATTGCAAACATCATCTGTGAACTGAAATTCATAGCCATTTCTAGTCAAACTAGATATAAAAATGATGTTCTTAAAAGCATCAGGTACATATAAAATATTATCCAAACACAAAACATGTCCAAACATGTAAAAAGATTTAGATCCTATGGCTAAAGCTTCAACAGTTGAGCCATTGTCAATCCGGACTCTAATATCTTGAGAATGCAAGCTGCTACTATTTGCTAGTTCCTGCATATCATTAGAAATGTGAGAACGGCACGATATCTAAAACCCAAGTCAGATGAACTATGAGTATCATCATAATCTAAATAACAAGATATGGACATACCTTCCGAAGGTGTATCCTTCTTGTCCTTCAGAGAAGCAAGATACTCTGGGCAGTTCCTTTTCCAGTGCCCATCCTTTTGGCAGTGGAAACACTTTTCTTTGCCTTCATTAGCTTTAGTCTTCCTTTTCTGTTTAGCTATTTTCTTGGAAGGACCAGGAATCTGAGGTTTCTTTTTCTTATTGCCCTTCTTCTTGTTGGACTTTCCAGCAGAAGAAGATGCAACCAAAGCTACCTCTTTTCCTTTATTGCCTGGCATATTCTTTTGGGCAATAACCAGCATGTTGAGTAAACCAGCTAAGGTGCATTCCTGTTTAGTCATATGGAAATTTGTCACATAATTTCCAAAAGACTCAGGAAGGGACTGAAGGATCAAATCCGTTTGTAGTTGGAAATCCATGTTGAAGTCAAGATGTTCCAACTGCTCAATCAGCCGAATCATCTTGTGGACATGATCCCCAACATTCTGTCCCTCGGACATCCTCATACGGAATAGCTGTCTAGATATCTCATATCTAGCATTCCTGCTGTGCTCACCATACAACTCTTGTAGGTGAAGGAGGATCTCACTCGCACTCTGCATGTTCTCATGTTGCTTCTGTAACTCATTACTCATGGAAGCAAGCATGTAACACTTAGCTCTCATATCATGCTCCTTCCACTTGTCCAAAGTTTCATGTTCCTCTTGTGTGGCCTCTGGAGGTAAGGGACCAGGAACATTTGAATCTAGAACATATCCTATATGTTTAAGGTTCAGGACAAGTGTCAAATTTCTTAGCCAATCAGACATATTAGGTCCTGTCAACCTGTTGTGATGAAGTATGCTTGCAAGGATATTGGATGGTGGTGGTTGTTTTGTGCTAATTTTTATCAGAAAATTAACTGCAGAAAATAACCAGATTAATTAGTAAATGTATCATGTAATTAACCAAAATGATTATGGTCTTTTAATCAAATTGGTCCTCCCACTAACTTAGCGAATCCTACACTTCCAAAGTAGAAAACGGAAATCCTAGTTGGTTGGATTTCTAGTGGGTGATTGAATTCTTGTAATTCTATTGATCATCCTCAGGTACATCCATTATTGGAATTACAATAAATTATAAGTGAGCAACTCCTTGCCCATCACATTTCATGTGAGGTTCAATCCTTTACCTATCCCCTAATGCTCAAAATCTCAGGTACATCCATTATTGACTTATCTTGCATTAGTTAAGTTGATCCCATTGAGTCAGTAATTATGCAAATAATTTTAATGTCCTCAGGTACATCCAATATTGGCCACCAAACCATTTACATATTTACAACATCTCATGCTTAACAATTATTCTTAAGAAAATCTCTTAAATTAATTGCATCTCATGCAACTATTTAAAATTTCTTAAAATAATTGCCCCAATTGAGGGCTTATGTTATAATTACTTTAATTATAGCATTTCCAACTTAATCATTTGTTTGGAAGATTTTATAGCCATCCTAATTACTATTAAGGTCTCATTTTGCACATTATCCATTTAGCATGCATATATCATATAATTGCATACATTCCCATACATCTCATGCATTCATGGATAAGCAGTAAATATGGTATGATCATGGACTTTCTAAGGGATTCAATTCTGAGCCACCAAGAATTGAATCAGGGCATTCCTAGGTGCATTTCATTCATTCATTTTACAAGAGTTGCTGATGGAGTACATAATCAACACTTGATCTTGAATTCCTCCCACTGGTCCCACCAATGCTCTTGACCTCCTTGAACTTCTTGCAATCCAATATTACATAGTAATCCTTGGCATACCAAGGCGAATTTACAAGAACTTAAATAAATGAAATTACAACCCAAAAATATTACAAACTTAATAATACATGCCCAAAATAAATTAAAATAAATTAATTAATTTACAATCCCAAAGAAACATAAAAGAAATAAATCCAATCACATTGGTCTTTTATAGTCCATGATCATCCATCATGCATATCACTATTTAACAATTAAATAAAACATACATACTTATATTAAATTGAATATCTCATATACAACTTAAAAATCCAGATTTGAATATGATTCAAATAAATTTAAAAATTCAGATTTGAATCTCATTCAAATAAATTTAAAAATTCAGATTTGAATCACATTCAAACAACTTCAAAAATTCAGATTTGAATCACATTCAAACATTTTTAAAAAAATCAGATTTGAATCACATTCAAATATTTTTTAAAAAATCAGATCTGAATTTTATTGAATCAATTTTAAAAAATCAGATTTAAATATGATTCAAACAACTTTAAAAATTCATATTTGAATCACATTCAAACAACTTTTAAAATTCAGATTTGAATCACATTCAAACAATTTTTAAAATTCTGATTTGAATCATAATTTAATTGTGTGATTAAAACAACTAATTAAACACTTTATTTAGTCAAAGAATAGGCCTTAGATCATACAACAATTGCAAAATTAAAAGCCAAACCTTGAACCACCCATGGAACCATTGTTGCTGCCACCAATGGTGGCTTCACCATGTGTGCCGCCACACCTCTTGATCCAACCAGCAATGAATCAATCATCTCATGATCAAATCACACAATTAAATCATATAATCAACAATCTAAATGGCAAATATAGTGGCTCTGATACCAATTGTAGGAACGGAAGCGTGAAAAACACAAGATTATACCATTGAATTCAAAAATTTTCACCTAGGGTCACATGCACCATGCAAGATTTATTTTTTATCTATTTGATTTCAATGATAAACAACATATTAAAACTCTTTTAATATGTTTTTGGATCTGCATTTGCCATTTAAGATTTTAAAATTAATCAGATTAATTTTAGAACCCTAGATTAAATCAAGAACGATTACACTAACCTCTTGATGCACTGCAGCGTGTCTGCGCCTTTGAGATTCGTCTTCAGGACACCAAATGTTGTCCCTCTAGCTTGTCCACACCAAGAACATCTATGGCAGCCCTTAAACAGCCTCTAAAGCTTTTTCTATTAATTAGAAATTCAAGTTCTACCTTTTAAGAGATTAGAGATGTAAACAGGACACTAGAAACAATTTCTAGTGTTCTTAATTCAAGAGATTGATGGCTAATCTCTTTGAATTGATGAGAGATGAAGAGAAATAGCTGGAGAGGCTCAAAGTGGCGTGAAAAATGAGAGGAGAGGCTGCTGGTTATTTTTTTCTTTTCATAACCACACTTAAATAGCTAGGTTAACACATTAAACCCTAGTCACATGTCACCTTTTGATTAGCTCTAGGTTTAAGTGACCCAATCACATTGTGCCAAGTGTCAAACCTATATTTAATCTTGATTTTAATCATCTTACATGATTAAAAAACATTTGGCAAGCTTATGTGTAATCCCATGTGTCACCATCTCATGGTGCCACGTGTCACACTGTGAAATGACCAAAATGCCCCTATGTCTTAATTTTGAGTTCTTAACCCAAAATAATTATTTTCTTCTTCTAATTAATTTATATCAAATATAAATTAATTAATTAATCTCTATTAATTAATTTCTCATCAATTAAATTCATATTTAAACACTTTAAATATAAATTTAATTTATACTACACATCCAATAATCTAGATTTGGTTTCAAGTCATGCTAGGGACTTTGCAATTTAATTGCAAACCAAACCTATTTAATTAATCAATTAAACTCTTTAATTAATTAATTAAATCATATTTAAATAGGTGATAACTTGTGTATGTGTGTGACTTACTAGGCTCATCACTAATTGGCAATGAGACATGATATCAACTCTTAATATCATCAGAACTCTTTCTTACCATAAATGATTTCTCTAAATCATTTTATGAACCTCATAAACCATGGTTAACACCTAGCATAGCATGCCATGGCCACCCAATTAGTAATAAGATTTACCTTAAATGAACCTATAATCATATGTTACCATGCACTAGAATCTCTCTGTTACAAAATCACAACACAAAATTGAGTAATAGTTTAAGTAAAACTCCATTTGATATTAATATTATATTATATTTTAATTCAATTTCTTTATTAAAAGATTTTTGTCATCGAAACTCTTTTACGAATAAATCTATCTGTCTGGCCAGAACTTGAAACATCAAGAACAATTAAATGAACATAGGATTTTATCTCTATTTACTTAGAGGAACAGATTCCATCTTGATCAACACCTACCTCCATATATAACTAGCAGGAGCCAACACATGCCCATATACCCATACATAGTACAAGTATGAAAGCAGTATCAAACTCAAACTACCTATATACAAGATAACTGTGCTATCTCAGGTCTAAAGATTATATGCCAGGATCTGATTTATGACAAAACATTGACAAGAGTAAACTCCATGTGCTTGTCATAAGTGTCACTGGTTCGGCCTACTTATCATTTATAAGTGCCTATCATGTTTGTTATATGGCATGAGACTCACCATTCCATCTTATTTATATCTCATATAAATAATTTGGGAACAAACATGAATACAATCTTTCTGGATAAGTCATGTCCTTATTATGAAGTATCCTCGATTGTGAACCTATTTATGATACTTTGTGCTAGAAATATTGTCACTCATATTCTTAACAACTTAAGAATAATATTTCTAACAAAATATCAATGGACCTTTTCTATTACACATAAATATATTATGTAAACGAAAAAGTGGAAATGCCTTTTATTAATAAAATTATGTACAAGATACATACTAAATGATATGCTCTAGGGCATACTACTAACACCAAGGACACACTTTCCTATCTGATTTCATTGAAATGCCCTTCAGAGATTATGATATCATCTTGGGCATGGATTGGTTAGCTAGGCATCATGCCATGATTGACTGTAGGCTGAAGACAATCACTTTCGGTCTCCCTCAATATAGTGATGTGGTAATACATGGGGAAAGGCAGTTATTGCCATCAAATATCATTTCGGCTGCACTAGCCAGAAAAATGATCAGAAAGGGGTGTGAAGCATACTTGGCACATGTGGTAGACACCCAAGTGGGGAGTCCAGCATTGAAAGACATCCCTACAGTACATGACTTTCCAGATGTGTTTCCTGATGAATTGCCAGGACTACCTCCGGAAAGAGAAGTGCAGTTTGAAATTAATGTTATGCCTAGTGTGGATCCAATCTCCATAATGCCATACAGAATGGCACCAGCAGAGTTGAAGGAGTTGAAGATACAATTGCAAGAACTACTTGAAAAGGGCTTCATCCGCCCTAGTGTGTCACCTTGGGGAGCACCAGTGTTGTTTGTTAAGAAGAAGGATGGTACTCTTCGCTTATGTATAGATTATCGGTAGTTGAATAAGGTGACAATAAAGAACAGATATCCATTGCCTTGCATTGATGATCTGTTTGATCAGTTGAAGGGTGCAGCTGTATTCTCCAAAATTGATTTGCGATCTGGTTATTATCAGTTGAAGGTGCAAGAGCATAGTATTCCAAAAACTGCTTTCAGAACTCGGTATGGCCACTATGAGTTTCTAGTAATGCCATTCGGGTTAACAAATGCTCTAGCTGCTTTTATGGATCTGATGAACACTATCTTCAGACCATATCTCGATCAATTTGTGGTGGTGTTTATTGATGACATTTTGATATACTTGAGGAATGCAGAAGAGTATGATAGACATCTGCGGATTGTACTGCAGACTTTAAGGGAGAAACAGCTATACACCAAATTATCGAAATGTGAATTTTGGCTGAAAGAAATCTCCTTTTTGGGACATGTTGTGTCAGCTGAAGGGATCAAGGTAGATTCCAGCAAGGTAGAAGCTAACCTTAATTGGAAGCCACCTAGGAACATCACAGAAATTCGCAGTTTTCTGGGTTTAGCTGGATATTACCGTCGGTTTGTGAAGGGATTTTCTATATTATCTTCTCCACTGACCAAACTGCTTCGGAAAGATGTAAAATTTCAGTGGACAGATAAATGTCAGTAGAGTTTTGATGAGTTGAAGAGGTGTTTAACTGAAGCTTCAGTCCTCACTTTACCTACTCCGGGTAAAGAATACACAGTTTATAGGGTTAGGCTGTGTACTGATGCAAGATCGGAATGTCATTGGTTATGCATCACGCCAGCTGAAACCGCATGAGAGGAACTACCCAACACATGATCTGGAGCTAGCAGCTATTGTTTTTGCTCTGAAGATCTGGAGACACTATTTGTATGGGGAGAAATGCTACTTTTACACAGATCACAAGAGCTTGAAGTACTTAGGCACCCAGAAGGAATTGAATTTGAGGCAGAGGAGATGGTTAGAACTCATTAAAGACTATGATTGCTTAATAGACTATCAGCCAGGAAAAGCAAATGTGGTGGCTGACGCCTTAAGTCGCAAGACTATGGCAAGTCTCAGAGTTTCTCCTTTGTCCATGGTATATGAATTGAAAGCACAAAGATGCCGCTTTAGAGATTGATGATGAGGGACAGACAGTAGTTGCATGGCATGTACAGCCAGTGTTGATTGATCAGATCAGAATGGCTGCTCAGAGTGATGAAAAATATCATAAGCTACTAAAAGAAGTCCAACAGGGCAAGAAACCTGAATTCTCTGTGAGAGATGATGGTTTATTACTACATCAGGGTAGAATGTGCGTTCCTAGTGATGTGGAATTGAGACAAGTCATTATGAAGGAAGCACATGAGTCTCCTTTTGCTATGCACCTTGGTGGAACTAAAATGTACAGAGGGCTGAAAGAGCATTATTGGTGGATGGGTATAAAGAGAGATATAGCTGAATTTGTTTCCAAATGCCTAACTTGTCAGCAAGTAAAGGCAGAACATCAAGTTCCAGCTAGTTTGTTACATCCTTTGTCAGTACCAGAGTGGAAATGGGAACGAATAACTATGGATTTTGTTACAGAACTCCCAAAGACACAGAGTGGTCATGATGCAGTATGGGTTATAGTTGACAGATTGACCAAGTCTGCTCACTTTTTGCCAGTTCGGATGGACTATAGCCTAGAAAGATTAGCAGATTGTACATATATGAGATTGTAAAATTGCATGGAGTCTCAGTATCAATTGTGTCTGATAGAGATCCTAGGTTCACTTCTAAATTCTGGGGTAGTCTTCAGAGAGCCCTAGGAACTAGATTGAACTTCAAAGACAAAGATTCCACCCACGCATGCATGGCTAGTCTGAGAGGGTTATTCAGATATTGGAGGATATGCTACGGGCTTGTGTGATTGAGTTTGAAGGTAGTTGGGATACACACTTGCCTTTGATTGAGTTTGCTTATAACAACAGCTATCAATCAAGCATTGGGATGCCTCCATATGAAGCTTTGTATGGCAGAAAGTGCAGAACTCCTTTATGTTGGGATGAAGTAGGTGAAAGGAAGATGATTGGGCCAGAAATTGTTCAGCAGACAAAGGAAAAGATCAGATTGATCAGAGATAGACTCAAGGCTGCATCAGACCGTCAGAAGTCCTATGTTGATCTAAAGAGAAGAGATATTGAATATGCAGTGGGTGATAAGGTATTCCTCAAAGTTTCTCCTTGGAAGAGGATTATGAGATTTGGCAGAAAGGGGAAACTGAGTCCTCGTTTCATCGGACCATATGAGGTTCTAGAAAGAGTGGGTCCTTTGGCATATCGGTTGGCATTGCCTCCAGAGCTAGTAAGGATACATAGTGTCTTCCATGTGTCCATGTTAAGGAGGTACAGATCAGACCCATCTCATGTACTATCAGTTGAAGAGATTGAGGTAAATCCAGACCTCTCATATGAGGAAGAACCCATAAAAATTCTGGCTTATGAGGTGAAGCGGTGAGGAATAAGCAGATACACTGGTTAAAGTCTTTGTGGAACCATCATTCGTGCCAGAAGCTACTTGGGAACGTGAAGAGGATATGAGGAGACAGCACCCACACTGTTCAGAGACTAATGTTGTAAAAATTTGAGACGAAATTTATTTAAGGGGGAGAATTGTAACACCCTTATGTTCTAGAGTGCTTTATCGTTTCCTGTGACCAGTGTTGTCCGGACAGCTAGGATGCCTAGAACTACACTTCAATATGAGTGAGGAGACATAAAATAATGAAATACAAGAAAAGAAAATACAAGAAAAACAAAGCAAAAATAATAGTAAAGAAATGCAATCAAGTTAAGCGAGCCGAGAACCCTAGCGATGGGTGACCGCACAGGGAAGTCACGGCGTGGACCGTTAACTAGCCCTGGACTGCGGGGAACCCTGGAAAATATTTTTAGGACTCAAATAAATATTTATTGAAGTATAAATATCATTAGAAATATCAAAGAAAAATTAAATAATTAGTACAAAGAAAAGTGAGAAATCGAAAAACGGACAAAACCCGGTGTTACCAAAAAATCGAGAATGCAACCCGAACAGGGGCATTGTGGTCATCTGACACCCCGAGTTGTCTTTTGACCTAAATGTCCATTAAAAATAAATAATATTACATTTGAAAAATGTCATGAAAAATTAACTTAGTGGTACCTAATATAAATAGCAAAAATGGGGTTCAAATTAGGTAATTAACATATTTAAGCATATAATATAATTGATTTCATGTGAGTTGACCACTAAGGATTATAATATGTATTAAGTGGGAAGATTGCTCCACTAAAACTTCATCTTCAACCTTTGAAGACCACCATTGCCGAAATGAAAGCCTTAGAAACCTCCATTGTCGAAATTTGAAGGAGCTTCATCATCCTCTCCATTTCACCTCCAAACACCAAGGTTGCTTCATTAAAATTTATCCCCACATCACAAGGAAGAGTTTGATAGCAATTTCAAGAAGTTTTGGTGAAGATTTAAGAAGTCTCATCCATAGGTAAGTTTGAGTTTTTGATTGTTGCTTTGTTAAAGTTTGTAAGGGTGTTATGGGTGTTTGATTTATGAAGAAATTTTTGAGGTTTGATGTTGAATGGGAATGTGTACTTTGGCAACCATGGAAACACCTTGAAGATAGTTTACTCTTGCTTGTAAATGGTGGATTAAAAGGTTGATTAAATATTTATGTGTATGGGAAATCATTTGGGTGATTATACTTAGTATATGTAAATGTGAAATGAAATTTAAAGCTTGGAAATGAATGGAATGTAAATGTACCATTGTGGCAGTTTGTTAACTCTTGAAGAATGCTGGAATTCATGCTTGGTTTATGGAATAATAATGTTAATTTGTGATAGGGGTTATGGCAGTTTGAGTGCATGTGTGATGGTGTGAAGTTGGGCATGTAAATAAGCATGAATTGGTGATTGAATTGTTATAAATTGAATTGGACAAATTCTGCACTTGTTGGTGCACATTAAATATAATTGTAAGCTACAAAAATGACCTATAATATGTTGTAAATTATGTTTAGGTTGTGGTACAACCAGAATTGGTTTGAATGTTGAGTTTGGTGAGTGTTAAAAAAGATCCTTGATGTGTATGCAAGAATTGCAATAAGGCAGTTTGAGTTTTAGGCCTATAACTTTAAGTGTGTGGCTCCAATTGGTATGAGACCAATTGGAGGTGAAACTAGGCACAAAATGTGCCAACTTTCATGAAGGAAGCTTGCCAAAATTCTACTTGCAAGATAGCTTGAAAAATGACCAAATCCGGATTAAGTGCAAATAAGGCCTGAAAATTGATCATTTGGGCAGAAGTTAGTGTTTAGGCCATAACTCACTCAAAACAGGTCCAATTGACCTGAAATTTTAACCATGAATAGATAAGACCCATATATACAAGTCTTATGAAGACACCAAAGCCCAGAAATGACCATAAGCAAGTCAAACAGCTTGCACAAGTTCGGGTCCAAAAACTGGCCGAACCTAAAATGACCTAAAGTGACCTAAAATGACCAATTTTGATGCAATTTGACCAGCAATAGTAAAATGACCATAACTTGGTCTACATAACTCAGAATGACCTGAAATTTTGCCCCGCGTTCCATAAGACATAGATCTACAAGTTTGTAGTTTTGACTGAAACCCGAAAACCGAAGGAACTAGGTCGTCCGGCTAGGTCAAACTAGTATCCCAGAATCCAGCAAATTGCAAGAAAACGCAAAATACATAGAAATGAATTTGGTAACGTGTACCAACCCAAAAATACTATCGAATGTGACATATTAATAACATTAAAACCTAATTTACCTAGAATGCATTGAGGGTCGATATATTAGGTTGACTAAGCAAATATTAGAATTCAGTGAATTAATTATCAAGCATTATCGTTAGAGACAGTTTAATTAAGTACTGAAACACTTCAAATTGTGTTTCTCAGTTAGCAAAGACTCAGGGAAAGGGAAGGAAATACTGAGTCAAGACCAGGAGACAGTTATCAGAGGTTTGTGCACAACAACTATTTCTTTTGAATTTTTCAATTGAAATGAATTATGACTATTTGTACATTATTGTTTTAAATTGTGGAAATGTGTTTGAATGGATATTTATTGCTTGAAAAGCATTATAAATGGTTTGAAACTGTGAGAAATTGTTTGAATGATATTGATGGATACTTATTGATTGAAAAGCATTGAAAATAGTTTGAAACCACAGCTATCATGTATATTGATTGTATTCCTCGCTAGCTTGTCTAGTGGGGCGAATTGAATTCCCTCTCTGGCTGAAGTGTTGAGGTGTGTGCCTGTTGAGGACTAATTGGATGAGTACTTATATTTTTGCTAGCTAGCTATGTTATTCCTCATTAGTCATTGACTTTTGGGACGAATTGAATACCTCATTAGCCATCGGCTTTTGGGATGAATTGAACTTTGGAACATGATTTCAAGCTGTGTGTGATTTATTGATATGTATTGTGAGATTGTGATATTGACAAATGGAGTTTAAAGTCTTATTGACATTCACTGTCTTTTGAATTTAACTATGTTTTTATTACTGAGATTTATTTTGATATTGTGTTAAATTCCTTTTGACATTCATTATCTTGAATTTAACTATGATTTTACGTATCCATCATTTAAATGATTTATGAATTGTGATTTAAAGTTGTATTTGGTTAATGTTGTGCACCACTGAGACATTGTCTCAGCGATAGCTTTTCATTGCTATCGCAGGTAGACAGACGGACAGGGTAGCAGACTAGGCTGCTAGTACATCCAGCAAGAGATTATCGGGTATAATGAGTATACCACATTTTGCATTTTATACTGTAATGTATGACCACTGTATGTACATATTGATCTTGATTTTGAGCAGTTGTAAATTAAAATTGTACATTGAAGTTGTAAAGTAAATTATGAGCTATTTTGACTTGTAAAAATTGTACTGTATTTCCTTATCTCAGTCTTTGAAAAATTACTATGGTTTTGAGTTGAGAAATATGTTGTGCTGAGAAACATGTTGGAGTTGAGATTTGGAAATATATATTGAAGTGCTTTTTATAGGTTTTCTGAAGAACTGTTTTGTCCAAAATACAGATGGCACTGCCAAAATTTTTACAGAAATCCCAAATAATTCAAATGTATTAGTTCTATCACTTCAGTTCAAAAAGTTTTTTAACACCTGTAAATAGTACTCACTACTGTAAAAGAAGTAAGAAAAGTTTTTAAAATCCCTTGTAGTGTATTTAATGGGTTATCAGTAGACAGAGTTGGTAATTCATTAGGTATACTACGGAATCATGTTATGCCTTACAGAGGGGTAGGGTTTGACATTCATGATATTATAGGCTGCCAAACATGGCAGTTTACCAAAGCATCAAAGTCTATTTTCAAACCCTTAATTCAAGCATTAACATGCACATACTTGAACATTAACCTACTTCAACTTCCATTTGAGTTAATCCACCTTAAATTCCATCAAATACATATAAGAATAAGTCACTAACCATGGATTTTCATGGTTGCCAAAACTAAGGTTCACCAATACTCATCATTTCCTCAATTTTTCTTAGCAATTCAACTTACCCAAAGCTTAACACAAGGATTAATGAAGGAAAATGGAAAGATTAAGCACTAACCTCAACTTGAGCTTGATAAATCCTTGAAATTTCCTCTCCTTTTTGCTGCTTATAGGTTGCCTATAGTGTAGGGATCATTTTTCATGAAGGAAGCTTGAAGAAATAATGGCTTGATCATAGAGAACTTGAGCTCATGCATGAAACGGCCACAGTGAATTTGGGAGGATTTCATTTCAACCATGGATGAAAGCTTGAAGAAATTGAGATGGTTTAGTGGAACAATCTGTCCAAATTACTTATATAGGTGGCTCAAGATGAGAGTTAGTGGAGCACTTAGGAATAATTTAATGGTTATTTATTTAAAGTTTTCAATTTTTACAATTTGGCCACCACACTTTCACTATTTACATAACGTATCTCATTTTAATTTTTCATGACATTTTCAAAGTGTAATATCATTTATTTTTAATGGACATTTAGGTTAAAAAGCAACTTGGGATGTCAAATGACCACAATGCCCCTATTCGGGTTGCGTTCCCGATTTTTCGGTAATACCGAGTTTTGTCATTTCCTCGATTTCTCGTTTTTCTTTATACTAATTCTTTAATTTTTCTTTGATATTTCTAATGAAATTTATACTTCAATAGATGTTTATTTAAGTCTTAAAAATATTTTTCAGGGTTTCCCGTGGTCCAGGGCTAGTCAACGGTCCACGCCGCAACTTCCCGGTGTGGTCACCCATCGCTATGGTTTTCGGCTCGTTTAACTTGGTTTCATTTCATTGCTATTATTTTTTCTTTGTTTTTCTTGTATTTTCCTTTCTTGTATTTCATTATTTTATGTCTCCTCACTAACATTTAATTGCAGTTCTGGGCATCCTAGCTATCCGGACAGACACTGGTCATCGGAACAGTAGAACGCACTACTAAATATAGGGGTGTTACAATTCTCCCCCCCTTAAAATGAATTTTTTCCGCGAAATTTTACCCAATAACCATCTTACAATAGTCATACGTTTATTTTCTCCTTTCTATATGATCGTATAATCCTCTTTCCTCTGAATTTGTGTAAGACTTTTAACAATCTAATATAACATTTACTTTGTTTATATAGCACTAATCTTTTCATACTATCGTTCTATCTAATATTTCGATTCATGTTCCCTTCTTGAATGACCATTATGGTCATATTAAAATTACTTATCTAATCATGGGTCCTTGGACCATTCTAGTCAACAAACTTACTCACATTCGTAACATTTTTGTTATATCTGAACCAACTGTTTAAATTTTTTTACTTCCATAACTCTTTTTGTCTATTAATAGTCTAAAATCTACTTCCTTTTGTAATGAACTATAACCTTTCAATATTCTAACTTTTGAGTTTTAAACCCTAAGTAGGATTTCCAAACTCATTTCCAACAATAAAATTCTGTCCTGTCATAACTATACCAATACAGATGCCATTGGCAACTATTCTCATCTTGGTGTACTATCAAGTAGTACGTAGCTCTACACAATAATCTCAAGTCAGTACTGTAATCTGCAGCTTACAGTATAAACATCAAGAATATTGCACAGTTACTACGATACATCCCAATATATCAAATTTTCCTATCTTTTATCCTTTTTGAATTCACTAATATCCAAAACTTATTCTGATTACAATATCTATTGACAATTACTAACTGTAACATCTTTGTCCTCATCTAGAGCAAGTCTATTACTGCAACTTATTTTTACGTCCTCTTGCCTTACATTAAGTAGGCTTGCCATTTAGCTTTATAATTTATGGTGTGTTAAAAAATACTTTTCGCTGATAAACTCTTCCAAAACTAATTTCACTTATTATCACAATCCTTATCTTAAAGGACTAATCACTAATGCATCAAAATTTATTCCCCTGTAAAGGAATAACAACATAACATATAGTTCTAACACTAACATACAACTAAGTAGTGCTGGGATCAAACAATAATTTTTTTTAAAAAAAAAAACTTACCAGCAGCTACATCCGAAGTTTCTGTTCTTTCCCCTTGGCGTATAATGGACGCTCTAACTAATGCACTACTATGTTCGGGTTGATTCACTATGTTATCATTGTGAGGAGTACCAACTCTATTTCTATTTCGACCTCTACTGACTGTCTGTGAACTTTTGAGAGCAGATCGAGGTACTCTAGTACAATTTCTAACAAAGTGTCCAAGCTTTCCACAATTGTAGCAGGCTCCAGAGGCCTTACGACAAATACCTCCATGTAGCTTACCACAAACATGGTAGAAACGGGCGAAATAGGAACTTCTAGTTATTCGACGACTAGATCTTAGTGTTCTCTGCCCTAATGATCCGCCTCTATCATATCCCTGAGCTCGGGGTTCCTCAAATTCTTTTCTCTTCCCCAAATTACTGCTTGAGCTCTGACCCATAGGTCTCTCCCTCTTCTCTATTTCATGTTGCCCTTGTGGGGGTTGGCTTTGTACTTGGGCTTGGGCTGACAGATTATCAGCCATTTGTTAAAAGAAAGTGGCCATTTGCTGAGCCATTTGTGCAGTAATTTGTACCGGTTAAACTGGTACAGTCGGGCCTTCGACACTTTGTGGAGCTGGAGCCTCAACTTGTACTTCTGCTATCACAGACTGTTCTATTGTCTCATTTTTCTCTTCCATATCTTTTCACAGGATTTTCTATTTCCTATACAACCAACACAAGGAGATTTCCTCCTGTTAATGCATACTTATAATGTAATGTACTGTATGTATCAAACAATGACATTGAGCAGTTGTACTATGAAGAAAGAATATTCAAATTACAGGTCAAAACAGAATTTAAAAACTAGCTCTGATACCACTAAAACATGTCACACCCTACCCCTCCGTAAGGCATAACATGATCCCGTAGTATACCTAATGAATTACCAACTTCGTCTATTGATAACCCATTAAATACATTACAAGGGATTTTAAAACTTTTCTTACTTCTTATTATAGTGGTGAGCACTATTGACAGGTGTTAAAAAAAAAATTTTTTAACTGAAGTGAAACCAAATAACACATTTGAAGTATTAACAATTTCTATAAAAATTTTGGCAGAGTGTTATATGTATTTTGAACAAAACAATTCTTCAAAAACCTGTAAAAAGCACTTTAAATATATAATTCCTCAATCCCAAACTCTAATAATTTGTTCAACACAATAAATTTCTCAACATTATCAACTCAGTTCAACAATCAATTTTCTAATATTTCTAAAAAACTAAGATAAGATAAATTTATCACAATACTTTTATAGGCCAAATAGTTTACAATTTTAGTTTATAACTACTCAAGACTAAGTACAATATATACATACAGTGCACATACATTACAACAAAAACTACACAATATAATATGCTCGATATACCCAGCGAAATCTCAAAATGTGGTACAAGCAGCCTACTCTGCTGCTTTGTCCGTCTGTCTACCTGCGACAGTAATGAAAAAGCTATCGCTGAGTAAAATTTACTCAATGGTGCACAATAACAATTTAAAATGTGGTATGTAAAACTTTTGTTGATAATTTACAATCCAAACAATTCACAATTTTTCATAGCTCATAAATCACAAATTTGATTAAACAATTGAATAACACAATGTTGCCAATCAATAACACAACATAGGTCATGACACAAACTTTTCCGAACATGCCGTGTGTACATCACAACAAGGCACACTCACCCTACTAATCGAAATCAATGAGGGAGGAAGCTAGCTAGATAATGAGAACTCATCTACACTCACCTCAGACTGGCAAGTCAAAGAGGGAGGAATATAATCACACTCACCCCAAAAATGGAGGAGGAACATAGTAACATTGTCATGCCAAGTGTGAATCAAAACAATTCCAAATCACAATATTTCATACAAGTCACAAATCACATTTTATCTCAAAATTTCCATTTGCAAAGTAGGCAACACAATAATTTCCAAATAAAATTCCCAAAGTCAAAACAATCAAAAATTATTGATAACTCAATTCTCCAAATAAATTTTCTGGTAAAAGCAGTGAATATAAAATGTATTATGCACAGACCTTTGATAAATGCCTCTTGGCCCTGACTCAGTGTTCCTTATGCTTCTCAATATCCTTTTCAACGGAAACACATAATTTAAAGTGTTTCAGTACTCAATAAATTTTTTTCTAACAATAAAATCCAATATTTAAATTTTCTTGATACTATTCCCTTCAATTCATTTCATTAGTCAACCTATAATGTTGACCCTTGATGCACTCTAAGTGAGTCAATTCTAATGTTACCAATATGTCACATTTTATAGCCCTTTAGTGTTGGTATATGTTACCAAATTCATTTCCAAGTGTATTGCATTTTATTGCAATTTATTGGATTTCGGTGTACTATTTTGACCTAGCCGGATGACCTAGTTTCCTCAGTTTTCGGATTTTGGTCCAAACTACAAACTTGTAGGTCTATGTCTTATTGCACGCGGGGCAAAATTTCAAGTCATTCTGAGTTGTGTAGACCAAGATATGATCAATTTACCAATGCTGGACAGAATGCACTAAAATGGTAGGCTTAGGTCATTTTTAGGTCACTTTTGGTTCGGCCAATTTTGGTACCTGAACTTGTGCAAGCTATTTGGCTTGGTTCTGGCCATTTCTAAGCTTTGGTGTATTCATAAGAATTGTAGATCTATGTCTAAACTATTCATGGTAAAAATTTTAGGTCATTTTGACCTGTTTTGTGTAAGTTATGGTCAAAAAACAAACTGCTGCTCAAATGGTCAATTTTCAGGCTTTGAAGTCACTAATCCGGATTTGGTCATTTTTCGAGTCACCTTCTAGGCAAAATTTAGGTAACATTTCTACATGAAAGTTGGCCTATTTGGTGTACTCTCCATTGGCCTCATACCAATTAGGTTCACAGTTTTGCACTTATTACCTAATTTAGGTGCTGCCAACACACACAACCTGCATTTGACAATTACACTTCCAATTTTGACAATCCTCCTCCTCCCAATACTTCAACATTTAATCATGGCACTTCTATATATATTATACACAATTCCAGCAAGCATTTTGGGCAGAACACTCAAGTGTTCAATGCACACAATACATCATTCAAGTTCAACATTCACTTCCACCAAAATTCAACATACCTCAATATCAATATTACACATACACTTCCATATACTCATACCTCAATATCAACTACACATGCTGCCCACAATTTAACATTATGACATCTCATCAATAAATTCCATATACTCACATACAATTTCATGATATTATAGGCTACCAAACATGGCAGTTTACCAAAGCATCAAAGTCCATTTTCAAACCCTTAATTCAAGCATTAACATGCACATACTTGAACATTAACCTACTTCAACTTCCATTTGAGTTAATCCACCTTAAATCCCATCAAATACATATAAGAATAAGTCACTAACCATGCATTTTCATGGCTGCCAAAACTAAGGTTCACCAATACTCATCATTTCCTCAATTTTTCTTAGCAATTCAACTTACCCAAAGCTCAACCCAAGGATTAATGAAGGAAAATGGAAAGATTAAGCACTAACCTCAACTTGAGCTTGACAAATCCTTGAAATTTCCTCTCCTTTTTGCTGCCTATAGGTTTCCCATGGTGGAAGGATCATTTTTCATGAAGGAAGCTTAAAGAAATAATGGCTTGATCATGGAGAACTTGAGCTCATGCATGAAACGGCCATGGTGAATTTGGGAGGATTTAATTTCGGCCATGGATGAAAGCTTGAAGAAAATGAGATGGTTTAGTGGAACAATCTATCCCAATTACTTATATAGGTGGCTGAAGATGAGAGTTAGTGGAGCACTTAGGAATAATTTAATGGTTATTTATTTAAAGTTTCCAATTTTTGCAATTTGGCCACTACACTTTCACTATTTACATAACGTATCTCATTTTAATTTTTCATGACATTTTCAAAGTGTAATATCATTTATTTTTAATGGAAATTTAGGTCAAAAGGCAACTTGGGATGTCAAATGACCATAATGCCCCTATTCGGGTTGCATTCCCAATTTTTCAATAATACCGAGTTTTGTCATTTTCTCGATTTTTCGTTTTTCTTTGTACTAATTAATTAATTTTTCTTTGATATTTCTAATGAAATTTATACTTCAATAGATGTTTATTTAAGTCTTAAAAATATTTTCTAGGGTTCCTCGCGGTCCAGGGCTAGTCAATGGTCCACACTGCAACTTCTCGGTGCGATCACCCATCACTATAGTTTTCGGCTCGTTTAACTTGGTTTCATTTCATTGCTATTATTTTTCCTTTATTTTTCTTGTATTTTCCTTTCTTGTATTTCATTATTTTATGTCTCCTCACTAACATTTAAATGTAGTTCTGGGCATCATAGCCATCCGAACAGACACTGGCCACCGGAACAGTAGAACGCACTACCGAACATAGGGGTGTTACATTATCAATCCGGCGGTGTGAGACTTGTGGTAGAACACACGGTGGGGTGTGTTTTAAGGCCACAGGTGCATGTTTTAACTGTGAAGGGAGCGGACATTTTGCTAAGGATTATACTAGTCCACCCCGATCTGGACCTTCTGCTACATCTGAGGGATCAACCCAAGTCTCTGCACCTAGAGGGTCATAGCCAGCTGGTCGAGGTAGAGGCAGAGGTAGGGGTCTTAGTAACACTCCTGGAAGTCAAAGCATTGTTAACCAGCCAGTACCCAGTGGCGCACCAGTCAGAGTGTATACAATGCATCAGAGGGAAGAGGCTGAAACATCAGATGTAGTAGCTGGTATTTTCTCTATCCTTGACTAAGATGCATATGTGTTGTTTGATCCTAGCTCCACACATTCATATGTCAGTGCTAGTGTGATGTGTTCTACTGCTATCCAGTGTGTACAAATGGACTACGATGTGCTAGTAACTAGTCCATTAGGTCAGGAGGTTAGGGTCAACAGAATATATAGAGACTATCCTTTAGTGAAACAAGGACATGTTTTTCTGTCAGATTTGATTGAAATACCCTTCAGAGATTATGATATTATCTTGGGCATGGATTGGTTAGCTAGGCATCATGCAATGATTGACTGTAGACTAAAGACAGTCACTTTTAATCTCCCTCAGTATGGTGATGTAGTAATAAATGGGGAAAGGTAGTTATTGCCGTCAAACATCATTTCAGCTGCACTGGCAAGAAAAATGATTAGGAAGGGGTGTGAATCGTACTTGGCACATGTGATAGACATCCAAGTGGGTAGTCCAGCATTGAGGGACATCCCCACAGTATGTGACTTTCCAGATGTGTTCCCTGATGAATTTCCAGGATTACCTCTGGAAAGAGAGGTGTAGTTTGAGATTGATGTTATGCCTAGTGTGGACCCAATCTCCATAACACCATATAGAATGGCACTAGCAGAACTAAAAGAATTGAAAGTGCAGTTGCAAGAGCTACTTGACAAGGGCTTTATCCGCCCTAGTGTGTCACCTTGGGGAGCGCCAGTGTTGTTTGTAAAGAAGAAGGATGGTACTCTCGGGTTATGCATTGACTATCAGCAGTTGAATAAGGTGACAATAAAGAATAGATACCCATTGCCCTGCATTGATTATTTGTTTGATCAGTTGAGGGGTGTAGTTGTATTCTCCAAAATTGACCTGAGATCAAGTTATTATCAGCTAAAAGTACAAGAGCAGAGCATTCCTAAAACTACCTTTAGAACCCGCTATGGCCATTATGAGTTCTTGGTTATGCCATTCGGGTTAACTAATGCTCTGACTGCTTTTATGGATCTGATGAACACTATCTTCAGACCATACTTCGACCATTTTTTTGTGGTATTCATAGATGATATATTGGTCTATTCAAGGAGTGCAGAAGAGCATGATAGACATTTGCGGATTGTACTGTAAACTTTGAGGGAGAAACAACTATACACCAAATTATCGAAATGTGAATTTTGGCTGAAGGAGATATCCTTTTTGGTGCACATAGTATCAGCAGAAGGTATTAAGGTAGATCCTAGCAAGATAGAAGTTGTCCTTAATTGGAGACCACCCAGGAATATCACTGAGATTCACAGTTTTCTGGGGTTAGCTAGATACTACCGTCGATTTGTGAAAGAATTCTCTATGTTGGCATCTCCATTGACTAAGCTTCTGAGGAAAGATGTGAAATTTCAGTCGACGGATAAATGTCAGCAAAGTTTTGATGAATTGAAAAGGTGTTTGACTGAGGCTCCAATCCTGACTTTACCTACGCCGGGTAAAGAATATACAGTTTATAGTGATGCTTCTCACAATGGGTTAGGCTATGCTCTGATGCAAGATCGGTATGCATCACGCCAGCTAAAACCACATGAGAGGAACTATCCGACAAATGATTTGGAGCTTGTAACTATAGTGTTTGTGACACCCCTTACCCGTCTATAGTGTAGCCGAGCAAGAAATGCCACGCAGTGTATCGGAACACCCTATTTTAATTCAATCATTTTTTATTCATCCTAATTTATTTTTTTTATAGTTATGAAGTACAATTTATGAAATATAATTCATTTAAGTCATTTATTGAAATTATAATTTATTTGAGGTTCCGAAAGATTTATAGAAAATCCAACAGAGTACCGGCTAAAAATGGAGAAAATAGTTCTTCGGAACCTGTGAAAAACACTTCCAATAATCATTTCCAATCATTCTCAAACTCTAATAACCATCAACATGGTCTCAACATTAGCAATCATTTCAAGTTCTCAACATTAATCCACAATTTCATTCAAATTCAAAATCAACTAGAATTTCATGAAGATATTCTCAAATTATATTAATTAACAAAATTCTTCAAATATGTACATCAATATATGATTACATAAATTTACTAATTTACATGAGTTCATAATTTACAAATCACAAACTACTACCTATTACAAAATGCAAAAACATAATTTCAAAAGGGACCTAAAGGTCCTACCACTGATGCACTGTAGATGAGAGGTGACTCTGACGCTAGGCAGATCTGTGACCTCACCTAGTATGTGGTCTGCTGGGCTCTCTGTCTATCTCTCCAGAACCTACGCGTGGCAAAAAGCGATGCGCTAAGCAATAATGCTTAGTGGTGCCAATAATAAAATAAAAAGAACTAATAAAAATAAATAAATATGCAGTGAGTGTATTGATGTCTCATGCAGATAAATTTTTGATAATTATTGGTAGTCTTATTTATTTGGTACTTGTTATATTCATTATTTCATTAAATTTATCAACTTTCATTTTTGGTTGCCCAAGTAACCTATCTTTGGATGATTGGATGGATAAGCGTAAACCGGTACTTGGTATCAAGTACCTGGTCATCACACCATCGGTCACATATGTATCTCCCAGGCAAATGTAATGCGACTAATAATTGTAATAACATTAGGCACAAGGCCAATTATCAACATAATGTCAGAATGGCTAAAAGCCATGAAATCGCAGAATGGCATAATGCCATGTGCAGTACTGCTAACTTTACCCTATTGGCATGCCAACCTATCCAAACCAATCGTACTTGGTGTACTAGGGCATGTTACACTTTTAAACTTTACAATTCTTGAAATTTAAGTTTAGGTGTTACTATTCATTTCATTAGTCAACTAAAATGTTCACTTTTGCATAGACCATAGGTACATTGATTCTAATACTCCCAACATACCACAATTTGCACTCTAAAATTGTTGGTATTGATTGCTAATACCATTTCTAAGCTTAGTGCTAGTTGTTCAAAATTTTTAGATTTCAAGCCTTGTGTTTACTGTTTCATTAGTCATTTTTACATTAGGAATTTGGAAAATTTGTCTTCATGAAAGTTGTTCCTTATTTTGTCTAGTTACATTTCCTTTTTTAAATCACTTCATTTGGAGTTTTGTAGCTCAAGTTATGGCCTAAAAACCATAACTGACCAGATTGGATAGAATCCAAAATTCTGGGCAAAACTGGTTCTGCCAGATTTGGTAACCTAAGTTTGGTTGGCAATTTGACTAGGTTATGATCAGAATTTGGATTTTTTTTCTCCATGAAAGTTGTAGGTCTATGTCTCAGATTTCTGCTGGTAAAATTTTAGGTCAATTGGACCTTTCTGCACTGAGTTATCACTAAATGAATAAACAATGTTCATTTGGTCATTTTGCCCAAGCAGAATGCAAGTCACCCGGATTAGGGCAATTTTTAGGCCAACTTGGTTTGGTTTTCTGAGTAGGGTTTCTTCACCAAAGTTGTGCCATTACGTGTCTAGTTTCATGCCCAATTGGCCTTGTACTAATTGAACCTATACAACTCCATTTATAGCTACCCAAACCTGCTGGACTCATGGTCAGTCCTGCAGGTCTGCCAAGGCAGCTTACCAATCTCAAATACCAAGCCACAAATCTCTTCATTTCCTCATCATACACAGCCAAATGGTCACTAATCGACCATTTAAACTTTCATTCACCAACAAATGAACAAAATTTAAGTTTTATGCCTCAAACCCTAACTCCAACAACTAAAATTTTCATACACATACAATCTGTGACACCCCTTACCCGTGTACAGTATACCCGAGTAAGCAATGTCACACGGTGTACCGGCACACTCTAATATGCCTTATTTAATTTTTATCATGCTTTTGAATATAATTTGTGAAATATAATTTATTTAAGCCATTTATCGAAATTGTCATTTATTTGAGGTTCCGAAAATTTTAAAGAAAATCCAGCAGAGTACTGGCTAAAAATGGAGAAAACAGTTCTTCGGAACCTGTTAAAAATACTTCCAATATTTGTATTCAATCATCTCAAACTCCAATATCCAAAATCTCAAAAATTTTCAATTTTGGTTCTCAACAACCTTTTCATTTCTCAAACATCTATTTCTCATAATGCTCATATACAACAATAAATAAATGCTCAAATTTTGCATTCATAACCATAACTTTCATTAATTACATGAACATCAAAATACATTACATAAGTTCAAATACATATGAGAAAGTAAAAATTAGCTACAAAATATCAAAATGACACCTAATGTCCTACCAATGCACTGTAGAAGTTGAGGTGACACGGACACTATGCAGAACTGCAGGATGGACTCACCCAGTCTGCGGTCTACTGGGCTCACGATCTGTATCTCCAGAACCTACGCGTGGCAAAAGCAACGCGCTAAGCAATAATGCTTAGTGGTGCAATAATAAAATAAAGGAAATAGCAAGAAATAAATATGTAATGAATGTATATGTTATATTTGTTTGGTATTTGTATATCATTTACTTTGTCCACTTTTATTCATTTGGTTGCCCCAAGTAACCTACACTAGACGACTGGACTGGATAACGGGTAAACTGGCACTGGGTATCAAGTACCTTAGGCCGTCACACCATCGGTTACATATGCATCTCCCGGTGTGCAACAGAACAGCTAACAAGCTGTAAACAATATCAAGCACAAGGCCAAGTCTCAATGCAAGGTCAGAATGGCTAAAAGCCATAAAATCACGGAATGGCATATTGCCATGTGCAGTACTGCTAACTGAACCCTATTGGCATGCCAAACTATCCAAACCAATCTTGTTAGGTATACTAGGGCATTTGAAACTTTTAAATTCTTCAATTTGTGAATTTCAAGTTTTGGTGTTACTATTCACCTCATTGGTCAACAAAAATGTTGACTTTTGGATAGAAAATATGTACATTGACTTTGGCACTCCCAACATACCACACTTCATGTTTAAAACTTGTTAGAATTGGTCACCATTACCATTTCTAACTTAAAACCAAGAGGGCAGAAAATTTCAGTTTTTGTAGCATAAGTTTTCTATTCCATTAAGCACTGTTGCATTGGGAATTTGAAGAAATGGCAAACATGAAAGTTGTTCCTTATTTTGTCTAGTTGAATTTCCTTTTTTGAATCACTCCATTTAGAGTTTTGTAGCTCCAGATATGGCCCAAAAACCACAGCTGGCCGGATTGCCAATCTGCAGAATTGACCATATCTACAGTAACATGAACAGTGACTGTGATTGCATTTTTGAATTGGTTCTGATCATAATTTTGGGTAGGTTTCTTCATGAAAGTTGTTTTTCTATGTCTTAACTTGTTGCTGTAAAACTTTCAGGTCAATTGACCAAATCTACAGTGAATTATGGCTAAATGAACAGTTACTGTTCATTTGGTCATTTCTGCAGGTGCTGTTGCAGGGTGTCCGGATTGGGGCCAACTTTTGGTCCTCTTGCTTTGGTCTTTTGGGCATGGTTTCTTCAGAAAAAATGTGCCATTATAAGCCTAGTTTCATGCCCAATTGGCCAAACACCAATTGGATCAACACAGTCCAAGATATGGCAGTCCAAGTGGATTGAAATTTCAGTCACCCTGCTGCTGTCCTTAGGTAGCCTACACATTCACTTTGCCATGCTATATTTCAGTCCAAATTGTGGTCAATTTACCTCAAATGGTCACTAATTGACCATTAGAGTGTTCTTTAACAATTTCATAAGCCAAGTCAAATTTTCTCTCCTAAACCCTAGCTCAAATTCATAGTTTTGTACAAACTACCCTAGTTAACTAACTAAATCAATATCCTTTTGTTTATATACTTTAAACTTGATTTGTAGTTCATTCCAAGTCAATCAAAAACACCCAATTCTATTCCTTCTTTAGGGCAGCCGAAATCCATGGGGTGCATACACTCAACTTTTATTCATTTAAGTTACAAAATCTCACCTATTTCAAGTCACTATCATGGATTAAAAGAGGTTTATGTATAAATATGCACTAGCCTCTTGTAGGCAGATTTTTCCCAAGTTAAATCTTCACTTTCCTTCACTTTCTAGGCTGCCAAACACTTCCCCAAGAGATGTGGTTAAGTTTTAATGAAAGGGGTTTAGTGTTTAGTGGTGGAAACAAAGGACAAAGGAAGCTTTTGGTTGAACATCAATGGAGGGAGAAGAGGAAGAAGTTTCGGCTGGGGAAAGGGGAGAGGATGGCTGCTGACTTTTTGATTCATTTTGGTCTTAATTTGTCTCTTTTATTAGTTAGTTTATTGGTTAGTTAATTGTGATTGGTGGACAATTTTAAATGACATCACAATGATGTCATAAATAAGTCTTTTTCCCCATTTTCTTTTCTTTCCTCCACTACTCATTTTCAATTTAATTTCTAATAATGTTTATTCATATTTTATTTCATATTAATTATTTACTCAACTGGACAAGTCGGCCAAAAATCACCTCTAAAGGCGAAATGACCAAAATGCCCTCCGTTTGGCTTAACGGGTCAAAATTATCTGTACCAATTGAAAAATTTTTCTAAGTATTTTCTTGGAATTCTAATGCCATGGGAACCTCAATAACCCTTCTCTGGAGTCCCAAAAATTATTTTATAATTTTTCCCCTGGGTCTAGGGCTCCTAGTTGCGAGAACCGCAACTTCCCTCTGGGTTACCCCTCGCTAGGGCACCGGCTCGTTTAACTTGGTTGCATTTTATTTCTAAAATTTTTACTAAATTTTTCTTATCAATATTTGAGTTGATTATGGTTCTTCACTTTAGTTTAAATATTTTTCCGGACATTCTAGCTGTCCGGACCGACACTGGTCACCGGAACAGTAGGATGTACGGAGTAGTTACCGGGAGGGTGTTACAACTCTTCCCCTCTAATTTAAATTTCGTCCTCGAAATTTACCTGATGCAAACAGTTGAGGGAACTGTTGCCTCATCGTCTCTTCACTTTCCCAAGTTGCCTCTTCGGTATTGTGGTGCCTCCATAGCACTTTCACCAGTGGAATCTGCTTGTTCCTCAACTCTTTCACTTCCCGAGCCAGGATCCGTAGAGGTTCTTCTTCATATGTCAAATCCGGTTGTATTTCAATTTCTTCCCTGGAGATGACATGCGAAGGATCTAAGCGGTATCTTCTGAGCATGGATACGTGAAACACATTGTGGATCTTGTCCAGCTCTGGAGGTAAAGCTAGCCTATAGGCCACTGGACCCACACGTTCAATGACTTCATATGGGCCAATGAACCTAGGGCTTAACTTACCTTTCCTTCCAAACCTCAATACCTTCTTCCACGATGACACCTTGAGGAACACTTTGTCGCCAACCGCATATTCTATTTCTTTTCTCTTCAGGTCGGCATAAGATTTACCTGTCTCGAGGCAACCTTGATTGGCTTTGATTAGTTTCACTTTCTCCTCGATCTGTTTCACAGTGTCAGCCCTACCGCTTTGTCTTCGCCAATTCACCCAAAGACACTAGAGTTCTACATTTTCTCCCATACAAGGCTTCATATGGGGCCATTTGGATACTAGCTTGGTAGCCGTTGTTGTATGCAAATTCGCCAAAGGGGAGGTATCTATCCCAACTTCCCTCAAACTCAATGATACAACTCCTCAGCATATCCTCAAGGACCTGACATATATTTCATGTTATTATTATCATTTTAATTCAATATTTGTATTAATTCAATTGGTTCAATTGTTTACCTGGATTACTCTTTCTAATTGCCCATCCATCTGAGGATGGAAAGCTGTGCTGAAGTGGAGTTGTGTACCCAAGGATTCATGCAACTTCTTCCAAAATCTCGATGTAAACCAAGGGACTCAAACAGAAATGATCGAAAGTTGAATTCCATGCAGTCTAACTAGCTCACTGATATACAATCGCTAACTTCTCCAGGAGTAGTCACCCTAATCGGCAGAAGTGTGTCCGACTTCGTCAACTGGCCCACTATCACCCATGCTTTGCATCATGTTTCTTCCGAGTGAGAGGTAGACCACTTACAAAATCCATGGTGACCGATCCCATTTCCATTCGGTATGCGTATAGGTCAGAGCAAACCCGATGGAACTTGATGTTCTGCCTTGACTTGCTGACATGTCAAGCATTTAGTCACGTAGTCAGCTATGTCTTTCTTCATACCAGGCCACCAATACTGAAGCTTCAAATCATGATACATCTTTGTACTTCCTGGGCGCATAGCATATACACTGGTGTGTGCCTCTTTTAGAATACTGGCCTTCAATTCCCCATTATCTGGTACACACAGTCTTCCTTTGTAATACAGACACCCATCTGCTTTCACCTCATGGTCAGTTGCTTTTTCCTCTGAGATTTTGCTTATAATAGCCATTAGCTTCTCATCTATTTTTTGCCCATCTAAAATCTGCTGTAGCAGGTTTGGCCTCACTTGCAACTCAGCCAAAATAGCTCCATCTCGAATCAAAGATAGACGGGCATTCAATGATCTCAAAGCTGTGATGGACTTTCTACTCAAAGCATCAGCAACTACATTTGCCTTCCCAAGATGGTAGTCAATCACACAATCATAATCCTTCAGGAACTCAATCCATCGCCTCTATCTAAGGTTGAGCTCCCTCTGAGTTGGCAAATATTTCAGGTTTTTGTGGTCTGTGTAAATGTAGCACTTTTCAATATACAAGTAATGCCTCCATATCTTCAGTGCGAAGATAATTGCTGCAAGCTCTAGATCATGGGTAGGGTAATTCTGTTCATGTGGCCTTAGCTGCCTGGAAGCATAAGCGACCACCTTTCCCTCTTGCATCAATACACACCCTAGCCCATTATGAGAGGCATCACTGTAAACCACGTAGTCCTTTCCTGACACTGGTTGTGTTAACACTGGTGCCTCTGTCAACATAGCCTTCAACCTCTCAAAACTGGTCTGACACTTGTCATTCCAGTCAAATCTGACATTCTTGTGTAACAACTTGGTCATTGGAGCAGCTATTAAGGAAAATCCCTTCACAAATCTCCTGTAATACCCAGCTAGCCCCAAGAAGCTTCTGACCTCAGTTGTATTCTTGGGAGGCTTCCATTCCATCACTGCTTCTATTTTCTTGGGATCCACCCTAATCCCATCAGCTGACACTATGTGTCCAAGGAATGCAATCTCATTCAGCCAAAAGTCACACTTGGAAACTTAGCATACAGCTTCTTTTCTCTCAGGGTTTGCAGAACAACCCTCAAATGCTCATCATGTTCTTCCCTGGTCTTGGAATACACTAAAATATCATCAATAAAGACCACTACGAATCGATCTAGGTATGGATGGAAGATACGGTTCATAAGGTCCATGAATGCTGCTGGTGTATTTGTTAGGCCAAAGGGCATCACCAGAAACTCATAATGCCCATACCGGGTCTTGAATGCAGTCTTGGGCACATCTATATCCTTCACCCTCAACTGATGATACCCTGATCTGAGATCAATCTTAGAAAATACTCCTGCTCCCTTCAACTGATCAAACAGATCATCAATTCTAGGCAACGGATATTTGTTCTTCACAGTCACTTTATTCAATCGCCAGAATCAATACAAAGCCTCAAAGTCCCATCCTTCTTTTTCACAAACAGACCTTGGAGCTCCCCACGATGACATCTGGGCGTATGAACCCCTTATCAAGCAACTCTTGCAACTGAGTTTTCAACTCCCTCAATTCAGTGGGTGCCATCCTATAAGGAGCAATAGATATTGGTGCAGCATCTTACAGTTGTCTCAATAGCAAATTCAACTTCCCTTTTGGTGGCAAACTGTGGCAACTCTTCAGAAATACTGGGAAGTCTCTCACTATGGGTATATCACTCAGGTTTGGCTTAGCCTGCCTAGTATCCACCACATGTGCTAGGTAGGCTTCACAGCCTTTTCTCATCATTCTTCTTGCAACTGTGGCTGAGATAACATTGACAGAAATCATCCTTTCACCCACAACAGTGATCTCATTACCCTCAGAAGTTTTCAGAGAAATTCTCTTCAATTTGCAATCAACCATTGCCTGATGACGTGACAACCAGTCCATTCCCAAAATCACGTCAAACTCGTGGAAGGACAACTCAATCAAGTCTACCAAGAATTCATACCCCTGAATCCTTAACGGGCAACCCTTGTATACTTTGTTCACCACTACACTGTGGCCCAATGGATTAGTGACCAGAATGTCTTGGTCACTATCCCCTACTAGTATTCCCCTTTCTACGGGTAGGTTGATGCAGATGTATGAATGAATGGATCCTGGATCCACCAATGCATGCACAGGTGTATTGTAGAGGAGAACGCACTCGATGACGCCCGGGCATCTTGCTCCTCCCGAGCTCTCGGGCATAATTTCTCGGCAGTGGTCCGTTATCCGCCTCTCTGCCGCTCGATGCGAGCCTCTGTGATGGTCTTATGCGTCGATTTGCCGATTTTCTACCCTCTGTGGTGCAGAGCGTGTCCTGTCGCTTGTGTTGGAGCAGTGTAGTAGTTCTACGTGGGCGCTCTCACCGATGCTCTGTCGACCCACATCTTAGCAGCACCGATTACTCTCCAACATTCCCCTTGTGCCATTTCGTGCGGTGTGGACATGCGTAAGATGCGGAGCTGGTCCTGAACCCCATCCTCGGAGAGCCGCCCACCGATGGTGTGGACCGACCTCTCCTAGGGGTGAATCGTGGCTGGGCCCCGAGACCGACTCGACCTTATGGCTGACCAACTCGTGCGTGTGGACCTCTGAACTTCTTCCCAGGTGCAGGAGATGAGCTAGACTGACCCGGTCCCCTCTTCTGCTGTCTCTCCCTTCTGGTCTGCTCACTTATTCTTACTTTTTCAACTTTTATTGCCGCTTCCACTAACTTGGTAAATTCTATGATTCCCAGGGCAGTGAGCTGAATCTTTATGTTGTCATTTAGTCCCTCTTCAAATCTCTTACACCTTTCAGCTTCATTAGGGACTATCTCCCTTCCATAGTGGCTCAATCTTACGAATTCCTTCTCATACTCAGCCACTGACAACTGTCTTTGCCTCAGATTAATAAACTCTCTTCTTCTCTCTTCTAGGTATACAGTACCCACATATTTCTTCTTGAATTCGGAGAGAAAGAAGTCCCAAGTTATAGCTTCTGGCTGCACTTCACTGGACACAGTATCCCACCACTCATATGCATCATCTTGCAACAGAGATATGGCAGCTTCCAGGTTTTGCTCTGGAGTGCAGTGGAGTTGTTTTAGAACTCTGCCTGTTCTGTTCAACCAATTCCCTACCGCAATGTAATCATCTTCTCTCTTGCCATAGAAGTCCACCGCTCCAAACTTTCTTAGCCTTTCCAGTGTGATTTACTGTGGAGCTGGTGGTGGTGGTGCCTTGGCATTACCTCGGCCATTTGTCTAAAGAAATCGGCCATTTCTCGGAACATGGCCTGTGGAGGCCGAGGTGCTCGCCGAGCTGGTGAGTAGGTTCTCCCTACCCCCGCCTCACCGCAGTGGAGCATGACTCTCCACTTCCTCCTCGACTGCTCTCTGAGATGAAGGGTCCATATCCTATTCAAAATAAGAAAGACAAACAGATCTGCATTAGTGTCACCTCGACTCTTACAAATGCAATGCATGGTATGGACTCAATCTAGGCCCAGAAACGCCTAAACCGTGCTCTGATACCACTAAATGTGACACCCTTATCCGTACAAGATACCCGAGTAAGCAATGTCACACGGTGTACCGGCACACTCTAATATGCCTTATTTAATTTTTATCATGCTTTTGAATATAATTTGTGAAATATAATTTATTTAAGCCATTTATCGAAATTGTCATTTATTTGAGGTTCCGAAAATTTTAAAGCAAATCCAGCAGAGTACCAGCTAAAAATGGAGAAAACAGTTCTTCGGAACCTGTTAAAATACTTTCAATATTTGTATTCAATCATCTCAAACTCTAATATCCAAAATCTCAAAAATTTTTAATTTCGGTTCTCAACAACCTTTTCATTTCTCAAACATCTATTTCTCATAATGCTCATATACAACAATAAATAAATGCTCAAATTTTGCATTCATAACCATAACTTTCATTAATTACATGAACATCAGAATACATTACATAAGTTGAAATACATATGAGAAAGTAAAAATTAGCTACAAAATATCAAAATGACACCTAGTGTCCTACCAATGCACTGCAGAAGTTGAGGTGACATGGACACTGTGCAGAACTGTAGGATGGACTCACCCAGTCTGCGGTCTACTGGGCTCACGATCTGTATCTCCAGAACCTATGCGTGGCAAAAACAACACGCTAAGCAATAATGCTTAGTGGTGCAATAGTAAAATAAAGGAAATAGCAAGAAATAAATATGTAATGAATGTATATGTTATATTTGTTTAGTATTTGTATATCATTTACTTTGTCCATTTTTATTCATTTGGTTGCCCCAAGTAACCTACACTAGACGACTGGACTGGATAATGGGTAAACTGGCACTGGGTATCAAGTACCTCAGGCCGTCACACCATCGGTCACATATGCATCTCCCGGTGCAATGTAACAGCTAACAAGTCAGAACAATATCAGGCACAAGGCCAAGTCTCAATGCAAGGTCAGAATAGCTAAAAGCCATAAAATCACGGAATGGCATATTGCCATGTGCAGTACTGCTAACTGAACCCTATTGGCATGCCAAACTATCCAAACCAATCTTGTTAGGTATACTAGGGCATTTGAAACTTTTAAATTCTTCAATTTGTGAATTTCAAGTTTTGGTGTTACTATTCACCTCATTGGTCAACAAAAATGTTGAGTTTTGGATAAAAAATATGTACATTGACTTTGGCACTCCCAACATACCACACTTCATGTTTAAAACTTGTTAGAATTGGTCACCATTACCATTTCTAACTTAAAACCAAGAGGGCAGAAAATTTCAGTTTTTGTAGCATAAGTTTTCTGTTCCATTAAGCACTGTTTCATTGGGAATTTGAAGAAATGGCAAACATGAAAGTTGTTCCTTATTTTGTTTAGTTGAATTTCCTTTTTTGAATCACTCCATTTGGAGTTTTTTAGCTCCAGATATGGCCCAAAAACCACAGCTGGTTGGATTGCCAATCTGCAGAATTGACCATATCTATAGTAACATGAACAGTGACTGTGATTGCATTTTTGAATTGGTTCTGATCATAATTTTGGGTAGGTTTCTTCATGAAAGTTGTTTTTCTATGTCTTAACTTGTTGCTGTAAAAAGTTCAGGTCAATTGACCAAATCTACAGTGAATTATGGCTAAATGAACAGTTACTATTCATTTGGTCATTTCTGCAGGTGCTGTTGCAGGGTGTCCGGATTGGGGCCAACTTTTGGTCCTCTTGCTTTGGTCTTTTGGGCATGGTTTCTTCAGAAAAAATGTGCCATTATAAGCCTAGTTTCATGTCCAATTGGCCAAACACCAATTGGACCAACAAAGTCCAAGATATGGCAGTCCAAGTGGACTGAAATTTCAGTCACCCTGCTGCTGTCCTTAGGCAGCCTACACATTCACTTTGCCATGCTATATTTCAGTCCAAATTGTGTTCAATTTACCTCAAATGGTCACTAATTGACCATTAGAGTGTTCTTTAACAATTTCATAAGCCAAGTCAAATTTTCTCTCCTAAACCCTAGCTCAAATTCATAGTTTTGTACAAACTACCCTAGTTAACTAACTAAATCAATATCCTTTTGTTTATATACTTTAAACTTGATTTGTAGTTCATTCCAAGTCAATCAAAAACACCCAATTCTATTCCTTCTTTAGGGAAGCCGAAATCCATGGGGTGCATACACTCAACTTTTATTCATTTAAGTTACAAAATCTCACCTATTTCAAGTCACTATCATGGATTAAAAGAGGTTTATGTATAAATATGCACTAACCTCTTGTAGGCAGATTTTTTCCAAGTTAAATCTTCACTTCCCTTCACTTTCTAGGCTGCCAAACACTTCCCCAAGAGATGTGGTTAAGTTTTAATGAAAGGGGTTTAGGGTTTAGTGGTGGAAACAAAGGAGAAAGGAAGCTTTTGGTTGAACATCAATGGAGGGAGAAGAGGAAGAAGTTTCGGCTGGTGAAAGGGGAGAGGATGGCTGCTGACTTTTTGATTCATTTTGGTCTCAATTTGTCTCTTTTATTAGTTAGTTTATTGGTTAGTTAATTGTGATTGGTGGACAATTTTAAATGACATCACAATGATGTCATAAATAAGTCTTTTTCCCCATTTTCTTTTCTTTCCTCCACTACTCATTTTCAATTTAATTTCTAATAATATTTATTCATATTTTATGTCATATTAATTATTTACTCAACTGGACAAGTCGGCCAAAAATCACCTCTGAAGGCGAAATGACCAAAATGCCCTCCGTTTGGCTTAACGGGTTAAAATTGTTTGTACTGATTGAAAAATTTTTCTAAGTATTTTCTTGGCATTCTAATGCCATGGGAACCTCAATAACCCTTCTCTGGAGTCCCAAAAATTATTTTATAATTTTTCCCCCGGGTCTAGGGCTCCTAGTTGCGAGAACCGCAACTTCCCTCTGGGTTACCCCTCGCTAGGGCACCGGCTCGTTTAACTTGGTTGTATTTTATTTCTAAAATTTTTACTAAATTTTTCTTATCAATATTTGAGTTGATTATGGTTCTTCAATTTAGTTTAAATATTTTTCCGGACATTCTAGCTGTCCGGACCGACACTGGTCACCGGAACAGTAGGATGTACGGAGTAGTTACCGGGAGGGTGTTACACAATCCATAGTTTACAACACCAATATCATGTTCAATGGCAGCCATACACAAAATTTTTAGAATAAATTGGCACTAACCTTGACTTAGGCACTTTCCAAGGCTTAAAAACTTCACTTTCTTCCTTTCAAATTGCTGCCCAAAGCTTGCTCTAGTGGTAGGGATAATTTTTAATGAAGGCAAGTTAGGGTTTTGAGGTGGTTTAAGGTGGGAATTGAAGCTTTGATAAGCTTTCAATGGTGGTTTGGGTGTGGAAGAGGAAACGGCTGGAAATGGGGAAGGAGATGAATCTGATTGCTATCCTTTATTTTTGTCCCAATTATCCCTTTTTAATAGGCTAGCTTAATTGTGATTGGTGGGGAAAGGGTTGATGACATCATGTGATGTCAAAATTGTCATTTAATATCATTTTCTTTCCTTTTCTTCTCTACTCATTTTCAATTTAATTTTTAGCAATATTTATTCACATTTATTTCATAATAATTATTTACTTAACTGGACAAGTCAGCCAAAAATCACCTTTGAAGGCGAAATTATCAAAATGCCCTCCGTTTGGCTTAACAGACTAAAATTGTCTGTACTAATTGAAATTTTTTTCTAAGTATTTTCTTGGCATTTTAATGCCATTGGAACCTTAATGACCCTTCTCTGGAGTCTTAAAAATTATTTTATGAATTTTCCCCCAGGTCCAGGCTCCTAGTTGCGAGAACCGCAACTTCCTACTAGGTTACCCATCGCTTGAGCACCTAGCTGTCCGGAAGTTCTAGCTGTCCGGACCGACACTGGTTACCGGAATAATAGAATGTACAGAGTTGCTACAGGGAGAGTGTTACAACTCTTACCCTCTAATTTAAATTTCGTCCTCGAAATTTACCTGATGCAAACAGTTGAAGGAACTGTTGCCTCATCATCTCTTCACTTTCCCAAGTTGCTTCCTCAGTGTTGTGGTGCCTCCAAAGCACTTTCACCAGTGGAATCTACTTATTCCTCAACTCTTTCACTTCTCGAGCCAGGATCCGTATGGGTTCTTCTTCATATGTCAAATCCGGTTGTACTTCAATTTCTTCCATGGAGATGACTTGTGAAGGATCTGAGCAGTATCTTCTTAGCATAGATACGTGGAACACATTGTGGATCTTGTCCAGCTCTGGTGGTAAAGCTAGCTTATAGGCCACTGGACTCACACTTTCAATGACTTCATATGGGCCAATGAATTTAGGGCTTAACTTACCTTTTCTTTCAAACCTCAGTATCTTCTTCCATGGTGACACCTTGAGGAACACTTTGACTCCAACTGCATATTCTATTTCTTTTCTCTTCAGGTCAGCATAGGATTTTTGCCTGTCTGAGACAACCTTCAGATTGGCTTTGATTAGTTTTACTTTCTCTCAGTCTGTTTCACCAGGTCTGGCCCTACTAGTTTGTCTTCACCTAATTCAGTCCAACACACTGGAGTTCTACATTTTCTCCCATACAGTGATTCATATGGGGCTATTTGGATGCTAGCTTGGTGGCTATTGTTGTATGCAAATTCTGCTAGTGGGAGGTATCTATCCCAACTTCTCTCAAACTCAATGACACAACTCCTCAGCATATCCTCAAGGACTTGACATATATTTCATGTTATTATTATCATTTCAGTTCAATATGTGTATTAGTTTAATTAGTTTCAATTGTTTACCTGGATTACTCTTTCTGATTGCCCATCCGTCTGAGGATGGAAAGCTGTGCTGAAGTGGAGTTGTGTACCCAAGGATTCATGTAACTTCTTTCAAAATCTCGATGTAAACCTTGGGTCTCAATCAGATATGATGGAAAGTGGAATTCTATGCAGTCTAACTATCTCACTGATATACAATTTTGCTAACTTCTCCAAAGGAGTAGTCACCCTAATCGGGCAGAAGTGTGTCGACTTTCACAATCTATCTACTATCACCTATACTGCATCATGCTTCTTCTAGGTGAGAGGTAGACCACTTACAAAATCCATAGTGACCCGATCCCATTTCCATTCAGGTATGCGTATAGGTTGTAGCAAACCTGATGGAACTTGATGTTCTGCCTTGACTTGCTGACATGTCAAGCATTTAGTCACATAGTCAGCTATGTCCTTCTTCACACCAGGCCACCAATACTGAAGCTTCAGATCATGGTACATTTTTGTACTTCCTGGGTGCATAGCATAAACACTTGTGTGTGCCTCTTTCAGGATACTGGCTTTCAATTCCCCATCATTTGGTACACATACTCTTCCTTTATAGTACAAACACCCATCTGCTTTCACCTCATAGTCAATCCCTTTCCCCTCTGAGATTTTACTCACAGTAGTCATTAATTTCTCATCTACCTTCTACCCATCTAAAATCTGCTGTAGCAGGTTTGGCCTCACTTGCAACTCAGCCAAAATAGCTCCATCTCAAGCCAAGGATAGACGGGCATTCAATGATCTCAAAGCTGTGATGGATTTTCTGCTTAAAGCATCAGCAACTACATTTGCCTTCCCAGGATGGTAATCAATCACACAATCATATTCCTTCAGGAACTCAATCCATCACCTCTGTCTGAGGTTGAGCTCCTTCTGAGTTGGCAAGTATTTCAGACTTTTATAGTCTATGTAAATGTAGCACTTTTCACCATACAAGTAGTGCCTCCATATCTTCAGTGCGAAGATAATTGTTGCAAGTTCTAGATCATGGGTAGGGTAATTCTGTTCATGTGGCCTTAGCTGCCTAGAATGTAACACTTTCCCTGTAGCAACTCCGTACATTCTACTGTTCCGGTGACCAGTGTTGGTCCGGACAGCTAGAACGATCAGAAAAATATTTAAACTAAAGTGAGGGACCATAATTAACTCAAATATTAATAAGAAAAATTTAGTAAAAATTTTAGAAATAAAATACAACTAAGTCAAATGAGTCGGTGCCCAAGCGATGGGTAACCCAGAGGGAAGTTGCGGTTCTCGCAACTAGGAGCCCTAGACTCGGGAAAAAATTCATAAAATAATTTTTGGAACTCCAGAAAAGGGTCATTGAGGTTTCTATGGCATTAGAATGCCAAGAAAATATTTAGAAAAATTTTTCAATCGGTACAGACAATTTTGACCCGTTAAGCCAAACGGAGGGCATTTTGGTCATTTCGCCTTCAGAGGCGATTTTTGGCCGACTTGTCCAGTTGAGTAAATAATTATTATGACATAAAATATGAATTAATGTTGATGAAAAATTAATTTAAAGTTAGTAGAAAAGAAAAGAAAAGAAAAATCAATATAATGCAAATTATGACATCATTATGATGTCATTTACAAGTTCCCACCAATTACATTTAAACAACCATTTAATTAACTAATAAAAGAGACAATAAAGACCAAAGAAATTAAAAAGCAAATAGCCATCTTCTTCCCTCATTCCAGCCGCACCATGGCCAAGGAAAGCCCTCCATTTCTTTTCTTCATTTTAGCTTGAAGATCTCTCCAACCTTACCCCAAAACCCTTAAGTCCCTTCACTAAAATTGATCATCCAACCTTGCTAAAGTGTTTGGCAGCCTAGAAAGGGAAAGAAAGTGAAGTTTAAGCTTGGAAAAATTCTGCCCTACAAGAGGTTAGTGCCTATTTACACATAAATCTCTCTTATTCTATGTTAGAGACTTAAAATGAGTAAGGATTTGTGAATTAAATGAATAAAATTTATGTGTATGTACACCATGAATTTCGGCAGCCCTAAGGAAGGGATAAGATTGATTGTTATTGATGGACTTAGAGTGGACTAGAGATCATGTTTAAAGAATATATATATATATATATATATATATATATATATATATATATATATATATATATGTGGATAATGAATTAGTGAGTTAATTAAGGTATCTTGTGTAAATTCATAATGGGAATTAGGGTTTTGGGAGTGAAACTTGGACTTTGTTCATGAAATGGTGAGTGAACATTCTAATAGTCATTTAGTGACCATTTGAAGTAAGTTGACCATAATTTGAAGTGAATTAGAGTATTACAAACTGAATTGGTATGCTGCCTAGTGAGGGCAGCAGGTGAGGCTGTGAGTCCAGCCTGTTTGGACTGCCATAACTCTGGCTGTGTAGGTTCAATTGGTGTTTGGCCAATTGGACATGAAACTAGACATATAATGGCACAATTTTGGTGAAGAAACCATGCCCAAAAGACCAAAGCAAGTGGACCAAAAACTGGCCCCAATCCGGATGTCCTGCAACCAGATTCTGCAGAATGACCAAATGAACAGTAATTGTTCATTTGGCCATAACTCATTGTAGAATGGCCCAATTGACCTGAAATTTTTACAGAAACAAGTTAAGATATATACAAACAACTTTCATGAAGAAACCTATCCCAAATTATGACCAGAACCTATCCAACAAGGCAGTTTTATTCACTGTTCACTGCACTGTAGATATGGTCAGTTCTGCAATTTTTCAATTCGGCCAGCTGTGGTTTTTGGACCATAACTGGAGCTACAAAACTCCAAATAGAGTGATTCAAAAAAAAAATTCAACTAGACAAAATAAGGAACAACTTTCATGTTTATCATTTTCTCAAATTCTCACTGCAACAGCAACTAATGGAACAGTAAAGTTTAGGTATGAAAACTGAAAAATTCTGCTCCCTTAGTTTAAGCTTAGAAATGATATTGGTGATTAATGCCAACAAGTTTTGAATGCAAAATGTGGTATGTTGGGAGTGTCAAAACCAATGTACCTATTTTCTATGCAAAAGTCAATATTTTTGTTGACTAATGAAGTGAATAGTAACATCAAAACTTGAAATTCAAAAATTGAAGAATTCTAAAGTATCAAATGCCCTAGTATACCTAACAAGATTGGTTTGGATAGTTTGGCATGCCAATAGGGTTCAGTTAGCAGTACTACACATGGTATTATGCCATTCAGTGATTTTATGGCTTTTAGCCATTTTGACATTGTGTTGAGACTTGGCCTCGTGCCTCATATCATTTACAGCTTGTTAGCTGTTCTGTTGCACACCGGGAGATACATATGTGACCGATGGTGTGACGGCCCGAGGTACTTGATACCCAATGCCAGTTTACCCGTTTATCCAGTCCAGTCATTCAGTATAGGTTACTTGGGCAACCAAAAGAATGAAAGTGGATAAAGTTAACGAAATAAATGATTATAACAAGTACAAAACAAGTAAAACATCGATACATTCAATGCATATTTATTACTGTTATTTATTTTTATTTTATTATTGGCACCACTAAGCATATTTGCTTAGCGTGTTGCTTTTGCCACGCGTAGGTTTTGGAGATACTAATCGAGAGCCCAGTAGACCGCAGACTGGGTGAGACCATCCTGCAGCTCTGCATATTGTCCGTGTCACCTCACCATCTTCAGTGCATTGGTAGGACACTAGGTTTCATTTTGGTATTTTGTAACTAATTTTTATTTTCTCATATGTAATTGAACTTATGTAATGTATTTTGATGTCCATGTAAATAATGAAAATTGTGGTGATGAACGTAAAATTTGAGTATTTATTTATTGCTTGTATATGAGTATCATGAGAAATGAATGTTTGAGTAATGGAAAGGTTGTTGAAAATCATATTAAGACTTTGTTGATAAAATGGAGTTGGGATTGTTTGGAAATGATTTTGGAAGTGTTTTTCACAGGTTCCGAAGAACTGTTTTCTCCATTTTTAGCCGATACTCTGCCGGATTTTCTATAAAATTTTTGGAACCTCAAATAAATTATAATGTCAATAAATGACTTAAATGAATTATATTTCACAAGTTATATTCAAAACTATGATCAAAATTAATTAAGATACAATAGAGTGTTCCGGTACACCGTGTGACATATCTTACTCGGCTATACTGTAGACGGGTAAGGGGTGTCACATAGAAGCATAAGCGACTACCTTCCCCTCTTGCATCAATACACACCCTAACACATTATAAGAGGCATCATTATAGACCACAAAGTCCCTGACACTGGCTATGTTAACACTGGTGCCTCTGTTAACATAGCCTTTAACTTCTCAAAACTGGCCTGACACTTGTCATTCCAATCAAATCTGACATTCTTGTGTAACAACTTGGTCATTGGAGCAGCTATTAAAGAAAATCCCTTAACAAATCTTCTGTAATGCCCAGCTAGCCCCAAGAAACTTCTGACCTCAGTTGTATTCCTGGGAGGCTTCCATTCCATCACTGCTTCTATCTTCTTGGGATCCACTCTAATCCCATCAGCTGACACTATGTGTCCAAGGAATGCAATCTCATTCAACCAGAAGTCACACTTGGACAACTTAGCATACAGCTTCTTTTCTCTCAGGGTTTGTAGAACAATCCTCAAATGTTTATCATGTTCTTCCCTAGTCTTGAAATACACCAAAATATCATCAATAAAGACCACTATGAACCAATCTAGGTATGGATGGAAGATACGGTTCATAAGGTCCATGAATGTTGCTGGTGCATTTGTTAGGCCAAAGGGCATCACTAGGAACTCATAATGCCCATACCGGGTCCTGAATGCAATCTTTGGCACATCTGCATCCTTCACCCTCAACTGATGATACCCTGATTTGAGATCAATTTTGGAAAATATTCCTGCTCCCTTCAACTGATCAAACAGATCATCAATTCTAGGCAACAGATATTTATTCTTCACAATTACTTTATTCAACTGCCGGTAATTGATGCATAACCTCAAAGTCCCATCCTTCTTTTTCACAAACAGCACTAGAGCTCCCCATGGTGAGACACTGGGGTGTATGAACCCCTTATCCAGTAACTCCTGTAATTGGATTTTTAGTTCCTTCAATTCTGTGGGCGCCATCCTATAAGGAGTAATAGAGATTGGTGCTGTACCTGGTAGTATCTCAATAGCAAATTCAACTTCCCTTTCTGGTGGCAAGCCAGGCAATTCTTCAGGGAACACATCTGGGAAGTCTCTTACTGTGGGTATGTCACACAGATCTGGCTTAGCCTCCCTAGTATCCACCACATGTGCTAGGTAGGCTTCATAGCCTTTTATCATTAGTTTTCTTGCAACTGTAGCTGAAATGACATTGGACAAGAAATCTGTCCTTTCCCCCACAACTGTAATCTCATTACCGTCAGGAGTTTTCAAAGAAATCCTCTTCAGTTTACAATCAACCATTGCCTGATGACGTAACAACCAGTCCATTCCCAAAATCACGTCAAACTCATGGAAAGGTAACTCAATCAGGTCTGCCAAGAATTCATACCCCTGAATCCTTAACGGGCAACCCTTGTACACTTTGTTCACCATTACTCTGTGGCCCAATGGATTAGTGACCAGAATGTCTTGGTCACTCTCCCCTACTAGTATCCCCCTTTCTACGGGTAGGTTGATGCAAAAGTATGAATGAGTGGATCCTGAATCCACCAATGCATGCACAGATGTATTGTAGAGGGAGAACGTACCCCTGATGATGTCTTGTAACACCCCTATTTGCATAGCTTGGTATATTTCACTGTTTCGGTGATCGAAGTCGGTCCGGACAATTAAGGGGATTAGAACCACACTTAAGACAACTAGATAAGCCATAAACACAAATAATTAGTAATTGTCAATTAGTTAAGTATAAATAAGAAAAACAGAACATAAGAAGTTAAACGAGCCGAGAGTCACAGCGATGGGTGACCTTCTCAGGAATGACTACGAAGTCGATTTAAACTCAAATTTCGAACTATAAAATGTAACACTGCGGTCCTTAGGACCATTAAGAACATAGTGGATAAGAGAAAATCATGAAAAAGAATTGTTAAGCCAGTCAAATAATTAGGTTAGGGATACGGAAGAAATATTGAATTATTTGCAAACCAGGTTGAACCGGCGAGGGGCAATTTGGTCAATTGACCTCGAGAGCTGACTCCTGACCTAACTATCAAATAAAATCGAAGAAAAGAAAATTTCGGAGTTGGGAATTAAATTAAAGAACTAATAGAAAAATAAATAAAAAAAAAAGAGAAAATGAAAAAGGAGTAGGGAGATGACATCATGCATGACATCATGCATGATGCCATAAAGATTATAATTAATAAATTTAATTAATTTGATTTTTGGGTCTTCCATAAGGATAAAAGTCATAAAAGAAAAGAAAAAAAAAATAGCAAAAGTCTTCTTCTTCTTCCCATATTGCCGCCTCACCCTCTCCCTCACTTCATCCTCCACGAAAGCTCATCTTTGAGCTTGAAAAACCAAAAATCTCACCATAGAAAATTATTTTACCATGGTTAAAGCTTGTTTTGGAAACTAGAAGAGGAGATTGAAGAACAAAGAAAAATAAAAAGGAAGAGAATTGAAGAACTGGACATCAAAGATTGAGGTTAGTGATTTAAATTGCAAAATTAGTTTATTAGTTGTGTTCATAGCTTGATTAACTTAGAAATAAACTTAAAATGAAATGAAATAAATTGTTGAGGGATCATGAGTAAATTTCAGCCAGCATGTTGTGGAGGTGTATTTGCATGGTTTGATTGAATTGAATATGTTAAGCAAGCTTGTATGGATGTGGTAATGAGATTGATATGCATTGAATTGGTTAAATGCAAGAATTTGTAAATTAGGGTTTTGGACCCTTAGGGTTTAGAGACAAAAATGTGAAAAATTGGTAAATGTTGTCTTTGACCTAACTTGAATTAAGAAATGGTTAATGGTGACCAAATGAAGTGCCTTGAAAGTGTTGGAGTTGAAACCAAATTTGGATTCAGTGTGGTCATGCTGCTGGCATCATGACCAAGGTCCCTTTGAGGGATCAAAACTGAAAATTTACAAGTCCAATTGGTATGGACCAATTGGGAATGAAAATAGACACTAAATGACACAATTTTCATTTAGGAAGCATTCCCAAAAAGTGACCAAAACCTAGTGAACAATTTGACCAAACATGAAAAATCTCAGTCTGCCCTGTACAAACTGACCAAATGAATAGTGTTTGTTCATTTGGCCATAACTTGAGCTAGGCAAGTCTAAATGACCTGAAATTTTACCAGTGGACAGAGAGATATAGACCTAAAACTTTTATGAAGAACACAAACCCAAATTATGCCATTAACCAAGTCATTTGGCCACCCAAATTTGGTAACCTAAAACTGCCAGAACCAAAATTTGCTTAGAAAATCTGGATTAAGTCCAATCCGGCAGCCATGGTTCAAATCGCTATAACTTGAGCTACAACACTTCAATTGGAGTGATTCAAAAATGAAAATAAACTTAAGATAATAGGAAACATTTTCTATAAAGAGAGTTTTGCCAAATTCTAACAGTAAAATGACCAATGGAACAGTGCAACTTAAGACACCAAAACTGAAAATTTGCAAATTTGCCTAAAAGACATAGAATTTGAGTAAACAACCAAAACCAACAAATTTAGTGACCAAAATATGGTATGTGGGTGAAGTTGGAATTCCCATACCTATTAAGCCTTAGAAAGTCAACAAATTGACTTGAATAGTACCATGAATAGTAACTCCAAAATGAAAATTTCCAAGAATGTTAGTTTAAGCATATTTGGGCTAGAATTAAGTATTTATGAATTAATTATTGGATTTACTGTGAAATAAGATACTGAAACACTATAAATGTTGTGTTTTAGCTGAAAAAGACCCGAAAGGTATAAGGGACTGAGTCAAGGCCTAGAGGCGACTCACATCAGGTTTGTGCACAAAAATTTTAAATTATAGTTTTTATAATGGAAATTGATTTGTTATACATTGTGAATGTGTTGTTCATTATGAATTTCGAGAATGTTGTGTTGCCTATTCTACAATGGAAATTTGGAAGGAAAATTAATTATTGATTTGTATGAAATATTTGAACAATATGGTTTTGAATTTAGTTATGGCTTTGAAAATCTTATTTGAAAAATAGTGTGTTGCCTACTTTGTAAATGAAAAGTTTAGAGTGAAATATGATTTGTGAATTGTATAAAATATTTGAATAACTTGATTTAAATTGTTTTTAATTCACACTTGGCATGGTAATACTAATATGTTCCTCCTCCACTTGTGGGGTGAGTTTGATATTTGATCACTTTCCTCCCTCTCTGGCTTGCCAGTCTGAGGGGCGAGTTTGGATAAGTACTCATTAGCTAGCTAGCCACCTCCCTCATTGATTTCGATTAGTGGGGTGAGTATGCCTTGTCTTGATGTACACACGACATGTTCGGAAATTTTGTGTCATGGCCTAAGTTGTGTTATTGTTTGGCAACACTATGTTTATTAAATTGTTTGATCAAGTTGTGCTATATTAAGCTTTGAAAATTATGATTTGTTATAAATGTGATTTGAAAAAAAAAATTGTAAAATGCGATTATGAGATTTTTGAATGACGATTTGTTCATAAATGTTTTATATTTTGCATTTTATGCTTTATTGTGCACCACTGAGTATTTATATACTCAGCGATAACTTTAACTTGCTGTCGTAGATAGAGAAAAGGACATAGCAGCAGAGTGAGCTGCTAAAGTTAGAGAAGAGCACATTTAAAGAATTTTTGTATGGGTATTTGTCTATACCCTGGTAGTTTAGTTTGATGTAAATATGATAGTATGCATATGTATCCCTATAATTTGAGCAGTTGTACAGATAAAATTATAATAATATTATTTTTGAGATTTTGCATCTGTAAATTAACTTATGACTGTAAATTAATGATTTAAACTGTAATGTGCATGAGTTATGAAATGTTTTGAGATATTAATTCTTGATTTTAAATTTGGATTTTAAATTGAAGTGTTGCTATTGCTGTTGATTTGAAGTTTGGTGGTTGCAAATGGAGTTGTGATTGAGAAATATATTGGAAGTGTTTCTATTTTCAGGTTTTGAAGAATTGTTTTCTCAAAATACAGACGGTACTCTGCCGAAATTTTTGTAAAAATTGGGGAGATTTTAAATATCCAAAAATTTCATTTATGTTGGACTCTAAATGAAGGTTTTTAAAATTAAAAAAAAATTTACCCACCAATTCCAAAATGAACGAAAATTATTTTAAAATCCCTTGTAGTATATTTAATGGGTTACCGGTAGGTGAAGTACGATAATTCATTAGGTGTACTACGGGAACATGTTACATCTTACGAAGAGTAGGGTGTGACAGGTTTTAGTGGTATCAGAGCAAGGTTTTAAAATAAATTTTGAACTGTGAATTTGAAATATTTTGTAGGTAAATACAACTGCTCAAATGTTTGATATGTATGACATATTTACATCATGAATATGCACTAACGGAGGTTAACCTCCTTGTGTTTGTTATCAGAGAGTAGAAAATTTCTGCAAAATGGAATGGAAGAGGGAGATAATTCCGTAGAGCAATCTATCGAGGCTGAGGCTCGAAGAGAAGCCCCAGCACTCCAAAATGTGAGTGGGTCAGCCACTCCAGCTCCTCCTCAAGCACTGCAGTTCCCTGCTCAGTTTGCACAGCAGATGGCTGCGTTCTTTTAACAAATGGCGGGAAATATGCTACCACAAGCACAGACACAAGCACTTATAGCACAACCACAGCCTCCGGCTTGGCAATATGAGAAATTAATGAAATTTGGGGCTACAAAATTCAAAGGAACAGTGGATCCACTAGAAGCAGGACAGTGGTTAGAGAGGATGGAATAGGTTTTCAGAAGACTACAGTGTGCTGAAGAGTTGAAGTTCGAATATTCAGTATCACTTCTCCAAGGGGATGCATATAAGTGGTGGAAGACCATCCCCTGCAGTCTGGTAAAGCCACCAGTCCTCACATGGGCAGACTTTTTAAGGGAATTTTGACAAAAGTGGGTCCCTAATACTTATATAGACATGAAGCTGCAAGAGTTTTTAAGTTTGAAGCAAGGGGATAGAACTGTAGTAGAGTATGAGCGGAACTTTTCAAGGCTAAGCCATTATGCTAGAAGCTTAGTCTCCACCCCCAGAGACCGGTGTAAAATGTTTGAGGCTAGGTTGAGGCCTAGCTTGAGAATGCAAGTGGTAGGGTTCCGACACCAGAATTTTTCTGAATTGATTTCACAAGCCCTGGAACAAGAAAGGATAGAATCAGAATGGGTAATGAAAAAGAGTACACAAGAGAAAGAGAAAACTGAAAAGGTTACTGGTCAAGCTACTGAGAGTGGCTCTGGGAAAAGAAAACATTTTGGAGGATCTAGCTCATGCGAATCGGGTAGAGGTATATATTCTAGATAGAAACCATCCCAATCCGATCAGCAAACTCAACAGAGACGCAGAAATACACTGTCAGATCGACTTTGTGAGACTTGTGGTAAACCACATAGTGGAGTATGTTATAGAGCTATAGGAGTATGTTTCAATTGTGGAGGGACTGATCATTTTGCTAAGGATTGTGTAAGTCCACGCTGTTATGGATCATTCACCACATCAGAAGGATCAGCCCAAGTTTCTACCCCGAAGAGTTTACCAGCAGTTGGTAGAGGCAGAGGCAGAGGTAGGGGTAGTACACCTGAAAGTCAGAGTACTGTGAATCAACCAGGACAAGGTGATGCTCCAGTGAGAGTATATACTATGCGACAGAGGGACGAGGATGAGACTTCTGGTATGGTTGCTGTTATTTTCTCAATTCTTAACTGAGATATGTATATGTGTAAAAAAAAAAACCAATTTTGATAAGTTAGTGACTAGTCTTTTTAAAATTAATTTTGGAAGAGTTTGTTAGTGAAAAGTATTTGCTAGCACACAAGAACTTATGAAGTTAATTTGTAAGCCTAATTATGTAAGGAAAGAGAACCTAAAAGTAAGTTATAGTAATATAGCTACCTTAGATGCGGGTAAGGGTATTACTGCTGATAGATGTCAGTGGGTACCATAATCAAAATAAGTTTAAGATATTAGTGAATTTAAAAGAAATAAGATATAGGAAAGTTGTTCTATTGGGATGTATCGTAGTAACTCTGCAATATTCTTGATGTTTGTGCTGTAAGCTGTAGATTACAGTACTGACTTGGGATTTATTATGTAGAGCCACGTACTACCCAATAGTATATAAGGATAAGAATAGTTGCAAACGACATCTATTTTGGTATAGTTATGATAAGATAAAGTTTTCTTATTGGAAGGGAGTTTGAAAATCCTAACTTGGGATTTAAAACTCTAAAGCTAGAATATTGAAAGGTTATAGTTCAATACAAAAGAAAATAATGACTACACATCAGTGCAAAATAAGCTATAGAATATCGATAGATAAAAATAAATAAAACAGTAAGAAATAAGAAAAATATTAGATGAGGAATTACTACCAAGGCAAGCAATTTACTTAAGATGCGTAATGATATTTCGAATTATTTTATCAAGAAAGAAATAAGTTAAACCAAAGCAAACAAGATAGTGCAAAATTGCACATAGGCCTTGGTCATAAATGGAGATGGTAAGATAATGGTTATGTACCTATGGCCAAGAAAGAACCGACCACAAAAGAAAATAATTGCTAAAACAACAGCAAGAAAAGACTAAAATATTCTAAACTAAACTGAAGGTTACATCAAATGATTAAGAGATTTGATAAGAAAAGAGTAAAACTAAGTTCTCACCCATAGGATCACACGAGGTCCTAGAAAAGCGGATCCACTAGCACACAGATTTGCTTACCTTTAAAATTGAAATGAATTTGAATCTAACTTATGACAGAAGCTCATAAGAAACTTGGCACACAAGGTAAGCAATCGATGTAAATAATATTGGTTAAAGTACTAAGGAACCATCATTCAGGCCAGGATGCTACTTAGGAGCGTGAATAGGATATGAGGAAACAGCACCCACAACTGTTCAGAGACTGATACAAGGTAAAATTTCGAGGACGAAATTATTTTAAGGGGGGGAGAATTGTAACACCCCTATTTGCATAGCCTGGTATATTTCACTGTTCCGGTGACTGGAGTCGGTCCGAACAATTAAGGGGATTAGAACCACACCTAAGACAACTAGATAAACCATAAACACAAATAATTAGTAATTTTCAATTAGTTAAGTATAAATAAGAAAAAACATAACATAAGAAGTTAAACGAGCCGAGAGTCACAGCGATGGGTGACCTTCTCGGGAATGACTGCGAAGTCGATTTAAACTCAAATTTCAAACTGTAAAATGTGACGCCGCAGTCCTTAGGACCATTACAAACACAGTAGATAAGAGAAAATCACGAAAAAGAATTGTTAAGCCAGTCAAATAATTAGGTCAAGAGTCCGGAAGAAATATTGAATTATTTACAAACCGGGTTCAACCGGTGAGGGGCAATTTGGTCAATTGACCCTAAGAGCTTACTCCTGACCTAACTGTCAAATAAAATCGGAGAAAAAAAAATTTCAGAGTTGGGAATTAAATTAAAGAACTAATAGAAAAATAAATAAAAAAAAATAGAAAATGAAAAAGGTGTAGGGAGATGACATCATGCATGATGCCATAAAGATTATAATTAATAAATTTAATTAATTTGATTTTTGGGTCTTCCATAAGGATAAAGGTCATAAAAGAAAAGAAAAAAAAATAGCAAAAGTCTTCTTCTTCTTCCCATATTGCCGCCTCACCCTCTCCCTCACTTCATCCTCCATGAAAGCTCATCTTTGAGCTTGAAAAACCAAAAATCTCACCATAGAAAATTATTTTACCATGGTTAAAGCTTGTTTTGGCAACTAGAAGAGGAGATTGAAGAACAAAAAAAAAGAACAAGGAAGAGAATTGAAGAATTGGACATCAAAGACTGAGGTTAGTGATTTAAGTTGCAAAATTAGTTTATTAGTTGCGTTTACAGCTTGATTAACTTAGAAATAAACTTAAAATGAAATGAAATAAATTATTGAGGGACCATGAGTAAATTTTGGCCAGCATGTTGTGGAGGTGTATTTGCATGGTTTGATTGAATTGAATATGTTAAGCAAGCTTGTATGGATGTGGTAATGAGATTGATATGCATTGAATTGGTTAAATGCAAGAATTTGTGAATTAGGGTTTTGGACCCTTAGGGTTTAGAGACAAAATGTGAAAAATTGGTAAATGTTGTCTTTGACCTAACTTGAAGTAATAAAAGGTCAATGGTGACCAAATGAAGTGTCTTGAAAGTGTTGGAGTTGAAACCAAATTCGGATTCAGTGTGGTCATGCTGCTGGCAGCATGACCAAGGTCCCTTTGAGGGACCAAAACTGAAAATTTACAAGTCCAATTGGTATGAGACCAATTGGGAATGAAAATAGACACTAAATGACACAATTTTCATTTAGTAAGTATGTCCAAAAAGTTACCAAAACCTAGTGAACAAATTGACCAAACTTGGAAAATCTCAGTCTGCCCTATACAAACTAACTAAATGGATAGTGTTTGTTCATTTGGCCATAACTTGAGCTAGGCAGGTCTAAATGACCTGAAATTTTACCAGTGGATAGTTTAGATATAGACCTAAAACTTTCATGAAGAACACAAACCCAAATTATGCCATTAACCAAGTCATTTGGCCACCCAAAGTTGGTAACCTAAAACTGCCAGAACCAAAATTTGCCTAGAAAATCTTGGTTAAGCCCAATCCAGTAGCCATGGTTCAAATGGCTATAACTTGAGCTACAAAACTCCAATTGGAGTGATTCAAAAATGAGAATAAACTTAAGACAATAGGAAACATTTTCTATGAAGAGAGTTTTGTCAAATTCTAACAGTAAAATGACCAATGGAACAGTGCAACTTAAGACACCAAAACTGAAAATTTGCAAATTTGCCTAAAAGACAGAATTTTAGTAAACAACCAAAACCAACAAATTTAGTGACCAAAATATGGTATGTGGGTAAAGTTGAAATTCCCATACCTATTAAGCCTTAAAAAGTCAACAAATTGACTTGAATAGTACCATGAATAGTAACTCTAAAATGAAAATTTCCAAGAATGTTAGTTTAAGCATATTTGGGCTAGAATTAAGTATTTATGAATTAATTATTGGATTTACTGTGAAATAAGATACTGAAACACTATAAATGTTGTGTTTCAGCTGAAAAAGACCCGGAAGGTGTAAGGGACTGAGTCAAGGCCTAGACGCGACTCACATCAGGTTTGTGCACAAAAATTTTAAATTATGGTTTTCATAATAGAAATTGATTTGTTATACATTGTGAATGTGTTGTTCATTATGAATTTCAAGAATGTTGAGTTGCCTATTCTACAATAGAAATTTGGAAGGAAAATTAACTATTGATTTGTACGAAATATTTGAACAATATGGTTTTGAATTTAGTTATGGCTTTGAAAATCTTATTTGAAAAATAGTGTCTTGCCTACTTTATAAATGAAAAGTTTAGAGTGAAATATGATTTGTGAATTGTATAAAATATTTGAATAACTTGATTTAAATTGTTTTTAATTCACACTTGGCATGGCAATACTAATATGTTCCTCCTCCACTTGTGGGGTGAGTTTGATATTTGATCACTTTCCTCCCTCTCTGGCTTTCCAGTCTGAGGGACGAGTTTGGATGAGTACTCATTAGCTAGCTAGCCACGTCCCTCATTGATTTCGATTAGTGGGGTGAGTATGCCTTGTCGTGATATACAAACGACATGTTCAGAAATTTTGTGTCATGACCTAAGTTATGTTATTGTTTGGCAACACTATGTTTATTAAATTGTTTGATCAAGTTGTGCTGTATTAAGCTTTGAAAATTATGATTTGTTATAAATGTGATTTGAAAAAAAAAATTGGGAAATGCGATTATGAGATTTTTGAATGACGATTTGTTCATAAATGTTTTATATTTTGCATTTTATGCTTTATTGTGCACCACTGAGTATTTATATACTCAGCGATAGCTTTAACTTGCTATCGCAGATAGAGAAAAGGACATAGTAGCAGAGTGAGCTGCTAAAGTTAGAGAAGAGCACAATTGAAGAATTTTTGTACGGGTATTTGTCTATACCTTGGTAGTTTAGTTTGATGTAAATATGATAGTATGCATATGTATCCCTGTAGTTTGAGCAGTTGTATAGATAAAATTGTAATAATATTATTTTTGAGATTTTGCATCTATAAATTAACTTATGACTGTAAATTAATGATTTAAACTGTAATGTTCATGAGTTATGAAATGTTTTGAGATATTAATTCTTGATTCGAAATTTGGATTTTAAATTGAAGTGTTGCTATTGCTGTTGATTTGAAGTTTGGTGGTTGCAAATGGAGTTGTGATTAAGAAATATGTTGGGAGTGTTTCTATTTTCAGGTTTTGAAGAACTGTTTTCTCAAAATACAGACGGCACTCTGCCGAAATTTTTGTAACAATTGGGGAGATTTTAGATATCCAAAAATTTGATTTATGTTGGACTCTAAATGAAGGTTTTTAAAATTAAAAAAAAAATTACCCACTAATTCCAAAATGAACGAAAATTGTTTTAAAATCCCTTGTAGTATATTTAATGGGTTACCGGTAGGTGAAGTATGGTAATTCATTAGGTGTACTACGGGAACATGTTACATCTTATGAGGAGTAGGGTGTGACATGTCCGGGGCATCTTGGTCCTCCTGAGCTCTCATGGCATCGGCTCTGGCAGGGGGTCTGCCCTCAGGCCTCTCTACTAGCTCAGATGCAGGCCTCTATGATGGTCCCACTGTCTCAGATTTACCAGATTTCCTACCCCTTTGTGGTGCAGGAGCAGGTCTGTCTGCTTATGTTGGAACAGCTGTAGCAGTTCTACGTGGACAGTTCCTCAACTGATGCTCTGTCGAACCACACCTTAAGTAGGCACCAGTCACTCTCCAACACTCCCCCTTATGCCACTTCAGGCAATGTGGACATGCAGAAGATGCTGGGGCTGGTCTCCTGAACCCCGTCCCTAGAGAGCTACCCACTGATGGTGTGGACTGACCTCTCCTAGGGGTGAGCTATGGCCTGGGCCCCTAGGACTGACCCTGACCTTGTGGTTGACCTGAACTCTGTGCAGGTGGACCTTTGAACTTCTTCCCAGGCGCAGGAGATGAACTAGACTAACCCGGGCCCCTCTTCTGTTGTCTCTCTCTTCTGGTCTGCTCACTTATTCTAACCTTTTCAACTTTTAATGCAGCTTCCACTAACTTGGTAAAGTCTATAATTCCTAAGGCAGTAATCATGATCTTTATGTTATCATTTAATCCCTCTTCAAATCTCTTACACCTTTCAGCCTCATTAGGGACTGTCTCCCTTCCATAGCGGCTCAGTCTTACAAATTCCTTCTCATACTCCACTACTGATAGCTGTCTCTGCCTCAAGTTAATGAACTCTCTTCTTCTCTCTTCCAAGTATACACTACCCACATATTTCTTCTTGAATTCTGAGAGGAAGAAGTCCCAAGTTATTAGTTCTAGCTGCACTTCACTAGACACTATATCCCACCATTAGTAGGTATCATCTTGCAACAGAGATACAGCAGCTTCTAGATTTTGCTCTGGAGTGCAGTGGAGTTATTTTAAAACCCTTCCCGTTCTGTTCAACCAGTTTTCGGCTGCAATAGAATCATCTTCTCTCTTGCCAAAGAAGTCCACTGCTCCAAATTTTCTCAAGCTTTCTACATTTGATTTCTGCTATGGAGGTGGTGGTGGTGGTGGCATTACCCCAGCCATTTGTCTAAAGAATTCAGCCATTTGCTGAAACATGGCCTGTGGAGGCTAAGCAGGCTCAGATGGAGATAGTGGAGCAGGTTCTCCCTTACCCCCAGTCTCAACTGCTGCAGGTGGAGCATGACTCTCCAATTCCTCCTTAACTGCCCTCTGAGATGTGGGGTCCATATTCTAATCAAAATAACAAAGACAAACATATCTGCATCAGCGTTACCTCGACTCTTACAAATGCAATGCATGGTATGGACTCAATCTAGGCCCAAAAATGCCTAAATCGTGCTCTGATACCACTAAATGTGACACCCCTTACCCGTCTACAGTGTAGCCGAGCAAGATATGCCACGCAGTGTACCGGAACACCCTATTTTAATTCAATTATTTTTTATTCTTCCTAATTTATTTTTTTCATAGTTATGAAGTACAATTTATGAAATATAATTCATTTAAGTCATTTATTGAAATTATAATTTATTTGAGGCTCTGAAAATTTTATAGAAAATCCGGCAGAGTACCGGCTAAAAATGGAGAAAACAATTCTTCGAAACCTGTGAAAAACACTTCCAATAATCATTTCCAATCATTCTCAAATGCAGTGTACCGGAACACCCTATTTTAATTCAATTATTTTTTATTCTTCCTAATTTATTTTTTTCATAGTTATGAAGTACAATTTATGAAATATAATTCATTTAAGTCATTTATTGAAATTATAATTTATTTGAGGCTCTGAAAATTTTATAGAAAATCCGGCAGAGTACCGGCTAAAAATGGAGAAAACAATTCTTCGAAACCTGTGAAAAACACTTCCAATAATCATTTCCAATCATTCTCAAACTCCAATAACCATCAACATGGTCTCAACATTAGCAATCATTTTAAGTTCTCAACATTAATCCACAATTTCAATCAAATTCAAAATCAACTAGAATTTCATAAAAATATTCTCAAATTATATTAATTAACAAAATTCTTCAAATATGCACATCAATATATGATTACATAAATTTACTAATTTACATGAGTTCATAATTTACAAATCACAAACTACTACCTATTTCAAAATGCAAAAACATAATTTCAAAAGGGACCTAAAGGTCCTACCACTGATGCACTGTAGATGAGAGGTGCATCTGACGCTAGGCAGATCTGTGACCTCACCCAGTCTGTGGTCTGCTGGGCTCTCTGTCTGTCTCTCCAGAACCTACGCGTGGCAAAAAGTGACGTGCTAAGCAATAATGCTTAGTGGTGCCAATAATAAAATAAAAAGAACTAATAAAAAAAAAGAAATATGCAGTGAGTGTATTGATGTCTCATGCAGATAAATTTTTTATAATTATTGGTAGTCTTATTTATTTGGTACTTGTTATATTCATTATTTCATTAAATTTATCAACTTTCATTTTTGGCTGCCCAAGTAACCTATACTGGATGACTGGACTGGATAAATGGGTAAACTGGCACTGGGTATCAAGTACCTCGGGCTGTCGCACCATCGGTCACATATGTATCTCCCAGTGTGCAACAGAACAGCTAATAAGCTATAATAACATTAGGCACAAGGCCAAGTATCAACATAATGTCAAAATGGCTAAAAGCCATGAAATCGCAGAATGGCATAATGCCATATGCAGTGCTGCTAACTAAACCCTATTGGCATACCAACCTATCCAAACCAATCTTACTAGGTGTACTAGGGCATGTTACACTTTTAAACTTTACAATTCTTGAAATTTAAGTTTAGGTGTTACTATTCATTTCATTAGTCAACTAAAATGTTAAATTTTGCATAGACCATAGATACATTGGTTCTAATACTCCCAACATACCACATTTTGCATTCTAAAATTGTTGGTATTGGTTGCCAATACCATTTCTAAGCTTAGTGCTAGTTGTTCAAAATTTTCAGATTTCAAGTCTTGTGTTTACTGTTCCATTGGTCATTTTAACAGTAAGAATTTGGCAAAATTTTCTTCATGAAAGTTGTTCCTTATTTTGTCTAGTTATATTTCCTTTTTTGAATCACTCCATTTGGAGTTTTGTAGCTCAAGTTATGGCCTAAACACCATAACTAGCTGGATTGGATAGAATCCAAAATTCTAGGCAAAACTGGTTCTACCAGATTTGGTAACCTAAGTTTGGTTAGCAATTTGACTAGGTTATGATCAGAATTTAGATTTGTGTTCTCCATGAAAGTTGTAGGTCTATGTCTTAGATTTCTGTTGGTAAAATTTCAGGTCAATTGGAACTTTCTACACTGAGGTATCATCAAATGAATAAACACTATTCATTTAGTCATTTTGCCCATGCAGAATGCAAGTCACCCGGATTAGGGCAATTTTTAGACTAACTTGTTTTGGTTTTCTGGGCAGGGTTTCTTCACCAAAGTTGTTCCATTATGTGTCTAGTTTCATACCTAATTGGCTTGTACTAATTGAACCTATACAACTCCATTTATGGCTACCCAAACCTACTGGACTCATGGTAAGTCCTGCAGGTCAGCCAAGGTAGCTTACCAATCTCAAATACCAAGCCACAACTCTCTTCATTTCCTCATCATACACAGCCAAATGGTTACTAATTGACCATTTAAACTTTCATTCACTAACACATGAATAAAATTTAAGTTTTATGCCTCAAACCCTAACTCCAACAACTAAAATTTTCATACACATACAATCCATAGTTTACAACACCAACATCATGTTCAATGGCAACCATACACAAAATTTTTAGAATAAATTGGCACTAACCTTGACTTAGGCACTTTCCAAGGCTTAAAAACTTCACTTTCTTCCTTTCAAATTGCTGCCCAAAGCTTGCTCTAGTGGTAGGGATAATTTTTAATGAAGGCAAGTTAGGGTTTTGAGGTAGTTTAAGGTGGGAATTGAAGCTTTGATAAGCTTTCAATGGTGGTTTGGATGTGGAAGAGGAAACGGCTGAAAATGGGGAAGGAGATGAATCTGATTGCTTTTATTTATTTTTGTCCCAATTATCCCTTTTTAATAGGCTAGCTTAATTGTGATTGGTGGGGAAAGGGTTGATGACATCATGTGATGTCAAAATTGTCATTTAATCTCATTTTCTTTCCTTTTCTTCTCTACTCATTTTCAATTTAATTTTTAGCAATATTTATTCACATTTTATGTCATAATAATTACTTACTTAACTGGACAAGTCAGCCAAAAATCACCTCTGAAGGAGAAATGATCAAAATGCCCTCCGTTTGGCTTAACAGACTAAAATTGTCTGTACCGCTTGAAATTTTTTTCTAAGCATTTTCTTTGCATTCTAATGCCATAGGAACCTCAATGACCCTTCTCTGAAGTCTCAAAAATTATTTTATGAATTTACTCCCAGGTTTAGGACTCCTAATTGTGAGAACCGCAACTTCCTACTAGGTTACCCATCGCTTGGGCACCGATTTATTTAACTTGGTTGTATTTTATTTCTAAAATTTTTCCTAAATTTTTTTATTAATATTTGAGTTAATTATGGCTCCTCTCTTTAGTTTAAATATTTTTCTAGACGTTCTAGCTATCCAGACCGACACTGGTTACCGGAACAGTAGAATGTAAGGAGTTGCTATAGGGAGGGTGTTACAGTGTTTGCTTTAAGATCTAGAGGCACTATTTGTATGGGGAGAAGTGCTACATCTACACAGATCATAAGAGTTTGAAGTATTTGGGCACCCAGAAAGAGTTGAATTTAAGACAGAGGAGATGGTTAGAGTTGATAAAAGACTATGATTGTCTGATAGATTATCAGCAAGGGAAAGCTAATGTTGTGGCTGACGCCTTAAGTCACAAGACTATAGCAAGTCTACGGGTTACTGCTTTGTCTATGGTATATGAGTTGAGATCATTACATACCAGCTTAGAGATTAATGATGAGGGGCAGACAGCAGTTGCATGGCATGTACAGCCAGTGTTAATTGATCATATCAGAATGGCTGCTCAGAATGATCAGAAGTATCAGAAGCTGTTAGAAGAAGTCCAGCAGGGTAAGAAGCCAAAATTATCAATAAGAGATAACAGTTTAGTGCTATACCAGGATAGGATGTGCGTTCCTAATGACGTTGACTTGAAACAGATCATTTTGAAGGAAGTACATGAGTCTCCTTTTGCCATGCATCCTGGTGGCACAAAAATGTATAGAGGGCTAAAGGAGCATTACTGGTGGATGGGTATGAAAAGAGATGTGGCAGAATTTGTTTCCAAATGCCTAACTTGTCAGCAAGTAAAGGCAAAGCATCAAGTACCTGCTGGGTTGTTACATCCACTACCAGTACCGGAATGGAAATGGGAGAGAATAACTATGGATTTTGTGATGGGACTTCTGAGGACACAGAAGAGTCATGATGCGGTATGGGTCATTGTTGACAGACTAACCAAGTCTGCCCATTTTCTACCAGTCCGGATGGACTACAGTTTAGAAAGATTGGCCAAGTTGTACATTGATGATATAGTAAGACTGCATGGAGTGCCAGTATCCATCGTATCTGATAGAGATCCTAGGTTCACTTCTAGATTCTGGGGTAGTCTTCAGAGAGCCCTAGGAACTAGATTGAACTTCAGCACGACATTCCACCCACAGACAGATGGCCAGTCTAAGAGGGTAATTCAAATCTTGGAGGACATGCTATGGGCTTGTGTAATTGAATTTGAGGGCAGTTGGGACACACACTTGCCTTTGATTGAGTTTGCTTACAACAACAGCTACCAGTCAAGCATTGGGATGCCTCTATATAAAGCTTTGTATGGTAGAAAATGCAGAACTACCCTGTGTTGGGATGATGTAGGTGAAAGGAAGATGATTGGGCCTAAAATTTTTCAGCAAACTGAGAAAAAGATCAGGGTGATTAGAGATCAACTTAAGACTGTATCAGACTGTCAGAAGTCCTATATTGATTTAAAGAGAAGGGATATTGAGTATGCAGTGGGTGACAAAGTATTCCTCAAGGTTTCCCCTTAGAAGAAAATCATGAGATTCGGCAGAAAGGGGAAACTGAGTCTTCGTTTTATTAGACCATATGAGGTTCTAGAAAGAGTGGGTCCTTTGGCATATCATTTGGCACTACCTCCAGAGTTAGAGAATATACATAATGTCTTCCATGTGTCTATGTTGAGGAGGTATCGATCAGACCCATCTTATGTACTACCAGTGGAAGAAATTGAAGTGAATCCATACCTCACATATGAAGAAGAACCCATAGAGATTCTGGCTTATGAGGTGAAGCAGCTACAAAACAAATAGATACCGTTGGTAAAAGTGCTGTGGAACCATCATTCGAGCCTGGAGGCTACTTGGGAACGAGAGGAGGACATGAGGAGACAGCACCCACAGCTGTTCAGAAATTAATACTAGGTAAAATTTCGAGACGAAATTTATTTTAAGGGGGAGAGAATCGTAACACCCCTATTTACATAGCCTGGTATATTTCACTATTTTGGTGACCGGTGTCGGTCTGAATAATTAAGGGAATTAGAACCACGTCTAAGACACCTAGAGATGCCCTGAACACAAATAATTAGCAATTGTCAATTAGTTAAGTATAAATAAGAAAAACAGAACATAAGAAGTCAAATGAGTCGAGAGTCACAGTGATGGGTGACTTTCTCGGGAAGGACTGCGAGGTCTATTTAAACTTGAATTTCGAACCATAAAATGTGACGCCGCGGTCCTTAGGACTATTGCAAACACAGTGGAAGAGAGAAAATCACAAAAAAGAATTGTTAAGCCGGTCAAATAATTAGGTCAGAGATCCAGAAGAAATATTGAATTATTTAGAAACCGGATCGAACTAGCGAGGGACAATTTGGTCAATTGACCCCTAGAGCTGACTCCTAACCTAACTTTCCAATAAAATCAAAGAAAAGAAAATTTCAAGATTAAGAATTAAATTAAAGAACTAAAGAAAAATAAATGAAAAAAAAGAAGAAAAAGAAAAAGTTGAAAAAGGTTAATTACATCATGCATGACATCATGCATGATGCAATAAATCTAATATTTAAAAAATTGAAAATAGTGGGATAATTATGTATTAAAAGAGCATAAAATAACAAAAAGAAAAGAAAAAAAAAATTAGTTTCTTCTTCCATTTCTGTCACCTCTCATCTCTCTCTCATTTTTTCTTCTTCCACCATTGACGCTCACTTTCAAAGCTTCTTTAACCCAAAAATCAGCCATAAAACTTGTAGATTTCTTAATTAAATCTTGTTTTTGGATATTGCTAAGCAACTGAGGAGCAAAAAGAAGAAAGGAATTGAAGATTTGAGAAGAGGAAGTTTTGTCTAAACAAGGTTAGTAAAGTTATTCCAAATTTCTCTTTAGATTTATGCTCATGTGCATGAGTTAAACTTAGATATTAATTTAAAATGAAAAGAAAACAATTGTTGAGGGACTATATATGAATTCGGCCAGCATTAGGTTAAGGTTGAAATGGGTGATTTTGGTGCAAATTATGAAGTAGTTAAGTGGGAATGAGTGTATAAATACTAAATATGCATTTAGAATTCAACAAATGAGCTAAACATGGAAGTTAGGGTTTTGGCACCTAGGGTTTGGGAGATAAAATTTTGAGATTTAGTCAAATGGTGTGTTTGACTTTGTTTGAGCTGGAAAATGGTCATGTATGACTAATTGTGGTGTGTTGGAAGTGTTGGAACCAAATGGAAATTCAGATTGGTTGTGGACATTCTGCAGCCAGCAGGACTAAGGTCCTTTTTAGGGACCAAAACTGAAAAATTACCAACCCAATTGGTGTGAGGCCAATTGGGAATGAAACTAGACACAAAATGGCACATTTTTTATTTAGAAATTATGCCCAAAAAGTGACCATAGCATAGTGAACAAATTGGCCAAATCCGGAATTGAGTGTTCTGCCCTGTACAAAAATGACCAAATGAATAGTGTGTCTGTTCATTTGGCCATAACTTGGGCTAGGCAGATCCAAATGACCTGAAATTTTACCAGTAGACAGTTGAGACATAGCCCTACAATTTCATGAGGAACACAAACCCAAATTATGCCCTTAACTAAGTCATTTAGCCACCTAAAGTTAGTGACCTAAAACTGCCAGAACCCAGAAATTGCCCAAAATTTTGGGTAAAACCAAATTCGACTAGCCATGTTCAAATGGCTATAACTTGAGCTACAATACTCCAAATGGAGTGATTCAAAAAGGAAAATAAATTTAAGATAATAAGGAACAACTTCTATGAAGAAAACTTAGCCAAATTCTAACAGCAATACGACTAATGGAACAGTAAAAAACAGGACACCAAAACTGAAAATTTGCAATTTTTCCTAAAAGACTTAAGTTTTGAGAAAACAACCAAAACCAACAAAATTGGTAACCAAAATGTGGTATGTGAGTATAGTTGGATTTTCCATACCTTTTAAGCATAAGAAAGTTAATATTTTGACTTGAATAGTACCATAAATAGTAACCTCAACATAAAAATTTTGAAGAATATAAGTTTAAGCATATTGGGGCTAGAATTGAACATATATAAATTAATTATTGGAATTATTGTAAGGCAAAGATATTGAGACACTATAAATTTCGTGTTTCAGTTGGAAAAGATCAGGAAGGTCTAAGGGACTGAGTCAAGGCCTAGAGGTGACTCATGTCATGTTTGTGCACAATAAACCTTATTTAAGCATTTTATCATTGAAAATTTGATTTAGTACGTATTATGAAATTTCAGTGTTAATTATGAGTTTAAGAATTTTTGTGTTGCCACTTTGTGAATGAAAATGTGACTTTGGAAATTTAGTGTGATTTGCATGAAATATTTGAACAAATTGCTTTAAATTGATTTCGGATTCACACTTAGCATGACAGTGCCTTATTATTCCTCCTCCATTTATGGGGTTGAGATTGATTAATTTCTTTCCTCTCTGGTTTACCAGTTGTAGATCGGATGAGTACTCATTAGCTAGCTAGCCACCTCCCTCACTGATTTCGATTAGTGGGGTTGTAGATTGCTTTGTCATGGTGTACAATGTGGCATTGATCAGAAATTTTGTGTCATGGCTTAAGTTGTGTATGAATTAGCAACACTATGTTTATTAAATTGTTTGACCAAAATTGTGCTATAATGAGTTTTGATAATTTGTGAAATGTGATTGTGAAATATTTTAATTGTGATTTATCAACGAATGTTATATGTATTACATTTCAAATTTTTATTGTGCACCACTGAGTATTTTTATACTCAGCGATAGCTTATTTTGCTGTTGCAGATAAGGGCAAGGAAAAAGCAGCAGGGTGAGCTGCTGAATTGATAAGGACTTCACTGATCTTTTTGTACGGGTATTTGTTTATACCCTTCTAGTTATTTGATGTAAATATTATAATGTCATATGTATTAATATAAAGTTGAGCAGTTGTACATTAAATTGTAATAATGTTATTTTGGATTTCCTTTTTATAAATTAAGATCTGTATTTGTAAATTTAGTATTATATGCAATGTGAATGAATTTATGAAGTATTTTGAGATGATAATTTT